>NC_072387.2:78546061-79174275 GCF_028885625.2 Pongo pygmaeus
GACATACCTGAGACTGGGTAATTTATAAAGAAAAAGAGGTTTAATGGACTCATAGTTCCACATGGCTGGGGAGGCCTCACAATCATGGTGGAAGATGAAGGAAGAGCAAAGACATGTCTTACATGGTGCCAGGAAGAAGTGCAGAGCAAAAGAGGGAAAAGCCCTTTATAAAACCATCAGGTCTCATGAGAACTCACTCACTATCATGAGAACAGGATGGACAAAACCACCTCTATGATTCAATTATCTCCACCTGGTCTCTCCCATGACATGTGGGGATTATGGGAACTACAATTCAAGATGAGATTTGGGTGGGGACACGGGCAAGTCATATCAGATGGCTAGAGCAACAAAGAAAATTGACAACAGCCCTTGATCAGAAGGTGCTTAATCTTTGGTAGGGGAGACAGGTGTTAAACAGATACACAAAAAATATATAATCTGAAAAATGATGATAAGGTCTGTGAAGAAAATTAGGCAAGAAAGGAGATGGAAACAAAAGAATACTAGGAATTTTAAATGTGAGGACTTGAAGTTGAGAGACAGAGTCATGCATAAACCTGGGGAAGAGCATTCCAGCTAGTGGGAAAGGTAAATAAAAAGTTATTATTTAGATGGAGCAGAGTGTATGAGGAGGAGTGTAGCAAGAAGTAAAGTCAGAGAGTAGAGAGACCTACAGGCCAGTATTGTCTTTAATTTACTTGCAGAATCAGAAGTAAATCCTTACTCTGTGAGTAGATTGTGAGTTGAATTTTGGAAAGATTTTAGTTTCCTGAGTAAAATATCAGAGAAACATCCACTAAGTCAATGAAGGTATGACTTCAGCTCAGTAGGCAGATTGGAGATACAGAATAAGAGGACCCATCTAACAAGTTTGAAAAACATTCTTCCAAAAATTAAAAGGGAAAGGCTCAGTCAACATCAAAAATAGAATTTTCAATAGAAGATTGTGAATGACATTGAAAATGATTCAGAGAAGTCACATAGGTAAAAACTGAGAGAAGGTCATTAGGTTTGGCAATTAACAAGTTTGTAGTGACTTAAATAGGAGCTCTTTTAGTAGATTAACAGAAGGAGAGACAGATCACAATGGTCTGTGGAATATGCGAAAGTGAGGACGATGAAGGAAAGTTAGTATTGAGGATTTTTTTACGGTAAATGGATAAAGAAAGCTACAGTTTGTCTGATCATTTTAAAAATACACTTTATTACAAAAGGAGTTTCATGTAACTTTGGAATTCTTAATTTCTGTGTATTATTTCTATCAAATTAAATACAGGAAACTTCAAAGAACCTACAAATTTCCTATACTGTGCTGAAATTAATGGAGTGATTTGACTATGAAGTACAGTCTAGCAATCCAGCATAGTACAAAAAACATGTGATCTCAAATAAAGACCTGGATTTCAGGGCTGATTTTGGCAAATAGTATTGCATGGGAGTGTTAAACTTCTTTGACCTTTAGTATTCTTAACATAGAGTTAGGATACTAGTAATATCTACCTGAAAAGTCTATTACAAATATTAAATTCATGAATACATATTTTTTAAAAAGGCATTTAAACATACACAGGGTGGTTCCTGTTATGATTATCAATGGTAGGTTTTACAGAGGGAAATTGGTAACTCTGATTTTAAAGAGTGACACTTTTGCTCCCTATGATTTCAGGCAAGTCATACTTTTTAAATCTAAAAAATACTATCTGTGAGGAGGTTTTAAAAACATAAACATCAATCGACCTAAAAGTTTAAACCTTTTCCCCATCTTTGAGCATTATTATTTCTAAGTTTTGTAAGTGATTTTTATTTTGAAGTAGATCTTGTACAGAAAAGTGTTTACAAACTGTGAAACACTATGTACCTGTGAAGTTTTATGTATTTTTCATGTTTTCATTGCAATGATATTTTATTTAATTAGATTTCACCTGTAACTACTACTCATTATAGCATATATATATATGTCTTCTGATTACACATATATGTCTTCTGATTCCAAAGAAATACTTTCAATAGTTTTGAAATAGCCTTGGTTGCAAATAGAGCACCTTTGATTTTCTTCATAAAATCATCTTTCATAACCTTTGGATTGAACACCTTATATCACTTTCATGTTGCTCTTTGAAACTCTATTTCTGATCCCTTAACATCAAATACAGAAAGAAACATACTAGAGCACCATCACAGTACAGCCCTTTGGAGATTCCAGAATAAGGCCCATGGCACAGTATGTTAACCCATCACCCATTCGGTTACTTTAGCTTATTTGACCCCTGCTTGACAAGAAGAGGTCAGATTCATATTGTTAATATTCTTAAGCATGTGTATCTCTGACACCTTCCATTTCCCTTTAAGACCAGAATAGAGTTCAAATGCACTCACCTTTTCAATAAAGCATCACTAGTATTGTCTGCATATACACTTGGTATTCAGAAGATGCAGATCTTTTTGAAGTAAAATCAAGAAAATACTTCTTGTATATATTTTGCCAAAGATTTAAAATGCTTTGTGCAATAAGTTGCTCTTATTAAAAGTTTGGTTGAAAAAAAATGAATGCTCCAGAAGATATATCTTAACCTAAAGAATATAAAAAGTAACAGCTATGCAAACAATTTTGGTAGATAATAGTTTTATCTACCAAATAGTTTTATCATCAGATGTTCAAAGCTAAATTTTGGATTTTATCATTAATAAAATGAGTCCTCTATAGGACTTCTTCCTCCTCTTATGTCTTTAGTATTTAATTTTTGGCAATACATTATGGATGGATTAGTATACATTTATAAAAGCATGGAATTTTACATTGTAGAACTCTGAATTTGAATGCGAGTGGTCTTTGACACTTTACAATTGAACAAGTTACTTAACCAAGTGTGCTCCATTTCTTTTTTCTATGAAATGGAAGAACGTATATATCACAGAGTTTTCTCTTCCTTGTTTTATTCCATTTTGCTAATTAAATAAAAAACTGCGTATACATTGCCTGATACAAAATAGAGCTTCAATCAACAATTGGCTTCTTTTTAGTATGTTTGGTGGTTTTACATAATTGTTAATATAAATTGCCTAAAATAATTTTATATGAGCATGTATGATATTAACAAATGTGTACTTGATATCAAAATATGCTCAATAACAAGATGAAGGAGAAGAATAAGGGGAAAATTGGCCATGATAACAAACATACTCTCTCATAACTAAACTACTACACAAGCATTGCTATTCTATTATTTTGCTTTTTATTGTTGTTAACTTGATCTTTATCAGTTTTAATTCTATTTTGGGTGACTTTCTATAGGTAAGGATGTAGTGATAACAAATCATAATACATTTGAAATACAATCAGGAACTGCAATAATAATGTTTTGGTTAATGACAGACCTCATATACAATGGTGATCCCATAATATTTTAGTGAAGCTGAAAAATTCCTGTTGCCTAGTGATATCTTGATGATTCTGACCCTGTGTAGGCCTAGGCTAATATGTGTGTTTGTGTCTTCATTTTTAACAAAAATTTAAAAATGTAAAACAAAGAAAAAAACAACAAGAAAAGAAGCTTATAGGATAAGAATATAGAGAAAATAGTTTGGTACATCTGTAAATGTGTTTTTGTTTTAAGCTAAATGTTATTACAGAAGTGCAAAAAATTTTAAATAGGAAAAAGTTTATAAAGTGGAAAACTTACAGTAAGCTAAGATTAATTATTAAAAAATAAATAACTTGAAAAATGTCTTATGAATTTAGCATAGTCTAAGTGTACAGTCTTTATAAAGAATACGGTAATGTACAGTAATGCCCTAGGCCTTCACATTCACTCACTCACTGACTTACCCAGAACAACTGCCAATGTTGCAACCTTCATTCAGTAAGTGTCCTATTTAGATGTGCCAATTTTTATCTTCTATGCCGTAATTTACTGTCACTTTTCTATCTTTAGATATATTTATGCACACAAGTACTTAAAATTGTGTTACAATTGCCTACAGTATTCAGTACAGTAACATGCTATATGGGTATGTAGCCTAGGAGCAATAGGTTATACCATGTAGCCAGGGTGTGTAGTAGGTTACACCACTTAAGTTTGAGTAAGTACACTCTATGATGTTCACACAAGAACAAATTTGCCTATTGATGTATTTCTCAGAACATATCCCTGTTAAGTGGCGCATGACTGTGATAAATATCAATACTGTGAAATGCTTTGAGAATGTATAGTTATTTCATTGTTATTTATGAAAGTATTTCATTGTTTTTTATGAACATATTTTTCACTGAGAATGATTGCCAACTAAACAAGGTTTCATTGGAGTTTGTCTATTGACAAGGTGTTACTGGAGTTTGTCTATTAACAAGGTGTTATTGGAGTTTGTCTATTGACAAGGTTTTATTGCAGTTTTTATATTATCAACATTATCTAGCTTTGCAAACCATAGTGTTCAAAAACCTTAATTCAATGTGTTTGTCATCACATACATTTGATACCAAGAAGTCATTTCTTTAAATGAAAGAGTTTAGAAGCTCAGGTTATCTCAGAAGTTGAAAGATATACATAGAGGCAAGGATACTAGATTCTGAAACTCAGCTTCTAAATGTTCATCACTACCTCAAATAACATGTGTTATAGGGAATACCAAATTTTGATCAAATAAAATAATTGTTCCCAAAATAAAATATGAAAAAAGTTCACTATCAAACAACTTGTGAATAAAATATGTACTGTGATGATCATTAAAATCAATACATTATATCACAATTTGTATTATACAAAGGTAAGAAAAATCTAGTAAAATCTTCAAAAGTATCTAAAGATTAATTATGGTTAACTATTACATACTCCATTCAATAAGTATTGGTGTTGTTCAGTTTGTACCAGATATTGTTGAGGTTCTGAAGATCTAGCAAATCTGGTAGACCTATAGAATTAAACTGTTAACCAATGTCCTGAGTAACGCTGAAATAAATGAGAAATTGAAAAGCATGCAGGTTTTGAAGAAATTTTCCCAGTGTAAACTCAACTTATTTTTCCAAGTACGATTCTTTATATTTTGTGATTTTGTAGTTTTGCTAAGATTATTAAGAATTCAGTAATCAAAATATTTACACATTCTGCACTGACCAAGTGTCTTCTTATGTTGATTTTAGTTTCAGCAGTATGTATGCACATTTAGTATAAGCTGCTATGAGAACGATTTTTGAATGATCACCATTTTCTTTTAATTTTGGCAGTTAGTTCTATGATATCTATAACTCAGAAATGTAAGTTCAACCTCACACATAACCAGAAACCTAACTAAAATATAAATTATCGGGTAAAATTCCTATTTTACTAACAAAAATTAAATGATCTTTTGTTACACACACACACACAACACGTAAACTAAACTATTTATAGAGGACTATAAGTAACACATTGCATGGCCTCATTTCTCTAATGTGACATGTACTGGAGTTCTATTTGAGAAGCTTTATTACTACTGGCTGTCTTCCAGATATATGTCTATTCTTGGTTTTATTTGGAGATTTATTTATATGCTACTTTGGAGCTTTTTCTAAAGTGCATAGCTAAGAGATGTGAATTTTTCCATTTTTTAAAATATATTAGGATATCATCTAGTTATAAACTTGTCATTGGCTACTAAGTTTATAACATGGTTTTTCTTACAGAAAAAAATATAGACTTCCATTCTTTCTTTCACAATTAATTTATGTTGCAGTAAATAGGTTAGTAAGGTCTAGAAAAGATTTTAGAAAGGCAAGGGAGAACAAGTACTGAACAGATAAAAAGTTCTCCCTGTAGAGAAGGATTTGTAGAAATAACCCTGTGTGGTCACTGGATGGCTGTATAAATTGTCATGTTGTGCAGCCCTCTCTCTCTCTCACTCTATCTCTTTCTCTCATAAAATGGAGCTTTTGTGTCTTTTAAATACACACACACACACGCACAGACACATAGATGCTCAAAAGGAAATTTGAAGTGTTATAATATTTAATCTTGAAAGTAGAAATTTTCAGCTACCTGTTTCTCAAATAATTTTCCCAACATTTCTCTTATTTGGATGATTTTTGTCACTAGTATATTTAAAAGAAAAATTATATTTTAAAAGACCTTCATATACAGTACATTTTTCAGTTGTATAGTGATGTTACTTTAAAGTATATCTTTAATATGTAACTATCTTTTAAAATTATTTGGCTTTACCTAACAAATTTTCTCCAAACAAATTTACTGGCATCTTGTCATTTGGTGTTGACATTGTAGCTATACTCTTGATGTCCCCAGTGACTTTCATTGATTTAGTTCACTTTTCTGTTTGGAATGTAGCATCTTACAGCCTTGCATTGACATCTTCTGGGGAATTTTGTGATGGCAGAAAGTCCTACTAATGTGAATAGTATAGATGCATACTTATTTTCTATTGTTTATATACTATCTCTTAGCTTACTCAATGACGTTATTTAACATATGTCTCGGAGGTGTGTATAATATATAATTTAAAAAATAATATTAAGCTTTCATTGATCTATGCAGCTGAGTAGAGGCAATATATCTAGATAAATTGTACTTTGGGATCCCAAAATTATTATAATTTTGAACAGAAAACGAAAATTTTTATTTCATGAGTTATCTCTAAAAGTCTTCAAGATAATTTTAGCAGTACTACTCTGTGTGTATGTTTATTGCTTTTCTTTTTAAACAGTAGTTACACATTAATATATATTTCCTTAGTACTTTTGAATTCTTCATGCATGAAACACAACATTTAAAATGGGAAATTTTCTATAGAATATAATTCACTAAAAATGTTTTACTATCATATTTGTCTTAAAAATATGTATTAATGATATAATTTAAAGAGCAGCTAATATATCAAAATTGCAATGTTGTCAGCCTGTTTGCAGGCACAGATTTTAAGTTCTTTACTCAGTCCTAGCAATAGAACTTCAGTAAAATGTCTGTCTTATCATAGCTGCCTATGGAATAAGACACGTAATGGGATATTTTGTGACTATAAAATATATTCAAACTAACTGAACATATCTATATAAAACTTTTAATCTTGATCTTACTAGAAATATTTTCCACTAAACTAGCTATTTTTATGAAAGTACTAAATACACTGTCTTCCTGAAATAATAATTTCAAGAAATATCTATTTCCATAAATCTTCTTTAAAAATTTCTTTTAAAATATTGAATACGCTTAAATTAAAATAAATTGTTTAAATGATTAAATATAAACAATAGTAATAAACATTCCATACAGATTTTCAGAAAATTATATTTCAATGAAGACATGCTCACCTTATACATTTACTTAAGCTCACTTAATCTGTCATAAACATATGATTATGAGATACTGTCACAAAGTATCTCATCAAATCTTCAATAAAACATAAGGTTATTTTGTGTGGCAAAGGCTTCTTTTTTAAAAAATATACACTATTACACTTCTTAAGGCGAAAGTATGAATTCGTTCTTTTTTGAATGTCTTCTGCCAATAGACATTTCTCTGACAGTTTATTGGTCATCATCTCTAGCACATTTCACCAATTCAAGGTGCTAATTAGGGGATGCTTATTCTATGAGCAAACCACATTTTTGCTTTCAATTTAAATTAAAACATGTTTCCAGAATAGTTTTGTAGGCATTATTGTATATCTGACTAATATGAGTTATTGTTAACTACATTATAAATCTTATTTATAGCCATATCCTTGGTAAAATAGTATTTGATTCCATGTAATAATGCAATTTACAAATATAAACAGAGGTAAATAATTACACTATTATACAGTAAGTAAATTACATCCAGGTCATAAAATTGTCATTAACTACATATACCTTTTCCATGAATGACAATATAGTTTTTCTTGGTATTTAATGTATATAATAGGAAAATCTTCATCTCTTAGTTACCAAATACAAAAGGTATATTTTCTATCTATAAGCAAGTGGGATTTAATAAAGTGCATTAAAACAAACTGACAATAAAAAGCAGAATATAGTGGGACAATACAGTGGTCCTGGGAAGCTGTTACGTTGCAATTGGAAAAAATAAGTTGATATTATTAGAGAAAAAATGCAATGGGAAAGATGGGCTTCCATAAGACTTTAAATGCATTAGAGGAAAAGAACAGTAAGAAAAAAATGATCATGTGGCAAGAATTGCATGTTTCTTATCCAATGGGAGTTAAGAAGAGAGTGAATATTTTATTTTTGCTGCAGCAGAGAGAGATGATACTAAAAAGACAGTATAATATATTATAAACTGTTGATTAATCTTCCAATGCCAAGATATGGTACTTGGCTATTTTTTTGCCTGCAGGAAAAGTAAACTCTTTAGAATTAGCTTTCCTTTGTTTCATTTTTTTCTGCTTTATTATTTTATTGATTATTATTTTTACTAATTATACTCCTTATCTGGTCTCTTCAAAATCAAGTTGGAGCTTTAGATATGAGTCTATCATTCAGGAAAAGAAGCTGGCAAAAAAAAAACAATAAAGGAAGAAACACATGATGGGAGTCTGAACATTAAAACTCTCTTGATAGATTATAAATAGAAATATAGACAGATGATAGATAGATAGTAGATGGACATACTGACATATATATGAGCATAATAAAGTGTGATTATAATAAGTAGTTTGGAAAGAAGAAATTTACGTTTAATGCATTTCTGCTTTTAATGTCTTATCCTGGTAATGAAGCTTTATATTCATTAACTGATTTCATTATTATATTAATTTAGCAAATGTTTGCATTTCATAGATAAGTATATTAAATCTCAAAAAATTTGAATGACTTGTCCAAGATAGCATAAGTTAGTAAAAGCATACCAAAGGCTTTTCAAAGGATTCAACACTGGAAACATTGAGCCCAACAAATTCTGATTCTATGTTTGTGTAAAGAATGATTGGATTCACATATTAAGTATTTAGAGAATCAAGTTGTTAAAATGTCATAAGGCTACCGATAAATTATTATTATTAAACCTGAACAACTGTTTATGTGATAAATACTGTCTTAATTAGGATTATTTTTTTAAATCTCAAATAGATACAAAGGTAGGAATTCCTTTAGGATTAATGATTTTTATTTCAAATTGAAATGAAATGAAATAAATTCTGATTCAAATTTTGCTTGAGGTTATTTATATTGTATATAGTCTTATTTCCCCAAGGTATTAGAATTAGAACACATTAAAATATTAGTAAATTTTATGGCCATAATTTTAATTACCAATAACTTCACAATGGTAAATCATTTAAAGCCTTGAGAAATTTACGTCAGCATACCGTTATTCCTAATTTCCAAAATAAAATGAGTTATATCACTTATTTATCATATAAATGTTAATAAAATTAGTCTCTTTTTCTACCAAATTTTTATATCTTGAGATTTGCTGATTATAAAATTAAGGAGAGTGCTTCAGTAGAGGCTCAAATGAACTCTAAAACATTTAATCTATCAGTGCCAAAAATTATTTAGGAAAACTGAAAAGAAATGCAGTTATTGTTTATATTTTCTCAATTTCCTATAGTAAGCATTTGCTATTTTTAATAACAAAGATAATCAGCTAAACTTGAAAAGATTTAATTCTGTTATGTGAGAAATAGCAAATAATATTATTTTATAATTAAATGAGAAGATGTAGGTAAGTCTAAGATGAACTGTAACTGAAAGATGAAAGATTTTTAACATATCGGTTTAGGAAATAATAAATCATATTTTAATTCCTGTTTCTGTATATATTCTGTACTCTGTTCCTCCTGTCTGAAATATATTTCTTCTTTATTTCTGCTCAGACTTGGACTTTTTCCATGCCATGCCGATCTTCTCCTCCCCTGAGACATGGCCTCAATTGATTTTACTCCTTTCTAACAAAAACTCATCTCTCCTTTGAAAATGAGAAATTTTATCATTAATGACAACATGAATGGAATGTGAGGACATCTTGCTAAGTAAAATAAGCCAGACACAGAAAGACAAATATTGCATGATCTTCCCTTATATGTGGAATCTAAAATGGTTTATCTCTTGGAAAGGGAGTAGAAAGACAGTCTGGGTTGGGGAAGAGGGCCTGGAAAGTGGTGGGGATAGGGATGATGTTAATCACAAGGTACATAGTTTCATTTAGACTGAAAAAATAAGTTTTAGTGATCTATTGCACTGCATGGTGACCACAGTTAATAATAATGTATTATATCTTTCAAACTTGTTAAAATAATATTTTTAATGATGTCACTATAAAAATAGTTAAGTTGATGAGGTGATGGATATGGTAATTAGCTTGATTGAATATATTATATTTTATTTATATATATATATCAAAACATGACATTTTACCCCACAAGTATAAACAAATTAAATTAAAATGATTCATCACAAGTTTCACGTGCAAAGTCTATGCTCAAATTTTACTTTCAAAACTATGTTTCTCTTTGCTTAGAAATCTGGTGGTTTCTATAGTGGTTTCTAAAGCAAAAAACACAGAAACAAAATACAAAATGTTAGAGATAAGTGTGCATGGGCATTGCTTGAAAGAGAATAAACTGATATACCAGCTAGTATAGTCAAGTGGCAGAAAAGAAAATGACATTCTAAAACAAGTGGTCTATATATTTAAGTCTTTCTATTACTTACTAACTCATAAATACAGGATCATTTTAATGTTGATATATTTATTAATTCATACAGATTCACAGTTTCTGAAAGGACCATGGACTAATTGGATCACAAGCAAACTGAAACATTACAGGGTAAATATTATTGTGATTAGGATTATACAAAAACACCATGATGCCTCTCCCAACTTAGGGAAATCAGTGAAAGTTTTCTTGAAGAAAAGTGTTATGAACCATTAGAATATTTGGGTAAGAGGACCAGACTGCCAGTACAGCCAGCTGCTGTAATATGAAGGTGTTTCTTATGTGGTTTACTGATTTTCTCTTTTAAAAGTGGATAATGATCTGGAGATATTTTTAAACAAATAAATTGAATGCTAGGTTTTAAAGAGCTCTCTGGCAGCACTATAGAGATTGGATTGAGTTTGGAGGTACATTAGATTCACGAAGTCTAATTAAATGGCTCTGGCCATAATCCAGGGTTGATATGAAAAAAGCTCTTAACAAAAGAATTGGGGGTGGAGGTAATAAGAAATATGAAGTAGTTTTGAGAGGTATTTAATATATTGATGTGACCAAGTCGAATGACTTGTTAAGATATCATAAATGAGAATATAAGAAGAATCTAAGCATTTTTTACACCATAAAATACAAACCAAATAATAATATTTCAAAACATTTTGGAATATACAGATAAACTTACATTTAATGACAGATAATCATCTGACAAAAGGGCAGAGATGAACAATATCAATCTATACCTGCAACCAATTTGTGACACACTATAATGGAAACCTCTCTAGATTACTTCTAGGCTTCTGCTTATGTAAGTAAGTGGATTAAAGATAGTACATTCAAGTGCATGTTTCGAGGACAGTAACATCTAATGAGTAAAGTTTTGGACAAGTTAAATAAATCAAAGTACAGATATCCTGCATGTGATTACAAGTTTTGTTCTACATTTCAGAAGACAGCAGTAGGAGAAGAGAGAGATTTGAGGGTATCAACATTTAGGCACTGGCAAAAAGCCATGAGTCTTCTTAAGATAACAAAGGAAATAAGTGAGTTGAGTAGGTCAGTGAAAGAACCTAGAAAGCACTAAAGTTTCAGTGGTCAAATTGAGATGAGGATCTAAGAAAGAACACAATCAATAAACATACAAAGAAGTTAGAGGAGACCAGACATTTTATTAGAGAAATTAGATAAAACATGGATGGTCACCAATAGTAAATGCTTCAGAAAAATGAGGTAATACAGAGCAACAACAATAACTACCACCACCACAACAACTATTGAAATCGGAAACTGAAAAGTCCTTGGTAACACTGGGAAGAACAGTGCTAGCTGGGTAACAGGCAAGGTACTAAAAAATTAAATAAATATAAGATTGAAGATTATAGACCATAGGCTACTCTTTTAAGAACTTGTACGATTTGGAAGAAAAGACAAATACTTCAGTAGCTACACAAGATGCATTATGGTAAGATGACAGTACTTATATTTATATCTAAGTTCTACTGTATTTAAAAAAGGGAGGTGTGGGGAAGAATAATTAGACAGGGAAAAAAATGACAATGAAGCTGAAGGCAAGACAACTGATGGAATAAGACTCCCATTGGGAAGAAGGTATGTGTTTCAGATTTTTTTAAATGGAGAAATTATACTTCAGAATAACAAAAACACCTTCATTTCAGATAGAAGGTTAAGGGGAAAGTGGCATTACAATGCAGCTGATTTTCTAGTTTGAAAGGGTAAAATATTGGTGGAGTCTATATCTCATTAAAGCTATTTAATTGTAAATAAGGATATCTGCTGTGTAAAATGTAGTCTGTGAAGTGCAGGCTTTGAGAATCAAGGAGGGTTTTGATTAAAGGATATTGAAGAATTGCTGTATAAAATTGAAATTTTTTGTGAATTTAGAGCTCATTGTCACGTGGTTTTGTCTCATTCAATTCAGAAGTAAGATTGGGAAAAGCAATATGTTGATTAAAACAATATGCAGGCTTAGGGAGTTGAGGCAGACAACCAAGGAATAAAGTGTTAATATTTGGGCGACAGAATACTGTAAATAATAAATAAAAAAATTACTACTAGGAAGAGATTGTTTAGAATAAATATAATGAAAAATATGTTCTGAAAATTATAAATCCCTAGGTACATATTCAGAAATATTATCAAAAGATAAATTAATGCTTAGCTATAATACGTTAATATAATTAGCAGTTTAACACTAGTGCTACTATAATGAAAAGGACCACTTACATAAGGATCCTAATTCACACAAAATTCCAAATTCATTTAAAATACAATTTAAAATAATTATCCATGAATCATATTTAGTATTTAATTTCATTATCTTAAGGAATACATACTATATTATTTCCAGAAAAGACACAGAAAATAAGTGAAAACATAATTTCTTTGGCAATCCTCTGAGAAACTGCAATAAAAAGAAGAACTGCATTGTCTAATCAGACTCACTCAGAGCTTGAGGTTTATGAAAAATCTGAGCCATAGAAATGATTACAATGTACAAGCAAAGCAGTGAAGTCCAGGGACTGCCACTGCAGTTGTCTTGTTTGTTGTTGTTGTTTGTTTTGAGGCTTTTTTTTTTTTTTTGCTACATAAGAGTAGAAAAGAATAGCATATCAAGTCTCTAAACAATGTTCGCAGCTACATTGATTAAAATAAAAATTGAGTTGTTTTAGTTGTAATACATCTCCATTTTATACTCTGATATTTACATAACATACAGGACCTTTACCAGGGAGCCATGCTCTTAAATCACTATGCTCTACATGTGCTTATACTAAGCAATTAAAACAGGTACAACATGTGAAGAACATTTTATAGAGAAGGGCTTTTTCACCAGCAAATACCAGTAACATGTTTGCAAGAGGTTTGTCATTACACTATTTATGAGTATATTTGACCAGGCTATCTTCTTTGTTTCGTGGGGACACCCCTCCACTGAATTGAGGGAATCATCTGTAGGCCTACTGCTAACCATTTTCTTCCAGAAACATACATTTATATTTGACAACTGGTGATCCTTTAATATTCATTTAAATTTTAAGTTTCTCATCAATGAAATTACAAAAGATGAAAGACATTAGTATTTTCCCTGTGCCTCTGAGCCAAACAATATCAAGCAGCTTCTAGCTGCTTTCTGCATAATTGCAAATATAATGTCAGTACGGTTAAGCATCCAAGGTAAATAAAGTATTACATAATGTCAAGAGCTACCTTATTGATAGTTTGGTCACTGTGACCTCTGAGACCCCTCTGAAAATATCTGTACTTAGAGAAGAATACTGTGTTTCCTATTTATTGCATGTCTATGCTATATAATCTCACTCTCCCTCTAAGAAACCAAATTAGGAGCTAGAGATATGTAACTAGACATACCTAATAAAGGAATACAATTGGCCAACATAAGGTATTTCATCAGCAAACACAGTTCACTAATTTTTCAACCAGAGTTGTTAAATAATATCCAAAGCATTCTATGATGTTACAAAAGTCCAAAATACTCATTTATAAGAAAGTGCATTTGTACAAAATATAAATAGGAAAGCAAGGTGGTCTTTTCTTACAGAATCCTACAGTAAGATCAAAGAACCTTACTGAACAGACATTTAAATAGATCACTGAGAGGTAACATTTGAATTGGTTTTAATTTTATTTGAGAAAATTCTACCAAAATCTATAAACCAGCCAATAAAATGTCATGATTAACTGCTGCCAAAAGGTCCAACAAAATCATGAAAGACAACATCCCTTGTTGCAATCAAAAGGTCGTTATTTTCTTTCAATACAGCAGTCTCAGCACTATGATGAGGATGAAATCCTGATTAAAATTGCTCAAATGAGTCAAATTGCACCATGTGTTAATGTAATTGATTACAACCTCCAACACTTTAAGCAAAGCCTAAATTAAAAAATGAATGATGGTGTTGCACTTTATCCACCAGTAATGAAGCTTTCTTCAGCACTTCTGGCTCAGTATAAATTCACGGTCATTTGAAGAGCTGACTCAGAGCCAAGAAGGAGAAAAAATACTATTTTAATGTCCATCAATGACATTATGAGAATCAACATCCAGGTACAAAACAGAGGACTGAGTCTTGCTGAGAATCCATCTCTTACTCCGAGAACCAGAATTACTAATCCTGAACTGTTGAAAAAGAATATCTACTTTGTTCTCTGAATAATTACTACCATAAACTGAATGATCATATTCCCATATTGTGCTCCTCACAAAGTTTTGCTACTGAACAATGCAAAAAAGACATATTCTTAGATCTTGATAGTTCTCCCTCATTTTGGTGCCTCTCACAGATTAAGAGAGACAGGAACTGTGTCATTGACCTCCAGGTCATTAGTGCTACAGCTGTACCCTAAGACCATCCCAAGGTAGACTAGAGATAGGAGGCAGAGACAAATCAGAAAAAAATGATTTACGGATTGCAGATATTTTAGCAAACAACCTTGGCTCATAACTTATGCATGTAATCTATGAGGAAAAATTGACATTAAAATTTAAAATGTTGCTATGTGATAGTAATAACAGTAATAGATAACATTCAGGGAGTGATTATTTTTTCCAGGAAATATTATAGGCAATGTATCTACATATGAACAAAATTCATGTTTGTATTAGCTTCATAAAAATATCTCCTAATCTATAAAATAATCCCTATTTTGCAGATTAGGAAACTAAGACAAAGAGAAGAAATTCTGCCAATTCATTCTTATATAAGTACAAAAGTTTGAAATTGAATTCAAACATCTTGCTTCAAGAGCCTGCACCACTGTCTCATAGCATCGCTATGCCATCTTATCCCATGTTATCTAATGCTTATGTGGCTAATGACACTAGACAAAGCAACTCAATTCTCATGCTGCATTCCACTACTTTTTACACTGGTATTTCCTTTAGTATGCTGCAAACAGCCATACATATATCCATATTTATATACACACATAAAATGTCATAAGAATCCTAAAGGGTATGTATCCCTAAGCACTGTTTTATATGTACATATGTATTATGCACATATGTATCAAATGATTTAACTCATAACTGGATAAACACTCAAAAACTTTTATAAGACAAAAATTATAGGACAAAGTATATATTGTCTTTGGCTTAAGTTGCCTATCACTAATTATTTGGATTAAAAGCATTTCTCAATAGCATTGAGTGGCAATGACAAAAAGGATTTTCTCTGTGGTAATACTTTCACCATAATAAACTATCTTAGCAGAACGGCATTATCACAGTCAAAATATTGTTGTAGTCTATACATTCTTTCTTGCAGACACACGTATTAATTTTTTAATCCTGAATATGACAAGAAAAAAACTATAACATATTTTGAACTGAAATAACAATGATAGAATCATTTCACACAAAATCATCTCTAAGTTTCATTAAGTACATCAGCTGTCTCATCAACTGATTTTTGAAGTGGCAGAATGACCTAGCAAATCACATCTAATGACAAAGAAAGTAAATGTAATTGAAATCCAACCTAGGGCAAAAGCTAATAACTGACAAATGAAGAGAAGGCATTAAAGTTATGTTAAAAGGTGAATTAATAACCTTGAATGAAATAATAACACTCTAATGACTAAATTTCACCGACAGCTTTCCAGATTCTGAAGTCAATCAGTCGTCCTTTTAAATCAGGTGTCCAACTATCCCAAGATTGATTAAGAAATGCTGGCTTCCATTTTTTCAAAGCAATTTCAAATCCTTCCATCAGTAGTTATTTTACTTTTAACATCTTTCCCAAATTGATTGCAGATTCTGTTCCTGATTTTTGTTCATGTTTCATGGCTCTGATTTCTCATTTAGTCACATCATGGGTCGTAAAACTGTGCTACATTCAAAAGACCACTGAACTTAGCAGAGTATTTAATGGACATTGAATCAGAAGAACTGTGGTTGAATTTCCATTTACCACTTACTGAATGAGTAGTGTTAAAATTAACCTTTTGAATATCTGCTTTCTCCACTGTACAGGGAATTTTAAAATAACAAAATCTGCAGATACCTTATTTTTAAAAAAGCAAATGTGTTAAAATGTGGATGATCCTTTCAGTTGGACAAATGTAAAATATTATTTTCAGTGGTAACTGACATTTTAGCAATACCCAAGGGCACAATTAGAAGAATGAAAAGTAGGAGCATTTACCATTGATTTTGAGAGGTATAAGATATTACAATTCGATTCAACTTTTTATTTTATAAAAATGAAGAACTCATTGCCAAAGAGATAAATGTATCCAAGTTCTCAAAAATAGAAATTTGGGGTAAAGTTTCTTGAATCTGGTCTGTCTTTTGTTTTCAAAAATAAATCATTCAGGATTTACTAAGCAGATACGTTCTGAAAATGTGCTGACAGGAAGGAAGGAGATGAGATCTGTTTCCAAATGGGCACAATACTATTTTAGAAAATCTTGCCAAATATGAAATACCAAATAAAGAGACTAGAGTCGTTTTCTAGTTTTGCCTTTGAATTTGTAAATATGGAGAAGGAGCCAATTCATTTTACTCCATTTTCTTTGTTTGTAAAATGAATAGGACACAGTCATCTATAATGTCCTTCAGCTCAGTGAGTCAGCTTCAGAGCCTTCCCCACTGCTTATAGTAAGCAAACTTAAGAATTTGACCTTATATTAAAGAACAAGTAGTTTATTCCTGTTTCAACCAGGTACTCTCTTGACCTTTGAATGATTACGTGATTTAAATATTCTGTCCTCCAAAATGGAGTTACAAATGTGCCCATTTTGCAGAGTTGCTCTGAGGATTAATGACTCACTTTGCACATACAAAGCACTCAGTCAATATATGCGTTTATAATTTATTATAATGATTGTTTTCATTAGCTGATGTGGAAACAAGACCACTCATTAACTCATAATAATCAACTCCTATAAAGTATCTTTAATCACTCTCCTAAAAAGAGTTATGTTACAATTATGTCGAATTACCTTGTTTGTTTGCTTTATGAATTTTCTTACTTCTCCTTTACTTGGCCTTGAATAAGTCCAGCCTCTTACAAGGTCACACTAGAACATATCTTTCTTTATGAAGCCCTTTCTATCCTTCTCTAAGCTAAATTAACTATCCATTTCTTGCAGTAGCATTCTGTATACACTTCCACAGTGCTACTTAAATTATATTACCATGAATTATACTTGTGTCTGTGTCTCCTACAAGAATGACTCTTCAGGGAGCAAAACCTGGGACTTATTTACCTGGAGAGTTTGGAGGCCCACAAGAATTACTGGCAAAACAAAGGTTCTTTGTACACATTTGCTAACTTTATGAAGTATTAGTGTATCAGAATGTAACATTAAAATGTATTACATTCTCCCAGGTTACTTTAGCAAAACCCATCTAATCAACCTATAGGGATATTAATGTGTTAATAATCTAGATAATTGCTTTGGTTTTTCAGATTATAATTTATGTAAATAAAGCTGTATTGCTATATATTTTACTTTGAACATATTTATTACTTTGAAGTTCTTGTTGGAGAAACAATAAACTGTGATACCTTTGCTCTCTCTGTTCCTTCTCCCAAGAATATCCTTCTCCCAATATCTACAAGGTTCACTCTCTCATCTCCTTCAGGTTTCTGTAGGAATGTCACATTTTCACAGATCAGTCCCCTGACCTCCATTCCTTTTGAATCCATTTTTCCATTTGTATGATCTTCCTCTCTTATACCCACATTACATTTTAAGTGTTATATACCTTGTTCATTTTCTTTATTTGTCTTGCCCCAGTTAAATCTTTCTGAAAGCTAGGGCTTTCATATATTTTGTTCATAGCTATATTATCTTTGCCAGAAGGTGGTCTGTCACACATAGGCACACAAAAATATTTGTTAAATACATGAATACATGAATAAATACTAAGATAGAGTAAGGGGAATGGAGGACAATGGTATTTAAAAAAACACAAAACGTCAAATAGTTTAACATAACAGCACCATAGATTTATCGAGAAGAATGGTTAAAGAAAAACTTTCTTTAAGATTTATTATTATGACATTGTGAGATGTCTTGTTTTCATGCTAGCTAATAATTGCAATTACAAAATTAATCATTGCAGCCAGCATACACCATGGGTAATTATGTGTATTGTGAAGTATATCAAAATGAAGAGTGACTCCTTTGTGAATTTGTATACCTTCTAAAATCATATGTATTGAATGTGTGCAAATATCTCTTCATTATTATATATCTACCAGTTGATTTCTGGGTACCCTGCAAGCCCAAATGTTTTTAGTATCTATTTCTCCTCTGTATAGCAGTTTCCATGAAGATCATGAACATGTGTCTGCCAGTACTAGCAGAGTCCCATCAGCACAGGTTGTAAATATATGAATGATAACAGCAATAATATTATTAATAATAATATTAAAACAATAATACTAATGGAGAGTAGCAATGGCAAGAAGCATTTATTTTTTAGATGGTGTACCAGTACAATTGGTAGCAACATCTGATTGAGAAATTATGAGCCATTCCTTCTCTAAGTGAGATGTCGTGGTTTTCAGAACACCCCATGCACAGAATTTTAGTTGCATACTAGTATTACTCATCTACTGATCTGAAAGCAGCAGAAATCATGGCTAAATAAAGATACTTTGCAATTTCTAAATACGGTTCTAAGTTTCTGAACTTGTGATCCTCAGATTTATTTTTTTTTAAATCTTCGATTCAGATGGGCCTGGATTTGACATTCAAACAGAGTACAGCAAAAGTTGTTACTAAATAATCAGTTTTAAAACTTGAATATGAAAACTGCATTGGAAATTGTGTAAAAAGTTATCTAACATACTTTTGCGTTATTCTATAAGCAGTAAGGTGAGTTCTGAATAGAAAAAGATTCAGATATTAAGAAGTTTAAAGAAAAAAATGAATTAACCTAACCAGCCACATTCACATTAAGTGGATATCATGACATTTAGCAAATTAATTTTAAATTAAAAAAAAATCACATAACATATTGTAAATAAACACTGCTTTATGCTGGTTTATGTGCCATTGTTCTAATAAAATCCCTTGCCAAATAAGTTTTGCAAATAATACATGATTTAACACAGATGATACTGTAAGAGGTGATGTAAAATTGTCTGTATTCATTCAAACTAGACATAAAATATTTTTAGATCCTAATATTGCAAAGAGTTTAATGGGGAAGGAAATGAAAATATTAATAAAGAATGTATCAGTGCTGATTCAGAGAGGAGAAAGTTATCAAGAAAAAGAACAATTCAAATAAAAAGCAGTAAGAACTACATGAGTAACAGGATTTCTGGGTTTAGGGTGTTTTTTTTGTTTTTTTGTGTGTGGGTTTTTTGTAATATAATTTTTTTCTAACATCATGAGAGCAATTTGGTAGTTGGGCTTGTGTCTACTTTGTTAATGATGTTTGACTTTTAGTGTTAGAGCCCTACAGTTGATATAGGAGGATTATTTACTTTCCTTGTTTGGAATCTAAACTCTGATAAAATCTGTGGCTTAAGATATAAGAGCACTGTGTGTGTGTGTGTGTGTGTCTCTCTGTCTGTGTGTGTCTGTGTGTATGTGTATCTATATTTATTTTCTTATATTTATCACATTAATTAATATATGCCTATTATTGAGACTTGAAAGTGTTTGAAAATATCACAATCACCCAAATTCACCCCACTAATAAATTTATTTTGTGAATGAAATTACATGTCTTTTTTTCTATGCACACCAAACTGAAGGACTGCCTGAAGGACTGTGTTTTGGTCTTCACATTACTGAGTGTCAGCGATGTGCAAGACACCAAACTCAGAGCTCAGTAAGGGGCTCAGCCCATGGGGATGTTTAACAAACATTTGTAAAATTATAACTGAATGATTATTACAAGTATTTTCTATACACTCAAATATTTTTCAAAATTATGATTTTGAAAGGCTTCTTAAGGGATTGTTATCTCATTTTGTCATACTAAGCATCACTCCAATATTGTTGACTATTATTTCCAATTCCTTGCATCTAGAAATAATACTGCAAAGCCGGGCATAGTGACATGCACCTGGAGTCCCAGCTACTCGGGAGGCTGAGGCAGGAGGATTGCTTGAGCCCAGGAGTTCAAAGTTGCAGTGCACTATCATGACACCTGTGAAGAGCCACTGCACTCGCACTCTAGCCAGGGGAGCATAGTGACACTTCATCTATTACAAAAAATATTATATAAAAATTATGAAAAGAGAGAATACTGAATGAATATATAGATATATCCTTTGTAAATTTTTCTTTAGCATATCTATCTAGGTGCTGCATTATTTTACCAAATAATAGAATTCACATAAATCTGCAGAGTTTTCAAAGAGACTGTATTGAAGTTAATGCATGTGTACATTATTATTTAGTGAAAAGTTAAAAATGATGGCATAAGTTTTGTTTCACTTTCCCATGTTAATAGGAAGGTATACCCAGAGTACATTTCTTCTTAAGAAAAAAAAAGATTGAGGTCACCTTGACCAAAAATTACCTGTATACTAGTTCAAATATATTGTATATGAACTACAGTTTAAGAAATATCATCAAATATTATTAATATATTCTACTATCTAAAAATTCTGCTATAGCATTATATTTTATGGCTAAAAAAGCTTGATACTGGTTGTTACAGTAAATCTTTACTAACTTATGAAGCATCAAATTCAGATTTTTAAAAATTATGTCAAGCTCAAGCTATTTAGAATTCAGTATAATTTTATATACTACATAAAAAGAAAATAGCTTAAAATAAAGTTATATTATTTTATTGGGATGTGCTCTGGAGCCCATCCCAATAAAAATTAAATCAAAATAAATTTTTATTAATTCTTCATGGGCAAATAAGTTGTACTAATAGCCAAAAAATACCTAATTAAATATATAAAATTCTCATGCAATTCTACCTGCAATAATTACTAAAAGGTGGAAGTGGCATTTAAACTTCAAAGTAACATAATTGAATTTATGTAATAGTAATTAAAAATGTCTATTCTACTATATAGGGCTAGAGAACAGGATGCTGTTTAACTTCATTTTTCTTCCTTCTCAGAAAAACCTCAGAAAATGGAAGTTTAAAGGTATCCTGCTATTGTCAATTACTGTGGCTCATAGTTCTTTTCACAATCCCCCCACCTCCAACCACCACTTTTTTCTTTTTCATCAGGTTTTCATTCTGGGAAATTAAATGTTTCTATTGACTGGGTTATTAATGCAAGAAACCTATCCAGAACAATTATACCACTTAGTAGTTTGGGAGAATCTGTATCTAATTCAGCTTTTGAAATGTTTCACTTATACTTAATCATACATACCAGTTTGTGGGTGCATTTACATCTTATGAAAAACACATGTCAATGCAATTTTAAAGTTTCTAGAAGACAATCAAGCCACAAAACTTATTGTCAACCCAATTAGAAATATTTTTTATAAGAATACAAATGCAAGTTATGTAAGATTTCTTTAACAACTTAGCAAGAAGAAAAATGACATAAATTTTAACCATTTTTACACAGGAAAAATGATCCTACTTTTTGTGAAAATTGAGTGTTTCAAAAAACAGAATTTTACGAGTGCACGAATTTACATGTTTTCTTGGGGAAAATAAAACGTGGAGCACTTAGAAAAGACTCCTGTATTGTAATCAGATTTGTAAAAGCACCATAAAAGCCATAATGTAAAATTGTTTTTGAATTTCCTACCTAGCATTATAAACACTACACCAAGAACAAAACTTGAAAGTATAAAAGAAACTAACTTTTATAAAGTATGAACTATGACACGCAACAACTTTGTACTCTATGTAGCGTTGCCCTTATTTCCCCAGCAGGCTGTGGGTTTCTCAGACAGGTTAAGTAGCTTGCTCAAGGTCAGGTTACTATTTGCAGGAGGCAAGAGCATGCATCCAGCTTGGTTTTAGGCTAAAGCCCCATGTTATGTCCACGGTATCCCATTGTCTCCACACAAGTGAAAAGAAAATGATACAGAAAATTGATTCATAAATGAACGAAATGGGTTGTATAACCTAGAAAAAAATAGAATTCGCTTTGTCACAAATGAAATAAAGTCTTTACACATCTGCAGGATTACTTCACATTTTTCATTTATATTTTAAAACTTGATTTGAAATTACTTCTTTGTTCTTTAGTCTTAATTTTTTAAAACACGTTTGTCTGTAGCTGTTTTCTTTTTTTTTCTACTTAGCCTCTAGATCTCATGTAGGTACACATTTGCTGAAGACATCATCCCTAAGAATAGTTTACATAAATAAGAATTAGTTATCTGGTTATTGAAGTCTAATATAGTTGACTCACTCATATTGTTTATTCCTTGATCTAGAATTACAATTTACTATGTATGTTAAATTTGCATTTAAATACATTGAACTATCACAACTGACTTTCTATCCTACTTGATATGTTTGTGCTTCACTGCAAACAACCCAAATAAAACCATAAAAACAATTGATATATATGGATACGATTATATTTCAATTTTGAAAATGAATTTTCCATAACAAAATTATTTTTGCCTTAATGCTGTATTGCATAATTGATGAAACATAAAATGATTATTCAATAATGCATGTATGCACTAACTTTGCATCAAAAACTATTTCTTGATATATTTATGAAAATATTCCAAGTTAAGTACTAAAATATATTGTTAACTCCATATACCTGGCAAAATAGGACAATGATATAAATTATATTACAATGTTGCCATGTGAACAAGTATCCACTGTATAAATGCATGCATGCAGTTTTATGTGTTTAGACTTCTAAATATGCATGCGTACATCTAAGTGTGTGAGTGTGTGTTTGTGTCTGTATAGAAGAGAGAAGAGAAAAATGACGTGTGCATAATACAATCAATAGTACAAGATTGCCACCTTCTGGATTTAATACATAAGTGACTTTTTTTTTCTTTTGGAAAAATGTCCCTCTCTTCCAAAAAGTGTTTATTATTAATGATATTTCTTGGTAGCTTGCCCTATATTTTACTACTCATATCTGAGTAGTGTTTCTAACACTAGAATTCTTTTACAATTGCTTGGAATTCATTTTATGTATACAAAGATTTTCTAGATAATATAATAGGTCTCAAAATTTTCTCCAGATATAGCCATTTGTGTGTCAGTGACACAAATAAAGCCAATCTCCCCCTCCTGTCCCCCAAAATAGAACACACTGCAATGGGAACATATATTTAGTGGGAAGTTAATTAAGTCATTATTTTTATAGCTGTAGAAATTGATAACTCAGCAATAAAAACATTTCCAATATTTTGTGCAAAATAATGGCAAAACACATTTTTCTAACATTTTACTAGTTTAATATTCTGAATTTATATATATATATAGGTTTGTTATCAAAAGTAGCAGAATTATTTTTGTTAAAGCTCAAAATTAAACATATGAACATTATACAAGTATATCTACATTATCAGGAATGATCAGACATTATGTGAAGTGAGCAAGCATATCTTGGATTTACAATTGTCAAATATAGACCTCTCTTCTCCTTTGGTACCAGATTCCCCTGAGCCATGAGGAAGCTGAATCATGATGTCCCTCATCACCCAAAATCTCATATTCCATAATCAGAACTTGCTCTGAATCTAAAATCCAATCAAACATTTTCAGCAGTGTTCTAACTCACTTAGAATACTGATAAATTATAATTGTTAACTTTGCCTGTACACTAAAAATCATTGACCTTTCTTCTATTAAAGAAACATCAAGGCTTTGGGAAGGGACATGACTAATCATTGTGTTTGGGGCAATTTGCTTTATTTCTTTTCCTTTTGCCTATTTTTTTATTCCTTTCTTCTTTCTCCTCTGTTTTTGGAAATATGGAGTGCATATATATTTCACCGAGCTTATAAAGATTGTAAAGTATCTGAATCTTTATATTTTGCACATGAATAAGACTAATCTTGCACACAAACATATCAAATATACATATGAATCAAATATGTCAGAAAAGATATACTATTTTTGGCTGTAGACAATATTTTATAACATAATGTAAATGTTCATAGCCACTCTAATATTAATGCTAATTTTATGTAACCTGTGTTGCAAAGGTCTTTTAAAGAACTTATAATTCACTCTTCTTTGGGGGATTGGGATTTTAAGAATCATGATACCTCTCCATTATCTGTAAAATTGCAATAAGACATTATTTTAAACATGAGATAATATCCTTGTCCAGATTTCTTGCCCTTCAAATATTATTCATTCACTCTTGAATCCCCAAATGACAACTTTCCAAGTAGATTCAACTAATGGGAATATGGAGTGTATTGAAACAAAATGAGAGTGAAGAATGAAACAATTCATTATAATAGAAGAGGATTTTAAATGCCTATGACTTAGTGATGTTTATGTAGTTCAAATAATCAATATATTGTAGAATACACTTTTCTCACTTAATATTGCAACAGGGACACATTTTGACTCTCCTGCACTAGTTTTTGTCATATAGTCCCAATGACATAAGCGTCTGTCCCAAATACAAAACGTACATGTGCTGGGAGCGGTGGTTCACGCCTGCAATCCCAGCACTTTGAGAGGCCAAGGCGGGTGGATCACAAAGTCAGGAGTTTGAGACAAGCCTGACCAACACGGTGAAACCCCGTCTCTACTAAAAATACAAAAAATTAGCCAGCCGTGGTGGGCGCCTGTAATCCCAGCTACTCAGGGGGCTGAGACGGGAAAATCGCTTGAACCCAGGAGGTGGAGGTTGCAGTGAGCTGAGATTGCCTCACTGCACTCCAGCCTGGGCAACAGAGCCGAGACTCCATCTCAAAAAAATAAAATACATTGAAATAAAATAAATCGTACATAATTTCTACATCAGGGATTTGAAGTTCTGTAAAGAATAGTGCTTTACTTTTAATGTATAAGAGCTTAGAAATTCTTGAGTTTAATAACTAGTAACTTCAAAAGCTGTCTTTATGTATAATTATCATAAAAATTAATGGGGATTAAACATACTATTAAAAGGTCAACAAATACCTTTGGATCTCAACTGGTATTTCTTTCACAACTCCATACACTCCAGAATAAATATAAGTAATTGTCTTAAATAAGATATTTATATTTTGAGTAAAATATGATAAAACAGAATATAATATCATACAAAACTAGCAATCTCACAGTATTGACAGTGTATTGGGGGTTCCAGAGAGAAAGACTAAGAATTAAGTATCTTGTGAATAAGAAATATCCTCTGCAGGGCGTGGTGGCTCTCGCCTGTAATACCAGCACCTTGGAAAGCCAAGGCGGGCGGATCACGAGGTCAGGAGACAGAGACCATCCCGGCTAACGTGGTGCAACCCCGTCTCTACTAAAAATACAAGAAAATTAGTTGGGTGTGGTGGCGGGCGCCTGTAGTCCCAGCTACTTGGGAGGCTGAGGCAGGAGAATGGCGTGAACCCGGGAGGCAGAGCTTGCAGTGAGCCAAGATCACACCACTGCTGGCAACAGAGCGAGACTTCGTCTCAAAAAAAAAAAAAAAAAAAAATCCTCACCTAGGAAATTATCTTGGTGAACCTACTAAGGTCCTATGTGTATGAAGGACTTGGAACTTTGTTAGTAAAAATCTCTTCTTAATGAAAGAGAAAGTTGAGATTAAACTTGGTGCAAGGATCAAAGGCAACTATGAAAGGGGAGGGTCACTTATAATTGCAGCCTGTCGCAAGCTGTGCATTACTCGTATACTACACTTTTCAGATTCCTGCCAGGATTCCAAGGACATGACACTAGCCTGGAAGCATTTCTAAATTAATAAAGGTCTATCATCGCTGAAGTCTCTGTAAACAACTGAAAGCCTAAGACTTGTCAGCTTGATAAATTTGCTTTAAAATTTTGGAAGAAATATATTTTTCCTAGTTAAGCATAATGACTTTTTATTGGTTGAAATACATGGCAGCTTGTTTTTGTTTGTTTGTTTTTAAATTTTATTTTACTTTAAATTCCGGGATGCATGTGCAGAACGTTCAGGTTTGTTACATAGGTATACATGTGCCATGGTGGTTTGCTGCACCTATCAACCCATCATCTAGGTTTTAAATCCTGCATGCATTAGCTATTTGTCCCAATGCTCTCCCTCCCCTTAGCCTCCACCCCCTGAAAGGCCACGGTGTTTGTCCTTCTCCACCCTGTGTGGTTTTTAGTTCTCATCGAAGAGGTCCTTCATGTCCTTTTTTAGCTGTATTCCTAGGTATTTTATTTTCTTTGTGGTAATTGTGAGTGGGAATTCATTCACGATTTGGCTCTCTGTTTGTCTATTACTGGCGTATAGGAATGTTTGTGATTTTTTCGCATTGACTTTGTCTATTATTGGCGTATAGGAATGTTTGTGATTTTTTCGCATTGACTTTGTATCCTGAGACTTTGCTGAAGTTGCTTATCAGTGTAAGGAGTTTTGGGGCTGAGACAATGGGGTTTACTAAATATACAATCATGTCATCTGCAAACAGAGACAACTTGACTTCCTTGCTTCCTGTTTGAATACCTTTATTTCTTTCTCTTGCCTGATTGCCCTGGTGAGAACTTCCAATACTCTGTTGAATAGCAGTGGTGAGAGAGGGCATCTTTGTCTTGTGCTGGCTTTCGAAGGGACTGCTTCCAGCTTTTGCCCATTCAGTGTGATACTGGCTATGGGCTTGTCATAAATAGCTCCTATTATTTTGTGGTACGTTCCATCAATACCTAGTTTATTGAGAGTTTTTAACATAAAGCAATGTTGAATTTTATCGAAAGCCTTTTCTGCATCTATTGAGATAATTGTGTAGTTTTTGTCATTGGTTCTGTTTATGTGATGGAATATGTTTATTGATTTGCGTATGTTGAATGAGCCTTGCATCTCAGGGATGAAGCCAACTTGATCGTGGTGGATAAGCTTTTTGATGTGCTGCTGGATTCTGTTTGACAGTATTTTATTGAGGATTTTCGCATCAATGTTCATCAGGGATATTGGCCTGAAATTTTATTTTTTTGTTTTATCTCTGCATAGCAGCCTGTTTCACTTTGGAATGATGGAGAAAATTTATATAGCAAGCAAGACTCAATGGTTTCATAAAATAATGTCTGTGGACAACAGAGAGGAGGAAATGACAGATACTGGGATATAGTCCATGTGACTGATCACATGTGAGCCATCACCTGAAGAATTTAAATTGACTCCAGTGTCCAAAATGCAGTGGGTAGGGTTAAGTCAAAGAAAGGTAGTTATGGTTATTTTTATTGTGAATATTGAATGACCTAGAAAAACATCAGAAAAAATTAAATCATAAGGCAAAAGTTATGTTATCTTATAAAAGTAGTCAGTTCTCCAAAATGTAGTTCAAAATTTTTGAAGTTACCAAAATAACGCTAGGACAAGACAGCTGATTAAGGATCCTTTTGGGCTGAGCTGATTGTCATTGGAAAAAAGAAGAAAATTGCCCCAAAGGGGAGTAAGGTTGGAGGTACTAGGTTGGTGCAAAAGTAATGGCAGTTTTTGCCATTACTTTTGCACCATCTAATACAAATAACAATTGAAATCATTACCTTCAATGGGTATTCATAAATTTGTACCTGGTCTCCTAAGAAAGCAAGGTCAGATCCCTGATTTCAAATTCCCAGAAAGCTCAGTAATTATACATGCAACACTTGATCAATTAACAGATACTGTTGGAGTATTCCAAGAGGAAAAAAAAAATCAAAAGCTGTGATTTTCCTAAAACATTGCTCACATTCTTTTGCCATATGAAAATGAGATAAACCAAATTCACGTCTGAATTTTTAAAGTCAAGACTAGAAAAAGAAACAAGATGAATGACTCGTTTTGTGAAGTTTTGGATGGTTTATATCCTTAGTATTCTAACTTCAGTAAAAAAAAAAAAAAAAAAAAAAAAATCATTGCTTTAAAAGTTGGACTGAGTGGTCAATACACGTTTTAAATTTTCGGAGACTCATTTGTCCTTGCAAGTATATGAGTTAGTACACTTCTCAATTCGTGAATATTTGCATGCTCCTGTTACCAGACCAACAACAAAGGCATAAATTAAAGAATCAGCCTGAAACCAATAACACAGTGTAATCAGAGGAATGAATAGTGTCTGCTACTCCAAAGTAAAGCTCCAAACCTCCGTTCTGGAATCTTTATGGGTTCTTGTTTCACGTTATAACTTCTTCTTAAGGAAAGAAACTTGAGTACAAGTTCTACTTGGCCCAAGGTCATCTAACCATTTTAGCAGCATCTTCACACTAAGAAAATAATAATATTGTATTTAAGCTGGGGAGAGGAGAATGTACTCTGGAGAGAATTTGCAGGCACCTATATAAATCTTGATTTCTTAAAAATAATTATATTTATTATATTTCTTGTATTATGAAATTATTTTTTATTAAAGTGAGGTATAAGGAAAGATGTTAAATGTTGATTCAATTTTTATTTCAAAACTATTAATAACAAGCTTCTTTTATAAGTATAACTTTATACGTTTCTATGATTTAAGAAGTATACACATTTCTTGTTCAAAACTTTTTTAATGATGATCTTTTCAAATCTTTCACAGTCACAATATAGTAGAAAGTTTTGCATGTAAAATGATAAAATATTTAACTCCAAATTGTCCTTGAGGAGAGCAGGAGCTAATGCAGGACTACATCAAGGGACAATCCCCAAGTGACTTTAGTAGTTTGACTTCCATGATTGAAACCCAGAAATGTTGATGGCCAAAAACCTCCCATATGAGAGTGTTCTTTAGCACTCATGAACTCATTCAACTAAAAGGAGAGAAAGGAGTCATGCTCATGCATGCTAAACTTTAAACTTTACTATAAAATGCATGTTATCAGTGTCTTGGATGTGAGCTATCCAAAGAAATACTTCTCTTTGGAGAAAGAGTAGGATGCTACCCGTAAATATCTTATCCTCTACTTTAGAGGGCACATTTTATTTCAACCTTCCCTCCAATTTATTATTGTGTTGGTAAAACCTGTTATCAATTAGGAACATTAATTTCCACTCTGAGGAAGAGATAGGCAGAGAATTAGAGAATTTCTGCAAACACTGTGGTGAGGCCACTTCCCTGCTTTTTGCCATGTCTTCTATTGATCATTCTGGGACCAATGAAATAAGCAGTACATCACATTGATCAAGTGCTTATATAAATGCCCCTTAACATTGCCTCCAGAAAATAGAATTCTTCTCTGATTTAATGGATGTATTGGTGCAGAAATTGAACAAATATATTAATTCATAAATTAAG
Source organism: Pongo pygmaeus (assembly GCF_028885625.2). Classification (NCBI taxonomy): domain Eukaryota; kingdom Metazoa; phylum Chordata; class Mammalia; order Primates; family Hominidae; genus Pongo; species Pongo pygmaeus. The sequence goes on from NC_072387.2 coordinate 78,576,008, forward strand.
ATGATACACATGCCATTTCTATGTTTTAACTTTAAAAACATAATTCATCAGTGATAATGTATCTTAATAAAATATGTCTAGTATGTGACTCCCATTATACATCTATTTTCAGTTTGCTACTTATATAAAGTAAAGAGACATTACAGATAACTGGAAAATAATTCTGAATATAGAATCCTTCTATACACTTTACTCTCCCACCACTCCTGAGTCTTTTAAAACTCTTTGTCAGAACCACTTTGACAGCGATTTCTTCTTAATGATTTGCCTAAAGGGAATATCTGCATAAATATCTTAGTGCATTTAGAACAAAATAAATCTATTTTCCCCACACTCATGCATCGTTCTTTTGCATATTACTTAACTGTATAATCAAATACATGCTAAAACTGACACAAACAGTCATGGGAATAATACAACATAATCTTGGTAAGCATACAGACAAAAAAGTAGCCCAATTGTCATGGCTATTAAAAAGAATATAAAACATTGGTTAATCTATCACATTGTTACATGAAAGTAAATTTTAAAAGCTTTGACTATCATGTCTTGTCAGCAACTAAGCAATGTGAGAAAAGTAAATTTCAAAACATATTCCTAAGTAAACATTTTATTTCTACAGGGGAATTAAAGCCTCCTAAATAAACATTCTTCTTCCTTTCAAATAAATTTATTTTCAAAAATAATTTCTCCACTATCATGTCTTTATTCAACTCAGTCCTTTCTATAATGACACACTCATGTGGCCAAGGAGAGCCTGGATTTTATCCCCAGCTGTAGCCACTTGAGTCATCCTCTACCGTAATTAGACTCATATCTTCATTTAACATCTGCAAAGTCGGTTAGTCTAACTTCAGTCAGTCTTGTGTGTCTGCTTTGCTGACGTCGCAGCTGGTCAAGACACATAAGGGCATTTTAGCACCAATATAAGTTCCACAATATTTAGGAAAAAAAAATCAATTCTCTAGAAACAAATGCAAACAGCTACCGCTTTTTATGATCTAGACACAAATTCCCATAGAAAATAAAAATAATATTTCTGGTGCAAAATTGAAACACTCAAAAACAACGTTTAAGGCAACTAGTTATAAGGTATTAAGTCAAAGCCTCACCTAGCTGTCACCTTCATAGCTATTTAAATATGCACATGTACACAGCTTATTCCAACATATTTAATTCCAAGTTAAACTTGGTATTTTGTACTTTTTTAAGAGCTCCACAAGTGATTCTTAGACATGCATCTCCTACTGAGAAATGCTTCCCTATGCTTGTCAGCCACCAACTACAGGAGAAACTTAATTGTTTCAGGAAAAGGAGTAAACTAACACATGTAAACAAAAACAGTAAAAATATTTTTGGATGCATAATAACTACTAGTGCCTCTTTGTGGCACTATTTAGAATGTAAAATACATGAACAGAAATTTCAATTGATGGAACTCTCCTATCAGGTGATTAATTGGGGTGCTGTCTTCTCACTTCCTGGGAAAGTCAAAGGTTCCCCTTCAGGCTGTGATATCTGAAATATGTTTATTTTTGAGTAATTGTCTGGGTCTTTCTTTCCTTTTTAAAATTAATTAATGAATATATGTATGTATGTATTTACTGCTATGCTTCCGGTACTTTAATGTTGAATTAAATGGAGATTTTCAATGGTAGAAGATAGACTCCAGCAGTTTTTCTCTTGCATCCCAGAAGTGGGTCCCACATGTTCTGCCATTTCTTGAAATTAGAATATGTCCTCGAAAAGACTGTCAAACTAAAATTGTTTTTGTTTAGCCTTTGTTTTGTCTTTCTTCAGCCTCTATCCTCCAATGTGTGTTCTTTCTCAAACCTCTCAGTTTTTTACTTTTTTTTTTAACCATGAAAAGCTTTGACCTCTTATATTGTAATAAAAGGGTCACCTCTCTTTCCGTGCAGTAAAACAACTTGACTGAAATTCTTGTTATATTCTACTTTCTTCCCTATTTTTCTCTTATATCTGTCAGATGTAAGATAAACTTTTAAAACATTAGCATTATTCCCTCTCGAACATATTAAGGACAAATATTGGATGCTGAATTTAAGCATTTTGGATTTTTTTTTTAATTCACTTTCCTAAGAGACAAAAAGTGTCTTTAAGTTTATCACATTCTTCCTTGTATTGCTGGTGTTTCCTTTTAAAGTACCCAAGTTCTGTCTGTTGTGAACATAACAGACTGAGTCTTCCTACTTCTCACTGCTGTTTTCCTTTAGTTCTGAGCAAAATGATTCCTAGGGTCATGGAATTTTCAACATAGACTGTTTATACTCTTCTTAGCCACTGTTTACCACACTTTCATCGATTCTTTTTCCTCCACTCCAATTCAGGAAAATACTACTGTGCTGTAAATATCCCTTCTCTTTATTCCTTGTAGTCAACAATAGCACCAATTTTGAACCAACACTCAGCAGCTCTGAAATATGTAACCATGGCCAATGGTTATCTAATCAACAATTCAAATCCAAATTGAGAGTCTGAGAGAAATTTCCAAAAGGCCATAGGATTTCACCAAAGTTCATCTCATAATGGTTCCTTTTGCGACCTTGGATGTTATACTAAAACAGAATAAAGAGGAAGAAGAGTAGTGATAGCCAATATAATACTGTAAAACACCTGGAATTAAGAATCCAATGGCCTAAATAAATCAAATAGGCAAACTGTGCTTTATTGAGTGAGCTCATCATTGCCCATAGAAACATTATGGTTTTTACAATTTGAAGTCTAAAACAAAACTCTTGAGAGCCCCCAAATGAAGTTCTATACACTCTTGCAGCAGAACCTGCCTGCATTAAATGTTGCCAACCAGACCTGTCAACATGTTGCAGTTGTGTGAATGTTGCATTCTAAATATAAGGGATTTGGATTCATTTACTCATGCATTCACATTTATTTATATACATTTACAAATATCGACTAAAATAAGACTGTCCAAATCATTCTGCTAATCATAAGTAGCTGCTATAGTAAAAAATGTTGATAATATAAATTCTATCCTCCAAGACCTAACAGTATAGCAGAGATGATACTTAAGTGGATCACACAAATGATTTTCTAAAGGTTTGGTAAGCACAGAAGGAAAAACACAGAATGCAGATTTTGGACTAACCTAATGAGAGTTCCCAGTTTGTAAACTTTCACATCTACTGAAAATATACCAGACTGTGACAGTAAGATTTTAAGAATGTTTTGAGTAGCTCTGCTTTTTATAATAGCAGGTGTTAAGTTTATATGGTAGGGTTTAGGTGGATATCAATTCGCTGAATTTTCATGACAGTCAGAATACATTTGGGAAAATTTGAAATGAATACTTTGGAGAGCAGTATTTAACACGATTCTAAGTCATTACATAAACACTTGGGAGATCTGTATTAAAATATTTGAATAACAAATTCATTGACAAAATGTTGAACATTTAGCAAAGCTTAGTGACTTATAGCGTATTTGAACTAAGGTGTGACTTAATCAAAACGCTGTATTTTACATTTAAGTCTGTTACCAATAAGGCCCGTATAACAAAATGCATTAAAAAATAAAATAAAACGAACTTATCCAATTCTATCTAGAAAAGCTGCTTTCCCAAAACTCCAATCTGGTACCTTTATATAACATTAACATACCAAATATCATTTTAATTCAATAAATTATAAACAAATATTCAAATGGATATGATAAAATAAAGTATAACCTCCAGCTCAAACAGAGTGATCTCTGTCCAGGTGTCAGGTTGAATATAAACTTTTAAAGCCAGACTTAGAATTTGACACTAATTTCCTTCAATGTCAAATTACATTGGCCTTAAGAATTTTCAATGACTGAATAATCACACATTGTATTATTTTCTTCTATTACACACAAATTATTCCTTCTAGGGACAAAGTTTATTTATTATTTAGTGTGTGCCTATGTTAAATAAAAATTCTTTTTACTCAGCTCTTCATGCGCAATGAGATTTCCTACTCAAAAATCACTTGCAATGAGATTTCCTACTTAAACCGGCTAATTTTACAGGTGAATGAACTCTTCTAGTTGGGCTAAATGATACAACCTAATAGCGGTGGATTTAGTCCTAGAACCCAAAGTGTCCTATGCCAGGAGAGTCCTTCTGTCTTGGAACAAGAGTTTGCAAATTGACAGTTACAGAAAATTTTTAACCCATATTGTGTATGCATATCGTGCTAAAAGTAAATCCAATGTAAATGAATGTGAATCTGTTTAGTATTTCTGATTTTCCAAGGTTTCTACTACTTCTGATGTTTGTATAGCAGGTCTAAAATATGATGTGGATGTCAACCTAAATAATAGACAAAGAAAAGCTCTCTAAAAGAAAATGATATTTATTTAGAAGTGGCCATTACAATGTGAATATGCATGCCATAGTAAACCATATACATACTGAGGGAGGAAAGGGAAGCCAAAGGTTTTTAAAGAAAAAAATGACGAGGATTTACATAATTGTTTTGAGGTAATTATCCTTGCTACAAAGATCAATAACAAGGGTGGCACCAGTCCAGGTTTAGACAGGCAGTTGCTGAGCAGATGTCCTCACAGAAGTATCATTTTGTATATGAAGTTTTGATTGCCCTGGTACAAGGTTGTGGTTTTTACAGTCTTTTGTGATAATTATTTTTATCAGGTGTTCATCTATGAGAACCTTACCTTATAGCCTCCCCTGGCTCCACTCGTCATTTTTTTTAAAACAAGTGACCATTTTAATTCTTATAACTTTCACACTTCTTTTTCTTTCTTTTTTTTTTTTTTTTTTGGTTAACATTTTTTTTTTCTAAAAGTATCACTGACCAGTTATCCTGTAGTGAGCCTTTGATTGTCCCTTGGTGTGGGGATGGATCTTTCCCAGGTTGTTGATTTGTTTCATATTGGAGGGTGTAATTGGCAAATAAGAGTCAGTGTCACTTTTAGCCACATTTGAGTATTAAGGGACCTCTGGAGGAAGTGGTTCTCAGGTTAGGGCTAGGTCTACCTGGAGTCCATTGTTAAGTTTCATTTTGTCTGTTCCATAGCAGTTGACTGTCATCTTAAGGTTCCAGGTGAGCGCTATTCTGTTAGGAGTTGTACTTCTGCAGAAATTTTACAAGTAACGTACAAAATTAACACACGCACACACACACACACAAAGTAAAATTAATAGTAATAAGATCATCTCCGTTTACATGACAGTTTTGAGCCATGAACCTAGGCTTTAAAACAACCAATTTAATAAATCAAATGAGCATGAGAAATTAGGTGAGAACTATTGTCATTATGTGGCCTGTTTTCTTAATTGTGTATACAGTATATAACTTTCCCAGAGGAATTTATTGTGGTACATTATGTAGTATTAGCAATAGCCCAGAGATTTTCTTATTTAACCAATATGCAGCAATTTTATCATCTAGCATCCCATGACTGGGTTGAATTAAAGCAGAGGGAGAGCAATAGTTGTATTAGTGATGTTGCCAAAATTACTCATTAGGTGGCATAAAGAATCTCTTAGGTAAGATGCTATAAAGTTACCAGTGGAAGCAATTAGTTTTAAAATTTCAATTATACCATTATCTTGCCAAGTAAAAAAATGTAGGCAGGAAGACAGATAAGAATCTCATTATGATATGGAGTCTTACTCTGCCATCTTAGGAAAAGCTGTCTACAGTGTGAAGCCATCAACTTCTCGTTTTGGTTTGCATTTTGAATATATCTGGTTATGACAGCAGGCAGTTCAGTGAGCACTATGTGTAGTGCACGTATCAGGCACAAGACTTATTTATTAAAATTCATTCAGCTTATAGGGCTTTAGCACCAGAGTAGTTTCTATTTTTACTAATTTCATAGAATACAGTTAGATTGCAGCAACCTAGAAGAATTCAGGATCTAGTCTATTCTACAGATAGATAATAAAACCTTGAAAACAGTGCACAGTGCTACAGTCTAATAGCAGATGTATTATAGCTTTTCTTTAGAAACATAACTTTTCTCTCCATAGATATCTCAATTTCTACCAAAGATAATATGAGTACAAGAAATTTGTAAAATAAGTTTAGTTTCATCAGTTTTGGTCAGATTACTTACATAAGGGCAGCAAGGTAGGTATTAATTACATCAAAATCTCAAATTTAAGAACTTCTTGTGACTAGGATATGAAATAAATGTAGACTTTAGATTTTGCCCGCAGTACTTATAAACAATTTAAATTATGGCATTTCGGTCAAAACCTTGGTAATATAACCAGTGTGTTCAACTATATCCTGTACTAAAGAGAGCAGATTCTTATTGAACTTATGCAAAAACTGATATTGCCGTAGAAATAAGAATACTCATGAATACATTCTGAATGTTGGAAAGATCAAGTAGGGAGAAGTAAATATTATCACTTTTGTTTAAAAAGTAAACTTTACCAAATTGATGTAAATTATAGATAGCTTAAGACAAAACGTCATAAATCTGGAAAACAAAACATTTAACTAAGGATCACAGAATGTTACAAAGAAAAGTTTAAAAACAGGCCGGGCGCGGTGGCTGGCGCCTGTAATCCCAGCACTTTGGGAGCCTGAGGCGGGCAGATCACGAGGTCGAGAGATCAACACCATCCTGGCTAACACAGTGAAACCCCGCCTCTACTAAAAATACAAAAAATTAGCCGGGCGTGGTGGCGGGCGCCTGTAGTCCCAGCTACTGCGGAGGCTGAGGCAGGAGAATGGCGTGAACCTGGGAGGCGGAGCTTGCAGTGAGCCGAGATCGGGCCACTGCACTCCAGCGTGGGCGACAGAGCGACACTCAGGCTCAAAAACAAACAAACAAAAGTTGTAAAAACATTATATTCAGCAGTTATCCAATCTTGTAGACTTAAAATATTTGCTAAATCTTGATTCACAGTTTTATATACCCATCAGTTTCTTCATTAGTTTTGAAAATTTTTACTTCATCTATTGGTATGTTCTTAAAGTCATCAGAAACCTGTATTAAAGAGTAATTGTTAGAGGCTTTTCTCTGAATCTAATCATAGATGCCTTCAGAGAAAAATTAAAACAGTAAATGTAGATGACAAAATTTTATATTAGCCATGGTTAAAAATCTGATAAGAGTTCAAAATTGATAAAATACAGTTATTTTTGGCAAACAATATAGTAACTAGAATTATGACTGATGGCATATTAGATCTTTAAAAATTTTATACAATTTTGGAAAATTAATTCAATAATATACTCATAAATATAACTGAAATATAACTGGCATCACTCATCATTTGATGTTCATGTACAATTCAACATCTCAAATAAGTTGTTTTCTTTGATAACTCTGTTTTATAACTCTGTTTCATACAACTGAAAAGTTCCTAGGCTCTGTGAAATGAGTTTGAGATAAAAAATGACTTAATTTAGAACTTGATCTTGGGAAGCCTACAAAATGTCAAAAAGTTTAAAACATTTCTCCCAAATAGAATCACATGTTTTTGGGATATAATAATCATTCACTTAACCAGAGTGACGAAGAATTTTTAGAACAATAAAGAAAGTTACATATATGTGAAAACAAACAAACAAACCTTAACCATTTCGAAGCTCATTTTTGTCTAAGTAATCAAAGAAACCCAATAAGACCAACATGAAACACAGGAAATTATCTTGGAAAGATTAAAAAATCTTTGTTTCTCAGGCTAGTTACCAAAATGATAAAGAAAATTTTCTCTACTGTGATTGATTCTCCTTATAAGAAGCCCATTTAGATAATTTGAAAGGTGAACCTAATGAAGAGGCACTTGAATTTAATCAGACTCAAAAAGAATGTATGTCTAAGGTTATGCATGTACAATTTGCCATATTTATTGGGAATGTAAACAAGAAAACTATTACTTTAAGCAGGGGCATAGATGATTTTTAGTAAAAGCAAGGAAGATTTTCTGATTACATGGAAGAATTCAAAAACAAAAGTAAAAGCCAAGAGTACAAAATCAAGTTATACTGGAGGAAAACATTGATCTACACTGTAAAGTTGCAGTTCAGATGATGGTGGAAAACCAATTGCGTATTAAATCAAAACCTCTTGGCAATTTTATATAAGGAAATATCAATAATTCAAGAAAACCTTGTTGTTCTAACATAGGGGACCACAATTTTAATTCTGTATCAGTATGTGCGTGTACATATCTCAAAGTTCAATCTTTAGAAAGACTTATAAATAATTCTCTTTTAATTATAGCTGGCTTGATCAGACACAAATTTCTCTCATAAATTTGTTATTCATTACTTTTCATGATGTACTTACACTTTTTATAATGTGCTTAGACCTTTAATTTGGTCCTATATTTTCTTTTTTAAAAAAAGAAAACAGTCATTTTGCTTTTTGAAAAATTTACTCCCTTTTTTTAAATCATTTTGAAAAATTAAGGTCTTATTTGAAATCTCCTCATCAAAAATACATCTTAATACTTATAACTTTTTTCACATCTTTCCCTTATCTCCTATGTACTTCTTTTTTCCTTTTATAACTTTTTTTTGATGTTTGTTTGTTTTTAGAGACAGGGTCTTGCTACATTGCCTAAGCTGGTCTTGAACCCCTGGCCTCAAGCAATCCTCCTACCTCAGCCTCCCAAAGTGTTGAGAATACAGGTGTGAGCCACTGTATGTGGTCCTTGTTTCTTTATGTATTTTTTCTATTTCTTTCCTAAAATTACTCTTTGAAACAACTTTAAATACCATCTGAATTTCAGAAAAAAAATTCCCAAAAAACCCACATGTTTATACCTTTGTAATAATTTTTTCTTCAAAAACACATCTTACTTTTTTGGTAGACTTTGTATTCAAAATTTTATATATTAATTAGAATTTTTAACTCTTAGTAACCGTAATTTCTATTGAAAATGAGGGAAGCCCCCGTCTCTACTAATAATACAAAAACAATTAGCCAGGCGTGGTGGTGGGCACCTGTAGTCCCAGCTACTCGGGAGGCTGAGGCAAGAGAATGGTGTGAACCTGGGAGGCGGAGCTTGCAGTGAGCCGAGATTGTGCCACTGCTCTCCAGCCTGAATGACAGAGAGAGACTCCATCTCAAAAAAAAAAAAAAAAAAAAGAAAAAGAAAACAAGGGAAGCAAAAAATTTTGAACTGTCTGTCACATGTATTTGTCTTTAAAATATTAGAAACCTATTTCCCTATGAGAAAAATTTTATGTGTATTAATAGACCCAAATATATTTAGTCTTCCTATAAAATTTAAGTGAGAACATACTTACATTTATACATTAGTTTATGTTTTAGTATTCTACCTTATTTGAAAATGATCTAGAAGTGTAATGAATATCCGTTACTTAACATAATAAAATATAATTTTAAGAATTCAAATTATATAAAAAGTTTATTAGTAAATGTTTTCCCATTTTCATTCACCAAATGTATATATTGTTAACAACTATAACTATATCACTGGTTAAAACTGAGATATGAGACAAAGCTAGTCATCATTCTAAGTTATTTCTCTGTTAACTATTTTTATAGCTGGTGAATATTAGGTATTCACCTAAGTAAATTCCTTATAGTTATAGAAATTAGTATTTTGCCAATAACTTAGAAGAAACAACTGTTTTCATTAAGCTGAAAATATTAAACTAGTCTTAACTTATCAAAGTTACAAAAACAAAGCTTATTCTCTTTTTAGAGTGCAGTTGTAGTTGTGTCACCTTAAAACAATTAGAAGAGGCAAATGTAATTCTGCATGAATAGTAAACCCAGGCAAAAACCTACGCTGAGAATTCTGAAAATATTTTTATTTTATCAACAAATTTAAAACTAGCTTATTAATGAAAAGTTTTCTTAAGTCATATGAACTAAAGGCATTTGCTTACTCACTATATATTTTCATAATTTATATGAGCACTCACTTATCTAAGCCAATCTGAATAGAATTTCTTAAGGGGTTTCTGGATGATTATGCCAGATACTAACATGTAGACACAACACACAATGTAATACATGTACATATGCATAAACACACATAAATATACACACACACATATATCCATATGCACACATACAAAGATCTTATACCTTTCATTTGAGAACTTAGTAAAGTGGCAGTATAACTTACTGAAAAAAGTTTACCAATTGATAAGAGTTAGATCCAAATTTTATTTCTGACAAAATTTTAATTTTAGTTTTAATTTTTATTGGAAATTGACAATTCATAATTGTCTATATATTTATGTACAGGAGGCTGTATGTATTTATGGAGTATAAAGTGATGCTATGATTTATGAATATAATGTAGAAGAATTGACACATCACCTCAACTACCTTACATTTTTTATGTGAGAACATTTTAAATTTAATTAGAATTTTGAAATATACTGTATCAACAGTATTAATCATGCTCTGCAATATATCTAAAAAGGAGAATAAAACATATTCCCCCGTCTAAGATTTTGTACCCTCTAACCATTTCTCCACTCCTAGATTCTGTAATTACTCTTTCAATCTCAGTTTCTCTTTTCTTAAGGTAAGCAGTTATTTCTATAAAGTTAATTCTTAGAATTTTTTCTGCATTTTATACCTTTTGATGTTTTGTATTTCTATTTTCCTTTGTTTCAAGATATTATTTAATTACCTTATTGATTTCTTTCTTGATCAATTAGTTGTTCATGAGTGCATTGCTTATTTTCCACATATGTGTGAATTTTCCCATTTCTCTTCTGTTATTTATGGCTAGTTTTATACAATTATTTATGAAAAAAATACTTAATATGATTTTAATATTTTTAAGTATGTTGAGATTGTTTTTTTTTTCTAACACATAATCTGTCCTGGAGAATGTCCTGTGTGTGCTTGAAAACAATGTGTAATGTGCTGCTGGTGGATGGAATAGTCTGTATGTGTTTGTTAGGTCTATTTGATCTATAGAGTTATTCATTTCTACAGATTTCTTATTGACGTTTTGTCTAGATGATTTATCCTTTGTTTAATATGGGATATTAAAGTCTTCTACTGTTGTATTGCTATTTATCTTTTCAGTTTTGATTTATCTTTTCAGTTCACTTTATATATTCAGGTGCTTTAATTTTGGCGACATATCTATCTCTCTCTCTATCTAGTATCTATCTATCTATCTATCTATCTATCTATCTATCTATCTATCTATAGACGTATGCCTCATGGTAACAAAGAAGTATGTTATAAAATTATCTATAGATAGATATGTCTATCTCTATATATCTGTATCTATATATATATCCTTGTAGATAGTTTTGGTGGCATAGATATATAGATATCTATCTATGGATATGTATCTATAGGTATCTATATCTCTATATATCTATATCTAGACAGATAGATAGCTATCTTCTCTTTCAGTCCATTTCCTGGTGCTTATACCTGAATGCCTCAACATGGGTAATTCATACAGAAAAAAATGAATTTATTTTTTACAGTTATTGAAGCAGAGAAATCAAGGGAGCCACACCTGGTAAGAGCCTTCTCTGTGGTGGAGACTCTAAAAACTCTGAAGGTGATGCAGAATATTGCATGATGGAGGGGCTGAATATGTGTTAGCTCAGATCTTTCTTCCTCCTCTTATAAAGCCACCTGTTCTCTTCCATGATAACCCATTAATCCATCAACACATTAACCCATTAATGAATGAACAAATAAATCTATTCATGAGGGCAAAGCTTTCAGAATCCAATCAATATTTAAAGATCTCACATCTCAATATTAACACATTGGAGATTAAATTTCAATGTGATTTTTGAAGGGAATGAGTATTCCAATGATATAATCCTCTCTGTGAATATACTCTTTTATAAATTTTATGATACCCTTCTTTGTCTCTTTTACAGTTGTTGACTTAGGTTTATTCTTTCTCTGATATAAGAATAGCCAACCATGCTCTCTTTTGGTTACCATCTTTTATTAGCATATAGTTGTATCTTGTTGTGATGATGATTGTTGTTCTATCCCTTCAGAAAATCAATGTCTTTTGATGGGACAATTTAATCCAATTATATTTAAAGTAATTGAGAGGTAAGGACTTACTATTGCGATTTTGTTGTTTTTACTGTGACTGTTTTGTAGTTTCTTTGTTCCATCCTTCCACCCTTACTATCTTCCTTCATTATTTGATGGTTTTTTAGTGGTTGGCTTCGACTTATTTTTTATTCTTTTCAGTATCTACTAAAGAATTTGTATGTGTAGTTACCAGGTGGCATACATAAAAGCTTAGTTATAACAGTATGTCTTAAACTCATAACAACTTAAGTTTGTTTATATACAAAAAAGTTCAAGTTCTATATTTTAAATTCTCCTCCCCTCGCATTTTATATTATGGATGTCACAATTTACATCTTTTATATATCATGTATTCATTAAAAATATCGTAGTTATTTTTAATAATTTTGTCTTCACCTTTGTACTAGAATTAAAATCATTTATGTATATCACTACAGTATTAAAGTATTTTTTATTTATTATTTTTATATTATATTTTTATATTATTTTATATATATTTTACTTATATATAATATATAATATATATTTTTATATATATTATTTATATATATTATTATATATATTATTTATATATATATTTTATATATTTTTTAATATTATTTTTACCTTTACTGTGAGTTGTCCACTTGTATATATTTTCACATTGTATTTGAAATCCTTTCATTTCAAGTTATGGAATTATCTTTAGCATTTCTTTAATGGAGGTCTACTAGTGATATCTCATGTTTTGTTTGTCTGGGAAAATCTTTGTCTCTCTTTCATTCCTAAAAAATAGCCTTGCCAGGTATACTATTCTTGATTGGCAGCATTTTTTTTTTCTGTGCTTTGAATATGTCATCCCATTCTCTCCTGGTCTAAAAGGTTTCTGCTTATAAACACCTGATAGTCTTATGGAGGTTCTTTTGTTTGTGACAGGTTGCTTTTCTCCTGCTGCTTCCAAAATTCTGTTTTTGGCTTTTGAGAATTTGACCATAATATGATCTTGGTGAATTTTTTAAAATATTTAATCTATTTGGGGTTTGGGGAGTTTATTTGCCTATAATATTTATTTCCCTCACCAGATCTAGGAAGTTTTCTCTTAATATTTCTTTCAATAAGCTTTTTTCTTCATTCTTTTTACTAATCTTTAAGGGACTCCTGTAATGCATATATTGGCTTTCTTGATGATGTTCCGTAAGTTTTGTAGGATATCTTCACTCTGTCATTTTTTTATCCTTTTGTCCTTTGGACTAGGTCATTTCAAATGACCTGTCTTTGAATTTACTAAGTCTTTCTTTTATTTGATAAATTCTGCTGATTAAGCTTTTTGTCTTCGTGTATTTTCTGGTGCTAAAACAGAATGCCACAAGCTGGGTAGCTTATAGAAAATGGAAGTTTAGTTGGCAATTGGTTCTGAAAGCTGGGATGTTCAAGATCAAAGGGCCACATCCAGTGAGGGCCTTCTTGCTGCATCACAACATGGAAAAAGGGATGAAATGGTGAATGAGAGAGACAAATTGGACCAAACTCATCTTTTTATTAGGAGCTCACATCCACAATAACCAACCCAATCTCATGATAATGGCATTAATCAATTTATGAGGGTAGAACCCTCATAGCCTAATCACCCCTTAAAGATTCTACTTCTCAATAACATGACATTAGCAATTATTTTTCAATGTGAGTTTTGGAGGGGACATTCAAATCATAGCAGTTTTTATGGAATTTCTTAGTTCCCTTGTTGAGTGATTCAGCTTAAAATTTATTTACCTTTTTTTATGATTTCTATCTCTTTATTGAACTTCTATTTCTTCATGTTTTGTTTTTTTGGTTTCTTTTAGTTGTATATCCGTGTTTTCTTGTAGCTCACTGAGCTTATTTAAAATGATTATTTTTCGTTGTTTGTCAGAGAGTTCATAAGTTCCATTTATTCAGGGTTGGTTAATCATGTTTTATTTTATGGTTTTGGTAATATCATGTTTCTGTGATTATTTCTGATCCTTATGGTCTTGCATTGGTGTTTTTATGTTTGAAGACTTAGGCACTTCTTCTAGTTTTTACAGGCTGACTTTAATAGAAAAAGCCCTTTGCAAGTCAACATGCTCAGATTCTGGACTGACCATTTGTCAGGTCCAAGGGAAGGCTTGAAGCTGGAGTCTTCAGGTGGGTTGGCTTGGTGCCTGTGTAAGCAGGTCAGTGAGCCTGACACCTGGGTCCACAAAGGCCAGCCTGCTGGCTGGGTCTATAGGGTTGGGCCTGGACCCTAAGTCCACTGGGATGGGCCTGCAACTTGAATCTATTCAGGCAGGCCTGCATCTGGGTCCAGTGTGGTAGGTTTGTCTACTGAGTTCATAGGGACGTGCTAGGAATGTAAGTCTGTGGGATGGGCTTTGAGTCTGTGTCTTTGGGGGCTAAAGCTTAGATCCATGGTGGCTGACTTTATACTGGAGCAGGCTTTGAGCTTGAGGCTGCAGAACCATCCTAGCATGAAAATTGGCCTGGTGCCTGAATCCATGGGGTGGGCCTGGTTTGAGTCTCCACCTCTATAAGTGTAGAGACTTTTTCAAGTCCAGCTTTTATGTACATTTACCAACCACCAACAAAATAAGAGACACACTTCACATAACAGAATAATGAAAATTAAAAAGATGAATTGGAGAACATCTGCCAAGAATATGAAGGGAGACATAAATCTATGGGCAAAAGACAATAGGTGTATTGCAGAGGCTTATTTCAAGAGAGTAATTTAAATATCTAAATTACACATGTCTGTAGAAGTGAACAAAAAACGAAGATTGAGTTAATGGATATAACATATTCTTTCTCTATTTTGAATAATGTCAGAAAGAGAACACTTTTTATAACTGATGTAAAATGACCTAGTAGAAAAAAAGTCACTGTTCCACTGACATAAGTTTAAGTCATGAATAAAAAGGCAAAGTCATGCTAAGAATCTAAAGGACAAAAAGAAAAAGAGTCCTTGGCAGTACTAGGGCAAATTTTTTTATTTAGTTACAACTGGGTGTCTACTTATCAATCTCTAGTAAAGAGTAATTAATCCCTCTCTGCAGTCTATTTCTACCCTGCTCCTTAATGCTGTCAGAATTTTCTGATTGCCCTATAGACATTGAAAAACAATACAATAAAATTCTAAGGTCTCCCTAGAGAAGACAGAAGGATCATTAAAGATGTGAGTTACATCATGTCCTTCATCTAAACAGAACTGGGTGGTGGTTTTCAAAAACATTGGAAAGAACCAGCTATTTGAAATGCTAAGACAATTCCATGCATAGAAAGGGTAGGTACAGAGGTTCTGACTTCTAGTAGAGCTTGGAACAATATAAGAGCTTCAAGAAGACCAGTAAACAAGCCTTTCCAGTGTCAGGCCAGTGCCACTGGAGTAAAGTAATCAAAGGAAGTGGGGAATGAAATGATACTGGATAACTGAACAAGTGCAGTGAGTCCTTGTAGTCTATAGTAAAAAGAATGACTCCTATTATTATTTTAGGGATTTAAGTAGAGGGGAGATGTAACATAATTTAGTAATTTATCATTATTCTGGTTGGTGTGTGTAGAATAATTTGGAAGTAGGTAAAATTGGAAATA
This sequence comes from Pongo pygmaeus, assembly GCF_028885625.2. Taxonomy (NCBI): domain Eukaryota; kingdom Metazoa; phylum Chordata; class Mammalia; order Primates; family Hominidae; genus Pongo; species Pongo pygmaeus. The sequence goes on from NC_072387.2 coordinate 78,591,599, forward strand.
GAAATACAGATTAGGAGGCTCACATAATGCAATTCATAGCAAGTACATGGTGGTAATTTGGCCTGGAATAACAGCAGTAGAGAGGGTAGAGAAGTAAACATATACAATATTTATTCTAAGAATAGAACTGATAGAATTTGCAAATGGGTTGAAAGAAAAGTGAGGAAATTATTGGATTTATTATGGGTTATTATATCTGGCTTAATCAATTTGATAGCTTTACTAGAACTGAAGGGAAAATAATTTTGGGATGGGCTAGGAGAGATTAACTAATTGCATTTACATATATTAATTTAGAGATGGCTATGAAGCATTGAATCAGAAATGCCAAATGGGCAATAGAATAAATAAGTGGGGAGTTCACAGGAGAGGTCTAAAACACAGAGTTAAGTTAGAATGTTATCAGAATATGTATGCTATTTAGAGATATGGGAAATGGCAAAATTACCTAAGAAGAGAAGGTTGATGGAGTAGAGAAAATTCCTTTCACATAATCTGAGGTGTTGCATCTTTTAGAAGCATAGTGGAAAGGTTGGAGTCAAGAAGAAATGTTAGAGAAAAAAATGAAAAGGAGACACACTAATAGATAGCTGAAGTTTCACAGAAACCAAGAGAACATTTTAGAAAGGAGGTAAAGGTCAATTCTCTGGAAAGCTGCCAAGTGGTAGAATAAAATGAGTTCAGAAAAATGTCCACTGGATTTTTCAAGATGAAAACCCTTAGTGTCCTTTACAAAAGCTATTTTTATGGACTCATTGGAACAGAATATATATAAACCAGATCATAGTGGGTTAAAAGTGAATTGATATGGAAAAATTGGGGACAACAGTTTTGAAATTTACAGTTAGAAAAAGCAAAGAAATAGAACATGAAATTGTGGCAAACGGAGGTGGAATCAAAGAAAAATTATTATCATTTCGTTTTTGTTTTTAGTTTGATTTGGTTTGATTATTTTATTCAAACAGGAGAATTCAGAGTTAATGTGTTTCTTTGTAGGATGCATCAGGGAAAAGGCAGAGCTCAATAACGTAAAAGTGAAAGTGGATAGGTGAAGAAAACTATCCTTTGATAAGAGAAAGAAGATCTAGAGCACAAATGGGAAGATTGGCTATCAATAGAAGGAAAGATGCATAAACACAAAAAGCAATTTCAATAAAAGCCAAAATTGACAAATGGGATCTAATTAAACTAAAGGGCTTCTACACAGAAAAAGAAACTATCATCAGAGTGGACAGACACTCTGGAGAATTGGAGAAAATTTTTGCAATCTACCTGTCTGACAAAGGTCTAGTATCCAGAATTTACAAGAAACTTAAACATATTTACAATAAAAAAAACCATCAAAAAATTGGTAATGAACAGACACTTTTCAAAAGAAGACATTTACGCAGCTGACAAACATATGAAAAAAAGCTCAACATCACTGATCATCAGAGAAATGCAAATCAAAACCACGATGAGATACCATCTCATGCCAGTCAGAATGGCGATTATTAAAAAGTCAGGAAGCAATAAATAGTGGTGAGGCCATGGAAAAATAAGAATGCTTTTACACTGTTGGTGGGAATGTAAATTATTTCAACCATTGTGGAAGACAGTATGGTGATTCTTCAAGGATCTGGAACCAGAAACACCAGTTGACCCAGGAATCCCATTACTGGGTGTATATCCAAAGGAATATAAATCATTCTATTATAAAGACACATGCACACATATATTTATTGCAGTACTATTTGCAATAGCAAAGAAATGGAACCAACCCAAATGTCCATCAGTGATAGACTGGATAAAGAAAATGTGGTATATATATATACCATGGAATACTATGCAGCCATAAAAAGAAATGAGATCATGTACTTTGCAAGGACATGGATGAAGCTGGAAACCATCATCCTCAGCAAACTAACACAGGAACAGAAAACCAAACACCACCTGTTCTCACTCATAAGTGGGAGTTGAACAATGAGAACACATGGACACAGAAAGGAGAACAACACACAGGGGTTGGGGGTGGGGGTTGAGGGGAGAGAACTTAGAGGACAGGTCAATAGGTGGAGCAAACCACCATGGCACACGTATACCTATGTAACAAACCTGCACGTTCTGCACATGTATCCCAGGTTTTTTGTTTGTTTTTTAGAAGAAACAAATAAAACAGAAAGAAAGATGCATTTAGTTGGAAACAAATGGGAGGAAGAGGAAGGAAGCTGCAGGCACCAAAGAGGGGGTAGTCATGATTCAGAGGTGAGATGATAAGTGGGTATCTTATCTGGGGGCTTCTATTTTCTTAATGTTGCTTGAAGCAAGATAATCATCAAAGACTATGTAATGGCATAAGCCGAAGAAGAGTTAGCAATATCTGAAATACTTAGCTTGGAGTTTTAGAAATGAAAATCAGGGAAATGTAATAGCATCATTAGACATTTTGAGAACCATTTGATACATATATATATATATATATATATATTCCTGTATTGATATAAATCTATTGATACAGGTTGTGTTTGTGATTAGATATTAACTTACTGTTCTTGTATTGTCTCCTTCCCTTGACTTGACAGCTGATGAATGACTTCTAGATCTCTGGACCTGGCAGATGTTTGTAGACTAACTCTTTATCTCGTTATTTTTTTCTTGAGTTTCTACAATTTGATCTGACCAGATTTATCTTTATTTAAGTAGTCCTTTGAGACTCCTGTTGTATCCTTTCAAAATCTGCCATGTACCTCTAGATTCTTGCATCCGAGGTCTTTTGTCCTGTTTCACAGATTCCAAGATGACCCTAGAATGACTCTAATTCTTCTGGGGACAAACGAGTACAAGTAAAACATTCAAATATTCATGATTCTCTTACAGGCTGACCTCAAAGCCACAGTGTTTTTTTTTTATTTTTACTCCAATGGTTAAGCAGTTTGTCAGCTCACATCCTACAAAAGTTCAATTTTTCATGCTTCCCTGTGTTAATACCATCCCACATTAAAGCTAGGCTTTATGGTTGCTTAGTTTAGATTTTAAAAAAATAGGAAAATTGATGGTGTGCCAGGTCCTTGTTGTGGCCTTAAGAGGTTTTGAACAGTATCGCTCTCTTTTAGAATTCTGAAACTGACATGGATACAAACCAGGCTAGTTTAATGGGGGACGAAAGATAGTATGAATTAAAAAACAAGTTTTAATGGCGAAGACCATCCTCTATGCAGCCTACAGACAACTAATTCACACTCATGAAATATTGTGTAACCAATATTAGCAGAACTGACTGCTCAACTCACAGATATAAAGGTAAGCCTAGCTGAGATATGAAAAACCACGCATCTGACACATTGACTTGTGAGTGATAATAAATACTTATTGAGTTAATTCAATGAGATTTGGAAAAGTTCTTTATACAGAAAAGGTTACTCTGTACAACCCATTACTTACTTTACCCCTAAGTGGTGAGGCCACCGGATACAAGAATCCTGTTTTAAATATTTGAGTAGCATGATAGAAGTCCCTTCTTTGAGGGAGAAGAGGTAGTACTAAAAACTGAATATTTCTTCAAAGTTGTGTCTTCACAAAAATCCCTTTTCACTGTGTACTCTGACCCTTTTAAAATACCTTTAAAGGGGGTGAGTGTACAAAAAATCCTAGGGCATAGTTTTACTAATTTCCTGTATTTATTGATCTCAGCTACACTATAATATTTGGTAAGTGTTATTGTGTCTCAGTTAGCAGAGCTTCATTCTAGATGTGGTTTAATAGGAATTAGCCACATGGATGTAGATATCACAAAAAAATTGTGACGGGAATGGCAATGAGTAGGAAATCCAAAAGATATGATCTAGCAACCAAGATGCAGTGAGAAGCTGATAGAGACTTACAACATGAGCTTCAAAGGAAAAGAGCTTTTTGTTCTTTTTTCTTCTGTTGGCTTCTGTTTTCTCTTTTTATAAAAATATGGGAAAAGATTTTGGATATATAGATGGAGGAAAGAAGAGAATATCTTAACTTGTGCCTTTGGGTATATTAGTGAAGAGTTATGTAAGATAAAAATAAATAAGAAAAAGAGATACAAGCAGCAAGAGATGAAAGAAAAAAATTCACTTGAATTAAATGCAAGGGAGATTGTGATCTAATAATACAGCTAATTTACAGGAAAGACAAAGGGGAGGAAAAAATTCTTAGGAATGAATTTTAACATTATGAAAATACCTGATCCCAGATAAAGACTTTCAAAGTAACTGGGTACCTTTAAGCTGGAGAGAAATCTGGAGCTGGGTTTGGTAGAAGATATGGGAGGCTGTATGAGGATAGTTAGATAAAATTAGATAACTTTGGTTATTGCAGTAAAGGGAAAGTGAAGCACACTGGAACTAACTCAGAACATAAAAGATGATGGTGGCTGTGTGAGTGAAATGATTGCTGGAGATAGACATATCTCCAGAAACCATAGGCAGCATCCCTACTGTAGTATGACTTTGGTTGTGATCTCTGTCAGAAGTGGTAATTTGGTGGCTAACACTCCTGGAAAAATAAATGAAAATATTCTAGATGAATGAGCATGCAAGGACATCAGACAAAAAATTTTAAGTGAATAATTATAAAATAGCATGTAGTATAGTTGTATCATACCCTGTTAACTGATGGGAAGTAGGGATTATAAGAGAAGAGAGGGAGAGAGAGAAATCTACTTATAAAACGAGTCTTAGTCTCTCTTAGTGACTCTAAGAGATTAGACCGAAGATTTTCATAATGCCAATGTAATAACACTTAAACGTTTTAAACTGAAACTTTTTTCTTGGCTAGTATTTTTTTTTAATTTTATAACCTTTCATTCCTGGAGCCAGTAGCACTAATTACCTCTGACAAGTGGCTCAGAATATCTACAAGAACTAAATTAAATAAAATGTTAGATGAGTGTTTTAATTCACAGCAATCAGTCTGATATCAGAAGAATTTTATTTGTGATAGCTAGACACTTGGGGAAGATATGGCTTGTTTTACACTCATATTGATCAAAAACTAAAAGACTGGAATTCCTAGGAGCTAACTGTGATGATGGACATAATGGAATATATTCCATGAAATTATTTTACCGCCACACAGTAAGCAATTAAAAGTCATGTCTAACCTGAAGAAAAGTTTGGAGAGGATCTGAGGAAAAGTGTCTGGCACTTGTAGGCTATCAGGGCTTCTAAGAAGGAGGTACAGTTCCAGTCACAGTGTCCAGGTAATAAGTCGATAGAAAGCCCACATCATTTGAGGAAGAATCCAGAAGCATGGGGTATCCTGATTCCCAAATTCCTCCTAGGCCTCTGGAAGGAGATTGCCTTACATTTATCATGCAGCAGCACAGGGGAGCAGCAGTAAGAGACACGTCAAGGTAGACACACAAAAGTAGAGTATGTCTCAGCAAAGAAAGTCTATGTTCCTCTCCATATCGCTAAAACTCTTCAAACTCTCTTATGGAATGAAAAAATATTTGAAAATATCTCTATGCACCATTCAGAAGAGCAAAACTTGTAGTCAAGAATCACTGCATCCTGGGACAAGAGGTCAAATAGAAGACACTTCAGTGTGGAAAATTTTAGCTAGAAAGAAACCCAAATCAACCTCAAATAATCTGCAGTCAGGAAGGGTTGAGGAAACCCTTGGGGAAAAAAACAAAGAGCAGATTGTTTATCTCCTCCAAAGAAATCACTAAATTAGCTTTGCCTTAAAATTATGGATTACCAGAATCAGTAAGAAAAAGACAAGACAGAAGACAAAACCCAACGAACAAAATGAAGGAGCCATCTCAGCAGAGGCTGGTAAAGGCCAAGAAAATGTACACAGACAGCTTCTTCTTGCTCTGATGTGATCATATTTGCAAGCATTTTCCTATATTGAGGTGCACCACAGGGAGGAAATTGTGGACATTCATTTATGTCTATACAAACACCTAGGAACAGTTCTATAATAGAGTTTACTGGCTGAATTCAGTGAGATTAAATTGAATTAGGCTGAAATTGTACTCTACAGAGACTTTATTTTAAATAAAAATACACAGATTACCTCACATGGCAAAATTAAATGTTCCACCATCACTAAAAAGAGAGACGTATATATTATCATATTATTTATTAATAATAAAGCTTATATTATTATAAGTCACGCCCATTTAAGTTATGAAGTAGTTTTATTATGTTTTTCAAAAGAAAGATATGTCTGCAGCAAAAATAAAAATATATAGTATATATCCATGAAGGAGTATAAACAAATGCCAGAATAGAAGGATACACTCAGAAATAGGGAAGTATAGAGGGAGTGGACTCCAATGCAGCATGAAAAGCTGGTCAGCAAAGTGGGAGAATAAATAAGAAAATTATGGAAAATTTGAATCTAGAAAAGAAAGAATAAAGAGAAAATAGTTGAGAACAGAAGACAGGGAAGTAACACGTACATTTTTAAAGTGGCAATGTGAATCTAAAATCAGAAGGTACTAAGGTGAAATGCTAACAAACAGGAGGAAAATTCAAAAGTAATGAGATAACGGAGAAGACATAGGTCAGTTAAGATAAGTACTAAAAAGCATCCTGTGGATTTATAAAGATAAGTGTGAGATTTGACACACACACAAACACATACATACACACACAAGCACACACACAGACATATTTACTCAATTTTTCTTGATATACCTAGGATATGGTGAAGAAGACATCTCATTTATTCAAATGTATGGGTTATTCAATACTCTTTCAAGTTAAGAGTAGAATTATGCTAAATATTTTTATGACTATTGTGCATAACTTTTATTAACATCAATGTAGTTTTCATTTATCATATAGGTTTAGTCACCCTTAAAATTTTTTAGTCTTCTTTATGGTGCAAGTGGGATCAGAGACTCAGAATTTAAAGCAAGAAGGTTTTTCTTAACAAGAACCACATTTTAGGAAGCTGAAGAGTTCTCAAAACCCAGGAGCAGGAAACCACCATACTTCAGTGTCTGAAACATTGAATCATAGGCATTACTTAACATCTGACTATCCACAGGGCCTCCTCCCAGATCTAATTTGAAGTATTTAGGAAATACTCAAAAAGTATAGACTTCGTATTCTTAAATAGCAAACTGAGAGCTGCTAACATATGTTTGAAACAAAAAAATAATAATTTTCATGAAGTATTTAATAAAGTATAGTTATTTTATATTTCTAGTTCTTTTGAACTCAAAATAAAATTTTTCAAGTTTTACTATCATACGTTACAAAGAACCCATATAAAACTATTCAAGATTACTTTACTGTAATCAGAAAAACTGCTCTACTGAAAATTAGTGTTGAGCTTCTATAATCCCATATTTTGATAGATTGATAGGCTGTTATCTCTAAATAAGTAAATTTCTATTTTCCTTAATTTGATGACCTTATATAAAATGTCTTCAAGCTTACTAAGTATGAAAACATCTATTTATTAATGCAATTTGTATGATAATGTGAACTCAGATACTAGTTCACATTATCCCCCATTCCTGTAAATAAATAACCCCAGGTTATAGTAACCCAACAGAAAATTCTAAGAATTTCTTCATTATTTAAAAATTTTGCACTGAAATAAACATTTGTGGTAAAATATGTGTAGCTATATTAATACAAGACAGAACACAAAACCCAAAAAACAAAATAATTCTGTATCTTTGTTGTAGTTAAAAGGAATGCAACTAAAATATTTGCTATGTATATTTTTCCTAAAATTTTACTTTAAAAGCAATCTCAAATGGTTTTTCAAGAAATAACCGAAAAGAAATCTCATTTAATAGGGTACTTGACCTTGTATTTTACTTTTGTTTTAAAGAGATATTCTATATATTTCTTTTTATAAACATAACTATTCAAATATAAAGGATAAATTTATAGAAAATGTGGTTGATTAGAGTCCTTTCCTGTATACTGCAGAATATTTGAAGAACTTTGCTTTCTGTGAAGAATAATGTTAATATGAAGGCTTCACACTAAAGTAAAAATACTTGAACTAGAAATAAACACATAATTTGTACTAAAATATTTTATATATAATATGAAACTATCAAACTATGTACTCAATTCTTGATAAAAATAATTGTTCTTTTAATTAATGTTGTCTATGACACAAGTTGCAAATATATTTCCATTTGCTCTATATGATTTTAATTTGCTGTTCGTAGTTTTTTCTATTAAAATTTTTAAATTTAATATAATGAAATTTATTAGTTCAGAAAATTAAAGTGTATATTGTTCTTGATATCTATTTTTATTTATTCTGGCTTTACTTAACTTTATATATACATTAATGTCCAAAAGAATGATTTTTTTGGCAGCTATGCCTGTATTGCTAATTATGGTTCAAATACATTTGATACCCTTTCATATAATCATTTGATATACATGGATTCATAACTATTTTGTGTTCATATTTGATTGCTGATTTCTTGCTTGTCTGTGTTTCTTTTATTAAACATATCTGCTTATTTCTTTGGATGTATTTAGACACCTTTTTATTATAGATTAAAATTTAGCTTTATTTTTTATTTCACTTTTCACTCTTTTTAAACTTGTTAAATTTTTCAAGTAACTTTTATCCTTTTATATGCTATTGATGCATAGTATACAATTATTTTTATTGTGCTAGTATTATCATTTTATGGAAATAAACACCTATGTCTTTAAGGATGGAGGATCTACTCAGAGCCTCATCCAGATTAGAAAATAATAATAGCCGCTAATATTTATCGAGTATTCAGTGTGCATCAGAGCCTGTTTTTTTTGTTTATTAATTCAAGTGATCTTGCTAGAAATCCTACAAAATGACTATTATTTTCCCATGTTGCAACTGTAACTGAAAGACAAGACAGATAGGCATTTTAAAGAGAAATGTGTAGCCTTCCTCTAATGATGAATATTACAAAAGAAATAAATAGAAAACATTACTAAGCCCTCCTTGACTTTGTACCACTTGCTCTCTCTTGACTTTGTACCACTTACTGTCTAGCCACAGATATCACTTTCATGTGTTGTGTCTAGAAAATGTCTTGCTCATTTTTGTCTTAGAGACTTTGTCTTTGCTGTTGCCTATGCTTAGAAAGCTTGGACCAGATTTTTTATTTCATATACGGTCCTTCTCATCAGAAAATTCCTCCAGTTTGTCCAAGAAAAAAAAGCCCCTCTTTCATCTATCATAGGCATTGTGGTGCCTTGTTTGATGGCAGAATAACATATTTGGATCCTAATTCTGTAATTTAGTAACAATGCAATATTAATACGATAAGAATCGATGTAACTTTTGTGTTTATCATCTCCTTTATATATGAAATGTAGGTGATAATTGGATCTGGCCAATTGGGATGTTTTGGAAAATAAGTACAGTGAAGAACTCAAAAAATGGCTTGGCATAAAAGAAGCACTCAAAAAAAACATTATTTTTCAATGATATTTGTGATTCCACTTCATATTATTTATTATTTAAAATGCCTTCCTTAGTATTTTTTAGTTGATAAGATTTGAGGCCCGTTTTCAATTTTTTAAATAGATTTTCTTTTATAAAATGAAACATGGAGATTTTTAGTTTTCTATTAATGGTATATTAGTTTATATAAGACAAAAATTGTACATTAACTACAAATCTCATTGTTTAAAAAATATGGGTGAAATGGGAGCACAAAATAATTAGACATCATACTTTTATTGACCTTAAATATATTTAACATAGCTCAAATATTTTAGGATTATTTTATTGTACTATTTCAGGAACTAATACAGTAAAACCATAACAGACTGAAAATATGTTGAAGGCCCTTTGGCAACTTTACCATTTAATATGCAGGCTGTGGAATGGCCCCAGCCATAATTAATGGTCACCTCCAAACTCCTTCTAAAGTAGGTTATACTATCTGATGGACAATAAATCATATAACACAAGAGAATATTGACATCTATAACTTCAGTCACTCACTACTTCAATTAGTTCTAAGTTATCCAAATTTCTGCAGTGTGTACTTTCATAGAAGGAGAAATCTTCACCATGGCTTTAAATATTTTGATGTCCTCTGTTTATGTTACTTCCTTAGAAATTTCCAGATTGAAATTCCTTTTTGAATGTTGAAGTCAGTTATACTGTATAGTCCTTGGTAACTCAATTACTTAAATATCTTTGTAGATATTTTACCTATATAAAAACACCTCATTATTAATAAAAAGCTTTACCTTGGCATAACTATATTATTATTCTTTTATGTTAAAGCATTTCAGTTTGCTAATAACTTATTTTCAGTAATCTCATAAATAGATCAAATGAACTAGTGATTATAACAAGTACTTGCATAATTAGGAAATATTACATAATTGCCTATATAAATTGTATAAATTTTTTCAGATAAAATGCAGGGCAAATTACAAAATAAAAATTTACTTGTCGTGAATTCATTATTTAAAGAATACAAAAACAATGAGGAATTATGTGAAACATTAAACACATTCAAATGTTAAACTATCACATTTCTATAAAATATATTTTAAAAACTAGAAATACTCTCAAATCATTGATGATGGCGTACAGCCCATTTCACAGTGGCTATAGACTTTTTATTGTCTATAAATGTAACACAAAGATAACAAAGATAAGATATACAATGTAACATAAAAATGAATACATAAAGCATTGAGTTATAGGCATATACTCATATTTGAATTGAGTTCGCTTAACCACATGCACTATATAAACAAACATTATAGCAGACAGTTTGAAGCTCAAGATTAGTAAGCCAAAGATAAATAAAAATACTTCTGCTGGGCAACAGAGTCAACCACTTTTCATGAAAACATATGCCATTAAAGCCTTGCTTCACTTATTAAACTTAAATTAGCATATATTTACTAAAAACAGGGTGTATATAAATATGCTAGGTACTGCAGATGAACAAAAATTAAAACACTCACTTGGCGAATTAAAAAATCTAGTAGAATGATAAGAAAAACTCATGGATGAGTGTAAATTATGTTAGAATAAAATATGTTGAAAATGGGGTACAGATAAAATCTATTTGGTGTAGGTTATTGACTGAGAAAAGGTCCAAGAATTAGAGGAATTAGAGAAAAAAATAGGATACAGCAGCATTTGGGAACAAATTCTTAGAAAATATGTAGTTGCCAGTACTATAGAAGTCAACGAAGATAGAAACTCAAGATAATATATTGGATTTGCCAATTAAGAGTCCATTTTGAGAGAGTAATTTTGTTAGCATTCCTGGTGGTGAAAATTTGATAATCAGACTGCAGATAAAAATATCTTTCCTGTGCTATTGGTCTATCTTCTCCCATCCATTTTAGAATGCATCCTTACTAATTACTCTAAATGAAACACCAAACTAAACAGAGAATATTAGGACAGTAGCATTTTCTACATATTATGAGCCTGTTTTTATAATTTTTTCTGCAATTAAAATTTAAAATTAGGAAGAATAAAAAGATAAATGTGCAGTGAGATTGAATCAGTAATACATAATCTGCCCAACAGCAACAACAGAAAAGCCCAGGATCACATGAATTCACAGCCAGTTTCCACCAGACATTGGAAAGAAGAATTGGTACCAATCCTACTGTCACTATGACCTGAGATTGAGAAGGAAGGGATCCTACCTAACTCATTCTACAAAGCCACTCTTACCCAAATGCCAAAGGAGGAAAGGATGTGACCAAAAAAAGACAATTACAGGACAATATTCCCGATGAACAACAAAAATTCCTAACAACATACTAGCAAACCAAATTTAACAACACATCAAAAAAATACTTCACCGTGATCAAGGGGTTTTATCCCAGGGAGGCAGGAATGGTTCAAGATATGCAAATCAATAAATGTGACTCATCACATAAAAAGAATTAAAAACAAGAACCATATGATCATCTCAATAGATGCAGAAAAAAGTCAATAAAATTCAGCATTCTTAAAACCTTCAAAAAATTAGGCATAAAAGGAACATACCTCAAAATAATAAAAGCCACACATAAAAAGGATTCCCTATTTAATAAATGGTGCTAGGAAAAATGGCTAGTCATATGTAGAAAGTTGAAACTGGATCCCTTCCTTACGCCTTACACAAAAATTAATTCAAGATGGATTAATGACTTAAATGTTAGACCTAAAACCATAAAAACCATAGAAGAAAACCTAGGCAATACCATTCAGGACATAGGCATGGGCAAGGACTTCATGTCTAAAACACCAAAAGCAATGGCAACAAAAGCCAAAATTGACAAATGGGATCTAATTAAACTCAAGAGCTTCTGCACAGCAAAAGAAACTACCATCAGAGTGAACAGGCAACCTACAGAATGGGAGAAATTTTTTGCAATCTAGTCATCTGATAAAGGGCTAATATCCAGAATCTACAAAGAACTCAAACAAATTTACAAGAAAAAAAACCCCATCAAAAAGTGGGCGAAGGATATGAACAGACACTTCTCAAAAGAAGACATTTATGCAGCCAACAGACACATGAAAAAATGCTCATCATCACTGGCCATCAGAGAAATGCAAATCAAAACCACAATCAGATACCATCTCATACCAGTCAGAATGGCGATCATTAAAAAGTCAGGAAACAATAGGTGCTGGAGAGGATGTGGAGAAATAGGAACACTTTTACACTGTTGGTGGGACTGTAAACTAGTTCAACCCTTGTGGAAGTCAGTGTGGCGATTCCTCAGGGATCTAGAACTAGAAATACCATTTGACCCAGCCATCCCATTACTGGGCATATACCCAAAGGATTATAAATCATGCTGCTATAAAGACACATGCACACTTATGTTTATTGTGGCACTATTCACAATAGCATAGATTTGGAACCAAGCCAAATGTCCATCAATGATAGACTGGATTAAGAAAATGTGGTACATATACACCATGGAATACTTTGCAGCCATAAAAAAGATGAGTTCATGTCCTTTGTAGGGACATGGATGAAGCTGGAAACCATCATTCTCAGCAAACTATCGCAAGGACAAAAAACCAAACACCAGATGTTCTCCCTCATAGGTGGGAATTGAACAATGAGAACACTTGGCCACAGGAAGAGGAACATCACACACTGGGGCCTGTTGTGGGGTGGGGGGAGGGGGGAGAGATAGCATTAGGAGACATACCTAATGAAAATGACAAGTTAATGGGTGCAGCACACAAATATGGCACATGTATACATATGTAACAAACATGCACGTTGTGCACATGTACCCTAGAACTTAAAGTATCATAAAAAAATTAAAATAATGAAAAAAAAACTGCTGAAAGAAATTATAGATGACATAAACAAATGGAAATATATCCCAAGTTCATGAATTAGAAAAACAAATGTCATGAAAATGACCATGCTGCCCAAAGCAATTTACGGATTCAGTGAAATTTCTACCAACATATCAACATCAGTCTTAATAGAATTAGAAAGAATAACAACCCTAAAACTCTGTTGGAACCAAAAAGGAGCCCAAATAGCCAAAGCATTCTTAAGCAAAAAGAATAAATATGGGGCATCACATTACTCAACTTCAAGTTATACTATAAGGCTACAGTACCAAAACAGCCTTGTACTGATATAAAAGCAGATACGTAGACCAATGCAACAGAATAGACAACTCAGAAATAAAGCCAAATAATTACAACTACCTTATCTTTGAGAAAACATACAAAACATAAACATACAAATATAAACCATGGAAGAGTGAATAAATGAGGCTGGAAAATTGGGTATTCACATGTAGAAGAATGAAACTGGGTTCCTATTCTCTCACCATATACAAAATTTAACCAAAGATGTATGAAATATTTAAGAACTGAAACCATAAAAATTATCTAAGAAAACCTAGGAAAAACTATTCTGAATGTTGACCTAGGCAAAGAATGTATGACAAAGATCCTCAAAGCAAATGCAACCAAACCAAAAATAAGTAAATGAGAACCATTTAAACTGAAAAACTTCTGCACAGCAAAAGAAATAATCATCAGAGTAAATAGAAAACCTACAGAATAGGAGAAAATATTTGCAAACTACATGTCCAACAAAAGACAATTATCAAGAATCTACCTCAAACAAATCAGCAAGAAAAAAATCCCACTAAAAAGCGAGCAAATTACATGAATAAACATTTTGCAAATATGTACAAATAGCAAAAAAATATGAAAAATGCTCAACATCACTAATTATCAGTGAAATGAAAATTAAAATCACAATGAAACACCATCTCTCACCAGTCAGAATGGCTATGGTTAAGCAGTCAAAAAAATAACAGATGCTGGTGAGGTTGTGGAGTAAAGGGAATGCTTGTGACTGCTGGTAATATGATTTGGCTGTGTCCCCACCCAAATCTCATCTTGAATTGTAGTTCCCATAATCCCCAAGTGTCCTAGGAGGGACTAGGTGGAGATAATTGAATCATGGGATAGGTTTCCCTATACTGTTCCCATGATAGTGAATTAGTTCTCATGAGATCTGATGGTTTTATAAGTGGCTTCCCTCTTTGCTGGGTATTCACCCTCTCTCCTGCCGTCATGTGAAGAAGGATGTATTTGCTCTCCATTCTGCTATGATCGTTAAGTTTCCTGAGGCCTCCCCAGCCATGTGGAACTATGAGTCATTTAAACCTCTTTATAAATTACCCAGTTTCAGGTATTTCCTCATAGTAGTGTGCGAACAGACTAATACAGCTGGTGTGAATGTAAATTAGTGCAGCCTCTTTTGAAAATAGTATGGAGATTTCCCAAGGAACCAAAAGTAGATCTACCGTGATTCAGCAGTCTCACTACAGGGTATCTACGCCAAGGAAAATAAACCATTATATCAAAAATACACCTATGTGTGCATATTTATTGCAGCACAATTTACAATAGAAAAGATATGGAATCAACCTAAATGCCCATCAATAAGTGACTAGAAAAAGATTGGGATATAAATATATGTGCATATATATAAAATATATATGATATATATATGATATATAGATAAAATGGAATAGTACTAAGCCATAAATAAGAATAATATAATGTATTTTGCAGCAATTTAGATGGCACTAGAGCTATTATTCTAAGTGAAGCAACTCAGGAACAGAAAATCAAATACCACATTTTCTCACTTATAAGTGGGAGCTAAGCTAAGGTACACAAAATCAGACAGAGCAGTATAATGGTCATTGAAGACTCAGAAGGAGGAAGGGTTGGAGGTGGATGAGGATAAAACCTACCTATTGGGGTACAGTGGACACTCTTTGAGTGATGGGTACAATAAAATTCCAGACTTCACCACTCTACAATTTGTCCTTGTAACCAAAACCCACTTGTACTTGTAAAGTTGTTGAAATTAAAAAAAAAAAAAAGAAAGAAAACAAGAGAAATTAAAAAAGGCAAACGACACATTCACAATTTTTTCTTGTATGAAGCTGACATTCTAGTAGGGAACAGGAATTAAACAATTAATTGTACATGTAACTTACATACAATTACCTGTACATAAATAGGTAGGTTTGAAGAGGAAAAGCCAAGTCTTCTCTGAGAATTCTTAACATTGGTCTTGAAGAGGGTTGAAAAAGATTTATCTGAGAAAATAAAGTTATGTTTCAGCTGAACTTTGCATGTACAGTACAGATTGGGTGCACAAAGTGGAAGGAAAGATTTGCATCATTAAGAGGCTGCAACTCATGCAAAATCCTGAAATGCAAAGGTGCACAGTCATTTGAAAAACAAAAAGCAGCCAAGCACTTACAGCTGTAATCCCAGCACTTTGGGAGGCTGAGGCAGGTGGAGTCTCCTTAGGTCAGAAGTTCAAGACCAGCCTGGCCAACATGGCGAAAGCCCATCTCTAGTAAAAATACAAAAATTAGCTGGGTGTGGTTGAGTGCACCTGTAATCCCAGCTACTTGGGAGGCTGAGGCAGGAGAATCACTTGAACCTCAGAGACGGAGGTTACAGTGAACTTTGATTGTGCCACTACACTCCATCCTGAGTGACAGAGTAAGAATTTGTCTCAAAAATAAAATAAAAATTAAAAAATTATAAAAGAGAAAAGCCTGATTCCTGGAGCAGAGTGAGAAAGATGAGGAGAGAAGCAAGAGAAGTATGAGATGTATTTGAAAATATAGGTGAAAGCCAGACTATGCAAGACCTTATAGACCATGTTAAGAGTTATAGTATTTATTCTAAGAGCAATGCAAGAGAGTTATTGATAAATTTGTATTTTAAAAATTAACTCTTACTGCAAGGAGGAGAATGAATGAGAGTAAAAACAATGGTTGATAAGGTAAGATCTTTATAGTTAGAAATATGATAATTTTGATATCAGAAATAATCCAACTTTTGCTTATGTAAGGTCTCTTGGTGTAAGCACTTTTATCTTCCTTTTTATGTTCAAAAGTGACCACATTTGAACAGTTAATTCCAATAATCAACATAGGAAGATTGTCTGAAATTAGTAATGGAAGTTAACATCAAGTGGATGAATTAGAGATGAGTTTAGAAGATGAATGTTCAGAATTTGACAGAAATACAGGAGAGAGAACAAAGAACAAGTCAGTAATGATGTCTAAAATTCTAGTTTGCACAATTGGTAGAAGATGGCTCTGCTCATCAAACACATGTAAGGAGATTAGGGCTTTGATACTATCAGTGACAGGAGTAGGAACCGAGAGGAGCACTAAAAATGAATTCATCTTTAGACATGTTGAATTTGAATTGTTGGTGGGACATCCTGTTGGAAATATCAAGCAGACAGATGTGCCTGGGACTCCAATAATAGTTCTGAACTGTTCTTCTATGTGATAAAAGTATAGATGATTTCCCTTTAGGGGAGGTTACTAGCTAAGAAAGAGGCCAAGAACTGGTGACAAAACAGAAAACACTGGGGGAAAGGAGAATGCACCCTCAAAAGATACTCCCCCAAACAAAGAGATGAAAAATAGAGAAAGGGATAATCCACAATTTTATGGAAAAGATTATTGCAAGAGAAAATACTAAAAAATACCGTCTAATTTTTCTAAGATATTAGTTACATACTATGAGTACCAATAGGCATAGCTATCTGGTTAAAACCTAGAAAAGCCATTGATAATTTTACATATGAATGAAATATGCATTAAATAAGAAGATAAATAAATTTCATGAAGCCATCATACATTTCTTCTCTTTAAATATTTCTTTCTGAGTTCAATCTTCTATCATTTCATATTGTCTATTTCTTTGCTACTTTTGTTGTGATTTTTCCTCTTAGTTCAGAATGTATTATCCTGTGTAATGTTTTCAGCCCTTTCAATAATACAATATAATCTTCAACTGATTTTGTTGTCATGTTATTACGCATTGCCAATCTCCAACTGTGAGCAACCACACTGACTGCTTTCCCTGAATTGCTGAGTGTTTCACAAAATCATGCTAGTACAATAGTCCATTCACCAAATATTTAATTTACCTTGCATTTATTATATGACAGGCATTATGTTACACAATGGAGACTCTAAAATGTGAGCAGATGAGTGAATGAAACTTTATTCCAAGAATGACTGCATTAGGCTTCATATTCATGCGCTTGATAGATACTTGACTATTTTGTAGACTAAAACTTCTAACTCCTGAACTAACTAAAAATTGTGTTGCTACATAAAAACAAGTAGTTGCTTTATCAATAAAATGTGTAATTACCATAAGCTAAAGGATGTTTGAAAAGTTTACTTATTTTGGATTATTTGCTGACTTTGAGGCAATAACTTTGAAATATTACTCAAAGAATAAGAAATCAGCAATGTCCTATGAAAATTCAGAAAACAATTTATACTAGTAGTTAAATAATACATTATATAAAAAGTTTAAAATTAAAAAGTAAATTGCTAATGATTATAAATCAATAATAAAATAATAAATAGTGTAAACATCATTGGGGGGGAAGACCATTAGTAAAATTGGCAGTACATATAGAAATATGCAGCTTCATTACAAATTTTCTTTCACCCAATGCTAATAAATTTAATCAAACCAAACAAAAAAGAGGAACAAAAAAGGTTAAAATATCCTACTGTAATCTTTAAAACACATTTACCAAGATCAACTTCTATTTCTTGCACTATGACTAACTAAATATCTTTAAAATAACTTGATTAAACACCCTTAAACATTATTGATAGAATGTTTTTATTAATATTTGATAACATGCATAGCTGAGTTCTCAAAAAACTATGGAAAATAAGCAATAAACAAGAGCAATAAAAAATTGATAATTGAAAAAGAAATGGTAAGTTATTGCTGAAGCTATGAATGTATTGTGTAATTAAACAAGAAGCATGAGTTGTAATGACCATATTAGGAAGAGTGGAGTCTTGGACTCATGCTGGGTCCTGGGACTAACCTCCAGTGAAAGTTTATAGAAGAAAGAACACATTAGCTAGCCGAATACTAAGAAAAGTAAAAATTGAAAACAAGGCAAACTTGAATTCGAATACAAACATATTCTACATAACATCTCCTCAATTGCTGTTTTTTTTAGGGAAAGATCTCTTGGTTTTTGATATCCAAATATTTTATGGAGTAGATCTGTCATTACAATGTTTTTCAGCCGATATTTACAAGAGAAATATATGCCTATTTACAAAGCTCACTGAATTATAAATGAGCATGCAGAGATTATCTCAATTTATATATCAAATGCAATTTGCAGAGTTTAAAAATCAAATAATGTGTTTAGAAAAATATTTTAAGCATCAACAAAGCTAAAGCATATAAAATGTATTAGGAGGCACTAAGGGAAATCATGCTATACACAAGGGAACTTTTTATTTAACAATCATATGTATTTTTGCTAATCCAGTAGAAACTGTTTAAAATATTTGTATCCTAACATGATAGTTTATTTCTTACATATAGACATGTAACTGTTAGTTGTGCTACTCAGAAATCTCTTAGGGGGTCTTTCTGTGACATGTCAAATATATTATTTTTTCTTTTTTAAAAATGTAAAATCATACAACCACATAGGTAAATGTCGAAAACATTAAACTGAGTGAAGTGTCTTACACAAGATTTCATAATACATAACTTCAACTTACTGAAATCTGGAGCAAGCAAAAGTAATAGTTGGTGCTGACAAAGGAAAGAATAGTGGTTGCCTATCAGCATTTGGAGGTAGAGATTGACAAAAAGGGTGATGGTAATGATCTCCATTTTGACAGAACTTTCGGTTACAAGTGTATGCATTTTCTAAAACACATTAGTATACTTAGATTGCTGCCTTTATTCTATATAAATTTGACCTTAAAAAGATCATTTAAAGATATCCAACTCTAGTTAACTCTAGCATGCAAAAATATTTTTGAATGAAAATAATGTCTGCAACTTTGAAATTAAATAAAAATTGATGGATGGATGCATAGATAGATAATAAAGCAAATAAAGTAAATGTTAATTGTTAAATCATAGTTATAGAATGTGAGTGTGTAGGATTCATTTCTTTCAAATTTTTTGCACATACGAAAATGTCTTCATAAAATGCTGAAAAAGTTAATAAATAATCAGAATTAAATCCATGATAAATCTTTTCCTGCAGAAAGTCTGATTTAATGAACTGGGTTATTGATATTAAGTAGAGATATCTGTATATTCTACCTGTGTTGTCATGAAAATCCAAAGCTTAAAAATTAAGTTAAATTAGGCCTGAGTAAGTATGGAGCATAAGTAGCCTAATAGAAATAAACTCATATACTTACTTCTAAATCAAAATTGAATTTGTGACAAAATGTGCAGAATGTAGAAAAGAGAGTGAGAGGGAGAAAGGGAATATAAATCAAATAGAAAGTCAGAAGAAACATCTAACAGGAGAAGATATCCCCACCAACTTCATATAGTGGGATTTTTATCTATGGAATGTAAAATTTGTCATGTTCCTCCAGCTAAGCATATTCAGTAGACAAGTTATCTCCTCCTAGGAAATAGCATTAGCCTATCTACCAGAAGATCTGGTTCATAGAAAGATTATGTTATGTGTTCTGACTTATTCTCTTTCCTTTGAGGTAGAGTGTATGTGGAATAAAGGTTGGGCCTGAGAAAAGAGTAGACAGAGATCAGGCTAGTTGCTGTATCTCCTTATTCCCTAACACCAAAAAATAAAATAAAAGATAAAAATAGGGGAATTAAATTCCAAGTGAAAAATCTAGAAAAAGAACAAAAAACAAACCAAAACAAAATAGTAAAAGAAAATAATAAAGATAAAAGCAGAATGTTGTAAGGCTAAAACAGTTAATAAGTCAATTTAAATGCTCATTATTTAAAAGAATCAACAAAATGCAAAAGCACTAGGTAAGCTAATAAATTAAAAAGTAGATAAAGCAAAAATAAACAAAAAATATGACAAGTAAAATAATCATTAATGCAGAAAAAAGCTGAAATATCATGACAGACAACTTTTCAGAACTCTATGAAAGTAAATTTTAAAATTATATAAAATGAAAAACTTTTAAAGCAACTAGAGAAAATGGTCAGATCACTTACAAAGGGAACTCTATCAGGCTAACAGTAGACTCTTCAGCAGAAACTCTAGAAGCCAGAAGAGACTGGAGGCCTATTTTTACCATTTTTCTTTTATTTCTTAGAAAAGAAATTCCGATCGTAAATTTCATATCCACCAAACTAAGTTTCATAAGCAAATAAGATATAAAATCATTTACAGGGAAGCAGTGGCTAAAGAAATTCTTTATCATTAGGCAGCGTTACATGAGTTCCTTAAGGGAATTCTAAACTTGGAAACAAAAGAACAATATCTGCTACCACAAAAGCACAGAAAACTACATAGCCCACAGGTTCTATAAAGCAACTATGCAAGACTACAAAGCAACCAGCTGGCACCACCACAGGATCAAAAGCTTACATATCAGTATTAACCTTTAATGTAAATGGTTGAAATGACCCACATAAAAAGCACAGAGTGGTAAGTTGGATTTTAAAAGAGAACTACCTTTCTGCTCTCTTCAAGAGACCCATCTCCCATGTAATGACACCCACAGTTTCAGAGTAAACTAAGGAAGAAAGATCTATGGCAAAAAAAAAAAAAAAAAAGGAAAACAAGAAAAAGCAGATGTCATTATTCTTATATCATATGAAAGAAACTTTAAACTAATAACAGTAAAAACAGACAAAGAAAGATGTTACGTAATGATAAAGATTTCAATTCAACAAGAAGACTTAACCATGCTAAGTATATACACACCCAAAATTGTAGCACCCAGATTCATAAAACAAGATATTTCTAGACCTACAAATATATTTGCACAGCCACACAAAAATTCTGGGGGACTTCAACAACCCACTGACAGTGTTAGACAGATCACTGGGGCAGAAAATGAACGAAGAAATTCTGAACTTAAATTCCACTGGACTTAAATTTGAGCAACTGGAACTATAGATAGTAGACATCTACATAACACCCCATGCAACAAATATAGAATAGACAGTCTACCCATGTTTATATGAAAAATACGGAAAAAAAAAGAAAAGAAAAATACTGTAAGATCTTGTAAGATAAAAACATGCTCAGCCATAAAGCAAGTTTCAATAAGTTCAAAAAATCAAATTCATACAAAACATGTTCTCAGAAAACAGTAGAATGATGTAAAAATCCATATCAAGAGAAACTCTCAAAACTAAATTACAAAAAAGCTAAATGACTTGCTTCTGAATTACTTTGGGGTAAACAATGAAACTAAGGCAGAAATGCTCTATGATATGAGTAAAAAGAAAGACGTTGCATCTGAAATCACTCAGATTCAGCAAAAGCAGTGTTAAGATGAAAGTTTGCGGCCCCAAACACCTACTCAGACAAGTTAGAAAGACCTCAAATTATCTAATTTAACCAAGAGAAAATAGAAAAACAACAAATACACACTAAATCTAACAGAAGAAAAGAAATGACTAAAATCAGAGTAGCTAAATAAAAATTATAAATCAATAAAATTTAGCTAAAGAAAATTAAATAAAATTTAGACTCCCAAATCCATGCAAAGAATTAAATAATGAAAGTTGGTTATTTGAATGGATAAACAAGATATATGGACCATTAGCTAGATTAGTAAAGAAAAAAACAAAAGAGAAGATCCAAATAAATACACTGAGAAATGGCAAAGGCGATATTACAACCAATCCCTCAGAAATAGAAAAGATCCTGAGACTACTGTGAATACCTCTGTGAACATAAAGTAGAAAATCTAGAGGAAATGGATAAGTTCGTGGAAGCACACAAACTCCCAAGGATGAATCAGGGAGAAATTTAATTCCGGATCAGACTAATAATGAGTTACTACATTGCATCGGTAAAAACAAACAAACAAACAAACAAATAAAAACTACCAACCAGAAACAGCCCTGTGCAAGACAGAGTCACAGCCAAATTCTGCCAGATGCACAAAGAAGAGCAGCTACCAATCCTACTGAAACTATTTAAAAAAATCAAGGAGGAAGGTCTCCTCCCTAACTCATTCTACAAAGCCAGCATTATTTTCATACCAAAATCTGGCAAAGATGCAACAGAAAAGAAAACCTTAGACAAACATCCCTCATGAACATAGATGCAAAAATTCTCAACAAAATACTTGCAAAGTAAATCCAGCAGCACAGCAAAAAGTTAGTTCACCACAATCAAGTCGGTTTCATTCTTTGCACACAAAGTTGGTTCAATATACATAAATCAATAAATGTGATTAATCACATAAACAGAATTAAAAACAGTACCATATGATTATATCAATAGACACAGAAAGAGTTTTCAGTAAAGTTCAATTTCCCTTTATAATAAAAACCCTCAACAAAGTAGATTTTTTCTTTATGATAAAAACCTTCAACATTGAAAAAAATATTCTCAAAATAATAAGAGCCATCCATGACAAACCCACAGCCAACATCATACTGAACAGGCAAAAGCTGGAAGCATTCCCCTTAAGAATTGGAATAAGTTGCCAATGCCTACTCTCACCAATCCTATTCAACATAGTACTGGAATTCCTAGCCAGAGAAATCAGATAAAAGAAAAAAAAGGCATCCAAATAGGAAAAGAAGAAGTCAAATTATCTTTCTTCACTGAAGATATGATTCTATATGGAGAAAATCCTGAAAAGTTCACCAAAAGGCTACTAGACCTGATAAATGATTTCAACAAAGTGTAGGATACAAAATCAATGTACTAAAATCAGTAGCAGTGCTATATACCAATAACATTCAAGCTAAGCACCAAATAAAGCATACAATCCTATTTACAATAGCCACAAAAATCATAAAATAACAAGGAATACATTTAGCTAAGGAAGATCTCTATAAGGACAGCTAAAAAGCACTGCTGAACAAAATTGTAGAGATACAAACAAATTGAAACACTTTCCACGCTCATGGATTGGAAAAAATCAGTATCATCAAAATGTCCATGTTGCCCAAAGCAATCTACAGATTCAATGCTATTCCTATCAAACCATCAACATCATTTTTCACAGAACCCTTAGAAAAAAAAAACTACTCTAAAATTCATATGGAACCAAAAAAGAGCCTAAGTAGCCAAGACAGTGATAAGTAAAAGGAACAAAGTCAAAGGCATTACATTACCCAACTTCGAACTATACTACAAGGCAACAATAAACAAAACAGCATGGTATTGGTACAACGACAGACACATAGGCCAGTGGAACCAAACAGAGAATCCAGAAATAAAGCCATACACCTACAGCCATCAGACCTTCAAAAATGAGCAATATGGAAAAGACTTCCTATTTAATGAAAAAAGTGCTTGGAAAACTGACTATCCATATGCAGAGGAGTGAAGCAGGACCCCTATCTTTCACCATATACAAAAATTAACTTAAAATAAATTAAGGACCTAAAACTATAAAAATCCTAGAATACAACCTAGGAAATACCCTTCTGGCCATCAGACTTGGCAAAGAATGTATGACTAGGTCCTCAAAAGCAATTGTAACAAAACCAAAATTTGATAAGTGGGACCTAACTAAACTAAAAAGCTTCTAAACAGCAGAAGAAAGTATCAACAAAGTAAACAGAAAACCTATAGAATAGTAGAAAATATTCATAAACTATGCATCTGAGAAAGGTTTAATATCCAGAATCTATAACAATAATCTATAATACATAACAACAAAAAACAAATAACCCCATTAGAAAGTGGACAAAGGACATAAACAGACACTTCTCAAAAGAAGACATACATGTGGCCAGCAAACATATGAAAAATGTTCAACATCACTAATCATGAGAGATGATGATTGTTGATTGATGATGTAGCTTTTATGCAAATCAAAATTGCAATTAGATATCATGCTACACCAGTCATAATGGCTTAAGTAGTCAAAAAATAATGGATGCTGGCAAAGTTGTGTTGAAAAGGGAAAGCACATACATTGTTTGTGTGAATGTAAGCTAGTTCAGCCACTATTAAAAGCAGTTTGGAGATTTCTCAAAGAGCTAAAAACAGAATTACAATTTCACTCAGCAATATCATTACTGGGGAAACTCCCAAAATAAAATAAATCATTCTACTAAAAAGACACATGTAGCAATATTTTATATGATAAAATTTATAATATAAATTATTGTAGCACATGATAGCACTATGCACAATAACAAAGACATGGAGTCAACCTAGATACGCATCAATAATGGATTGGATAAAGAAAATATAGTACATATGCACTATGGAATACTGCATCATCATACAAAGAATTAAATCATGTCCTTTGAATTAACAAGGTGAAGTTGGTTGCTGTTGTTCTAAACCAATTAACACAGAGAAAACCAAATACTATATTCACTCTCTTATAAGTGGGAGCTAAACATCTGGTACAAATAGATGTAAAGATGGGAACAACACAACCTGGGACTACTAATGGAGGGAGGAAAGGTTAAAGGTTGAAAAACTACCTATTGTGTTGTATGTGTATATGTGTGTATATGCTCACTACCTAGGTGATGGGTTTACTCATACCCCAAACCTCAGCATCACACAATATACCCATGTACAACAAACCTGCACATGTGCTACCTGAATCTAAACTGAAAGTTGATTTTTTTAAAAAAATGAAGAAAATTGCACATTTAAAATACATCATCACACCATTGCTTTCCTATTAGTTTGCTAAAAATCTTAAAGTGTGACAACATCACTGTTGGCAAGTCTTTATTCAAACTAGCTCATCTGCTCACTGCTTGTGGGAGTAACAAATGATACACTTACGAAGGTGAATTTGCCAATAATTAACACAATTACATATGTATACATATGCATATTTGCTTAAAAACTGCTACCATACTTCTAGCACAAATATAAAAAATAACTCATGGAATTTTTTTTTTGTGTTGCTATCATTAAAAAATCAAGATTCAAGAGTATTTCATATGATATTGTAGATTTAAAAAAACAATTATACTTCTGGTTCCAAAATAGTAGTGTAGAACCAAACTGGTTCCACTCCTCACCACCATGGAAAACCAGAGACAAATATATATCACTGACATTATCCCAGGAATATCCCCTAAGTCAAATATGAGGATGAAACAGCTACTAGTTAAATTTTTGCATGAACCCCCAAAATATGTACATCTATTATACATCAAGAAAAAAATTTAATGAATACGTGTGTATATGTGTGTGTGTGTGCATATGCATATGATGTGCATGTGTATTTGCTTACTTAATAAGGGAAATATAAACTGATACTAATGAAATGGCTTTCTATAGGGGATCATCGGAATAATTTGGAAAAATAGAGTTAAGAATAAGACTTTTGTATGTACGCTTTTATATAACCATGAATTAAGACTACGAAAAAAAGGACATGCTGAATTTTGATACCAACAGACACAACAGATTTTTACTGTGTTTTAACATCATAACCACAAATAAAAAATAACAAATTGCAGTATTTATTGAACTCAGAACTCTGACTGAACAATTTTTTAGCTATATTCTGAGAACAAAATGAACTATACTTAATATTTGCAGTGTACAGTGTGCAACATTTTATATGCATTAATTTCCTTAATACTCACAACCACCCTAGAATATACACACAGTTTCTAAACTCTACAAGTTTCATTATGTAGGCAACCAATGCTTAAGATAGCTAATACATTTGCTGTCAATGAATTGCTGGATTACATGTCTCCTGAACCTTTACCATCCACATCTACGTTATCCTGATGAGAACAATAACAACCAATTACACATGTAGCTAAGTAGAATAAAATCAGTTTTCTTCTATAATTTCTGGATCACTTTATGGCCTTTCTCATTCGTTATTTTCCATAAAATAATATTCCACTAATTGTTTGAATTGTTTTACATAACACAATCACTAAGAACATAGGTCAGATATACACATAAAAAGAATGTTGGCTCAGCCTGGCTAATGTGGCAAAACCCGTCTCTACTAAAAATACAAAAATTAGCCCAGAGTGGTGGTGCGTGCCTGTAATTCCTGCTACTTGGGAGGCTGAGACACCAGAATTGCTTAAACCCAGGAGACAGAGGTTGCAGATCACGTCACTGCATTCTAGCCTGGGTAACAGAGCAGGAACCTGTCTCTAAAGAAAAAGAATGATGGTTCAAAGGTATCAATAACAAAGTGCAAATAAGTGGCAGATACAAAGAACTAATGTATTTTTATACAGACAAATGTTTGATTCTGCATTATATTATGTTCTAATATTTAATAAAATTTTGGATTTGTATAGTGCCTATTAAATTATAATCACAGGCAGTGGAGAAACTAATAAAAATTAATTTATGTTGCCATCATTTTCAGATATATAAAATGAAAGTGCTGCTCTTAATTTTTCCTGAAAATAATACTATCTTGGCACATTTTGATCAAAAATTCTTACAAAACTGGTTAAAAAGGAACTTTCTCAAGTCTATACAGCCTCAATATAAGTGATTGTGTCACAAAACTCACTAAAACTATAAAATGGAGTTGAATGAAAAGTAAAAAATCTCTATTAAAAGTCAAATATTTAAAATTAAAGATCATCCAACTATGACCAATCATAGCTTTGGGAATTTAAGTTTCCATTATATCGCATTACATATTTATTTTTAGATTTCACACTGCCTCACTTATAATGATGAATATTATTCTTGTTATTGTATATTTAACTGAGACAACAATTAACATTGATGTTATCAAGCTTAACATACATATTTTGAGAAGAAAATATTAGGAGTATATTTTTCTTATTCTCATTTCTGGGTATTCAACACAGATACACTTTTTTTTAAGAGCATCATTTTCAATGACAATTATGTGAGCACTGTGAGGACACATATCAATGTTTGTGATTTTTCTGATTTGAAAAAAGCTGTTAGAGTCTTAAATAAAACAACTTTTTATGACCTGCTGTCTACTCCCTAAGGCAACCTAAAAGGATGTAAGGAACACACTATAATGGATCTTTTATGATTATTCTGCCCATTACACAGTGAATGTTTAGCATTTCTCCAAAGCAAACGCTTGCAGTTACAATCCTGAGTTAAATATCCTTCATTACCATGAGCACTTACATATTTCCCTTTATGTACAACTTCAAGGTAACCAAACTACTGAAGTTATATTTATGAGGAAAAAAAAGTAAACATTTTGCATAAAAAAGATAAATAAGTTTCACGCAGCGGCTGTTTCACAATTTTGGAAAAGTTACTTCATGCCAAGGTCACTGCGTATGAAATTATTGGCATCTTTACTGAAACCCAGTACTTCTTGCACAGAAAAGCAGTAAATCCATCTAAGAGAATGATTGGGAAGCTAAAGCCGGGATACAACATCTGTCAAGTAGTTTATGCATCTGGCCTACAGAAGAGGTTCCTTCTTTTCAAAAAAAGGCAGCTTTACCAGACTGTGTGTGGAAATAAAGATAGGCCCTTACAACGTATCTTTAAATAGATGGCAAATAATTGAAAGTAAAGCTGTATTTTATCTTTTTTTTCTTACCACATACTAAAATCTATTTAAAGGGAAGTTTCATCATTAATTGAACAAAATTCTACCCATAAATTATTGATTGTTGATTAAAGCTGCACCAAAGTAATTTCAGAAGTGAGTCTATCTTAAACTTGACACTGTAAGTAGTTCTAACGTATGCTCATGAGGAATTTAAAGGGCTTGTTTGTCAAATATGTATATAATATAATCATCAAAAATAAGTAAAATTCAAAAAGAATTAAATTTGTACACATCATAAAAGCAGAAAACAAAAGATTACAGGAAAACAATTCTGTTTTTTTGTACTTAGGGAAATCGGGAAAAGATTATATTAAATATAATATTAAGCTTTAAAAAATCAAGGCAATCAGTGTGAAGTGAGGGAGGTTTACAAATTAAGGGGAATAAATTATTAACAGAGAATCTTGATTTATTATAAATTCAATATGTCACATAAGTTTGATGTGTTATGTATGTCCACAAATAAAATATATTAAAGAATAAAAGAAAAAGGAAATTCATTTTCCGGCAGTGGTAATATACTGTACTCAATTCCCCTGAAGTGAAGCACTGACGAAGTATTGGATCTTTAGCAAATTGTTAAAAAGTCTAAAACTGGAGGCAGTAAGGCTAAAATGGCTATTTAACACCGAATAGAGATAACATAATGATGCATTGTTTCCATCTTCAATATGTGACAAGCTTTAAATCATACATTCCACAATATGACACAAAAGAGTCTCATCTATTTTTCTCATTTCAGAGTCATAGACCTAGCTTTGGGTGATAGGCAGCAATTTAGTAGAAGCAGGGGGCAGCATCATAAGAAGGAAGGTCTGGGGACAAGTGAGGAGATATATTTTAAGAATGATGGGGTCATTCATAATTGGTAAAGTTCCTGAGAGTTTAGCAGTCTTTAAAAAATAATTAAAATTCTTAAAAGAAGATAGCACTGATAACTTTCAAGAGAGAACAAATGGCAGTAAGACTATGAGGGTATTGATGATATACATGGTTTTACAGTAAATTGAATATATGTTGGGAATAATCTATTTTCTAAATTTGGACGCAATAAAAAAGCATAATTTGCAATTATAATTTATAAGGGGTAGCAAAATCATTTATTTTTCAAGGTAAAATTGGAAAAAATTATGTAGCTTATATAGAAAAATTTAATTATATTTATACACAAAATTAATATATATAATTTCTGTATGATATATTTCTATATAAATATATGTAAAATGCATATTTTTGTTTACACTTTTTGTTCATTCTTGTTCTATCTCAGTCTCCTCCTCTCTTTTTCTCTCTACACATACACACTCACAGATATTTTTTTGCTACATAGAAAAGTAAATTTTAGGCATCAGTTTACTAAAATACATCATGTTTAAATACGTCAATGTGCATTCCTTAAGACAAAGAACATCCCTCTACATAAACACAACAATGACAATGGCATCCAAGAAATGCAATAGGTACACAATCATACTATGTAATATGTATTACATTTTCAAATATTCCCAAGTATCTCACTTACATTTTGAAAAAGTCTGATTAAAATCACAGCAATGTGAAGTTATTGTTTCTATAGACAGAAAAATTCCATATGTAAAATGAAATAAAATAATTTATGAATGGAAATATTTGTAAACCAATTTTTTATATTCAATAAATTTCAAACTATTTTATCTACATTCCCTATTTTGATTTTGTCTCTTAAACTCATAAAGCTTTATCTGAATAAAGTTGTGTTACAAATGTTTCTTTAAATTATTTGTCATAATTAAAAGGGGAATAAGGCATGATGGGATTAAGTGAGGAAAAATATGATATCTATTAGTAGAATAAAAGGATCTAGAACCAGAAATACCATTTGACCCAGCAATCCCATTACTGGGTATACACCCAAAGGATTATAAATCATTCTACTATTAAGACACATACACGTGTATGTTTATTGCAGCACAGTTCACAATACCAAAGACTTGGAACCAACTCAAATGCCCATCCGTGATAGACTGGATAAAGAAAATGTGAAACATATACATCATGGAATACCATACAGCCATAAAAAAGAATGAGTTCATGCCCTTTGCAGGGTCATGGATGAAGCTGGAAACCATCACTCTCAGCAAACTAACACAACAACAGAAAACGAAACACCGCATGTTCTCACTCATAAGTGGGAGTTGAACAATGAGAACACATGGACACAGGGAGGGGAATATCAAGCACCAGGGCCTGTCAGAGGATGGAGGGCTAGGGGAGGGATAGCATTAGGAGAAATACCTAATGTAGATGACAGGTTGATGGGTGCAGCAAACCACCGTGGCACGTGTATACCTATGTAACAAACCTGTGTGTTCTGCACATGTATCCCATAACTTGAAGTATAATAAAAGACAAAAAGATAATAAATAAATAAAAATTAAAAATGGTGAATATGAATGAGACAGGAGAATTTCCTTGACCCCTTCATGGGAACCCTTGTGAAGGGGGTGGCTCATTTACTTGGCTACCATGCATACAGGAGGGGGAGCATGCAGGTGAGACAGGGCGGGCACTTTTTTTTGAGGAGGGCTCCAGCCCTACAGCAGTGTCCATGGGTTTTATAATGCTCTTTTAGCTTTGCATCATTGATGGCTAAGTGGTAACCAGCTCAGTGGGGAATCAGGGTGGCAGCCTTTTACACCCCTCACATTTTGTACCCAGGTCCTTATCCGGCGTCCAGGAAAAATCAAGTCACATGGACTTGAATGATGGTGAATGCGGGGATTTTATTAAGTGATGGAGGTGGCTCTCAGGGGGTGGATGAGGAGCTGGAAAGGGGTGAGTGATTTGCATTAGTGATTTTACAAAGCATGAGTGATTTGCTAATAGTTCCAACTCAAAGATTCACATCTGTTCATATTTTACAGAGATAACCAATGATTAATCAAAACTTTAACAGTTGTCATAGTAATGAATGCTATGCAGAAGTACAGCAATGCATATGAAATACAAGAAGCAAGTATTCTGCCATATATATTACTGGTAAAATGTAAAAAATACAGAAAGACTCTTCTACTTTGACCTCACCATCTGACTTTATATATAAAGTCATATTTGTCTAAAAAAATCAATTTGAAAATAGCATTCTCTAGGACAACTATCTTATTCAACTTGGCTATTATAAAGTAATAATTTATTATAATAGAAAAGTGTGGAGGTACAATTAAATATGAAGATAAAAAATAAGATGCAACACAAGCCCAATAAATAGAAACAACATTCTATTATTTTACATATTCTTAAATAAAGCTAAAATATTATTCTTCATATAAATTCAACTTCCCTTTTAAATGTAATATTTCCCCTTTTTGTTAAAAATGCCATAACATGTATGTTGAATTTAATATTTGATGTAATATTTGGTTTTGAGGAAATTTTTATTTTTTATAGTTTGTTACAGGTTTGTGGACTAATATTTCTTTTGTGAACTGGGTGTGTGTACCTTTCGCACATATTTCTTCTTGTTATTGACTCAAAATTGTTATACATAATAAACATTTTTCTTGCCAAGTTGTTACATTAAGATGTATTTTATCCTTCATGTATTTGTTATGCTTTCTGACATATATTTTTCTTTTTATTAAATAATTTATAGCCAAATATAGCAATCTTTTCAATATTTTTATTTATTGACATTTCATGTTGATATAAAAAAATCAATATGCAATGAAGTGCAATGTGTCAATATTTGTTGTCAATATAATACAATAAACCAATATTTTCCAATGTACAGTGCTCGACGTGACAAAATCACTCATAGGTTAACAATCTGTTCCATGTACAGGATAGAGAAATTGATTAAAACAAAATTGACTTAAAAAAGTTCATTGGCATGCTCTCAGGTCACATTTTAAATAACTTGTAAGAAACTGTCACTCGTTAACCTTTTTGTATGTCTAAGAATATCCACAATTGTCTGAAAATATTACTAAAATATTTCCCTTTCCCGAATACCTAAGTGAGATTGGAATTTGTTCATGTACTTCAACCAAAACAATATATAACAGATTGAAAGGAGAAGCAGATAAGAGATTCCAGCTGTTATCTATGAAACTATGCACTAATCATATTTTTCAAAATGTAAAATAATGCAAATCTTTTCAATAATTGTTTTTACTTTTGAGAATAATATGGTGTTCTTCTTAAAATATAATGGAATTATTATTTTTATAAATTAGTAAGGCTTC
This sequence comes from Pongo pygmaeus, assembly GCF_028885625.2. Taxonomy (NCBI): domain Eukaryota; kingdom Metazoa; phylum Chordata; class Mammalia; order Primates; family Hominidae; genus Pongo; species Pongo pygmaeus. Next base: position 78,623,826 of record NC_072387.2, read on the forward strand.
AAATTTTTCAGTTTTTGTAATAATGCCAATATTTATAATCTGTGGAAATAAAATCTTCACATGTACCCCAGAACCTAAAATAAAAGTTTAGAAAAAAAATCCAGGCCTCTTCCAATTCTACTTATAACCTAAGATTTTAGAATTGTTTAACCACATAAGTGATGTAAATTTTACGTGATTCTTCTTAATAAAACATAGTTTTGTTTTCATTGTTTACCTGTTAGTTGTTTCAAGTGGAAATGTTTATCGAACTAATAAAACTCTCTATATCCCACAACTTTAGAACATTACTCATTCCTTTGTTTTAAACAATATTAAACATAATGTATATTAGGTCATTTTATTATCTAAAGTTTTGAATAAAATCTAAATCTACCCATTATTTTTGACATGGAATCCCATGTATATGATTTTCTCTTTTGTTAAAAGACTTTTGAATTGTGAAATACATTTGGGCAGAATTTACATAATATCTTAGTAGAAAGTTGCATTTCTTCAGCCAAAATAAAAGTGTATGCTCTCTTGTTGTGGACATATGGATGCTTTTAATTTGGGTCTGTCATAAATAATGCTTTTATGAGCATTCTTATGATTGACAATATGTATGTTAGGTTTAAAAACATAATGCCAAACAGTTTTCCAAACTGGTAGAACCAATGTACATTTTCTAATTTTTTAATTTTTTTTAATTTTTATTGGTATATAGTAAGTGTATATACTTCTGGGGTACATGAGATATATTGATACAGGAAACAATGTTTAATAATTACATCAGAGTAAATGGGGTATCCGTCACTTCAAGCATTCATCATTTCTTTGTGTTGTGAACATTCCAACTGTACTCCCTCAGTTATTCTAAAATGTACAGCAAATTATTGCTGACTGTATTCACTCTGTATTGCTATCAAATGCTATATATTAGTCATTGTATCTAACTATATTTTTGTATTCTTTAACAATCCCCATTTTCCCTTCCTTCCCCACAATCCTTCCCACCCTCTGGTAACCATCATTCTGTTCTCTATCTCCATGAGTTCAGTTGTTTTAATTTTTAGCTCCCACAAGTTAAAAATGGGAGAACATGAGAAGTTTGTCTTTCTATGTCGGGCTTATTTCACATAATATAATGTCCTCTAATTCTATCCATATTGTTGCAAATGACAGGATCACATTTTTTTTATGGCTAGATAGCACTCCACTGTGATTATATACCAAATTTTCTTTATCCATTCATCTGTTGATGGACACAGGTTGATTCCAAATCTTAGCTACTGGGTGTGAATAGTGCTGCAACAAACATAGGAGTTCAGATATATCTTCAATATACTGATTTCCTTTCTTTAGAGTAGACACCGAGAAGTGGGATTGCTGGATTATATGAGAGTTTTATCTTTAGTTTTTTGAGAAACCTCCACACTATTCTGCATAGTGGCTGTACTAATTTACATTCCCACCAAGCATGTGAGGGTTCTCCTCTTCACACCCTCACCAGCATTCATTATTGCCTATTGTTTGGATAAAAGGCATGTAACTAGGGTGAGCTGATATCACATTGCAGTCTTGATTTGCATTTCTTTGATGATCAGTGATGTTGAGCACCTTCCATATACTTGTTTGCCATTTTTATGTCTTCTTTTATGAAATGTCTAATCAGATCTTTTGCCTGTTTTTTAAATTGGATTATTAGACTTTTTCTAATTGAGTCTTTAGAGCTCCTTATATATTCTGGTTATTAATCCTTTGTCAGATGAATAGATTGCAAATATCTTCCGTCATTCTGTGAATTGTCTCTTCACTTTGTTGATTGTTTCCTTTGCTGTTCAGAAGCTTTCTAACTTGATGTGATCGCATTTGTTCATTCTTACTTTGGTTGCCTGTACCTGTGAGGTATTACTTAAGAAATTACTGCCCAGACCAATGTCCTGGAGAGTTTCCCCAACGTTTTCTTTTAGTAGTTTCCTAGTTTGAGGTCTTATATTTAAGTATTTACTCCATTTTGACTTAATTTTAGTATATGGCAAGAGATAGGGGTCTAGTTTCATTCTTACACATATGAATATCCAGTTTTCCCAATACCATTTGTTGAAGATCTTCCTTTCTTCAATATATAGAACCAATGTACATTTGATATTCCTTTTTATGAAGTGCTTATTCTATATTTCAAGTAGCTTTTCTGTCATCTTATTATTGTTTTACAATATAAATATTTAAATAGACCCATCCATCCATACATAGGCACATAGATAGACACATGTATAGATACATATATTGATAAACACATGCAAACATATTTTGAAAATTAGTCCCTTCTCAGATATCTTCATTTTTAATGTAATCTTCCATGTATTCTGTCTTTTTATTTTTTAATCATGACTATTGAGAAATAAAGGTCTTCATGTAAATAGCATCGAATTTATCATTACTTATTTAATACATTATTTAGGACATTATAACTACTCTAATGTTGCGAAGGTGCTCTTCTGTGCATCAGGATCCATTTTTGGACACTTCAGTAAAGAGAAATAAAAAAATAGGCAAATAAACATTTAAATTTTGTTTGGTGTTTCCATTATTGTAAAATGTACATTTTTACATTTTAAAGTTCCCCAAGTTAGCTTATTACAGTTCACGTCAATAGAAACATGACAGAGGTAAAGAATTGTGCTGTGTTATTAGTGACATTGCTTGCATATGTCACTAATTTGCAAATATCAATGTCAGATGCATCTATTTGGCTCCTTGAAATAGTTATTTGCAATACTATTATCATCTGGATTAGAATTTTGTATAAATATTTCATTTTTAAATAATCAGTTAAGGAAAATTTGGAAGAACATAACACAGAACTTTCATTTTCTTGAAATATTTGAGGGTAAGTTGCCATTATGTTATTCAATCTCCCCTAAATATTATGCAGTGTATTTTCTACAAGCATACAATTTTTCTATATGGGAACAATATAATCAAAAAGCGGAAATTAATATCAATATCTTGGTAAAATCTAATCCTCAGACCCCACTCATAATCTGCTAATTGTCGTAGTAATGTTCATTATGGTAAAAAAGATCCAGTTTAGAATCTGAATCATTTAGTTGTCATGTCTTAATTTTAGTCTTTAATCTAGAAAAACTACTTATTCTTGCTTTGACTTTTATAACCTTGTCACTTACGAACAATGTGAAAGAGTTGTTTCATAGAATGTCCTCAATTTGGATTAGTCCACAATTTAATATGATTGTGCAGAATGCCACTGAAGTGCTATCCTCCTCAGTTTGCACAATATATAAATGTCCCAATTATTGGTGATGCTTATTTTGATCCTTTGATGAAGGTGGCATCTAATAGACTTCTCAATTGCAAAATTACTCTTTTTCTTTTTATAAGAAAGTATTTTATGAGATGGTATTTTAAAACCATGCAAATAACCCATTGTTATTAAAGACTAAGTTTACTAATTTATTTATATCAGTATATACTCAACATTTTTCTTGAAATTGATGGGCAAAATTGGTAAATATCATTATCTGTTTTAATGCTCAAATTTCTCCTGATTTGCTCGGTCTATACTACTTAAGGTTGACCTCTGTATCTTTTGATATATCCTTATTATTTTTAAGTAATTTTTTGATTTTTGGTTAAAGTACTATTCATGATTATCATGTGTTTTTTTCTGCTTCAGGCCTAAAATTAGGCACTTCCCTAAGGATTTCTGGATCTTTTCACTGGAAAATTATACGTAGACATCATGATCAGGATGCTTGGTGTGCTCATAGACAGCATTTCTTGGCCGGGTATGGTGGCTCACGCCTGTAATCTCAGCACTTTGGGAGGTCAAAACGGGCGGATCACAGGGTCAGGAGATCGAGACCATCCTGGCTAACAAGGTGAAACCCCGTCTCTACTAAAAAAATACAAAAAATTAGCCGGGCGTGGTGGCGGGCACCTGCAGTCCCAGCTATACGGGAGGCTGAGGCAGGAGAATGGCGTGAACCAGGGAGGCAGAGCTTGCAGTGAGCTGAGATCGCACCACTGCACTCCAGCCTGGGCGACAGAGCGAGACTCCATCTCAAGAAAAAAAAAAAAAAAAAGATATATTTCTTATAGATCTTCTAGGTATTTGAATCTATCTATCTATCTATCAACACACACACATACACAAACACAAGCATATAATATATATACATTATACAAGTACCTAAATACATAAATATGCATAATGTATTTATACATTATATGTGTATATATACATATTATATATGCAGATATATTATGTGTATGTGTATGTATGTGTGTATATATACTATATATAAATACATATATAAAAATATATATGTATTTCTTTGCACATAAGAGTCTTAGGATACGAGATCATAAAAATTTTCTTTCAACAGGTTATGGAGCGAGAGGTTTAACTAACCTATTCTTAAATCACCATACAAAGCCTTGTGGTTCTTCACACAACTTTCTTCTGTTGCTATGTTTTTTGTAAACGTATATGTGCTTTTTTTTATTTTTAGATACAAATCAATCATGAGGGATGTCCTTACCTTGACTGATGTTGTTATATTATTCTGCAACAAATTTTTCAAAAGCAGACTCACATGTTGTTACACTAGTGCCAGTTAAATATATCAGCTTATTTTCTCCTTATCTTTCCCTATGTGTTGTAGTTTGAAAACATTTTTCTATAACACGTGTAGTTTCTGCCAGGAAAACAGAGACATAACATTTCTTATGAACTTGTGTTTTACAGCCAATCATTGCCACAATCATCATCAGTTATGGATGCAGTTTTTCTTATAATAAAAGTTTGGTTTGTTGGATTTTTCAAATAGTTTTTATTTTTTAGTATTAGAATAATGCATAAATAAGTCTTAAATTTAAATTAATTTATAAATTTAAGGAAATAAATAATTCACAATAAATTTGTAAGTTTTTGTTTTTTGTTTGTGTGATGTCACAGAGATTGTAAATTTAGATTCAGGAGGTCCTACAAAATTTAGATCTAAGCATTGCAATAAATTCAATCTAGAAAATACCTTTTCTAAAAAAACTTTATTTCTAGAGTGTTTTAAATTTTCTGTGGGAGAAACAAATAAAACATAAAGTATAGAAATTGCAGGGACAGATGAACAACTATATAAAATATCTCCTGCCACAGAAAAAGAAAATATTCAAAGTTCTGGCAATGAAGAACTTATTTTGTGGTATTTTTTGAAAAAATAGATCAAAATATCTTGGCTATAATAGCTTATAAATGCAATGTTATAATTATACTAGTGATGACCCATTCTGTATTACTGGACATCTCAGATATTATGCGGTATTAAATACATTCAGAGGAAGCCATTGGAGATACTTGTGTAATTTTGAACCAATCTTCAGAAAATTCTAAGAAAATTTAAAAGATAGTTAGAAAAAATTCTATTATAATTTGTTATTGTACCTTGCTATGTAGATGGGGCTTCATTAAAATAATATCTGAGCCCCTTAATACTTTAAAAAAATGTATATTATTTTACAATGATATCACAAATCAATCATTATACTTACATTTTAGTTTAATCTGAGATTGGTTAATACATTTGTATTTCAAATAATTAATGGAACTGATAACAAAAACTTTCTGTTCTAATATTATGAGAGTCCAGAGTAAAGATTTACATATAAAATCATTATTCTATCTGACATAATTTAAAGAAGCAAGCAAGACAATTTCTGCCTACAGAATGCTTATTTTACTATTGAATGAGAAACTAAAAGCACTTACTAGAAGGAAGAGAGACAAAAACAAATGATACCATTCGTACATCCTCTGAAGCATTTTTCTTATCTTATTAATGCATTAACAACTTTTAGAAATACTGATGATCTTTATTTTTAACTTTAGTTTAGCTGAAGATTGCTTGTTTAAATTACTTTATTAAGGGAGCATGTAGGGAAGAAAGAGTGACATTAGGAGTCAGCTTATTATGACAGACAACTATGGATGAAGATTTTGTAGCTAAGAATCACTTTATATAATGTGATATTGCAAATACACTTGTATAGTTTCAATTATGGTTCCTATTAGAAAATAAAAAAGAAATAACCTAAAAATTCAGGAGATAGAATTACCTAAATTTTCAGAAGATATTTAGCTATTATTACTTTAAAATTTTTCAATGAAACTACCATAAACAGTAGGGCTTTGTAGTCTTATTTGAAAACAAAACCAAACCACACAACATAAAATTTACTGTATTAGGAAAAGGGTGGAGAGAGGTGGCAGAATAAACCAGTTTAGCATCATTCCCCCAAAGAAAGATCAATTTGAACAACTACACATGCATAAAAATACCTTCACAAGAGCTAAAGAAATTAGATGCGGGATCATGATACTGGGTAGTAATACTAATAAATTAATGGAAAGAAGCAAAAAGAACAGCTTTACATTATTCATGTCACTCTTATCCTAACTTCAGGCAGCACAGCATGGAGAAAAATACTGTCCTCTTGGAGTGAAAAAAGGGAAGTAAGTGCAGGACATTGCCTTGGATCCTGATACTGAGTTCACCACAGTAAAAGACGGCACTAAGCAGATCCCCACAGTTCGTGGCTCAAGGATAGTACCCATAAACTGAGCCCCTAGACTCACCCCAGGGCCAGATGGGAACTCGTAGACCCTCACAATAGACTCAGCTTCCAGGCTACATCACCACCAAACAACTACAGTGGCCTTGGGTTCTGGAAAAATCTCAGAGACAATCAGTCCTCAATAACCATGGAGATTGATGTACCCCAGCACTGTGTCAGCTTTGGCAGCCACAGGATGCCTGCCAGGTGCCCTGCCTGCCTTGGAGGCCACAGGACTCCAGTCTCGGCTGCACTGAAAGCAGTGGTCCCGGACTTAGGGTGCTCTCAACACTGCAAAGGCTGAAGTTGTCGCAGGCTTAGGGATCATACCAGCTGGTTCACAGGCAAAGCCTGTCTGCAAAGACTGGAATAAACCTCTACTCAGATGTGCAGACATTCACACATAGCTACAAGAATTAAGAATAATCAGGGAAAGAAGATTTCACCAAACAGACAAAACAAGAGGCCAGTGACTGACCCTGAAGAGATCTAGAAGATGAACTACCTAGCAAAAAATTTAAAATACCTGTTTCAAGAAAGCTCAGCTAACTTCAAGAAAACATAAAGAAATAATTCAGAAATGTATCAGAGAAATGTAACAGAGACTAAATTAATAATAAAAGCCCTATATCCTGCAGAGAAAAAATACAGTGAACAAAATGAAAAATTAATACAAAACGGCAACAGCAGAATTGATCAAGTAGAAGAAAGAATCTGTGAATTCAGACAGGTTCTTTGATAATGTACAGTTAGAGAAAAAATAAAAAATAAATAAAAGAGAATAAAGAAAGCTTACAGGATTTATGGGTCGCATCAAAAGAACAAACACACAAGTTATTGGCATTCAAGAGAGAATAGAGAAAAATTGAATAGAAATAATATTTTAAGAAAATACAGTATAAAACTTTCCAAATCTGGAGAAAGATATAAATATCCAGATAGAGGAAAACCAAAGCTCACCAATCAGATTCGCTCCAAACAAAAAGACCCCAAGATATGTTATAATCAAGCTCTCAAAAATCCAAGCCAAAGAGAGAATTTTTAAATTCACAAGAAAAAAAGAAGACCATGATATATAAAAGAACTCCAATAGGCCTAGCAGCAGACTGTTCAGCAGAAACCTTACAGACCAGGAAAGAGTCGAATGATATATTCAATATACTGAAGAAAAAAACCTACCAAGCAAAAATACTGTACTATGCAAAGTCATCCTTCAGAAATGAGGGAGAGATAAAGAGTTTCTCAGACAAATAAAGGCTGAGAGATATTATCACCTCCAGATATATCTTACAAAAAATGCTAAAAAGAATTCTTCAACTAGAAAGAAATAGACACTTACGAGTAACAATAAAACTTACTGGTAAGTAAGTCAGTAGAGAATTAAGTTCAGAATATTCTAATACTGTAATGATAGTATGTAATTCACTTATATCTTTAGTATGAAGCTTAAATCACAAAACTATTAAATAATAACTATAATAATTTTAGATTATATAAAATATATACAATATAAAATATGTAAATTGTGATATCAAAAATCCAAAATGTGGGCAGGGGAAGTGGAATTAAAGTGGTGCGTGTGTTCAAAGTAATGTGTTATCAGCTTAAAATAATGTACTATAACTCTAAGATGTTTTTGTAAGCCTCTTGGTAACCGCAAAGAAAAACCTAGAATAGATATACTAAAAACAAGAAGTGAGGAAACAAAACATACTATTTGAGAAAATTACTTAACTACAAAATCACAGTAGAAGAGAAAGAAGAAAGTATCTGCAAAACAAACAAAAAAATAATAAAATGGCAATAGTAAGTTCTTATGTACCCATGTAAATGGAGCAATTCTTCAATTAAAAGACACAGAGCAGCTGACAAATAACAAAACAATACCCAACTATATAGTGCCTAAAAGAGATTAACTTCCCTGTAAGGACATACATAGGTTGAAAGTAAAGAGATGAAAAAAAAATCCATGCAAATGAAAATTAAAAACAACAAAAAAGGAGAAGCTATACTTATATCAGATTAAATAGAATTTAAATCAAAAACTGTAGAAAGAGACAAACAGAAAAGGTCATCACATAATGGCAGCGTGGTCAGTTCAGCTGGAGGACATAACAGTTGTAAATATCTGTGCACCCAATATCAAAGTACCTAAATATACAAGCAAATATTAATGTTACTAAAATTTGAGATGGACTGTAATACAATAATAGTAGAGGACTTAAGCACCTCACTTTTAGAAAGGACAGATCACTCAGGCAAAAGTATTTTTAAAAATCATGAAATTTAAATATTATTATGAACAAATATATGCCCAACAAATTAGATAAACTAGAGAAAATGGATAAATCCTTGAGCACATGTAATCTACCAGGATTAAATTACAAAGAAATATAAAATATTAACAGACCAATAAGGAATAATGAGATTGAATCAGTAATAAAAACTCTGCTGTCAAAAAAAAAGCCCAGGACCTGATGATGGCTTTTGTCGTGGTTGTTGATTTGTTTTGTTTTTTGAGACAGGGTCTCACTTGGTCACCCAAGCTGAAATGCATCGGCATGTTCATGGCTCACTGCAGCTTTGACCTCCCAGCTCCCAGGTAGGCTCAAGTGAACCTCCTGCCTCAGCCTCCTAAGTTGAGACAAAAACCAGAGCATTGGACAGTCCCCTGAAAATATAGAACTTTGTACATATGTTTCACTCGTCTCTTTAAAAGGAGAAACCACTCATTTTTTTTCTTTTTTCACTTTGGAGGAGCTGTGAGCTGAGCTGTTCCTCTCAACCTGCTGAGCTGTGCTAGCTTGGGAAAAGGCATATACTGTCTACTGCCTATAATATAGATAATACTATCATTTATATGAAATATATTTTCTTACCTGTGTCAACGTGGCTGTTACTGACTTTGGGCTTGCATGGAATACAGTCTTATTTAATTTATGGTTTTTCATAAAGGGTTTTTGGACTCTATACTGTATTGTTTTTAAGTTAGTATCTCTGTGAGGGGAACAAAATCTGAGGCTTCCTACTCTGCCATTTTGCTAATATTATGCCCAAGAAAAGACATTTAAAAAGTATTAAGACATTTAATTTGCCAGAAAGGTTATATGAAAAAGTTGCATTTTGATTACTTTAAAATCGAAACTATATTGATTCTTCCTATCCATGAACATGAAATGTGTTTTTTTTCACATTTGTTTGTCTCATCTCTGATTTCTTTGAGCAGTGATTTGTAGGTTAACTGGTTGTTTAAATTAGATATTTACAAGTAATTGTGAATAATTAAAATATACTTAATGATTGCCATTTTTTCTAACTTGGAATTTAGCTAATAAGTCTTTTTTTATCAAGAAGGTTAAGATTGTATTAAAACTCTTCTATATTCTCAACTTTGGTCATTCATTCAGATTTGACGGCACTAAATGAAATATGTTTATAATGTCTATTACAAATAATATGAAATGTGCCTAAAGTCCAAACAATGCCTCTTGCATAGTTTCTATATTAATCTTTTCACATTATTTTTTATGTATAGGTATTAGGCACATATTCATTACTTTATTTCTACACACTATTGTGTATATCACTTCTTGTTTTATTTTTTCAAAGAGTTGACATATCTTTTATATTTATATTTATGTTGCTTGTATTAGAATTCAGGTTGCAATACTTTGCTCAGATATCTTTATATTTCTGTTAATTTATGGTCCCTTACTTACCTGAAAAACAGTACTGTCTGCATCCAGAAAAAAAAAATCATTATTTCAAGTAGAAAAACAATTTCTCTAGGGTTCCATCAGAGAGAGATGTCTTTACAGTGCCTACTGGTTCTTCACTTTCAGGTATTTTTTTGTTACAGAAAAAAAGGTCAATACATTTCAACTCATAGTTGAAGTTTGGGAAAAAATAAATAAATTGAGACTATTGCTAATATTTGGTAGTATGACGAAAATAAAGATACACCAGAAATACTCAAGGCTATTATGGAAAAATTATCCTCTAATTGCCTGTGCTATACCTGACCTCAGCCACTCTTTTATGGTTACACACAGTGTAGTCATTATCAACCAATACACACCTCAAATACAATCCTACTCTTGGGTTACCTCTCCTCTTCACAGATCCATTTGTAGTACTTTTCCAGATTACTTTTACTCAATCAAGACCTTTGATTTATCGACTCAACCTTTACTTCAGTATCCATCCCCTCTGCTTATCCTTCTGTTTCTCAGTAATCAACTTCAATATGACCCATTATTTTGATCATGTAGTGAAACTTAATCATTATTAAATCTAGGTCTCTGTCTCTTCCACACCATCCTGTTTTTACGTGGCATGTCATGGGCAATGAACACAGTCTTTGTGATTAACTACACATTGAATTGATGATCACAATATGAGAACTGCTTAGCAATCCTATTATATTTCCTTACTAAATGTATTCTGTGAACTCCATGGATGACTGCTGTGCGAGTTCAGCTTCTGTGTGAAAGAGAAAACCAAGACATAATTTGACATATAAGAGATTTTTGGAGAAAACACTTATGAGGGAAAGTGGGCAGGAACCTGGGGGAGATTAGAGAGTCATCAGGCTCAAAGCAGGTCTAACCCCTATGAAAGAGAAATGGAAGGAAGAAGACTGGGTGAAGAAATGTCATGTGCAATGCAGCTGTTGAGAAATTCTTAAGCCAAAATCACTCATCAGACAAATCCCCCATCTTTCTGGAATAGGCCTATGTTAGTTGAAAACAGCCTAAGTATGTTGTCAGGCATATAAACAAGATGCTAAATTTTAGAATGAATGATGCAGAACCAGTTATGCAATGTACACTCAGAGACCTTATGGGCACAGTTTCACAACCACCACAACTGTTCCACGCCTTCCCTCTCTTCTTTCAACCAGAAACTCTTACTTCCTCTTCAAACACAGCTAACCACTAAAACCCTTTATATTGAGATAAGAGCATTCAGAAGACAATGAACTCATCCTCCTCTCACATAATCTACCAGTCTATCTGCAATATATATATGTATAATGTGCTCCTTATATAGAATATATGTATAATGTGCATCTTCCCAGAACTATGAATTGGTTGTCTCTACTTGCATTTAAGATCAGCCAGCCCACTTGTGTTTTGCATCCAATCCCCTCTGGCCTGCTCTCTCCTTCACTGCTTTCTCTCTACCAGTTCATATCTATGTTAATATAAACATACTGAGATTGCAACAAAACTTTTACAAAATAAAATAATAAGTAACAAATGGTTCTTGAACATTATTTTCCTCAAGTGGCCTGCCATCTCTTGGTTGTCTTTTATGAGTAGTTTTCCCTCAAAGATATCTAAAGCTGTCTCTTTCCCACCCTTATTTTTTGAACCAGCTCTTATCAGCTTTTCTATACCACTTACTGAATTTTTTAAATGTTCTCCAGTGATTTCTATTGTGCCATACTCAGTAAGCACAATTTAGCCTTCATGTCACTTGATCACCCTCCTTGAAATACCTTCTTTTGGCTGCAGTGATTTCATTCTCAGTCTCTCTTTTCTTTCCTCAGCTTCCTTTACTTTTTTTCACTTCCACATTCAGATCTTCAATTCCTGAGTGTCCTATGGCTCAATCCCCACCCTTCTCTTGCATCTGTGCTCATTTCCTACATGATTACATTCATTCTCACTACTTTATACAATACACATATACTTATGCTAATTACTAATTTATACTTCCTTTCAACTTTATGAGCTCATATTTACATTTCCAAATATAAATAAAATATGTAATCTCATTATAACAGAAAAGATTTAATAAATATGAAATAATATTTATACTATGTAGTATATAATATATACTATTATAATAGCACAAAATCATGAAACACAATAAATATCTGAAATCAAAATAGCATTATTGTATCCCAATGAATGCCTATCCTCAACTACCAGGAGATTATTGAAACTTATCTTCTTGAATTCTGTACATTTTAATGTAATCACTATTCTCCTGAAAGAAAGAAAGGATACACTGATATTAAAATGCGTGAACTCCACCTATATAATCTTCTGTTTACAGCTTCTTTATTGCAGGTAACTATTCATGATAAATTGAAGATTTTAGCACCCAGAGGTAAAGTCATGATATTCGTTCCAAGGCCTGTCATCATCCTCAGAGATGCTAACTTTCATACAAATTAGCCAGTAAACATGCAGTCCTTTTAGAGCGGTAACTTCCTTATATCCAACTTATCTGACTATGATTGCATCTTTGATTTTATCATTACCCAGAATTTCTTTTTTATTGTTTCTATTACTAGATCTACTTTTACAAATGCAAATGATGTTCATTTCAATTTAATTAAATAATAACTATCTTTTACGAGAAAGGTATACTACCTTTAAAGATTCCATATCTTTATAGAGTGAGCATTCTGTTATGATAACTAACTCTACAGCAAATACAGTTACATAAATTTTTACTAAGTATACAACAGCATAAGAAAAGTCATTATATAACACATGTGCTTGAAATATCCTCTTATATCAGCATATGTTTTGAATGAACAATGTTGTTTTCAGGAATAATATTTTGGTATAATGATTTGTTTCCAAAAAGCATGAGATAATACTGTTATTTGAGAATAGCGCTCAATGCTATTTAAAGCAAAAATACAAATGCTTCCATGGTAACAGCACACTTTCAATTTTGACATGAGTAAAAATTATGGAGAAAAGTGAGAAAAAATATTGATTTTTTAAATTAGCAATATTGTGTTCCCTTCTTAAATGATGAAACACCTACTAAAATTAGAAGACAATTGAGCTTTGGGAGCAGTTATATTCATTTACTTGGTTATCATTCCGTAAGCATATGATATACAAATGACCAATTTTTGATTAAGTAAATAAAATTTAGTATTAAATATGCAGAAACATTTTTTAAACTCATCAAAATATAGGGTTAGGTTTTATGCAATACAGAAAATGTTAACTATTTTTGACCAAATACAGACTTCTGAAAATAATGGTGCAGAACATGTATAGCTTTCAGCTACTGCTTACTTAAGCATTGTCACCTGAAAACACCCCTCTCCTCTTTAGTATCTCCACTGTAATGGCTTACCACACAAGCCATTTCTAGACTCCAGTGCCTTTGCACTGTTGACTGTTAGAAATTTCTTCTCTGGAATCTTCTTATTAATTGCTTTTTTTTGTATTCTTGAAACTTAATTTCAAATATGTCTTTCCTTGATAGAGTTTCACTGATCACCTAACATAAATTGCCTGTTATCTATCTAGCCATTACAGAAGTTTAACTGTAATTTTGGCCGGGTGCGGTGGCTCACGCCTGTAATCCCAGCACTTTGGGAGGCCAAGACGGGCGGATCATGAGGTCAGGAGATTGAGACCATCCTGGCTAACATGGTGAAACCCCATCTCTACTAAAAATACAAAAAATTAGCCGGGCGTGGTGGTGGGTGCTTGTGGTCCCAGCTACTCGGGAGGCTGAGGCAGGAGAATGGCGTGAACCCAGGAGGCGGAGCTGGCAGTGAGCCGAGACTGCACCACTGCACTCTAGCCTAGGCGACAGAGCAAGACTCCGTCTCAAAAAAAAAAAAAAAGTTTAACTGTAATTTTAATGTTTGTGTGTATGTGTATCTTCATGTAAATATAGTTAGCTCCCTTTGCCACAGTGTGTTTCCATTTTATTTTAATTATTGCCAGTCTCAGAAGAAGGATATACATTGTTAGTTGTGTAAAAACAATAAAAACTATTCTGAATTCTTTTTTCTCCTAAACCAGAGACAGTATGGTAAGAAAGGGTGGTAATAGTAATGTGTGCTTTTGTTTACTGTTTCTCAGTCGCTTATAAAGATTTTGTGGACACAGCAACTGCAAAGTGAAATATAATTCAGCAGTAGGGACTGGAAGTGTTAGTATTTGGTAATATGTGGTGCTAATATTTTGTGAATTAGAATATTTGTAGTTTTAACAAGAGTCTACTCCCAACACTTTGGTTTACAAATATCTTTTCAAATGTCTGAGTGGTCAGTTTATTTAACACGGATGCATAGAGCAACCCAAGTCACTAAGAGATTGTAAAATGTAAGACTAATTCTCTACTCCAAAGATAAAATTTAGATCACATTTTGTATGTTCCAGATGAGTGATTGTTTACTTAACATTTGGGTATTTAAGACTTACAGTTAATTCTTAACTACCTAAGCAAAGTTGCAGTGCTCCCTCCTGGCCTCATGAATCTACTGGGAGAAAAAAAGTGGAAAGGAGCCCAGGGTTACAAAAGGGGATATACAGTAATTGGTCCTCTCTGTTCCTAGTAAAAACTATTAAAATCTGATGGCATAGAAAAGAAGTCATTCATACCCAAAGTCATCTATTGTCAAGTACAGGCAAGGACATATATTCTGTTACCTGATCCTGGGAAATGAAATGTGAGTACAGATTGAGTATTGACTAGCCTTAGGAATTTCCTGGGGTAGCCATCAGGCCCCTGCATCTGCAGGAGTCAGCACTGTAATTTCACCATTTATGTGAGTGACCAGGCACCTGAAGACTAAGCAACATTATCTCAGTAAAGGTGTCTTGGTGTTCAGGGGATGGGCATCCAATCCCTACAGCATATCAGTGATGATCAGGGAGATTAGCTGAAGATAGGTAAACAAACAATTCACCAGTTTTGAAAAGCCATCAGTAAAAACAGATCACAGGAGAGTTTTGTGGCAGGTCATGACATAGTAAAAAATACTAAAAAGACCTTCCTTCAGTACACAAGTATGAAAATGAGTCAGGAATCAATGAGAAAACTGTTTTGAGCATTGTACAACATTTGGGGAGAAAGGAAAATCTTTAAAGCTTCATGCTCAACAAGATTTTCTGTCTGTCAGGGAGCTGGCAGGAGCCTGTTAGTAGAACATGGTCTTGATGAGCTAAGAAGAGGCAGAGGTCAGAATTCTGTTACTGAAGCAACTGAAAGTTGCAGGTCAGTGCATTAGGGAAGATAGAATGCAGGCAGAGCTACATATGCATGAGATGAAACAATGTGAAACTCACTACAGATTGACTTAGTAGACAAACTTCAGTAACATTCCATGCTAACACCTCAGACATCCTGCTGAAACACCTAGAGTAAGTCAAATTCTAGAGCCATCTTAACAAAGCTTATGACCATACCCTGACCAGATCCACAAGTGAGAAAGAGTATGAAGCTTAAGTCCCACTATGTTAGAGGAACTTGGAAAGCATCTCAAGTTTTTCATAGATCTGCCCACAAATAGCACTAAGCAAGCTTACAGAAGTTCACATTTTCCAACCCACAAGTTAACTGCCTGTGATGGAGGAAATCACTGCTTTAAGAGACGAGAATTTAAATCTCAGCAATGTATAATTCACATATCCAGAGTCAAAAATGGAAAATTATTAAACATGAAAAGAAACATGAAAAATGTGACTCATTAAATTGAAAAAGCAGTCAGTATAGGTAAACCAGATATGGAACCTCTGTTGGATTTATCAGGAAAAGACCTTAAAGCAGTTATTTTAAATTTCTAAAGAAATCTCAATGAGTGAAGAGCAAGGGAGCAAGGGAATCTCAGCAAGAAGTGGAAACAACAAAATATATATCAAAGTTGATCTAAAGTGTTCAATAATTGAAATGAAAAAGTACTGGATGGGTTTAAGAGCAGACTGGAGATGGTGGAAGAAATTGTTAATGAATGTAAAGATTGATCAATGAAAATTATTCAAAACAAAGAACAGTGAAGATAATATTGAAGAAAAATGATTAGAGATGCCATGACCTGTGGGACATATCAATGCATCTGGCAATTGCACTCTCTAAAAAAAAGTCAAAGGAGTTCGGGGCAAAAAAATATATATTTTTTTAATGGCAAGTGCTTCCCAACTTTTTAGGCGAAGAATACCAGCTTATAGATTCAAAAACTCAGCAACCCACAGGAATAATAATATTGTTAAAAACTGAATGTATGTTAAATTTTTGGAAGTAAACTATTTTTCTGTTAAAATAAAGGACAAAAATAATATAACAATTTGAATAGATGCAAAAAAAATCGCTGGACAGTTAATGCACTTTATGAATAAAGAAAACAAACAATAAAGAAATAAATTACCATTAGCATACTGGAACTACAAAGAATTTTCTCTATATGGTATTGGTCTTCTAAATGCTCACCTAACTTCATATTTCAGAATGAAATATTGAATACTTTTCTTTTTTCTTTCTTTTTTTTGTATTGATCTTTTTTTTATTATCATACTTTAAGTTCTGGGATACATGTACAGAACATGCAGGTTTGTTACATAGGTATGTACGTGCCATGGTGGTTTCCTGCACCCATCAACCCATCATCTACATTAGGTATTTCTCCTAATGCTATCCCTCCCCTAGCCCCTCCACCCCCCGACAAGCCCTGGTGTGTGATGTTCCCTTCCCTATGGCCACATGTTCTCATTGTTAAACTCCCACTTATGAGTGACAACATGCAGTGTTTGGTTTTCTGTTCCTGTTAGTTAGCGGAGAATGATGGTTTCCAGCTTCATCCATGTCCCTGCAAAGGACATGAACTCATTCTTTTTTATGGCTGCAAAATATTCTATGGTGTATATGTGCCACATTAACTTTTTTTTTTTTTTTTTTTTTTTTTTTTTTTTTTCTGAGACGGAGTTGTCTCTAGTTTCCCAGGCTGGAGTGCAATGGTGCAATCTAGGCTCACCACAACCTCTGCTTCCCGGGTTCAAGCAATTCTCCTGCCTCAGCCTCCTGAGTAGCTAGGATTAGAGGCACGTGCCACCACATTTGGCTAATTTTTTATTTTTAGTAGAGACAGGATTTCTCCATGTTAGTTAGGCTGGTCTCAAACCCCTGATCTCAGGTGATCCACCTGCCTGGGCCCTCCAAAATGCTGGGATTACAGGCGTGAGCCACCACACCCAGCCGTGCCACATTTTCTTTTTCCAGTCTATCACTGATGGGTATTTGGGTTGGTTCCAAGTCTTTGCTATTGTGAATAGTGGTGCAATAAACATATGTGTGCCTGTGTCTTCATAGTAGAATGTCTTATAATCCATTGGTTATATACCCAGTAATGGGATTGTTGGGTCAAATGATATTTCTATTTCTAGATCATTGAGGAATTGCCACACTGTCTTCCACAATGGTTGAACTAATTTACTCTCCCACCAACAGTGTAAAAGCATTCCTATTTCTCTACATCCTCTCCAGAATCTGTTGTTTCTTAACTTTTTAATGATTGCCATTCTAACTGGCATGAGATGGTATCTCATTGTGGTTTTGATTTGCATTTCTCTAATGACCAGTGAAGATGAGGTTTTTTTCATATGTTTGTTGGCCGCAAAAGTGTATTCTTTTGAAAAGTGTCCATTCATATCCTTTGCCAATTTTTTGATGGGGTTGTTTATTTTTTCATGTAAATTTGTTTAAGTTCCTGTAGATTCTGGATATTAGCCCTTTGTCAGAGCGATAGATTGCAAAAATTTTCTCCCATGCTGTAGGTTGCCCGTTCACTCTGATGATAGTTTCTTTTGTTGTGCAGAAGCACTTTAGTTTAATTAGATCCCATTTGTCAATTTTGGCTTTTGTTGCAATTGCTTTTGGTGTTTTAGTCATGAAGTCTTTGCCCTTGCCTATGTCCTGAATGGTATTGCCTAGGTTTTCTTCTAGGGCTTTCATGGTTTTAGGTCCTATGTTTAAATCTTTAATCCATCTTGAGTTACTATTTGTATAAAGTATAAGGAAGGGGTCCAGTTTCAGTTTTCTGCATATGGCTAGCCAGTTTTCCCAACACCATTTATTAAACAGGGAATCCTTTCCCCATTACTTGTTTTTGTCTGGTTTGTCAAAGATCAGATGGTTGTAGATATGTGGTGTTATTTCTGAGACCTCTGTTCTGTTCCATTGCTATATATATTTTATATATATATATATATATATATATATATATATATATATATATATATATATATATATATATAGGTTTTGGTACCAGTACCATGATGTTTTGGTGACTGTAGCCTTGTAGTATAGTTTGAAGTCAGGTAGTGTGATGCCTCCACCTTTGTTCTTTTTGCTTAAGATTGTCTTGGCTATACAGACTTTTTTTTTTATTGGTTCCATATAAAATTTAAAGTAGTGTTTTCTAATTATGTGAAGAAAGCCAATGGTAGATTAATGGGAATAGCGTTTAATCTATAAATTACTTTGGGCAGTATGGCCATTTCCATGATATTGAGTCTTCCTTTCTGTAAGCATAGAATGCTTTTCCATTTGTTTGTGTCCTCTATTACTTCCTTGAGCAGTGGTTTGTAGTTTCCTTGAAGAGGTCCTCCACATCCCTTGCAAGTTGTATTCCTAGGTATTTTATTCTCTTTGTAGCAATTGTGAATGGGAGTTCACTCATGATTTGGCTCTCTGTTATTATTGGTGTATAGGAATGCTTGTAATTTTTGCACATTTGATTTTTGTATCCTGAGACTTTGCTGAAGTTGCTTAACAGATTAAGGAGTTTTGGGGCTGAGACGATGGGGTTTTCTAAATATACAATCATGTCATCTGCAAACAGAGATAACTTGACTTCCTCTCTTCCTATTTGAATACGCTTTATTTCTTTCTCTTGCCTGATTGCCCTGGCCAGAACTTCCAATATTTGTCATTGGTTCTGTTTATGTGATTTATTACTTTTATTAATTTGCATCAAGACCCATCAGTGTGCTATATGCAGGAGACCCATCTCACATGCAAAGACACTCATAGGCTCAAAATTAAGGGATGGAGGAAGATTCACCAATCAAATGGAAAACAAACAAACAAAAAAGCAGGGGTTGCAATCCTAGTTTCTGATAAAACAGAATTTAAACCAACAAAGATCAAAAAGGACAAAGAAGGGCATTACATAATGTTAAAGGGATCAATGCAACAAGAAGAACTAACTATTCTAAATATATATGCACCCAATACAGGAGCACCCAGATTCATAAAGCAAGTTCTTAGAGACCTACAAAGAGACTAGACTCCCACACAATAATGGTGGGAGATATTAACACCCCACTGTCAATATTAGGCAGATCAACAAGATAGAAAATGAACAAAGATATTCAGTACTTGAACTCAGCTCTGGACCAAGCGGACCTAATAGACATCTACAGAACTCTGCACCCCAAATCAACAGAATATGCATTCTTCTCAGCACCACATAGCACTTATTCTAAAATTGACCGCATAATTGGAAATAAAACACTCCTCAGCAAATGCAAAAGAACAGAAACCATAGCAAACAGTTTCTCAGACACAGTGCAATCAAATTACAATGCAGGATTAAGAAATTCACTCAAAAATCTCACAACTACATGGAAACTGAACAACCTACTCCTGAATGAATACTGGGTAAATAACAAAATTAAGGCAGAAATAAATAAGTTCTTTGAAACCAATGAGAACAAAGACACAACGAACCTGAATCTCTGGGACACAGCTAAAGCAGTGTTTAGAGAGAAATTTATAGCACTAAATTCCCACAGTAGAAAGCATGTAAGATCTAAAATCAACACCCTATCATCACAATTAAAAGAACTAGAGAAGTAAGAGCAAACAAATTCAAAATCTAGCAGAAGGCAAGAAATAACTAAGATCAGAACAGAACTGAAAGAGATAGAAACATGAAAAACCCTTCAAAAAATCAATGAATCCAGGAGCTGGTTTTTTGATAAGATTAACAAAATAGATAGACTGCTAGCCAGATTAATAAAGATGAAAAGAGATAAGAATCAAATAGACACAATAAAAAGCGATAAAGATGAGATCAACATTGATCCCACAGAAATACAAACTACCATCAGAGAATACTATAAACACCTCTACGCAAATAAACTGGAAAATCTAGAAGAAATGGATAAATTCCTGAACACATACACCCTCCGAAGACTAAACAAGGAAGAAGTTGAATCCCTGAATAGAATAACAAGTTCTGAAATTGAGGCAGTAATTGATAGCCTACCAATCAAAAAAATCCCAGTATCAGATGGATTCACAGCCGAATTCTACCAGAGGTACAAAGAGGTGCTGGTGCCATTCCTTCTGAAACTATTCCAAACAATTGAAAAAGAGGGACTCCTCCCTAACTCATTTTATGAGGCAAGCATTATCCTGATACCAAAACCTGGCAGAGACACAACAAAAAAAGAGAATTTCAGGCCAATATCCCTGATAAACATCAATGTGAAATCCTCAATAAAATACTGGCAAACCAAATCCAGCAGGACATTAAAAAGCTTATCCTCCATGATCAGGTCGGCTTCATCCCTGGGGTGAATACTTTTCTACTAAGATTAGATAGGTCTTGGGGATACAGTACATGTTATAACTCTATATGATCTACATTTTGCAGCTCTAGCAAGCATTATAATTTATGATGTATATTTTATGAAAAATGTCACACATATTTATTCTTGAAACTATTTTGTTTTTTACATAAAACTGTGAAGTATTTTTGATAAATAATCCCTTAACCTGACTTGTTAATTTTTCTCACTGTTTTCTTAACAAGCATAGTGGAGACTTACATATAAACCTATTAGATATCATTTTTGGTATAATGAGTATATTCCTTCTATTTTCAGTATAGTTTATGCATTCATTTATTTTCAAAAAAAGTATCCTTGTTATTAATAATGTCCTGAGTTAAATAACTTCTCTACAGACATCTCTATGTGGATTAATAAAACCAGGCTGAAAATAATGGTGGTGGTGCTTATTAGAATTAGATATTGATACACATGGTAAGCAAAGAAAAGTAACCAGCAATTTTCACAGATCTCTATTTGTACCAACCTAAGTTGTGAGTGAATTTATTTACTGTAGTTTTCCATCTAATATAGCTCCACTGAGTCTCACAATAAAACTGAGGCAAAATATGACTGTAATTACGGTAAACATGGTAGGTATGTTTCTCATGTACAAATCATAATCCATTACTTATCACAAATGAATGGATTACATAATTTTAGGCTCAAAGATTAAATATGAATCCCCTAAATTTGTGAGGAGCAAAGTACTTAAGTTTCTAGTATAACATTAGGAAGAGGTAGCAAATCAGATCCAACTGCAGCCACTGCTCTTCCCACAGTATATCCAAATACTCCTGAGAAGTTGATTATATGATTTTTAAAAGCACTGAGGTCTGAAATGAAAAGGGAACTCCTGGAAAAAAATAATAAAATAATATAGCAAATCAAGCAGAAGAAATATTTAAAAGTTGCTTGAAAAGTTAAGAATTCTGAAGCATGGTATCCAAAATCTTACTTAACCTAGGAACACCAAGTACACATGATAATGGACTATCATGAGGAAATTTAAGAATTCTGCAGGGAAAACAAACAAACAAACAAAAACAAAACAAAAAAAACCAGCAACAACAATTTTTCAGTTTCTTAAGTGCATTTCACCAAGCAGAACTGAACAGTATAAATAACAAGGAACAATATGATTATACCAAGGTTGGACTATTTCTTTAAAATAAATGAAAAAGTAGCCCCAGAAAATATCCAGAATTCTGAGTAAACTCATAGTTTCTGCTCGATGTCTGCTCCTTTTTTAAACTTTATATCTAAAATTTCAGAAAATTATAAAAATTAAGGATTTTCCCAAAGGATTTTTTTTTCTCTGAATATCTTATAGACTTCCAATTAAACCTACCACCTGTATTTACTGGTGCATTTAGCGCCAAATTTACTAAATCCTTTAACATATATTTAAATTATACATATATACATGTATATAACTAAATCGGATATGTAATTAAACCCCTGCATACAAGAAAACTTTGATAATTTAATTTTTTTCAATGATTTTTTTCTACAAAATCCTAGGAGCATCTTAATAGTTAATAGCCTGTTATACTACAGAAAGACTGAATAGCAGCTTGCCCTCCTTGTATAAAAACGTGGAGGCATTTTAGCAGCTGAAAACACTTAACAATTACCTGTAAACTTTGATTTATTCGCTGCCAAAATGATTCAGTTAAGACTTCATCTTATTTGGCTAGTCCAATTTCTTTGGATAAAATTGAAAGTAGTTCTCTGATATTTGCTTTGAAAAATATAAATATGCAGCAAGGTTATTTTTCTTGACAGATTTTGTTGTAAATGAAAGCTTAGCTGCTGACAGACTATTTCCAAGACATTTCAGTGACCAAAACCTCTATCATAGTTGGCCACCACCTTGGTACATTAGGACATTCTTTTAGAAGAGCTGATGTGTGATCCTAAAGGCATTCACTATATATTACAAAGGCAGTAGGAAGGTAGAATTGACAAATTTATTAACGGTGTATAATACCAACAACACACATGTTCCTTGTTTGCTTTAATTAATAATATCCAAACTCAGGCTATTATTAAAGTTGTTTTTTGGGCTTGAATAATAAAATATTTTTATTTACTAATAATCCC
Organism: Pongo pygmaeus; assembly: GCF_028885625.2. NCBI lineage: Eukaryota > Metazoa > Chordata > Mammalia > Primates > Hominidae > Pongo > Pongo pygmaeus. The sequence goes on from NC_072387.2 coordinate 78,646,931, forward strand.
TAGTGTATACTTTTGTAACATAACCTAAACTATTTATTAATTTGAAAATATTCTCATGGGGATTCTCTTTAATAGCAGTGATATCTAATAACCATATGTCTTTTTGTCACTGTTTTCTGATGGCTGGCATGGTATCTGGCATATAGAAATAATGCAATGTAAATTCTTTGATTGCATTAATGAAAAAGAAGAATATACCAATGACAAGAATGATAAAGGAAAGGAGGGAAGAAGGCAAGAAAGAAAACAATGAAGGGAAGGAGGGAATTCCATATGACAAGATACAAATTTCCATTCCCTCAAATTTCCTGTTTTCCGATAGGAAAAAAAAAAAAAAGAAGAAGAAAGAAAAACAAGCCTAACCTTTAATGTATGTATTTAATAAAGACAGTCATTCCTCAAAAGTACAGCAGAATGAAAAATGTATTTTAGGGATCTTAATCTTCTAGTAATATAAGCTTCAAAATACAAACATTTCTGTGTTTATTTTTTTCTAAGTGAGAAAACTTTTCAGTAAAAATCCTTTATGTGTAGTAATTTCCTATAGATAGATATTTTCTTCGGTAGTGCTTTCTTTACTCTAATTTATTCATATGCTTAAACATATACATTTGTAAGTCAAATGTTAGAAATATGAATGTCATGAAACCAGACATAAGATTGTATATTGAAATTTCAGTGACTAATTCCCCACAGAGCTCATCTATATTCAGAACATTAAAACTTGCTGGTGTAGTGTAACTGTTTGATAAATATATATTGATTTATTCCATATGGAATGAAGTATATGGCATTGAAAATCATAAATATAAGACACATACATTTTTCTTGGGGAGTGAGAAAAAAAAATGAATCACCACAGACAAAAACATGAATACAAGGATAATCAGATGACGCTTTAATTACACTATTTTAAATAAGTCAAATGCACAAACTATTTTGCATATTTTATTCTACTATATTTGAATCATCTTATGATATTGTAACAAGAGAGTTATTTAGTACTTTTTTCATTTCATATTCTATCTTTTTTTAGCTACTCTACTAACCTACACACTATCAAAATAAATTTTTGTTTGTTTGTTGTAGTGCTTTATGTTGAGAAAATAACTAGAATATTTGGTAACCTGTACCAAATTTAAAGTATGATGTGAGAGGCTTGCACTGGAAAGTATAGAGCTAAATAAAATATAACCATAATGTGAAGACTTGAAACTAATATTTACAGACATTATTGGAGATAAATGGAAAGTATGAACAAGTTAATGAAAATATTGTAGCAATTACATATAGTAATCACAAATAGTTGTACTCCTTAGAGAAAATGTCAGTTTTGATCAAGAGACTTTCTTCAAAGTTGAGGATAAACATCACAGAATATGAAATCTTTAAAAAGAATTGTAACTCCATCTGATATGTTTTATCCTCCGTATTGTCAAATAGTGAATGAGAAGCCTAGAAAACCTTATGACAGCTTATAGAGTACACTAAGAACATTAATTGTTTTGAATTAATTCTATGGTAAACTCTTGAACCTCTGAGTATCATATGACTATTTTTCCCAATACCAATTGACCTCCTTTAATGTGACTTCAGAATAAAAATTCCTAGACTATCATCCAGTGTTAATAAGTCTAATAGCTATAATTTACTCATGAAATAAACCATACAAAATATGAAGGTACTAATGAACACATTTTTTCAGACTTAGTTTTTCATGAGCTAAACATACTAATAATCAAAATAAATATAGGACAGACCTGTTTATTACTCCAGCTCAACAACAGTGGTTAATCTCTTGGTGGCAACTATTACATAGTGATCAAATCCTTCCAGGTAGATTCCCCAAATATAATATAATCAGCAGTCATTTATCATGTTTGCATGATTGAACTATTTCCAGTCATACATGCTAATTAAATTTTTAATAAATTTTATTCATGTTTATAACCATATTATTGCATGTAAGATGTAACTAGAAGTAGAGTCTTAATTATTCTATGTTATTCTTGGAAATACTTCATTGTGAAGCAGTAGTGAGGGCAGGGACAGGGAAGTGCTGGAAGGAAGAAGGCAGGGTCCTTGGGGAGGGCTCCACCCTTGGGCCTATGCCCACGGACCTAGGTGAGGACAGCTCTCCTTCTTTTTGCACCCAAATGTTTCATTTTCCAAGATCACCCTGGCCTGCCATGCCCCCATTCTGTGCCTATAAACACCCTGAGACGCTGGCAGGCAAGAACACAAGCGACCAGACGTTGAGAGGAACACACTGGCAGAAAAGCACATAGGCCACTGGACATTGAGAGAAGTAGAGGAGTGAAAGAGCACACTGACAGGCACTGGCAGACGCCAGCAGGCCATCGACTGGCAGAACGACGTGGACGCTGAGGGGAATTTGGCCAAGGTGGTCAGAGGAGAGTCTGGCCGCTGAGCACCCAACTCCAGAGGAAAACCACCTTCCCACTCCATCCCCTTTCTGGCTCCCCACCTGTCTGCTGAGAGCTACTTCCACCACTCAATAGAACCTTCCACTCATTCTCCAAGCCCACTTGTGATCTGATTTTTCTGGTACACCAAGGGAAGAACCCCAGGATACAGAAAGCCCTCTGTCCTTGAAATAAGGCAGAGGGTCTAATTGAGCTGATTAACCAAACTGCCTTCAGATGGCAAAACTAAGAGAGCACACTGTAACACATGCCCACTGGGGCTTCAGGAGCTGTAAATATTCACCCCTAGACACTGCCATTGGGTCAGAGCCCACGCACCTCACAGCCTGCCCATCTGCATGCTCTCCCTAGAGGTATGAGCTGTGGGGCACTGAAGAAAGGAGCTATACCCCTAGTCACAGGCCCTGTGAGGGGGATGAGGAAACTTCCCATTTCAGTAGGAAAACAAAAATTAGTGTATGTGACCCTAAAATGTTAACATAGATACAGAAATTCCTTGATAGAGCAAGTCAGTTTTACCTTCATTTTAACATGTAGTAATGGGAGTCACAAGTTACTTCATCATATTTAGATTAAATACAGTGAGGATTAAACAGCTCTTCAGAGATTTTGGATTTTCTGAATGTAATAGTTAACTGGTTCTTCAATTGTTTTAATAAAACCTTTCTCATTCAAGTTCATTTTAAAGATTCAAACAGGAGTTTAAACAGACTTGTAACTCCTGAGTTGCATTTATAATTAGCTGCTAGGAGCAGACTGATAGATGTGTTTGAAGCAGGAAGGAAACCAGCGTCCAAATTCTGCCATGTCAAAGCTGCAATTATCCTGGAGAATAAGTATACCATAGAACTTCTTGTTAGGGAAGATAGTTGCAAGCCATAAATAAATAACATTTTGTCCTTTGCTGAGCACAACTAATAATTTAAATAGAAAGTTATTAAATTTTGTTGTTTAAAAATGTTTATTTTATTCAAAGAGAAAACCTACCTATTCCTCAACTCCAATTTCATTTTCTTTTCTCTTTTTCTTTTTTCTTTTTTCTTTTTTTTTTTTTTTTTTTGAGACAGAGTCTTGCTCTGTTGCCCAGGCTAGAGTGCAGTGGCACAATCTTTGCTCACTGCAACCTCTGCTTCCCAGGTTCAAGCTATTCTACTGTCTCAGCCTCCCAAGTAGCTGAGATTACAGGAGCACACCACCACACCCAGTTAATTTTTGTATTTTTTTTTTTTTTTTTTTTAGTAGAGATGGAGTTTCTCCGTGTTGGTCAGGCTGGTCTTGAACTCCTGACCTCAAGTGATCCACCTGCCTCGGCCTCCCAAAGTGCTGGGATTACAGGCATGAGCCACCATGCCCAGCCAATTTCATTTTCTTTAAATTTAGAAGTAACTTAGTGATTTACTATTTTAAAGAATCCCTCTCCCTTCCCCTTTACATCTTTGCCACCTGCTTTTGCTGAATCCTTCCAAGAAGAATGCTCCAGCAGATATTTCCAGGTCCTTCCTTTACTCCTATTACCAAAAAATGCAAAACACAATTTCATTGTGCATCTTAAGGGCTCCAATGATCAAACATTGGGTGAGGGGGACTCTTTGGAACAGCCAATTAAGTTAAATTTAAAAATCCAAAGGAATGAAATTTGGTTGGGACAGGAATCCACTCCTATGTTCCTGGTAATCTGATCCTGCTCCATGAGGATTAATATATCCTTCAAGTATCAATCCATGAGGATTAATGGAGCAGTATCAGGTTATCAGGAACATAGTAGTGGATTCCTGTCCCAACTAAATTGGTTCTCCCTATGCTATCCACATTATGATTTCAATCCAAAGATCCAGCTCCAAGGATTGGGATCTAGTGAGCCCCCTCCAATCCTAACCTTTATAACCAGCTAAAGCAAAAAAGAGGAGGCAAAATGTTAAATACTGTAATCACAAAAGGTTTCTGAGGAATGAGTTATCTCTGTGTATTAGTCAGGGTTCTAATCTCTGCAGTCCCTCCAGGGATGCAATATTGTTTTTGATTTACTATTTTTCTAGGTAGAGGCAGCTCTACTGGCTCTCATTTAGACTTTTCCACCATAATAGCCCTCACCACCAGTCAGGGAGCCAATGTGGATGTTCTGCCAGCTGCTAAGTAAGTATATGACCATTATGCATTCCGGTACTGGGGAAATGACTACAGGATGAGTCTAGGGACCCCTGGACCCACTGCAAGTCAGACCTGAGTTAAACTCCAGTAATTATCTGAACTCCGTAGGCCCGTACTTTAACTGGAGGACCACAATGACGTTTTGGGTCCCCTGCAATCAACATAAGCTCAGAGCCAGTGTCAAGTAATCCCTAAAATGCTTGATCATTTTCCTTTCCCCAGTGCACGGTTACCCTGGTAAAACTCCAGAGGTCTCCTTGGAGAAGGATGGTAGAAAGATTACAAGCATAAATTGTTGGTAGTGTATTGAGATTCTTCCTCAAGGGGACCTGATCTCCCCTTCAAGTATCAAGTATCAAGTATTAACTCACATAATCACAAGGCCGCACAATAGGCCATCTGTACCTGAGAAGCAAGAGAAGCCAGTCCGAGTCCCAAAACTGAACAACTTGGAATCTGATGTTCGAGGGCAGGAAGGGTTCAGCACGGGATAAAGATGTAGGCTGGTAGGCTAGGCCAGTCTAGTCTTTTCAAATTTTTCTGCCTGCTTTATATTCTAGCAGTGCTGGCAGCTGATTATATGGTGCCCACCGAGATTAAGGGTGGGTCTGCCTTTCCCAGCCCACTGACTCAAATGTTAATCTCCTGTGGCAACACCCTCACAGACACACCCAGGATCAATGCTTTGCATACCTCAATTCAATCAAGTTGACACTCAGTATTAACCAACACAGTCTGTATTCAGTTTAACTGATGAGTATCAATAACTATCAAATTCTGCAAAATGGCAGGGCACAGTGGCTTACAAGTGTTATCCCAGCATTTTGGGAGGCCAAGGCAGGCAGATCAGTTTAGCCCAGGATTTTTAGGCCACATGATGAAAACCTGTCTCTACAAAAAATACAAAAATTAGCTGCATGTAGTGACCCACACCAGTAGTCCCAGCTACTGGGAAGTGAGATGGGAAGAGCACTTGAGCCCAGGAGGCAGAGGTGCGCAGAAGATAAATTTTAGAAACTTAGTCAGTATAGAGACTAGTTGAAAGAAGCATTTGATGTTTACAGTTCAACTGATAGTGCCAACACTTTACAGCATATTACAGGGTTTGTGGTTGAAAAATTTATGTCGTTTAAAAGCTTACTGGTATTTCTACCCACCTAAGTCTAAACTAAATTCAATTCTCTCATTTGCAATTTAATTTGTAAATTAAAGTGTTTTAAATATATGAGCCAATTATGAAAAATTAGTTTAAAGTAGAAGGTGAGATTTAAAGTATGCCCAACTGGATTATGTACACCAATACATTGGAACTTAATATTTTGCTTCATTTTTTCTTAAGCAAATAAAATAGTAATGCTCTAACAGGGGTCATACAGAGGATATGCAGATTTAGCAATATTGATATTATACTCTATCTTAGATTTAAAGATACTCTATACCTACAGGTACACTACCAGCAGGTCACACGTTACCAGTTGTAACTAAGCACTGTGACAAATTAGTCAGTTCTTCCCACATTAGTTCTTATTAAGACAAAAGATGTTTGGGAGGAAGCAAAATAGTTACAAAATGAGCAATGTAATGATCTAAACTTGGTATTATCCAGCTTCCCAGCCACAAAGGTAATCTCTTCTTTCTCTACATCCTTCATGACACCATGCCATCTTGGTAAACCTCAGCATGGCATACACCACCTTCTTCGTGCATGTGATCTTTTAACTCCTGCCAGCTTCCACCTGGAGGCAGCCCAGAGACAACCACTCTGTTTTCAGACCACCTGGGTAGGGGAGCCATGGAAACCTTGTGGAGTTCCACTGCCTCCTTGGCCTGTGCCAAGGCCATTTGTAGGAAACTCCACCAGCATAAGGCATCTGTCATAATCACAGCTGTGGAGACCATACACTGCATCTTCCTCATCATGGCTGCTCGAACTCAACAAAGGCCAAGGGAGGTCCATGAGATTCTTGAGGTCCATGTCACAGATAGTGCCCGCATTTATAGATCATGTCCTCATTGTCCTTGGTTGGGATACCTGAAGGTAAGTTTTCCACATAGATGTGACAATTCTTTTTCCCTGCCTGGCCACAAGTCATGTGGCTTCCCAACATGGCAGCCACAGAAAGCGTGACCTCAGCACACACCTTCTCACCAAGCCTAGCCTAGCTGAGTACCCCCAGTCACACCACGCCCCAAAACCCCTCCAAAAGGGCCAAAGGTTTTTCTTAATAAATGCATTTGCCTCAATAAAAATATCCTTTTGTGGAGTCAAGAATGAATAAACATTCTGTTTTATCATATGTATGCTCTTGAAAGTTTGGGAAACAGATAAATACCCTTGAAGATTTTTTAAGTAAAAGCCAGCTGATCATGAGTGTTGTGAGATGTGATATGTTACCCATAATGTATTTCTCACATACTGAAGTTTCGTCTGTCTACACTCTTGACTTCTTTGTTCTGCATGATTATTATTATAATCTAAAACTGGATGCAAGAAGTAAAAACTGAAATGAAATAAGGGGGAGTGAAAAAATATTAATTCTTAAAGGTTTAGGGAACTAATTCTAAAAAAAATATGTTCTAGTACTAACTATACAAGAAAGAATACAAAAAAAATCTTATAAAAGGGTTGATGCTACCAAAAATTTTGACACATATCATATTCAATTATAAATTAAATTTAAAAAATAAATTTGATAGTATATAAATTTTGTCTGTTACTAGTAAACATAGTAATATTTGTAATAATATGTAAAATAATAGCTTCAAAAGCATTTAGATGTTCTGCATTCTTGCCAGTTGAAACACAACATAATCTGACATTTCAGAGACAATTATAAGTAAAGAAGACATTGAATGCATTCCCCTGACCAAAAAACTTCCCCATCAATGAGCATCACTTCCCAATCAATACAGTTGTGCTATTTGAGTATAGTCCATCTTGATCCTATGCCACACCAATATATAAAAATTTCAAGGAATTCTTTGGCATAAGACAGCAACTGATAGTCTGCCAGACTTACTGTTGAATAAAGTAGAAAGTAATATATTCTAACATTAATATAGATAATTTTATTCTAATGACTGACTATCTGAGTAGAAAAGAAAGCTGATGGTTTTACTGCTCAGTCTTTCCCAAGAGCCTATTAAATTATATCTGTTTCTACACACAAATTTCCAATTCTTTCCCCAAATCAGCATTTATTCTGTAGTGCAATAATCCAGACTTAATACCTAACTTTTCTCTATTTTTGTTTCCTGTTCTAGACAATATTTCAGGGACTGTGTTGAGTTCCTTATATTTAATATCTCGTGGTATGTGTACACACAAACACACATAATAGGTATTGTAACTTTGTCTCTAGAGAGGAAACTTGAAGCTCAAAAAAGGTGAGTACTTTTTTTAAATTATATCACTGGTGGGGTTCATATCAAGTTTAGCCTGTTGCCTTTCTATCCTTATTCTTATATCCCTATGTTTTCTGCCTCCACATTGTTGGGGACTGTATTCTTGGAATGCATTGTCTTCCCAAGACCCTTTTTGACATCCTACCTGTCTTTAACAGTGTAATGTATTTCCATAAAATCTCTTATTCTTATTAGGAATGATTTTCCAAAATGGAGCTGCGACCACCCCTTGCTTTAGTCTCAATCTGGCATTAATAATATCTATTTCTTTATGATCATTACCAGGTTAATGTTTCTTGAGATCACAACAATGTTACCCATAGCTTTAAAAATGTAGAGATTCAATAACTCTTTAAATCCATTGAATTAGACATTTGTGATTAAAAATTACATAAAGAGTTTATAGTGTTAAATAAGTCATTGCTTGCAATAAACACAAAAGAAATGTAGTTCTCTTTATTTTTTAGCTTTTTAGTTAAAATATTGAAACCAAGTGATCTCACAGAAAACAGGTGATAGAACATTTCTCCCTACATACACTACAAGACATACAGACAGAGACATGAAACAATTTTGCCTTCACAATTTATTTACTTATACCTTCTCTAATAAATTGTCATTCTCTGATCCAGTGTTAACTCTTTCCATTTTGATCTAGATATTATCCCTAACAACCAGCTTAAGTGCTCATTTACCCCTTTCTCTTGTGCTCTTAATTTTATGCATTTTATTGAGTTGTTCCATTGAGCATATAAATATGCTCAGTTGTCTACATTCTAGCTGTTATCCTTATATAGCCAAGAGCTCTCTAGTTACACAGCTACCATTTCTTCTTTAAAAGATGCCTTCACTTCTCGCTGAGTCTCTCATTCACACTTAGAGCTAAAGCAATTTGGCTTCTTGATCCACCATTACATTCATATCTTCTCCATGGCAACCAGTGATTTCATTGCCCAATTCTATAAAAAGTGAAATCTCTGCTATGTGTAAAATGCACAACATACACTTTTCATGAAATTTGACATTCTTTTTCCTCTTGACGCCATTTTTTGTTTTCATTTTCTACATGCCTTTTGCTTCTGTTTAATCTCTTTCATGGATTTATCCTTAATCTTATATATTAAATGTCTTATAGGATTCAAAATCAATACAATTATTTTACATTCATTAGACAGTAAAACTTGTCAATATCACACATAATGTTAGCTTTATTTCTTTATTTTCTACTATATACATTAGTGAAATATTAATAGAATAAATGTATGCATACTATAAACACACACACATACACACATATAGAGACAGAGAGAGAAAGTGAGAGAGAAATATGTCTGCTTGCAGTTGTTCTAGGATTTACAACATGCTTATGGAATCTGTACTTTTAAAAAATATATAGCTCTTATATTTAATATTTAAAACAGTGCTACGAGTCTTTTTAACCAATTCCAATAATAAAAAAAGAAGATGTGCACCTTGGTTGACTCCATGTTGTTGCTATTGTGAATAGTGCTCTGATGAACATATGAATGCATGTGTCTTTTCTGTAGAATTATTTGTGTTCTTTCGGTATAAACCCAGTAAATGAATTGCTGGGTCAAATCGTAGTTCGATTTAAGTTCTCTGAGAAATTTCCAAACTGCTTTACACAGCGGTTGAAACTAATTTGCATTCCCACCAACAATATATAAGTTTTCTCTTTTCCCTGTCATTGTTTTTTTAATAACATGCATTCTGACTGGTGTGATATGGTATCTCATTGTAGATTTACTTTGCATTTCTCTCATGATTAGTGATGTTGAGCATACTATGTGTATATACACACACATATATGTTATACATAAATAAATATGAGAAAGACAAAAATTGAGAGATTGAGAGACAGAGAGAGTTCGAGATAGAGAGTTCAAAAAAAAGAAAATGATATAAATTTACAAGAGTAAACAGAATAATCATGTGAAGGGTATTAGGAGTTCTTTGTTTTATCTTTTAACATTTCTGTAAGTTTAAAATTATTTCAAAATAAAGATCTAAATATTTTCAAAAAATAAAACAAACTTTTGAAAATCTAAAAATTTTCAAAAAATAAAACATAAAGAACATAAACATAAAAACCAGAAATCTGGCTAATACAAATGTAACTTAGTGTTTGACGTGTACATAAGTATGTGCTTTTCACATATTAAAACATTTAATCTTAACAATATATGATAGACTCTACTGCTATCATTTTCATTTACAAAGAACTTTAGAGATTTGCCTGAAGTATTAGACCTAGTTAGAGATGAAAATAAGAGTTGAAAGTTGGCAATCTTAACTGTAAAGCCTTGTTTTTTACCATTCTGCATATGGTCCCTTCAACGTTCCACTATACTATATATTAATATTTATTAAAAAATAAAAGTGCATAAAAGACAAGATGATGGTTGTGGGAAAATGACCATGAAAATGATTTATTTCTGTTAGTATTTAATATCAAAACACTCCTCTTCAGTTCTTTCAAGTGTTTTAAAATACAATAAAATGCGATAACTTTTTCAAATACATTTTAATCAATATTAGTGGGGTATAATTTTCAAAGAAAATAAACATATTTTAGGCTGGGCACAGTGGCTCACGCCTATAATCCCGTACTTTGGGAGGCCAAGGAGGGGCTATCACTTGAGGTCAGGAGTTCAAGGTCAGCTTGGCCAACATGGTGAAACCCCATCTCTACTAAAAATACAAAAATTGGCTGGGTATGGTAGGGTGCACCTGTAATCTCAGCTACTCAGGAGGCTGAGGCAGGAGAATTGCTTGAATACGGGAGGCGAAGGTTGCAGTGAGCCGAGATAGCACCACTGCACTCCAGCCTGGGCAACAGAGCCAACAGAGCGAGACTCGGTCTCAAAAAAAAAAAAAAAAGAAACATATTTTAAACCTGTAATTTTATGACATTTAATAAATATTATACTTTTGTAATCAACACCCTAGTCAATTCTATCATGCCAGAAATTTCCCTTGTACACTTTTGCGGTTAATCCTCTTAATTCTCCCTCAGAAAAACCACCCATCTCTTTTTTTCTCTCTTGATTATATTTGTTTATCCAGACCTTCACAGAAAGGAAATTATATAGTAAACTTATTTTTCCTAATTTTTTTCTTCCAATATAATATTTTTTAGATTAATACCTCTTTGTTGCATACATCAATATTTTCTCATTTATTTTTGAGTAGTATTCTCTTATATGGATCTACCAAAATTTACATATCTACCACAATTTACATATTGCACTGGTTGAAGGCTACTCAAAATAAAGCACTTATAAATATTTACAAAACACTTTTAAATCAATTAGTGTTAATATCTAAGTGCATAATTGCTAGGTCTTACAAGTAAATTATTAATTGTGTAAGAAACTGTCTGATTGTTTTTCACTGTGGTGATAATGTTGTACATTGATTAAGCTCTGTGCTCCCTGAAGACAGTGGGAGTCATCTTGGAGCACAGACAGAAGACAGTCTGTGCCTTGAGATGACAGTAAAGAAGTCATACCAAAGGTTAGTTTTCCAATGTGCTCGCCTCCATCCTTTTGTGTTCTAGAGATGCAACTATCTACAAAGGACAACCTTATCCATGATATCCTGAAATAAGTGCTTTCTCCACCTTTCCCCAGATGATTTCTTTGTTTACCTGCCTCTACAAATCCCAGGTCACTTTTCTTGCATGAGACATTTCCTCGTTAATAAATGTTCTCGCTATTGCATTAGCTTCAATAAAACCATCTTTTTAATTGGTGCAATTTTGTCTTTGACAATTTGGTACCATGACTTGGGACAGAATTGGATCTAACCCTTAAAGCGCTATGTACTCTATCTAGTTAGCAAGGCCTCCAAGTTTCCCTTGTGCTCCAGATGAAGAACTCAGAGGACAGCTCCTGACCCTGTGTTCCAGACTCCTGTACAACAGCAACACCGGTCAACAATAGCACTCATTGACTTTGATACTTTTGAGTTCTCAAAAAGACAGAAAAGATATGACAAGAAATAAAATTAAAAAAAATTATTTCTGGTGCCAGCTTATTTCAATTTTATGGCCTGATCACTTGTTGATCTCTTTAAACAAATGGTTTATAAATAACTTGTCTTTTTGGGTGAAAGACAACACAGATATCTAGTTTTTGTTTGTTTGTGTGTTTGTTTTCTATCTGCCTATTGTGAGCTCAAGTCAATTAACAAGTTGTACTTAATGGGAAAAGAAAAGCCCCTTGATATAAACTGTTGAGTTTTGAGTTTTGTATTTCTGTGGGTGTGCTTGGCCCATGGTAGATATTTATAATTGAAGCTGTTATCTCCTTATCTGTGTCTATGTATGCTTGTGTTTTGAGGGTGTGTAATATTTTCCTATCTCTGGATACTGTTACCAAATTTGACTACAAAATATTCTAAAATGGCTCTGTTCTGTTTGGCTTAGAGATAAATGCCAGTTACATAATTTGAATATACCTAAAATACTTTTAAATTTCCCACACAATAAAGAAATTTTCATGAGACACTGCTAGGAGTAATACTGACAGCAGTCCAACTTTATGTGTGAAGTACATGGTATGCATTTTTTGTTAAGGAAAAATATAGTAGTTTTGTACCAAAGTAAAAGGTATTGGTGGTTCCAAATGAGAAAGAGGAAAATTCAGGACAAAACCTACATGTATAGAAAATTATAGAACTAATGGAAATGGAATTTTTGCCAAGGCCAAACTGGCTATGGATTGATGGGTTTATTTATAAGCTTCTCAAACAGATTTCAGTATCAAATATAGTTATGCCTCTTGTACATTTCAGTAAACAACATAACCACATATATGACAATGATCTCATAATATTATAATACTGTACTTTTACTGTAACTTTTCTATGTGTAGATATGTTTAGTATACAAATACTTACAATTTTGTTACAATGACTGATAGTATTCAGTACAGTAACATGTTGTACAGGTTTGTAGCCTAGAAACAATACACTATACCATATAGCCTGGGTGTGTAGTGAGCTATATCATCTATGTTTATGTAAATACACTCCATGAGGTTCAAACAATAACAAAATAAACTAAGGACACATTTCTCAGAACGTGTCCTCATCATTAAGTGATGCATGACTGTATTGTGATGATGCAAAATTTAACTTTGGCTTTCTATTTCTTAAAAGGACATTTTCTTGAATTATTGGTTTTCTTTTAATAAAAGATTGTGAAAGATTTTTCTTTACTTTCTGTGTAATCTGAATAGATAATAGAGATTTTGTGTTTGACCAGAACATCCTTCCATGGTTTATATTGGTTGTATTATGTCCTTGACTATTTTTTTTTTTAAAAAAAAGGTGTCTTACTTGGGAACAGAGATTTTATGTTTTACCAGAACAAACTTCTACAGTTTATGTTGATTGTAGTATGCTCTTGACCATTTAAAAAAACAAAGGTGTCTTACTTAGAAGTAGCTAAGGTGCTTTACAATCGTATCACTTCCACTGTTTACTTTTAAAAGTATTTTATTTTCACTTTGGATTGAAAGGCAGCCAAGTATTTTTTCTTAAAATTTGTGATCCTATCTTAATAAAGTGTTCATATATTCTAACAACATTTGATATTTTGCCCTCTCCATATTGAATCCTAGTTTTATCTTTTGGACCTAAAGTTGTCTTTAATATTTCCCAGCGAACCCTGGAAAATTACAAATAATGTGTTCTGTGACCTTGCAAAAAGTGCTAGAAATGATTAGGTTTATTTTATACATAATTTTGGATTTATTTCATGAGAAGAGTTCTTAAATCAGAAGAGATACTGACCCTTCTGCAGGTTGAATTTGTATGGAAAACTATTATTAATGTAAATATTTGAGAAGTTTTATGGCATTTGGGAAGTTCCTAAAAATGTCAGCAATGCCCTCACAGTTCAAATTTTTATATTTATCAGCCTTGACACTACATTGACTGATATCAGACAAAAACTGTATAGTATTATTAGTTATAATTTCAGAGATTTTGTATGTTAACTTTGTTAAAGTGTGCCCCCAGCTGACAAACAAAATGGACTCCTTGTGGCTCACTGAGGTGTTTAAAATTGAAACAGAATCAGGTAGCCATCCATGGCTGGTGAGGGAGTAGTCACTATACTTTGTTCTTGGAAAGATGTTATAAAAGTGTAATGGGACCTCTTTTTCTGCAATCTAGCCAAACTAGTTTTTGTTGTCAGTGCTGAGATAAACTGCAGGTGAAAATTCCCCAAATGACCACCAACAGACCACCTAGAACCAGCCAATCAAAGAGACTAGTGATTTGGGGCTTAAAGGTCATCTGAACAAGGCTCTGTTCCTCAATCGCTGACTCCGTTGCCTGTCCTGTGGATTTTGCTTTTATAGTCTTTAAATCTCCAATCCCCAATCAAGTGAAATTTCCTTTTACACTGAGGCTGCATCTCCTGAATTGTCAGAATTTTTTATAGAAAATATAGCTCTTCTTTTTATCCCCATAGATCTCATGATCTTTTGTAACACTAGGACCCACTTTATTTTTTACATTTGAATCTAACACCTAATTAAGTGATTTTTATTTGTGGATTCACATCACTTGTTGATGGAGTTTATTAATACAGATATTTTGTACCTACTCCAAACTAAATATCTTTGCTTAGTATTCTTCTTTAACTGCTATTTTTATTTTATTGTAGTAAGAACACTTAACATGAGATCAATCTTCTTAAGAGGTTTTTAAGTGTACTATATAATATTGTTAACTATAAGTATAATGTTATATCCTTGGTATATTCTGAATTTGTTCTTGGTATTATATCCATGGTAAATTAGGTCTCAGGATTATGGATTTTATCTGAATATTCTTTTGGTAAAGATTGTGTGCCTCTAGTTTTAGATAATAGATATAATATCCACTAATCTTTGAAAATAGTGTTATTCTATTAACAGAATTTTTGATTGACTTTTATTTTGTTTTGTATGTGACGAAAAGAACAAAATTTTTGGTCAGTTATACTACACTTGTTATGAATTCTCATCAATCTTTCACTTTTGAAATTTTTCTATAGTAAGTTAATCACAGCTACTTTAAGTCTTTTGTCATGTACAAAGAGCTTTTGATTTTACTTTGACGTATTCCTGAAAGCATTTACAAAGTACTTCCTCTTCAACAAAGGACTGTCTCAGATTCCCATGGAAAACGCTCTGTCAGGTAACTTCTGGATAGAGATATTGAATGGCAGTATTTAAACAACTTAAATACCATAGGAGTGGACTGAGTCAGAATTTCCAAACTTTAGCCAAGAAACAGATGAGTTTATGAGACTGCTAACCCAGGATGGAGCAGGGCAAAAATTAATTACATAGGACATAAACAAATGAAGGATGATCATGATTTTTGCTTGGATATTGTCAATGTTCTAATGTTATATTTTCAGAGTATAAAACTTTGTCTTTTCTTAAATTATTAAAACTCATAGTAATCTGGTAACTTAAACTTTTGGAAACAAAAGCAAAATATTTCAAAATAATGTATTTTTCTCCCTGCTTAACAACTCCACAATTCAGATACTCTGATCAAGTTTTGTTATTCCCATGGTAATTACCATATTTTCATGTGGGTTCAGCAAGAATCCATCCTCCTTGTTAATAAACATGGTTCTAAGTGGTAACACACTTGCCCATAAAGTAGGAATGTGCAATTCTGGTGAATATTCTCAAGTGTCCTACGTTTTCTTTTAAGTATGTATTTGTGCATTAACTTTTCACGTACTTTATTTCTCTATGTCTCTGTAGGTAATAACTATAAGTCTCTCAGTTCTTGAAGAGAAAAAAAAGACACTATACGTGACTGATTAGCAATAGTATATACCAACGAACCCACAGACAGATCACAGAATCAAAAACCTGTGCAAGAAAATAGATTCTTTCCATTTTTCTAAAGGAGAGCTGAAGTATAAAATCTCAGGAATACTTTCCCTATTAGAATGAGATGCCCTGAAGTCATGATTACATGAATAGTAAACTCAGGTGGGAAAGCTATCCTGTGGTAAACATATGGGGAATATGGTAGCAAAGAGTATAGACAACAGAGGAGGAGTTGAAAGTGAGGACGCTAGCAGGAGGAATTTATATCTTCTCCATTGTCTTTAGCCTTCTTAGGCTGACACTTAGTTAGGCCATGCATGATATATCATCATGATTACTAAAATAAATCCAAACATTGGACTCAATGAAATCTGAAGTTGTTTAAATTATTGTATGAACTAACAATTCCAGTTTGCTGAATCTTTAAGCCTCATTAATGCTACATTAATTATAGTAAATAAAATTTTAACATTATTACAAATAGTAATATATTAGTGTCACATGATACTTAGGGTGTTGCTTCACCAGCCAGAAACCTCTGGGGCTGGTGGTGCCTTCTGCCTCAGTACTGCTCATGCCTACTGGGCTCATTCCTCCCATTCAGCCCATCAGGCTGCACTCGGCTCATACTACTGACCCAGATCCCATGTTTACCAAGGGCAAAGCAGGCATGGAGTGGTGAGGGGTGTGTGAGCAAGCAAGCACAAGGTCCAGTCACTGCACATAGCCAGGCACACAAGCTGCTGTGGCAGGGCAGTCAGCTCCAGGAACTGGCACCAGTACCAGCTCTGTGTGAGGCTGCAGCTGGACCTGACATACCACAGGCAGCTTCTGCTGTGAGCACCACTGTCTGGACAAGGGGATCACCATGGCTCCTGAACACTCAGAGATGCTAAAAACTGCAGAGCCCCAAGGAGGGTGTTACAGCCCTGCTTCATGGAGCCCCTAGGTCTGGGATCCCTGAAGGGCTGTGGCTCTTCTCTCCTCATCATCCACAATGTGGGAAGTGGGGGGATGTGTTTCAGCCCTGTTTGTGTTACATCCCTTTCAGTTCTGCCATTTGGTGTGCTGAGAGTTCTTGTCCAATGTCCAGGAAGAATAAAATACAGAGAAAACTGGAGGGTGAGCAAAGCAGATAGGAGCTTCATTGAGCAACAGAACAGCTCTCAGGAGACCTGAAGTGGGTAGCTCCTTTCAAAAGGCAGGTCATCCCTACAAGTATCCAGCTGTCAGAGGGTAGGAGACCCATAGTGGGTAGCTCCTTTCCAAAGGCAGGTCATCACAACGAGTTCACAAGATCCAAAGTGGGTAGCTCCTTACCACAGCTGGTAGTCCCCATGTCTGTCTGAGTCTGGGGTTTTTATGGGCTCAGAAAGGAGAAAGTGCATGCTGATTGGTCCATGGACAGCCATGGATGGGCCTGGAAAAAGCACCATCTGATTAGTGGAATTTTCATCAATGAAGTTCTCACTCTGGGCCACAGACTTTGTCTAGAGCAGGCAACCTGGCCCCCAGGCTTCAAGCATTCCTTGACCTGAAGCTGGGCAGGGACCTGCCCCTTTCCACCGAGAAATATCTGCCTCCCACCAACAGCATGCCTCCACAACACCCAGGCTGTTTGTACCAACAGGAGCCTGTAGGTCCATGCTTAGCTGCCCTCAGTCACTCAGCCTCCCTCCCATGCTCATCATTGCCCAAAGTCTGGAGGGGGCCAAGGTGGCAGGGAGGCATTACTGTGCTCAGGCTTGGCCACAACTTTGCTCCAAAATTGGAGGGAGCACCAGGAGCAGGGAGAGGCCAGGCAGCAGAAGCAGTCACTTCCAAGCCTTCAGGGGCAGGAGGGGCCTTCCTGGGCCCCCCAGAGCACAGGGATGCTCAGGTCCAGAGGCGCATCTAGGACTACAGGGCTCCTACCCCACCAACTTGGTAGGAGGAAGGGCTCCTGCCTTTTCCTGTCTCCTGCTGGCCCTGCAGAGCACACAATCCTGCCTGTGCCTTCCCTACTGCAGCCAGCGTCTTCACAGCCGCTGCTCCAGATGGGTCGCCACTGCCATTATTAAGGTGACAACTTTTTGTATTGCATTTAAAAGAGTTTACTGTCTTCAACATTATTTTGACTGTTTCTTGTAGAAAATGGAGTTAAGGTAATACAGTACGTGAGTTTCTTGCAATTACTTTGTGTTTTGACAGCTATTGTAAATTGTTTATAATATTAATGTTACGGAAACTGTTTAAATACTATCGAAAATCTGTCAAGTGTTTGAAGTTAGAGATTATGCAAGTAAAGTAGATGTTATATCATGTCTAAAAGAAAGGCTAATATATTTGCAAAAAATGCTTGACTTGTGATCTGTTGTCTAAGTCTCCAAACATGACTTTCAAATTGGCTAGCTATGCATTTACTTTGAATTTAGTAAAGCTTAAGATTCAGGCCTGATCTTTTGCAAGAATACTTCTTAAGGCCCTGGAATGGTTCCTAGAATTGTTTTCACATGGTCATGTATTTTTGTAATATTTGAAAATTCAAATTAATTTTGTAGTCTTAAGCAATCAGGATTCTAAATAACTCTAGGATTTAGACCACATAAAGCTGGTTTAACCAGAAGTTGGCTGCTTATTTTGTGTTCTTTATAATGTTGAACAACATTGTATGAGAAGAAACAGAAATTGGTTGTCAAGAGGTCATTAGGAAACTCACAGAACATTGGGCAAATGTTCATATGGAAATAAGGGTAGGGAGAAGAGTTTGAGGTAGGCTGAAGCTGCTCTAATAACCCAAACTGTGGTATAATATCCGTCTTCCAAGAACTGTTGCCAATAGTGCTGACAAGGGACTAGAGAGATTATGAATCTGCCAACATCACCTCCATTTGCATGTTGCTGCACTGCCACTCTGGCTTACCTCAAGAATGGATTCTCCACAGACCTCCTCCTTGCTCTATAAATTTCTGGTTCCTGAATCAAAATCAAGGGTAAATTCATCTAATTGGCAAGAACAGAGAAAGAATAAACACTCTTCAGGACTAAAAAGGTAGAACTAAGCTTAGACTGGAGAAAAAGAAAAGCTTTGCCATTGATCAGAATAGAAGACATAGATATAGATAGATAAAAGCAGCTTCAAATTGAACAGCAAACTTCGTTTTTGCAAAGGTCGTGCAGCAGCTATAAAATACCATAAGGACACCCTTTTTATGGATTACTGCTTTCTTACCATAATATCCCAAGATCTATTTTGCTATTCCCATTAATTCCTGGGGATACTTAATTGCTAAGTCACCAGCCTCTGGTCAATCCTTGCTGCGCTCTGTCCTCTCTGAGAAAAAGCAACAAACACAGAACTCATCCTTGCTTCTTTCATGCCCTCCTTGGAATCCTTCAATAATAATCCAAACCTTATGAAAGCTCCTTACTTCCTATTTTTTGAATGGCATTTCTCATTCCTCTAATTACTCTTCCTCTCTGTGAGTCAATAAAGCTGATTTTGCAGGAATACCGGTTTGTCCTGGTAGTCTTCAGCTGACTAGGCTTTAATGTCTTATCAGTCAATGTTTTACCAGAGAAGAGTGGAAAAGTGATTTTCTGGTGTTACTGTTTCAATTTTTGATTATGGATTCTACTGTCTATAAATATCCGTAGGTGCTGAATACCACCAAAGAAAGTATTACAAGAACATGTTAAATGAAAAACATCAGCCAAAATAAATTTAAAAGAGTTTAACTGAGCAAAGAACAACTCACAAATAAGGCAGCCTCTTGAGCCAGAGTAGTCTTAGAGACTTTCATGCGGTCAAGTGGTGAAAGAAGATTTATGGACAGAAAAAGGAAAGTGAAATACAGAATGGAAGTGAGGTACAGAAACAGCCAGATTGGTTACAGCTCAGTGTTTACCAAATTTGCCTTATTTGAACGGTTGGCTATCTTTGGCTAAAACTTGGTGATTGGCAGAAGAGTAAGCTATAGTCTGTTTACAATTCCATTTAGGTTATAGTTCATGATTTACAAAGAAACCTTTAGATTGAATTTAAAATATGTAAGGAGGGAGACTGACTGAGAAAATGGTGGATAGGAGGCAAGACTAACTTGCAGCTCCCACTTGGATGGACAGAGCAGCATGTAGAGACACATCATGAAATTTCGCTCCAAGAACTACCACAGTAACATAGCAGGAAAGCTACGACAATCCACAGGCCCTTTGAAGGAAGTGGATTGCTGCTGCAGGCTCCAGGAGACAGC
This sequence comes from Pongo pygmaeus, assembly GCF_028885625.2. Classification (NCBI taxonomy): domain Eukaryota; kingdom Metazoa; phylum Chordata; class Mammalia; order Primates; family Hominidae; genus Pongo; species Pongo pygmaeus. The sequence goes on from NC_072387.2 coordinate 78,667,034, forward strand.
CAAAAAACTGTGAGTGCCCCAAGTGTGAAAGTGAGAAAGGGAGATTGTCTGTCCCCAACACACATCCTCACTGGTGGACCTGAAGGTCCAGATAACTGGAGAAGGATTTAATCTTACCTGGAGCCTAGAAGAACTTAGAGAGATGAGTGAAATACAGGGGTAGAGGAAGCAGTGGGAAGAACCCAGTGGGCACTTGTGGTCCCCAAGGAAGCCATTTCTGACTTTGTCTAATAGGGATCCTTGGGGAGGGCTGCCAGTGGAATTGGGGAAAGACCACAGGGAGAAGGAAACCTCCAGCTGAACTTTGTAACAATTTCTACTGAAAGCAAAATTTCCTGAACAGAAACTCGGGTAGAGGGTGAACTGGAAGTGCAGGCATAGCACAGAAGTTGTGATAGGCGGGGAGGTGCAAAACCTGAAAGCCTTGCTTGTTTTCCCAGTGGGGAGGCCTGGAGCCTGGGGCAAGTCTCTGGCTGCCTTGAAATAAACTTGGTGCTGTTAGAGGGGCACAACAGGACTGAAACCAGCCTTTCAGGCTGCGTGGGAGCTGGGTGAAGCCTGTAACTGCCAACTTTCTCCCACTTCCCTGGCAACCTGTATAACACAGCAAAAGCAGTGATAAACCCTCTGGGAGCACAACTCTATCAGCCTGAGAACACTCCCCTCCCCTACAGCAGTCACAGCAAGCCCTGCCCAAGGAGAGTCTAAGCTCAAACACACCTAACCCTGCCCCCACCTGATGGTAGCCAATAACAAAGGACATAATCTCTTGGGAGCTCTACCCTATGGTAGCCAAAAACAAAGGACATAATCTCTTGGGAGCTCTATGGCCCTGCCCACCACCGGAAAAACTTATCCAGGAGACCCTAGGGCAAGCTTGGATCCTCTCTATACCACTGCAACTGAAAGCACCACTTTTTGGCTGGAGGCCAACAAACACAAAACTAGTGCGATAAACAAAAACACAACTAGGCCCTTCACGGAATCCACTTCACTCCCATGCTACCCCTGCTGCAGCAGGTGCTGGTATCCAGGGCTGAGACACCTGAAGACAAATAACATTACAGGACTCTTTGTAGACACTCTCCAGTACCAGCCTGGAGCATGGTAGCTCCACTGGATGGCTAGATCCAGAAGAGAAATAACAATCACTGCAGTTGGGCTCCCAGGAAGCAACAACCCTGGGCACCCATATCCAGGGAGCACCCCATGGGATGAAAGAATCTGAAGAGCAGCCCTTGAGCCCCAGATCTTCAAACTGACATTGTCTACGAAATGAGAGGAAACCAGAAACAATTCTGGTAATATGACAAAAAAAAGTTTTTTAACACCCCCAAAAAATCACACTAACTCACCAGCAGTGAATCCAAATCAAGAAGAAATCTCCGAATTGCCAGGAAAACAAACAAACAAACAAAAAAATCATGTCTATTATTAGGGTACTCAAGGAGGCAACAGAGAAAGATAAATACAAACTCAAATAAATTTTGAAAAGTTACACGATATGGACAAAAAATCTCCAGAGAAATAGATAGCATAAATAAAAAACAATCACAACATCTGGAAATGAAGGGCCCACTTAAAGAAATGAAAAATATACCAGAGAGTGTCAGCAATAGAATTTTTAAAAAGTAGAAGAAAGAACTTCAGAGCTCCAAGACATGACTTTCAAATTAACCCAATACAAAAAAAGACAAAGAAAAGAGAATTTAAAAAAGTGAATAAAGCCGCCAAGATGTTTGGGATTATGTTAAAATTTTTAACCTAAGAATAATTGGTGTTCCTGAGGAAGAAGATAAATCTACAAGTTTGGAAAACATACTTCCATACTTGAGGAAATAATCAAAGAAAACTTCCCCGGCCTTGCTAGAGATCTAGACATTCAAATACAAAAAGCTTGAAGGATACCTGGGAAACTGATATCACATAAAGATCATTGCCTAGGCACATAATAATCAGGTTATCTAAAGTCAAGAAAAAGGAAAGAATCTTAAGAGTTTTGATGCAAACCACCAGGTAAACTACTAAAAAGAAAAATACTATCAGATTAGCAGCAGATCTCTCACCAGAAACCCTGTAGCTAGAAGGGATTGGAATCCTATCTTTTGTCTCCTTAAACAAAACAATTATCAGGCAAGAATTTTGTATCCATCAATACTAAGCTTCATAAATGAAGGACTGATACAGTATTTTTCAGACAAATGATGAATTTGCCAGCACTGCAATATCTGCTAAAAGCAGTTCTAAATCATGAAACAAATCCTTAAAATACACAAAAACACAACCTCCTTAAAACATATATCTCACAGGATGTATAAAACTATAACACAATGAACAAAAAAGCAAGGTATTCAGGCCACAAATAGCATAATAGAATAGTATCTCACATATCAATATTAACTTCGAATGAAAATGGCCTAAATGCTCGACTTAAAAGATACAGAATGGCAGAATGAGTAAGAATTCATCAACCAAGTATCTGCTATCTTCAAGAGGCTCACCTAACACATAAGTGTCAGGCCTCTGAGCCCAAGCCTGCAGGTATTCATTCAGATGGCCTGAAGTAACTGAAAAATCACACAAGAAGTGAAAATGGCCTGTTCCTGCCTTAACTGGTAACATTACCTTGTGAAATTCCTTCTCCTGGCTCATCCTGGCTCAAAAGCTTCCCCACTGAGCACCTTGTGACCCCAACCCCTACCAGCTAGAGAACAACCCCCTTTGACTGTAATTTTCCACTACCCACCCAAATCCTATAAAACAGCCCCACCCCTATCTCCCTTCACTGGCTCTCTTTTTGGACTCAGCCTGCCTGCACCCAGGTGAAATAAGCAGCCTTGTTGCTCACACAAAGCCTGTTTGTTGGTCTCTTCACACGGACGTGCATGACAATAAGGACTCACGTAAACTTAAAGTGGTGGAAAAGATATTCCATGCAAATAGACACCAAAGCAAGCAGGAGTGGTTATTCTTATATAAGACAAAACAAAGGTTAAAGCAACAGCAGTTAAAAATACGCAAAGAGGGACATTATATAATGATAAAAAGACTTTTCTATTAGGAAAATATTACAATCTTAAATGTATATGCATCTAAAACTAGAGCTTCCAAATATATAAAACAACTATGACAGGACCTAAGAAATAAGATAGACAGCAACACAATAATAGTGGGAGACTTCAATACTCTACTGACAGCAATAGATAGGTCATCAAGACAGAAAGTCAACAAAGTTAGAATAGACTTAAACTCTACCCTAGAACAAATGAACTTTAAAATATTTACAGAACATTCTACCCAACAGCTGAAGAATATTCATTCTATTCATCATCATATGGTCCAAGATAGGCCATATAATAGGCCACAAAACAAATTAAAACAAATTTAAGATAATTGAAATTACAGTGGCTCATGCCTGTAATCCCAGCACTTCAGGAGGCCAAGATGGGTGGATCACAAGGTCAGGATCAAAACCAGCATAGCAAACATAGGGAAACCCCGTCTTTACTAAAAATACCAAATTAGCCGGGCGTGGTGGTACATGCCTGTAGTCTCAGCTACTCAGGAGGTTGAGGCAGGAGAATCGCTTGAATCTGGGAGGTGGAGGTTGCAGTGAGCCGAGTTCATGACACTGTACTCCAGCCTGGGTGACAGAGTGAGACTCCATCTCATAAAAAAAAAAAAAAAAAAAAAAATTAAAATTACATCAAGTACTCTCTCAGGCCACAGTGGAATAAAGTTGAAAATCAACTTCAGAACGAACCCTCAAAACCATCCAAATACATATAAATTAACCTGCTCCTGAATGATTGTTGAGTCAACAATGAAATCAAGATGGAAGCTGAAAATTTCTTTAAACTGAATGATAATAGTGATACAACCTATCAAAACCTCTAGGATACAGCAAAGGCAGTGTTAAGAGGAAAGGTCATAACCTTAAATGCCTACATCAGAAAGTCTGAAAGAGCACAAATAAACTATCTAAGGTCAAACCTCATGGAACCAGAGAAACAAGAACAAACCACACCCAAACCAAGTAGAAGAAAATGAATAAAAAAAGATCAGGGCAGAACTAAATGAAATTGAAACAAACAAAAAAAATACAAAACATGAATGAAACAAAAAGCTGGTTCTTTGAAAAGACAAAGAAGATTGATAGACCATTAGTGATATTAACCAGGAAAAGAGAAAAGAAGATGCAAATAAACTCAATTAGAAATGAATCGGAGGATACAACTGATACCACATAAGTACCAAAGATCATTCAAGGATACTATGAACACTTTTATGCACATAAACTGGAAAACCTAGAGGAGATGGATAAATTCCTGGAAATATACAACCTTCCTAGATTAAACCAGGAAGAAATAGAAACTGAATAAACCAATAACAAGCAGGAAGATTTAAATGGTAATAAAAATTTTGCCAACCAATAAACGTCCAGGAACAGATGGATTCACAGCTGAATTTTATCAGACATTCAAAGAACTGGTTGCAATCGTATTGACACTATTCCAGAAGATAGTGAAAGAGGGAATCCTCCCTAAATCATTCTATAAAGCTGGTGTTGCCCTAATACCAAAACCAGGAAAAGACAAAACAAAAAAAAGAAAACTACTGGCCAATATCCTTGATGAACATTAATGCAGAAATTTTCAACAACATACTCGCTAACCAAATCCAACAGTGTATCAGAAACATAATCCACCATGATCAAGTGGGTTTCAAACCAGGGATGCAGGGATGGTTAAACATATGCAAATCAATAAATGTTATACACCACCTAAACAGAATTAAAGACAAAAATCACATGATCATCTCAATAGATGGAGAAAAAAGCATTTGACAAAATCCAGCATCCCTTTATGATTAAAATCCTCAGCAAAATCAGCATAGAAGAGACATACCTTAAGATACTAAGAGTCATTTATAAACCCACAGCCAACATTACACTGAATGGGGAAAGGTAGAAAGTATTCCCCTGAGACCTGGAACAAGACAAGGATGCCCTCCTTTACCCCTTCTATTCAACATGTACTGGAAGTTCTAGCCAGAACAATCAGACAAGAGAAAGAAATAAAGGACATTCAAATTAGTAAAGAGGAAATGAAACTGTCACTATTTGCTGATAACTTGATTGTATACACAGAAAATCTTAAAAACTCATCCAAAAAGCTCCTAGAACTGGTAAATGAATTCAGCAAGTTTTCAAGATACAAAATTAATGCACAAAAATCAGTGTCCCTGCTATACACCAAGAGCAACCAAGCTGAGAATCAAATCAAGAACTCAACCCCTTTCATGATAACTGGAAAAAAAAAATCTTAGGAACATACCTAACCAAGGAGGTGCAAGGAGGTGAACCTCCTCTACAAGGAAAACTACAAAATACTGCTGAAAGAAATCACAGATGACACAAACTAGTGGAAACATCTCATCCTCGTAGATGGGTAGAATCAATATTGACAAAATTACCACACTGCCAAAAGCAATCTACAGATTCATGCAATTCCCATCAAAATACCACTATCATTCTTCATAGAACTAGAAAAAAAAATCCTAAAATTCATATGGAACCAACAAATAACCCACATAGCCAAAGCAAGACTAAGCGAAAAGAACAAATCTGGAGGCATCACATTACCTGACTTCAAACTATGCTATGAGTCCATAGTCACCAAAACAGCATGGCACTGGTATAAAAATAGGTACATAGTCCAATGGAACAGAACAGAGAACTCAGAAATAAAGCCAAGTATTCATGGCCAACTGATCTTCAACAAAGCAAACAAAAACATAAAATGGGGAAAGGACAATTCAACAAATGGTGCTGGAATAACTGGCATGCCCCATGTAGAAGAATGGAACTGGATGCTCATCTCTCACGTTATTCAAAAATCAACTCAAGATGGATAAAAGACTTAAATCTAAGACCTGAAGCCATAAAAATTCTAGAAGACACCATTGGAAAAACCCTCTAGACATTGGTTTAGGCAAATGCTTCATGACCCAAAACAAATGCAACAAAAACAATGATAAATAGATGGGACTTAAACTAAAAAGCTTCTGAACAGCAAAAGAAACAATCAATAAACAGACATCCCACAGAGTGGGAGAAAATCTTAGCAATCTATACATCTGACAAAAAACTAATATCCAGAATCTACAAAGAACTCAAACAAATCAGCTAGAAAAAAATGAACAAGCTCATCAAAAAGTGAGCTAACGACATGAATAGACAATTCTCAAAAAAAAAGATATACAAATGGCCAAGAAACATATGAAAAAGTACTCAACATCACTAATTATCAGAGAAATGAAAATCAAAACCACAATGAGATACCACCTTACTCCTGCGAGAATGACCATAATTAAAAAATAAAAAAATAATAGATGTTAGCATGGATGTGGCAAAAAGGGGACACTTTTACACTGCTAGTGGGAATGAAAACTAGTATAACCACTATGGAAAACAGTGTGGAGATTCCTTAAAGAACTAAAAGTAGATCCACCATTTGGTTCAGCAATCCCACTACGGGGTATCTACCCAGAGGAAAGAAGTCATTATAAGAAAGAGATTCCTGCATGTTTATAGCAGCACAATTTGCAATTGCAAACATATGGAACCAGACCAAATGCCCATCAATCAATGAGTGGAAAAACAAAATGTGGTGTATATATGCCATGGAATACTACTCAGCCATGAAAATGAATGAAATAATGGCATTTGCAGCAACCTGAATGAAATTGGAATTGGGGTGAAGTAATTCAGGAGTGAAAAACCATACATTGTATGTCGTCACTCATAACTGGGAGCTAAGCTATAAGGACACAAAGACGAGAATAATACAATGGACTTTGGGGACGGGGAAAATGGTGGGAAGGGGATAAGAGATAAAAGGCCATACATTGGGCACAGTGTACACTCCTCAGGTGATAGGTGCACCAATATCTCAGAAATCACCACAAAAGAACTTATTCATGTAACCAAAACCACCTATTCCCCAAAAACCTATTGAAATAAATAAATATATTTATATATGCATGTACTTATATATTTTATATGTATTTATATATTTATTTATATGTGTTTACTTATATATATGTGTAAGGAGGCAGCTTTAGGCTAAGCTTCATTTAATGAGAGTTATAATTTCAGAGAATAAAAAATAAATGATAATTTTTCAATGCCATTAATCGCTGATTTCTTAACATAAGCAGCATACTTTCTTCTTATACTCTATACTCTACAAAAGATTAAAAAGATAAATACAGTTTTCTAATTCAAGCATTTCTATCTCCAAAATGACTAAAATTTCCTAAATTTGCTCTATATCCACCGTTTCTCCTTCATTTCACATTAATTCACATAGTAGACTTTCAAAAAATACTTCAGAAAGGAATACTTCAATTTGAAACACCAAATTGAATCTGCCTTAATAACACAGCTTCTTAACTGGGTTTTCTGTTTTCTGTCTAGGCCAATTCCAGTGAGCCTCCTATACTAAAGAAGAGCTCACTTTTATAAATACAAACTTAATAATATCACTTTTTTGCTTCCTATATTTTAGAATAAAGTCTCAAATCAAATTTAAGTATGTCCTAAATTCTCACTGTCTTATAAATTTGGCATATGATATCACCTCTGGTGGTAACACCTATTAGTTCTTAAAGATGAACTTATTAATTAAACTCAATCCACTTAATAGACTGATACTTTACTAAAAATAAGATTACTTACCTATATACTTTCATTAGAATTGAAATTAGTAATGAAGAGTTTTTTTAAAAGCTGGGTGAATCATCCAACTCTATAGGCTAGAATATTCTTTCTTCAACTTTCAGCAACAACAAAAGAATATCAGATTCTTCTGTTTATTTTACATCTTTTTCCAGATAAACATTTTTTCCTCTAAATTAATTAATAAGATAATCATTGACACACTTTTACTCTTAAATTTTCATGACATCATTTTTTCACAATTAAAATATGCTTATGACTAATTTAAAGGAAGTCAGCCAAACAATGTTTTTTAATTCCTAAAATATATTCTAAACACATAGTTGATTGAGTCATACCATACTGATCTGTACTTGAAATGTACTTTTAATTTTAAACATTTGCATTCGACAGCATTTTTACTCAATGTTTGCTTGCTAATAAGGTGGGATACAACATTACAATATTTTTGACAAATTGTGCAGTGTTGGATCAACCTACCAGGTGAGATTGGAGACGTAATGGGTAGTAAATGAGAGTGAAAATAGAGAAGATTGTTCTGTGGCAAGAGTTGAGCTGACTAGAAAAGCCTTACAGAGGTCAAAAAAGTAAGACTATAATTAGAGTACAATAGTCTGTGGATCAGAGAAGAAAAATTAAGACTAAATTGCTCTAATTGGGAGAAAAGCTAAAGATAGAGACGACTCTTTAGTTGATTTAAACTTCCCAGGGGAGGCATTCACTGTGTGATAATATTAACGTGACCAAGATGGTGGCCATAATGTTTCCTTCAACTTGATTAAATTTTTGAGATGTATGCAAATTCTTTTAAAAGCCTCTTGCCAGTTTCACAGCCCACTAATATCTTTCCAAGAGCTTGGGAACCATCTCTTTGAAATGTAATACATCAAAGATGATGTATCTGTGGAAGGGTAGCAGCCTAACATTTATGGGTGCCAATTAGCAAACACAGATGGCCTATTCACAGACAAAATCATTTGAAAACTCAGGAATAACTCAAACATCTTCAACACATCTCATTGAAAATTCTCCCCACTAACCCTTCTGTACTTTTTCTCTAGCTCACTTCAGCACTTAAAAACTGTTCTACTCTTTTCTTTAGCAGAATTAAGTTCAGACTGAGTCCATGTCTCCTTTCCTATTACCATTGCCTTGAATAAAGTCTCCCTTGCTTATTGAACATTGTCCAGTGCAATTTTGCTTTGACAAAAGAAAGTTGGAAAAGGATTGCTGCTTTTTTGCGAAAATGATCATGGTTGTTGGCAGAGAGGAAAATGTCCATTTTACAGACTAAATACCAGTGTGCAGGACACAGCATTACGAGTGCCAAAGACCTCAGGGATGTGTAACAAAGACCTCAGGGATGAAGTTTGGAATGAAAACAGAGTACGATGTAGTGGGAAAATTCTCAGTCACATGGGCCGGAGAGAAAATGGTAGTTCTCTAAACACCTTGAGGATCTTATTCTCTTCCTATTTTTGAGCAAAGAGGTGATTTTGATAGAAAGCATAATTTTAGCAAAGTAAAACTGGAGCTGAGATACAAAGATATAAGAGCTTATAATTATCTTGTGCCCTGAATTCCCCTGCAGGCAGGTGTGGACTAGATAATTGTCTTTAATGTAATAGAGATTGCCAATAAACTAACTGATGCCTATTAACAGTGCAGATATTAATAACAATTTGTATTTTAAATTCACTTTTAGAGTACATCTTTATGCTGTCTGAAGATTAAAATATATACATGGCTTTGAATAAATTACTTGAGTTCCCAATATCTCTGATGTAAAATCCAGTGGTTTAATTAAATCATAGATCTAAAGTAGATGTATGTTTATCATATGAATTCCCTATTTTGTAAAAATTAACATTATGTAATGACAGTGTTTTTGATTTGATAATTGGCAAATTTTAATATTATTCATTTGCAGATAAATGCCTATTTATAGACATTTACATTTTTAGTCTTTCACAACTGAATTATTCCAGAAAATTATTGATTACATTTGTAGAATACTTTTTTGAGAAATTCTCAAGGTTTAAATTAAATTTTCCCCATTTCAAAAAACAAAAATAACAGCTCTTTAAACACAAAAACACACACACCCACACACCCACATACACCCCACAGACAATGTAAAAGGAAGATTGAGGTCACTGTTTTGAGGAATACCTAGAAGCCTACTCTCCACTCAGATTATCTGACAAACTATTGTACATTTACATGACCATACATCCTTGTTTGCCCAGAATGGTGCTAGTTTATGCCAGTTGGCCTGACATAATTATTAACATTGCACAATTTTATTTTCAAAAGTATTTTAGTTTTGACAACAAATCGTATGGTCACCTTAAACATAAAAAGCAGTTTGTGTTTCCAATTTTCATGCACTGTAAACAAGAAAGTATAAGAAAAATCTTATTGATACAGCAAATTGCATATGAAACTACTGACTTTTTTTTTTGAGACGGAGCCTTTTTCTGTTGCCAGGCTGGAGTGCAGTGGTGCGATCTCAGCTCACGGCAACCTCCGTCTCCTGGATTCAAGCGATTCCCCTGCCTCAGCCTCCCAAGTAGCTGGGATCACATGCACGTGCCACCATGCCCAGGTAATTTTTTGTATTTTAGTCGAGACAGGGTTCCACCATGTTGGCCAAGATGGTCCTGAACTCCCGACCTTGTGATCTGCCCACCTCGGCCTCCCAAAGTGCTGGGATTACAGGCATGAGCCACCGCGCCCAGCCAAAACTGACCTTTTATAAAACCATAATATTTTACATAATCATCTAACTTATCACTGGAAGCATAGGGATCATTCTCTTTCCTCATTTCATTCTAAAACTTTGACACAAAGCCTACTTCTTAAGCAATTTGGCTAAGTTTACCAACATTCTTCCCATGGCCAATCTTCATTTGAGGGGTTTACTTTCATTCCTTTCTGGAGTCATGTTTATGTTTTCTATGCACAGAGGTCCTTCACTCAACTCTAAATCAACCTCCAAAGTGGACAGAGACACTTTACAACACTTTTCCAGGAAAGTCCTTATAGTTGTTTCTTGTATATTCTACTCCAGACTGCTTCTAATCAATGTCTTCCTGGAGCTCTCAGTTCAAAACTGGGCCAAAATCCCCCATGAAAACACATCTGGTGAAATGTCCACATTTACAGGGGTCCCTAGAGTTAGCCAGTTAGTGCTTCTGTAACTATGTCACCCTCCTCATAAATATTAGCACCCCAGTTTTTGTTTCATTAAACACTAGAGAAAATATAAATATCAGTGTACAAGTTTTAAAATAAAAGGTGGAAAAATTTTCAAAATAATGATTAAAGCAAATAAAGGGCCAATAATTTTTAAAGTAATTTTATTATAATACTAACATAGTAAAATTACAGATGGAAGAAGAGAAGTAATGCTAATTTCTATGCAGTTCTCTCCATGTTTGGAAAACAATATTTCTTGGTACAAAGAAAAACAATTTAAGATTGGGACTATCCATCCATGTTGACAATTAGACATAGAAGGATTTATTAATTCAAAAAATATGTGTTTATCTCTCTCCTAAATAGGTTTTGAGGGGGCTGTACTTAGCATTAGGGAAGTCATTCCAATAGATGAGCCATAAGTATGCACTTAGACTCAGAAAAAATCAAAATCATCCTGAACAATCCATTATTTCTTAGAAATACTCGTCTCAGCCCCAAATCTCCTTAAGCTGATAAGCAAATTCAGCAAAGTCTCAGGATACAAAATCAATGTGCAAAAATCACAAGCATTCCTATACACCAATAACAGACAAGCAGAGAGCCAAATCATGAGTGAACTCCCATTCACAATTGCTTCAAAGAGAATAAAATACCTAGGAATCCAACTTACAAGGGTTGTGAAGGACCTCTTCAAAGAGAACTACAAACCACTGCTCAATGAAAAAAGAGGACACAAACAAATGGAAGAACATTCCATGTTCATGGATAGGAAGAATCAATAATGTGAAAATGGCCATACTGCCCAGTGTAATTTATAGATTCAATGCCATCCCCATCAAGCTACCAATGATGTTCTTCACAGAATTGGAAAAAACCACCTTAAAGCTCATATGGACTGGAAAAAGAGCCCGCATTGCCAAGACAACCCTAAGCCAAAAGAACAAAGCTGGAGGCTTCACGCTACCTGACTTCAAACTATACAAGGCTATAGTAACCAAAATAGCATGATACTGGTACCAAAATAGACATATAAACCAATGGAACAGAGTAGAGCCCTCAAAAATAATACCACACGTCTACAACCATCTGATCTTTGACAAACCTGACAAAAACAAGAAATGGGGAAAGAATTCCCTATTTAATAAATGGTGCTAGGAAAACTGGCTAACCATATGTAGAAAGCTGAAACTGGATCCCTTCCTTACACCTTATACAAAATTTAATTCAAGATGGACAAAATACTTAAATGTTAGACCTAAAACCATAAAAACCCTAGAAGAAAACCTAGGCAATACCATTCAGGACCTAGGCATGGGCAAGGACTTCATGTCTAAAACACCAAAAGCAATAGCAACAAAAGCCAAAATTGACAAATGGGATCTAATTAAACTAAAGAGCTTCTACACAGCAAAAGAAACTACCATCAGAGTGAACAGGCAACCTACAAAACGGGAGAAAATTTTTACAATCTACCCATCTGACAAAGGGCTAAGATCCAGAATCTACAAAGAACTTAAACAAATTTACAAGAAAAAAACAACCCCATCAAAAAGTGGGTGAAGGATATGAACAGACACTTCTCAAAAGAAGACATTTATGCAGCCAACAGACACATGAAAAAATGCTCATCATCACTGGCCATCAGAGAAATGCAAATCAAAACCACAATGAGATACCATCTCACACCAGTTAGAATGGCAATCATTAAAAAGTCAGAAAACAATAGGTGCTGGAGAGGATGTGGAGAAATAGGAACACTTTTATATTGTTGGTGGCACTGCAAACTAGTTCAACCCTTGTGGAAGACAGTGTGGTGATTCCTCAAGGATCTAGAACTAGAAATACCATTTTACCCAGCCATCCCATTACTGGGTATATACCCAAAGCATTATAAATCATGCTGCTATAAAGACACATGCACACGTATGTTTATTGAGGCAGTATTCACAATAGCAAAGACTTGGAGCCAACCCAAATGTCCATCAATGATAGACTGGATTAAGAAAATATCCAGGCACATATACAGGCACATATGCACCCTGGAATACTCTGCAGCCATAAAAAAAGATGAGTTCATGTCTTTGTAGGGACATGGATGAAGCTGGAAACCATCAATCTGAGCAAACTGTCACAAGGACAGAAAACCAAACACCACATGTTCTCACTCATAAGTGGGAATTGAACAATGAGAACACTAGGAAACAGGGTGGGGAACATCACACATCGGGGCCTGTCATGGGGTAGGGGGAGGGGGAGGGATAGCATTAGGAGATATACTTAATGTAAATGACGAGTTAATGAGTGCAGCACAGCAACATGGCACATGTATACATATGTAACAAACCTGCATGTTGTGCACATGTACCCTAGAACTTAAAGTATAATAATAATAAAAAAAAGATAAGAAATACTTGAAAGAATATGTCAAAATATAGGTAAGGGAAAATATGAGGAAAATTATATAGAATCATAGAACTGAATCTGAATGTGTCAGTATTCATGTATGAATTGCTTAAGCTTCCCTAAACAAAGGTATTTCAAATATTCTCAATAACAAAAATTTATACTTATATAAATACAAATATACATTTAATATATATAATATACATACCAAATATATTTAAAAAGGAAATTAGGGCTTATTATACAGCGTTCTTCCCTTGTTTCTTTTCTTCTCAGCATTATCACTAGGAGATTCTTTCATCTCAGTCTTGATGCTTCAGAATACCCTTCTCTAAAGACAGGATTTCCTCATGTTATCAGTGCACTTTTTTTCTCAACAGTCTTCTAAGGTGACTCCCAATTTCACTTTATTTGAATGCTATATTCAATGCTGTAGTTCACAAATTTGTGTTTCCAGGTCATGCGTCCTCTGACACGTATCTCCCATGTACATATATGATATGTAACTTACCAGCTCATATCTCCATTTGGATATGTCCCGGATATTTCAAACTGGACATAATTAAAATAAAATTATCTTTGCTTTTCAGAAAATGTGCCATTTTCCAAACTCCAATCTTCCCCATCTTTCTAAGAGATTTAGCATCCATTCTTTTGCTCAAAAAATGAATTTAGTGCAGCTTCAATCTTTCTCTCTCACTCACTAACCAGCTTCAAATTCATGACCATATCCTATCAGTTCTTCTTGCTAAATAAGTAAAATCTATTTCCACTTTAGTTCCAGTCATAATCCAGTTGACCTGACTTTGTGAGCTTACTAAATGTTTCCTCCACATTCCTTCGCTGGTGTTCTCTTTCACCAGAAATAAATTCCTAACTTTACTATATTCTAGAGTGCATTGCATTATATCTCGTTCCTACTTTTCCTACAGTCCTTCCTATTTGCTAACCATGTCCAATAATACTAATATTTACATTTATGTTATAAATATGTCAGGGTATTTCATGTAGCAGGACATTTGCAACCGGTAATGTTCTTTCTGTCTTCCTTCTGTTAGGTTCCCTTTTCTTTAACTAGTATTTAATGGCTTGAACATGACCTTTCCAGAAAAGGTTTCCCTGAATGCTCTATTTAAATGTAGACTCCCCTCTTCATTCTAACGTAGTACCTAACTTATTGTCCTCATAAATTTTGATACAAATCTCAATTGTTTTATTTTTCTCTTTTTCATGTGTCCTCTGCAATACTGTAAGTTCTGTGAAGTCATATACTATGCATATGTGAATTATTTTACAAGTTGTATTTCCCACAAAAATTCACCTCTGGGGAAAGATTATATTTTTTCCTTATTTTGTTGATCTGTAGTATTTTAAATTTTTTACAGTGAATATATTACTTATTTTAAAGGAAAATAATGTTAACGATCTAGAGCTATCTAGAAAATATATAGTGATTATACATACTATCATTATTAAGTTGATTATTCGCATACATTGAACTGGTAATATGTCCTAGCCTTAAGAGTTTCATTGTTATGGAGAATGGTCTAAGAGAAAACAAAGAAGAAAAAACAGTTTCAAAAGGTATTTCAGAATTAAACAGCTGTATTAGTATAATTCAGGGTCCCTTGGAACATTTTGTTTCCTGGCCATTAAATTCCTTTCTACTAGAGAAAAAAAATAACATAGGTCTAAGACAAGTAAATGCTTTGAGTGAGTGACTAGACACAAGCATTACTGAATATGTGGTTTATATTTTATAGTTTACTTAAAAATTAAGATGAAACAAGCTCTTCCTTTAATATGATCATTTGAACTGTAATGCATAAATATAACCAGAACCCAATTTTATTATTTTTACCAATATATAAAATTTTCACCATTTTAAACACTAGCATTTAACCTTACATTTCATATTATAGAGATATGTTGTTTGCACAAAATCTATAAATAATCATAATTTATATTCTTACTCTTAACAACAAGAGCCACCTGTTCGAAGTGCAGTGACATTGAGTCAAACAACCATTTTCATACTATAGTCTAAAATAGCATATACCATTATAATCATCCGACTATACATACTAAGAAGAAAATAAAATTCAATAGCATAAATTAAACAAAAAATATCACATCTGTGAAGTTAGGGTTTGAGTGTCATTATGGAGAAAAACTTAAAAGAGAGCACTCTTACTATATCAAGCTGCTGTTACCAATTTTATCTGCAAATCATACTTGAAAATGTTACATATGTTCAGCTATTATGCAGCACAATACATTTAGATTGGATATTCATTATCAAAGAGATTTACTGTATCTTTTTGAATTTACTGAAATTAAACCAAAATTGTTCTTATCCTTGTCTCAGATTATAAATTGTCAACTGTGGCAAAGAGATAATATTAATATATGTAAAACAAAGCAATGATTTTAAAAAATATGTTCTAGCTGTGGTCTTTTAGTAATATTTAATATGATTAATTAGCCTGAATCTTCTTTTTAGTATGTGATAAATTTTAAAATAAAATTATTGAAACATTACTTAAAAATTAAGATGACTTGAGATGATTTCTAGCAATGCTGTATGAGGGTTAATGTGATATTTAGTAGCAAATATGATATTCAAAAGCATGGAATTTTAAAAGAAAAAAATTTAGTACAACAACTTTTCAACAATCTCCCAATGTCCAACACGTGGATATATTCGTGTTTAGTTATTGTATTATCATTACCAAACATTTTTTGAGATATTTCATTGCCATACGTGTTTCAATTCAGGTGAAACTCAAGTCTGCATTCTTTCCTTTTAAATGTATTCCTATTTAAACATATTCACAATATTTTATAACTTAATTTTTATATGCTAAATGAGTCCATAAACCAAAATGAATTTGAAGTATATTTAAAAATTACTACTTAGCTTTTTTACATCTGAAGTGCTTTCTTTCTAAAATTTCCTAAATTTTACTGCTTTAAATTTTAGGGTATAGGTGATGTTCTGCTCCAAATTCTCTATTTGAAAGTTCTATTAGCCAGAATGTCAAACAGGGTGGTGCATAAGACGTGCTCATCTAATAATTTTGGGGAGAGGGGCTCTTAGGAAAGTACATAATAAACACATTGTGAAAAATAAATGTAAGAAAAGAAACACAACAATCCACAAGTCATCCAAACATGATCCCCACACCTCTCTTTACATCTACATCATAATAACAATTTAAATTAATTATTCTTGTTTTGCAGTCATTCTTTCCAACATCTGGAATTTTAGTTTTGACTGTGACTTTTTATTGATGCCCAAAGGGCTTTTTCAAAATTTATAATTATTCCAATATTTACTCTAAGTGACTAATTACAATATACTGTGTGGAATTTTTGAAATAAAGATACCTGTGATATGGTGACTCTCATCAAAATGAGATTGGCACCCTGATAGCATGTGAATAACTCTGAGATTTCCACAAATAAAAATAGTCAAGGTGATGGCGTGAACTCTTCACACATCATCAACCACTGAGGTCTCATGACATTCAGAAATTGATGGATTTGATAACTTTATTACACAATTTAGAGAATTAAAAGGATATCTTTCTTGCATACGTGTAGCCATTGACTAAATTCATATATAAATCAATACTCTCAAAGAATGTGCCATGAATATATACATATCAAAGGGAGTGACTGAATGGCTTCAGGTGGAGGGTGGAAATAATAAGCTACTATGTTTGAGTATTTGGTTTTAGCTTGTTTTTTTTTTATTTTTAATGCCATTTATTCTTAGAATGAAAATTATTTTATTGTTTTTTCTTTCTTGAAGGAGTTCCTAAAAAGAAATCACAGAGAAAATTAAAGATTTGCATTCAATAGAGAAAATTAAAGATTTGTATTCATTTCTAAATGTGTATACACTTCTAGTTTGTTAGATTTTATTCAATATTTTTTCTTTTTAAAATTTTAAATTAATTTCCTTATATCATATTTGTGACCATTTTAGTTATTGTTTTATTTTGTTGTTCTGCTTCTGTTTAACTGTTTTTTTCTACTCCTAATAAACTCATTAAAGTGCACCTAATTTAAACATTTAAACATTTTAGTTATGCTGTTTTAATTACTTAACACAAAGATACATTTCTACTTGTCTAGTGAAGCATCTCTCAAAGGCATTTTAGTGAAACTTATTTGAAAGTGTGTGTTTGAATAAAGAGTGTTTCAAGGATCAAATAGTTTCTCTATTTTAGCACTTCTCGGAGTCTTTCACAAATATTAAATACATCATGAATCTCAAAGGGATGAATATAGCATATAGTATAACCCATAGTTATTTGACCTTCCTACGCATCTTTACTGGAATATCTTGTTAGATTTTAATATACACTAGGAAATGTACATGAAGAAGTCTGAAATGTCATCATTTATTTTACAATTTAAATTGAGAAAGTATGGAACAGTGTTTGTAAAGGAGAAAACTTGAACTTTGTTTATTAGCTTAATTTTGCAGCTACTCTTTAAAATACAGTCAATAAAGACCACTGCTCCTTATTGAAAGAACAATTTGCTTATAAAATACAGCTTTGCTAAATAGGAATTTACTAAAAAATACTAATTTTACTTATAAGAAAAATTTTTGAATCCATAAAACCTGTTTGTTTCTTACATGTCATTTACTCTGCATGAAGACAATGGTAGCAGTGGGAATAAGAATAGCTAGTATTTTTGAGGGCTTATTAGATACCAGACACTGCATCAGCAATTATATTAATATTATATTCTTTAATCCTTAAACAGGTTCTGACATCTTGAGATTCAAATGTGAGGAAATGAGCTTAATGACACCCAAGGCCATAATGCTAGTGCTAGTGATAATTGCAATGAGCCCAGGTATGGTTGTTGCTAACAATGAGGCTTTAAGTGAAACAGTTCTGTGACCTTAACTGATGTGATTCAAATTTTGATTACAAGATTACCTGAGGTAATCAATGGTTGTTGATAAATTTCTATAAATGTATTGTTACAGATGAATAGAGAAAGGTAAGTATAAAATTTCCTTGAAAGACTAATCACCACCATTATCAATTTTTTATATATTTACTAATTTTATTAGCATAAAATTTACCATACCTGCCATTTTAAGTGTACAATATAGAAGTGTTATTATAGGCACAGCATTATGCAATAGAGCTTTACAAGTTTTTCATCCCATAGCACTGAAACTGTATACCCACTGAACAAACCTTCTTTTCCCCCTACCCCCAGCCCTTTGCAACAACCATCATACTTTCTGTTTCTATGAGTTTGACTATTTTAGATACCTTATATAAGTGGATTCATGCAATATTTGCCTTTTTGTGACTGGTTTATTTTGCTTAGCATAATAGCCTTAAGGTTGCAGCATTTGACATTTTTTTCCTTTTTAAGGCTGAATAATATTTTGCTATATATATTTACATTCTCTTTATTCATTCATCTTTAAATGAACATTTGGATTCATTCCATCTCTTAGTTATTGTGAATAATGCTGCCATGAACATGGGAGTGCAGCTGTATCTTTAAGATTCTGTTTTCAAAACGTTTGAATACATATTCAGAAGAGAGATTGCTAAATTTTATGGTAATTCTATTTTTATTTTTTTTAGTAACCTCCATGATATTTTCCATACCAGATGCACCATTCTACATTTCCAGTGCTGCATGAGGATGCCAGTTTTTCTACATCCTCACCAACATTGGTAATTTTCTAGTTTTTTTAATAATGACCAGTCTAATGGGTATGAGTTGATATGTCATTTAGGTTTTGATATACATTTCCCTGATAATTAGTGATTGATACAGTTTGAATATTTGCTACTCCAAAGCTCATGTTGAAATGTGATCCCCAGTGTTGGAGGGGTGGCCTAGTAAGAGGTCTTTTGGTCATTAGGGTAGAACTTTCATGAATGGCTTGGTTGGTGCTCCCTCCCAAACCAATATATGAGTTTTCACTCTATTAGCTCATGGGAGATCTGATTGTTAGAAAGAGTCTGGCACCTCCCCTTCTATCTCTTGCTTCCTCTTGCCACATAACACACCTACTCCCTCTTCACCTTCTGCCATGAGTAAAAGCTTCCGGAGGCCTTACTGGAAGCAGATGCTGGTGTCACTTTCTGGTACAACATACAGAACTGTGAGCCAAATAAACCTCTTTTATTTATAAATTACCCAGCCTCAAGTATTCCACTATGGCAATGCCAAACAGACAAATACAGTGAGGTTGAGCATCTTTTTGCATGTTATTTACCCATTCATATATTATTTGGATTAATGTTTATTAAAATCCTCCTTTGATTTTTAAATTGGATTGTATATATATTTTTTTCTGGAATTGTGGAAGTTATTTATACATTCTTGGCATTAATCTCTTTCAGATATATGGCTTGCAAATATGTTCTTCCACTCCATAGGTTGCCTTTTCACTCTGTTAATTGTTTTCTTTCTGAGTAGAAATTTTTAGTTCAATGTAGTCCCACTTGTCTATTTTACAGCACCATTTCATGTATTTTGTTGCCTGTGCTTTTCATGTCCTATCTAGGAAATTATTACTTAATTCAATGTCATAAAGTTTTGCCTCCATTTCTTCAAGGAGTTTTGCAGTTTCAGGTTATACATTTAGCTCTTAAATCCATTTGGTTACTATTGTATATGGTGTAAAATGGGGCTCCAACATCCTTCTTTGCACATGGATATTCAGTTTTCTCAACCCCATTTGTTGACGAGACTATCCTTTTCCCATTGTGAAGTCTTGGCACCCTTCTGGCAGATCTTTTGACCATGTACATGAGGATTTATTTCTGGGCTCTCTATTTCATTCCATTGGTCTCTGAATCTGTTTTTATGCAAATATCATACTGTTTTGACATCTGTAGATTTGTAACACATTTTAAAATCAGGATGTATGTGGCCTCCGGCTCTGCTTTTCTTTCTGAAGATTGTTTTTGCAATTTGGTGTCCTTTGAGATTCCAATAAATTTTAGGATTTTTTTGGTCTATTCTTGCAAAAAATGCCACTGGGATTTTGATTAAATCTGTAGATTACTTTGGATAGCATGGACATTAAATTAAAATATTAAATTTTCCAGTCTGTGAACATGAGATGCTTTTCCATTTACTTATGTCTTCTCTTAGTTTCTTTCAGCAGTGTCTTGTAGTTTTTTTGCATGTAAAAGTTTTTCATTTTCTCAGTTAATTCTATTTCCATTTTTTGTTTTATTTTTGATGCTATTATAAATCAGATTGTTTACTTTTAGTTATGAATTGTTCATTATTATTGTATAGATATGCAACTGATTTTTTGTGCATTCATTGTGTATCCTGTGTCTTAGCTGAATTCATTTATTAGTTCTGTTTTTTTGTGGAAGTTTTAGAGTTTTGTACATATACAATCACATCATCTGAGAAGAGAGGTAAACTTACTTCTTCCTTTCCTATTTGGATGTCTTCTATTTGTTTATTTTTTTGTTGCCTGATTTTTCTGGCTGAGACTTTCATTACTATATCGAGTAGAAGTGGTGAGAGTGGGCATCATTTCTTTGTTCCTGTTCTCGTAGGGAAAGCTTCAATTTTTCACTGTTATGTGGTTTGATGTGGCTTGGGTTATTTATTATGTCCTTTATTGTGTTGAGGTAAATTTCTTTTATTTTCACCTTGTTGAATGTTTTTGGCATAAAGGGTACTAAATTTTGTCAAATGCCTTTTCTGCATCAATTTGATGATATGTCTTTTTTTCTTTCTTCTGTGAATGTGGCATATTACACTAATTGATTTTCATATGTTCAATCTGTCAATCTCTCTTGCATTCCATGAATAAATCACACTTGGTTGTGGTGTATAATTATTTTAATGCATGGTTGAATTTGTTTTGCTAGTATTTTGTTGAGGATTATTGCCTTAATATTCACCAGGAATAAACAAGGCCCAGCTTTTTATCTTTGTTTTTATTGCATTGCTTTTGGGTCCTTGGTCATGAAATCCTTGCCTAAGCCAATGTCTAGAACGGTTTTTCCAATGTTATCTTCTAGAATTTTTATATTTTCAGGTCTTAGATTTAAGTCCTTAGTCCATCTTGAGTTGATTTTTGTATAAGGTGAGAGATGAGGATCCACTTTCATTCCCCTATATGTGGCTAACCAATTATCCTAGCACCATTTGTTAAAAAGGGTGTCCTTTCCCCACTTTATGTTTTTGTTTGCTTTGTCGAAGATTATTTGGCTGTAAGTATTTGGGCTTCTTTCTGGTTTCACTGTTCTGTTCCATTGTTCTTTTTTTATTTTATTTTATTATTATTATACTTTAAGTTTTAGGGTACATGTGCACAATGTGCAGTTTAGTCACATATGTATACATGTGCCATGCTGGTGTGCTGCACCCATTAACTCGTCATTTAGCATTAGGTATATCTCCTAATGCTATCCCTCCCCCCTCCCCCCACCCCACAACAGTCCCCAGAGTGTGATGTTCCCCTTCCTGTGTCCATGTGTTCTCATTGTTCAATTCCCACCTATGAGTGAGAACATGTGGTGTTTGGTTTTTTGTCCTTGCGATAGTTTACTGAGCTTTTGCATGGCAAAAGGAACAGTCAGCAGAGTAAATAGACAACCCACAGAGTGGAAGAAAATCTTCACAATCTATAGGTCTGACAAAGGACTAATATCCAGAATCTACAATGAACTGAAATCACTAAGAAAAACAAACAATTCCATCAAAAAGTGGGCTAGGTACATGAATGACAATTCTCAAAACAAGATACACAAATGGCCAACAAACATATAAAAGAAGTGTATGTCACTAATGATCAGGGAAGTGCAAATCAAAGCCACAATGTGATGCCATCTTACTCCTGCAAGAATGGCCATAATCAAAAAATTTATAAAACAGTAGATGGCATGGATGCAGTGATCAGGGAACACTTCTACACTGCTGGTGGGAACGTAAACTAGTACAGCCACTATGGAAAACAACATGGAGATTCCTTAAAGAATGAAAAGTAGAACTACCATTTGATCCAGCAATCCCATTACTGGCTATTTACCCAGAGGAAAAGAAGTCATCATACGAAAAACGTACTTGCACATGCATGTTTATAGCAGCATAATTCACAATTGCAAAATTGTGGAACCAACCCAAATGCTGATCAATTAACAAGTGGATAAAGAAACTGTGGTGTATATATACAATGGAATACTACTTAGACATAAAAAGGAATGAAATAATGGCATTTGCTGTGACCTGGATGAGATTGGAGACTATTATTTTAAGTGAAGTAACTCAGGATTGGAAAATCAAACATCGTATGTTCTCATTGATATGTGGGAGCTAAGCTATGAGGACACAAAGGCATGAGAATGATACAGTAGACTTTGGAGACTTGGAGGGAGGAAGGGTAGGGGGGTCAGGGATAAAAGACTACAAATAGGGTGCAATGTATATTGCTCTGGTGATAGGTGCACCAAAATCTCACAAATCACCAATAAAGAACTTACTCATGTAACCAAAAAAAAATATTCACTAGGAATATTGGTCTGTCTTTTTCTTTTCTTATAGTATCTTTGCCTAATTTTGGTATCAGAGTAATGCTGGTCTCATAAAATGAGTCTGGAAGGGGCTAGGCACCTTCTTCCAATAGGGGCAAGCTGTGTTGGTTTCTGTCTTTGATATTACAAGTTCTCTGATGCTGCCAAAAGCTGGTGAGTTTTGTTTTATTCACAGCAATCTCCAGGCATCCAAAGTATGCTGATTCCCCAGCAGCAGTACAAGACAGGTCAGACAGAGAATCCAGTCCTACAGGCAGCCTCCTACAAAACCAGATCATAAGCCATTCTCCGTTTCTTTCCCACTCTCCAAGAGAGAAGCTGCACATTTAGCTTTTCTTCTTGACTAGGAGCTGTCTGGCCTGAGGGAGGAATTGACATGGATGATATGAAATGGCTTTTCTTACTCATTTTAGTGAAACAGTTCTTGGATTTGAACTTTGCCAGAACACTAAAATTTCCTAACTGGTTTCTAGTATTATTATCAAGACTTTTTGGACCATATATTGTTATTAAGTTGGTGATTCTGGGGCTGGGGGAGAACAAGGTCTAGGGCTTCCTACTCCGCTCTCTTGCTGAAGTCACTACACTTCCTTTAATTAAAAAAGTAATTGTTCTGGCACAGTGTCTCATGCCTATAATCCCAGCACTTTAGGAGGCCGGGGCGGGTGGATCACTTGAGGTCAGGAGCTTGAGACTAGCACGGCCAACATGATGAAACCTCGTTTCTACCAAAAATACAAAAATTAGCCGGACATGGTGGCGGGTGCCTGTAATCTCAGCTATTCAGGAGGCTGAGGCACTAGAATCGCTTGAACCTGAGAGGCTGCAATGAGCTGAGATTGTACCACTGCACTTTAGCCTGGGTGACAGAGTGAGACTCCACCTCAAAAGAAAATATAAAAATAAAAAGTAATTAATATAGAAGCGTTACTGTGAACTTCGCAATAAATATCCTTTTAAAGAAAAACTATAAATATCAAAAACAGACTTTAAGCCTACATATTGTCCAGTTTATTGACAATCTAATTTATATTTACTCACTCATCTCTTCAAAATGTAGGCTAACCACATGAGTATTGCTGTTTTAGGCACTGGAATTGTTGATATACAAAAACATTTCTGCCTCTATCTGGCTATTGTTCCAGAGTGGGAGACAACAGATACAAATAAGTAATAGCTTCTTCCTTACTTACTCTTTATTGGATTGCTTATTCTGGGGTGATTTAAAAGCCATTTTTGTGAGAGGCAATCCTCCTATGAAAAACCTCACATGGTGAAGAATAGAGGCCTCCAGCAAAGAACCATGTGAGTAAGCCATCTGGAAACAAATCTTCTAGCCCATCCAAAGCCTTCAGATGAATGTAGCCCCTGACAACTTAACTGAAACTACAGGTGAGACTTTGAGCCACAACATCCAGCTAACTTGTTTGTATTCCTGACCTGCACAAACTGTGAGATCATCAATGGCTGTCCTTTTAAGCCATTAATATTAGAATACCTTATGAAGAAATAAATAAGTGATATCAATACATATATCTATAGTCATTTTCATTTTAAGAATTTCTCGTTTTCTCATTCTTGGAAATTTATCTTTATGATTGCTTCAAATTTCCTGTGATTTTCTAACTTCTTTTATTCAGATATTGACACTCATATTTCCATTATCTATATCACTTACTTTCCTTCAATACTTTTAAGTGATATACCATGGTTTACTGGATCCCTTGTTTCTTTCATTTGTATTATCATTTAGCTTTTATTTTTGTTTTTGTTTTGAAAAAAAAAGCTATCAACCCTATTGTTGCTCTTTGAAGCTTTTTTTTGGTTCTAATTCTGAATGTTTTAATATGTCTTTTTTGTTTGGTTTCACATTCTACACATTTATTCTACATCTACACATTTATTCCAAAAGTGTAGCTGTTTTATGTTTATTTTTACATGACTTGATAAGAGTAATCATTCTGCCTGTGTTATCTGCCACAGGTTTTGTAAAATTCTGAGTTCTCTCTTCTTTTTGGTTCCTTTCTATTTCTCACTTGTGATTATATCAAATTTTATACAGCATTTATCCTTTCTGAGGATTCCTAAATTATCTTCTGTATAATATAGCTTGTTGTCTTTCTATGCTTGTTCAGGAAATTCTCTTCTGTAATAAAGTCAATTATCATTATTCATATTAGTTATGTTTTATATAATGGTTCCATGGACTCTGAATTAACAAATACCAAATCATCGCTCCTACAGAAATACAGGGCTAAATTCCTAATAACATTTTCATCAGCCAATCAATATATGTTTGTTTTGTATGTGTTTCTGCTTAAAGACACCTTTTTAAATATACATTGTTGATTTAGCAACACTGAAGTTATGGGTACTAGAACTATAACTTAATGGCTGAGTGAAGGGGAACATAAATGTCCTCCATTATCTACATCATAACATAGTGTTTTATTTTCTTTCCTTTTTTTTTTTTTCGTTGAGATGAGTCTGGCCCTGTTGTCCAGGCTGGAGTGCAGTGGCATGATCTCAGCTTACTGCAACCTTCGCCTCCCGGTCTCAAACAATCCCACTGCCTTAGCCACCAGAGTAGCTGAGATTACAGGCATTCACCGCCACACCCAGCTAATTTTTGTATTTTTAGTAGAGACAGGGTTTTGCATGTTGGCCAGGCTGGTCTCAAACTCCTTGTCTCAAAATCCTCAAGTGATCCACCCACCTCTATATCCCAAAGTGCTGCGATGACAGGCCATCCTAGCCTTCTTGTGCTTAGGAACACTAGTCAGCACTTAAGCATTATGCACTAGGGCCAATTCAAATAGTGAAATCAACAACAAAAATTCACAGTGCAAAAAATGCCACACTAAATACATTGAAAAAAGGATGCTTGTTTACATTATGAGAGCTGATACAAGAAGATGCAGTGTTGTCTTGTTTGACCTCAGCTGGGAATGTATACATGGGCAATTCAGATTCTTCACTGCTTTTTATATACACATATCCATGAATGACTGTAAAAGCACCACAAGTATAGATTTTTTTGGTTACAAATACATTTTAGTAGGTAGGAAATTCACAAATACAGAATCTGTGAACAATGAAGATTAACTGTGTATTCCAGTGTGATAATATACATTCAGTGTTATCTAGTTCATTTTAAACCCATCCACCATGTCTTTATTTCTTTGAGTTAGTTCTTTTATTTTTACAATTATTAGCTTTCTGCCATGGGTATTAATATTGCATTTTAATCATTTAGTCATATCCAGAATAGTTATTTTTAAAAATTTTGTGACTATCTTGTTTTTTGATATGATCTTGTCCTATCAAATTTTTAATATTTATTTGTATTAACACATAATTATAAAAAATTTAGAGATAATTTGAGTCTCTTTGTTACATCTGCTTTCATTAGAGAGGATTTCACTCTATTCTTGACCACTAGGTTATATGCATTAATCATACAAGATAGCTTTAATCCAATGAGGGCCTGAGAAGGGTCAAAATTAGTCTTTAGTTCCTGTGAAGGTTGGCTTATTTTTTGTTCATAGTACTGTACAGCTTTGGTATCAAACCCAAGCCATAGGTCTTGCCAGTGACTTTCCTCCTTCGTGATCCCTGAAATAAAATGTTTTTCTCCTCAGTCCCTTATAAACTACTAAAGGTTCTGCTAACTTCTAATCCTTTAAGTCATGTTTTCATTAATAAGAACATGTCTTAAATGCCTCACTCACCTGTTTGGCCCATTTCTTTTCTCAGATTTTGGTCCTGCAGTTCCTTTCTACATTCTAGCTCATTGATACCTTTGGACATATTTTAATGCATTTTGTCTAACTTTTCTAATTATTTTCTATTGGAATTTGGGGATGTGACATACTGTCTGCCATTGCTGGAAATGGTACTTGATTATATCCCTTTTTTTTTTTTTTTTTTTTTGGGCAGGCAGTATTTTGTAAAGCCAAATTTTGGTTTTTCCGTTTTAATTTATGAGAAATACCAAGTAATATAGGAGAATGTTTCTATCTCTCTCTAATATTTTACAATGAGGTTAGTAAATACAGTATAATCAGCTCATAAATAATTAGTATTGGTACATTATCCTACAGAATATAATTAAAATAAATATGCCATTGATTTTACCTGAGTGAAAATTTTAATTTGACCTTTCAACATAGAATCCATAAAATTTTTGTTAAGATATAGGTTCACTGTGAGTATAAATAACTTAAAAAGATTGATATTAAATTATTTTTGCTTATTCTGCAATCAATTTTTGCCCAAGAGATTGAGTGTAACCAAAGGTTACTTAGAACTTGGGACATTTCATGTAAATTCATCTCCAAGAATATTAAATGCTCAGCATATTTATTTTTGTTTTCTATATGAATACATAAATTTATGCCTACATTCTATATGTATTACACACATATATGATACACACGTGTACTTTTTAAGTAAAATACCTTTTTAATCTTTTGAGCTATTTTATGACAGTTTTAGAAAGTGAAAAATCTATTAATCTAACAATTCAGTGTCACTGGACTTTCTAATCTTACTGCTTAAAATGAGAATATACTTCAGCAAAATATGTAACATTTCCAAATGGTAATAAAATGCATCTAGAATCTGAATATTATGTGACAACTAATATTATCGGTTAATATTAATATTAGAAAGATTTAGATCTGTCTTTAAAGTATATCTCTTTAAAAAAATTTGAAAGGGAAAAATAGATATGAACTGGTAATTTTGACCCAGAATAAATGCTTTAGGATGTATTGTATATATTAAGTCCTTTCCAACAGTCTGAAATAAGTCCAGTGTAATCATTTTGGTAACAAAATTTCTTAGAGCTTTGGCATAGGCAACAAAAGAAAGAAAACTCACTTTTCCTGTTGGTTGCCACATTTGAGAATTAATTAATAACACGTGATGATTTTCAGAAAATAACCTTTTTTCTCTTTATTTGCAGAAAAATTGTAAAAAATATCAATTCCAAGAGAAAGTTATCATGCACCATGTAGAACTGATATTGAAAAGTAGCAAATAAAAAGCATTACATTAACTTCTTTTGTAATACAAAGTACAAAATGTCTAGATGGCTCACTAAAATTTAAATTGTTATCGTGAAGGATTATGAATACGTGAAAGTACAATTTAAATAGTATCTCATTTATATGGAAAAGGAAGAACACAAATGCAATATATACAGCTAAAATTCTCTTGAAACATATAACATCATTTATTTTTCTATATGTTTAAAGTAAGTTAAAACAATAAAAAGCTGAGCTAAGCTAAGGTAATATTTTATATTTTCTAGAATCTCAAACAAATTAGAACAATGAAGTTGATTGAAGGCTAAAGTTTGAATATACAAATGGATGCATTTACAATCATCAAATATTTCACATTTTATGATTTACAGCTGTGTTTAAATAAATCTACCTAATTATACTGAAGCCTGCCATGTATTCATGGACTAATCCCATTTGCATGCTTAGAAAATGATAACAATGAGCTCCACTGAGCAATAAAGATTTAGATAAACAAATTGAGGAGTTTCAACACTAATTCTAGGTATTTTTTCTGATATTTATATGGCTCCCTGCTTCCAACAGATCATGATTTTGACCTTAAACTACAAGTAAGAAAGACAGAAAAGTCAATGCTTCACACTTCCCCACAAAGACTGGACCATCTGGATGCTTTATATTTGTAACAGGTGCTTCTGGGATTTAGAGCCTAATTCTGGCCCAGATTCTGTTCTGTATGGGTGACTCTGTTGCTATGTGCAATTGTGCATTGCATTAATTGAAGAGAATAGAAAAGGCCAAGTACAGCAATTAGTCAGTTGGTCATGCAGAAAAGAGTCTAGTGGCTTCGAGCCACAGAATGCTGAATGCACAGATGCGCAGTACCATCAGTTTTGCTCTCTGTGGTATGCTCCTAGTCTGCGACAGGTAAATGCCTTTGTGACTTGATTCCAGTTTTCTGTCCCCTTTGAAAATAAACTACATTTTTTAACCACAGGAGAGAGAAAATGCTTGTTTTGGATACCCTAAAAACCAGCTACATTGACACAATATGCTTGAATATACAACAGAATAATATAAAATAGGCATAGCTGTCAGAAAGCCTAAAAATTATAAGTGAAAAGACTAATATGTACTTTACTCAAGAAATATGTAGATATGGCATTTATTGGATAAAATCATTATTTTTAATAGTGGCTTTCAAAATTGAAGAAGTCTGAAAACTCATACATAGCCTGTGTCCAAATTTAATTTTCATTAAGCCTTTTAAAGTATACATAAGAGTTTAGTTACCTAAAACCCCAGTTTCTTCATTTATAAATTAAAGTCATTGTCAAGAATCAAATGATATAATGAATGACAAGAACAATAATCATTAACATTTAATTTGGAATCAAACAAATAAAGAAACAAATAATAAAATAACTTATAGCCCTAGAATACAGATTATTTTTAAGCTTTATGTTTCTATACTAAGTTTTAAAAATGGAATTATCATATTTGTCATACTTTATGGTATTACCATTATATTTTAGTCTTTCCAATATTTTATTCTATGTTTTATATACCACTTCTTAGTTCAACTTTTGATAATTTAAATATAAGTTGTTACTGTTAACTTTAATAAAATCAACAAATAGTTTGAATATCAACTATATGTCAGGAACTGTTCTAGGTGCTCGGCATAAACATTGAACAAAATAGAAAATTCTTCTACCTCTATGAAGCTTAACAATGTGGGAGTAGACACATCACATATTTGATGCTTATTTGTATATTTGTACAAATATACTGTCCATAAAAAATATATATAATGATTGGAGTAAGGAAAGCAAAGTAAGTAAACTAAGGTGGAAATAACAAAGATGATACTTCAGCTAGTGAGGCCAGGAAAGAAATATTGAAGGAGGTAATATTTACATAAAGACTTACATTACATGAGAAAACAAATATTGTAAATCAATGTGGGAAAGAGCATTGTAAACCATGGAATAAGCAGAGGGAACAGGAAGTTATACTTATCTACAAACTAATTAAGTTGTATACATTATATATGTAGAGCTTTATGTTTGTCAGGCTTTGTACTTCAATAAAAGGGATTAAACAATGAAGAGATAGGGTCATAAAGTGGAAAAAAATTGTTGTGGGTGTGAAACACCTACTGTTATCCAAGCACTTACTAGGTGTGTGACCTATTTTATCTCTGATTTGCTGATAGACAGAATAGTAGAATGATTCAATACTAAATTCTTAAAGCCAGAGAAAATTATACTCATATCTATACACGGCCACTTATTAAATGTTTCTCATTTGTAGAATAGAGATTCTAATAATAGCAATAGTATAGAACTATCAAACAGATTATACAAAATAACACAATCAACACACTTCTTGCAATAAGAGACATATAACACATTGCATAAATATCAGCAATGATCACCATCATTATCATCATCCCTTTCTATAAAGTATGAACTGTTAGTCCCATCTCTAGATGGGAAAACTACAACTCAGATTTGTTTCATACTGGAAGTTTTATTTGCTCTATTATGCCTTCAAACATCTTTTTTTTCAGTTAATTAATTCTATGTAGCCTTTCCTGTTTTCTTAGTGGGAGGATCATTCTAATACAAACTATAATAACCAGAAGTAGAAGTCTCCCGAAGAAAAATAATTTGATGCTTTTAAAAACAATACATTATCCATACAAATTTTAAAACACATTTGCAATAGAATTATCTCTGATATTTGTACTTTATCTACATTTCAAGTGTTAAACATGACATCTCACAATGTAATGAAACTCACAAAATCTTTTCGTGGCCCACGTGGTCAACCCAAAGTGAATCAACAAGGTCTCTGGCTCATTTATTTTAACACTATGAATACCTAAGATTTCAAAACATAAAGTTTCTTAAGAAAAAGAGTTATTATTTTCCCTGAATAGCTTTTATTTAACCTCTATGAATAGGGTAAAACATAATAAGAATAATAATAATGAGCTTAAGTGACACAAGAGTGAAAAGAAAATGTGGGTCCTCTCTTTCAGGAGTTATTTCTTCCTTATTGTCAGAATTGCAAAGATTCCTGAGCAATATCATCTTCCTCTTCAAACAATGACAGCTCTGAGCCTAGAGATAACCTTCATAGACAGCACTTTATCCACACTGTAGCTCTTAATAATGCCTCCTGATGGCAGCTTTATGCAAAATTACTAAGCTTTTATTCTCTGCATGGTAGCAGCTCTGGTACTCAGCTCATAGTGGCTACTCCTTGTAGTTCTCAGAAGCTCATGGTAGAAACATCTCCCACAACTACTCAATTTCTTGATCAATTTCAAAAGGCAATGGCTTTTGGTAGCTATACTTTTTAAGGTCCTGGCCCCAGGTTAAGCCTCCTGTTGGCAAGGATATGTCCTAGATTTTTTAAAAACTCATATTGAAAGACCCATGGAGATTTGCTGGGAGCTAAAACATTTTGTTTCACATTTTTATGCAATTCCTTCAACTTTGTTTTGTGTTCAAACAGAGGAAGACACCGATAATTTGATTTCTTTGGATCAGAGCAGGGCATTTATTCTCCATTTTCAGTAAAGTTGAAGCGTGCCTTGTTCCATTCTTACATTGGCCCAATTCAAGAATAGGGAAAAGACCTAGAATTCACAAATATTTTAAAACATCCAAATAGAATAGAATTTAGAAAAATCAGGTCTCAGAAAAATAACAGACATCTCATAGTTGTTCAATATAGATATTCAAATAATGAAACAGAGTTACGAGGAATTTTTTTCTACATATTTCTATATAATTACACACACACACACACACACACACTCACATCCCTGCCTAGTAGGTTATTCCACACACATGCTCAGGTATTTTTAATTTGAAACAAAAAATTCATTTACTCAACATCACTCTTTTGTAACTTACCAATATCTTTTTCCTCCAATGTCAAACTCTTCAAAATAATTCTATACAACTCCTGCTTCACCTTCTTAAATTTTCATTCACTTCTCAGCCAAGTGAAATTTTTATTTTTAGTGCTATCCCATGAAAATTATACTAACATAACTAAAAAAAACCCACACACAATTTTCAAAATCTCACTTTACTTGATCATAATCTTTTTCTTGAACTTCTTTTTTTCTTCTGTAAATTTCTCCCTCTCTAGTCCTGCTTTTCACTCATTTTGTGGGGAATGGCCTTTCTGTGCTTAGCCTTTATATGTCTGCTTGCACCAAATTCCTCTACTAGACCTGGGACTATACTCACCCTGGTCTATCTTATTTACTCTGCTTCATCCATATCCTAATTTTAATAGACACATCTTCGTCTCTAAAGCTCACATTTTTCTCTACTATTGGTCCCAGAGACATAAATGTAAAAACATTTGTTTCTAAGTGGTCCATAAGCACCTCAAACACAATATTTATTTCTAATTCATGGTCTTGATTTTCTGTTGAAATCTGATTTTCCAACAATCTCTTTTGATCAAATTTTGTTTAAGTTTCTTGTTTAATATCTGTGTTCTCCATTAGACTTTAGGCTCCATGAGTGTAGAGATTCTTTTCAATTTATTTCTAAATATGTCTCCAAATACTGGGCTATAGTAAGCCCTCAAAAACATTACCTACTGGAATAAATATTCCTTTCTAAGTTAGAAAGTTGATTTTTGTCTTGCTCCAGACTGAAATATTTGATTTTTCATTAAAAACAAACATGTCCACATTTTTTAATATGGCATGATTTGATCTTTTTTCTTTTCCAGCTTTGCTTTCTCCTTATTTTAAACCTGACCTTTATACCCTAGCCATACATTGCAATTTTTAAATACATTCTTTACTCATGCTAACCTTTGATATGAACTTACTTATGGCTTCCTTTTAACGTTCTGGCATCTAGTGCCATATTCTTTCTTTAAGTGAGTACTTAAAACATAGCCTTTTCCATAAAGCCCAATTGATCCATATCCAAGTAAAACTCATGACCATTGTTACTGTGATTCCACTATACTTCGGACAGAACAGTGCATCACAGCACTGACCCTCTTCAGTTACAAGGGTATAATTCAAGAATGTAGGGAATTTGTCATTTATAACTCCAGTTCCTAGTACAAACACACACATGTAGTAGACAAAATAGATGGTTGTTGAATGACTGACTACCTTATGTTAAAGAATCTCCATTTGATACATACCACTATTACTTGATATATGTCAGCATTTGAGGAATGAGGGTGAGAATTAAAGGATCTTAGCTTAAGGAGTATGTCTTCTACCTGTAGAAAAATTTTAAGTCACTCAAGTTTAGCTGAATTATCTTTGTGAATGGTTAAACTTTGTATAAAATTCTATAATATTAATATACACATATGTATATCTCTGTATATCTAAATATAGATCTACAGATATACAAATATAGTCATGCATCACTTAACAATGGGGATACATTCTAAGAAATGTGTCCTCATCGTGGAAACATCAGAGTGTACTTATACAAACAAAGATTATATATCCTACTATATAGCTAGGCTATGTGGTATAACTTATGACTTCTAGGCTACAAACTTGTACAGCATGTTATTATAGACAACTGTAGCACTATGGTAAGCATCTATGTATCTAAATATAAAAAGGTATAATACAAATACAGTATAAAAGATTTTAAAAGGTACAACTGTATAGGGCACTTATGAATTTAGCTTGTAGGACTGGAAGTTGCTCTGGGTGAGTGAATGAGTGAGTAGTGAGTAAATGTGAAGTCTAGAACATTACTGTACACTAGACTTTCTAAACACTCTACACTTAGGCTATGCTAAATTTATAAAATAAACAATGAAATTGCACTATGTTCTCATGGCCATAATATCAGTAGATGACAGAAATCTTTTGTTTCCATTATAATCTTAACAAATCACTGTTATATGGGAGGACCTCAAAAAGTTAATCAAAAAGTGGAATTACAAGATAAGGATAAAAAATATAAACTATATTTCTCAACATTGTCCAAAACCCTTTTGTAAGTGATGATATCGCTATTTAGTTCATCCCTAAAGAACTGAGGGTTCTGGGAATTTAACCATGCCAATGCAGTATTTTTATCTTATTAACTGAAGAAAAATGGGTGCCCTCTACAGATGTTTTAAAGATTAGGAAACAAAAAGAAATCAGAAGGAGTCAAATCAGGACTGCAAGGTGGATACCTAATGATTTCCCATTAAAGCTCTCACAAAATTGTCCTTGTTAGATGAGAGGAATGAGCAGGAGCACTGTCATGGCAAATAAGGACTCTCTGGTGAAGATTTCTTGGGCACTTTTCTGCTACGGCTCTGCCTAAGTCTCTCAAACACTCTCATAATAAATAGGTGTTATCATTCTTCGGCCCTTCAGAAAGTCAAAAAACAAAATGCCTTGAGCATCCCTAAAAACTGTTGGCCATAGTCTTTGCTCTTGGCTGATCTTCCTTTGCTTTGACTGGACCACTTCCAGCTCTTGGTAGCCATTGCTTTGATTGTCTTTTGTCTTGAGGATCATACTGGTAGAGCCATGTTTCATCTCCTGTTACAATAACCCAAAGAAAGCCCTCAGCATCTCTACCCCACTTGTTTAAAATTTTCATTGAAAATTATTTTTTTTGTCTGCAGCTGATCTGGGTGTAATGGTTTTGGCACCTATTGAGTGGAAAGTTGACTCAACTTTAATTTTTCAGTCAGAGTTAGCTAAGCTGAACTACTTGAGACATCTGTGGTGTTGGCTACTGTTTGTGCTCTCAACCAGCAGTCAATTAAGGCACAAACAAGATTAATTTTTCCCTGGTGAACTGATGTGGATAGTCTGCTGCTGCAGGCTTCATCTTCAACATCATCTCTTCCCTTAATCAATGTAGTTATTCATTTGTAAATGCTGATTTCTTTGGGGCATTGTCCCCATAAACTTTTTTTTAAGTGTCAATGATTTCATCGTTCTTCCACACAAGCTTCACCAAAAATTTAATATTTGCTCTTGCTTCAGTTTTAGCATAAACCACGTTGCCAATAAGGGCTCTTTCCAAACTGATGTCTTATGCTTCTTAATGCCTCAAGTTAGATCTTATTCAGAAATGTTATAACAGGTAGGTACTACTTGTTTTGGCCCAAATGTTTTTTTGAAATCTATGCATAGTTATTTTTCATAATATGCATTTTCCATGAACTTTGTGAAGACCTCCTGTATAGGTGGTCCACCCTTGACTAAAATATCATTATGAGGCACAGGACTGTATATGTCTGTATATATAGGAATTTCTTTCAATATAAATTGATATCAAACTCTATTTACACATATAACTATATCTATATATAATGAGTAACTTGTACAAGTTAATAAGAGAAAGGCAGGTATTAGTAGGACCTGTGAAAATTTTTTCACGAAAGAGACATTTCAATGTCAAACAATGCTTAAGTCTACTCATCTATTCCAGAGTACAAGTTATTGCAATTTTATTTAATTGAAAAAAATAAATAAATCTCTTTGTCAACGATTTGGTAACATAGAACTTTTGAATTCAAGACATTGCTTTAACTAGATTAACAACTTAGATCAGTTTCCAAGAATTTACATCTCACTGAAAGGGATTATCAGTATAAACATTGTAAACAAAATTATATTCTGCTGATTAACTTACATGGTTTTCCATAAATGGGGCTTAGAGACAGAGCAATACTTGGCAGAAACAGCAACATCTGTCATTAGGTTGGGGCTTTTACTTTTTTTTCATATTGTTGCTCTACTCAAGCAATCTGTCTTTTGGTGAGAAGGTGTTGATTTTCTTTGCTTATAATAAGCTATCATGCAACAGGCTGTCACAAAGCGAATGTGGAAATTTATAGGTCATGCTACTCTCCAAAGATATAGATAATGCAAACATTACTAACATATACATGATAAGAACAAGAAGTATAAGGGAGGAAAACAAAATCCAAGTATGTATAAAAGACCATTATTACATAGTTTGGTCTACATAATCAAAAAGGTACAATGACTGAAAGAAAAGCAATTCATAAAGGAAATGAAAACAAACAGACTTAAGAATCTGAGCTATTTTATTGTTCATTTCAGGTAAGGGATGACATGCTTGCATTCTTTACATGAGTGTTTATGATCATGTAAAGGAACAAATGTGAAGGAATAAATCTTTTCAGAATTTCATTTAATCTTGATTACTGAAGTGCCTGCTATATTTTTTCTGCCTTTTTAATTTTCCTCAAACTGCCTCTTTCATTTGTTTATTCTGTCAAGTTACATTAGTTAAAATGCTACCTATTTATTCAAGTCCTACCATAACTGCCTTCTTTCCTTGTGTTAGCCTACAAGCATTATTACAGTGTTTATCACATTCCAATTTAGTGTCTGAAAATATCTGTTCAGCACTAATTATGTGCCATGCACTCTCTAAGTGCTTTTTCAGAGTACTCTCAGTTAACACTCTGTTTTATGTCCTTCCTGTTTGATAATCTGATACCCTCAATTAATTGTTCATAATTTAAAGGCAGGGATCACATCTAATTTATTTAAGAACATTCTGTCTGCTTCTTATCTAAATGCAATAGAGATTTGTTAAATGAATTTGAGTTTCTAAAAATAAATAGGTTTTTCCATGTCATAAAGGAAAAAGAAACTGCTTCTATTCTCATCCTCCCTCATCTCCTGGGACTGTCATTCTGAAGTGTAGTTCTGCTCAAAATTACTACCTCTATTTCTTGTGTATTCTGTCAGAGAAATGCAGAAATGCGTAACTCATCCTAGAAACACAAACAAGTACTTTGGGATCCAAGAGCCACTACATCACATAGAGAAAGAAAAGGACCCATAGATTTTATTTTGTTTCTTTCTTTTTCTTTCTTTTTTTTTTTTTTTTTTTTTTTTTTTTTTTGAGACAGAGTCTCACTCTATTGCCAGGCTGGAGTGCAGTGGCATGATCTCGGCTCACTGCAACCTCTGCCTCCCGGGTTCAAGTGACTCTCCTGCCTCAGCTTCCTGAGTAGCTGGGACTACAGGTGCGTGCCACGAGGCCCAGCTAATTTTTATATTTTTAGTAGAGATGGGGTTTCACTATGTTTGCCAGGATGGTCTCGATCTCGTGATCTGCCCACCTCAGCCTCCCAAAGTGTTGGGATTATAGGTGTGAGCCACTGAGCCTGGCCAAGGACCCATAGATTTTCTGGGTAAATCATGGAAGAATTTTCTTTTTGTGACTTATATAAAACTA
Source organism: Pongo pygmaeus (assembly GCF_028885625.2). Taxonomy (NCBI): domain Eukaryota; kingdom Metazoa; phylum Chordata; class Mammalia; order Primates; family Hominidae; genus Pongo; species Pongo pygmaeus. Next base: position 78,704,223 of record NC_072387.2, read on the forward strand.
GAAATCAGAAAATATCTCCTTAGATAACAAAATATAACTCTTATCAGAACTTTTACAATTTGAGAAGAAATAAAATAATTTTATCACGCAAAATAAAGTCATCTATAACACACTAAAAAGTGTTTAGGTCAAACGCTTTGGATCTGGGGAAGGCTCTGTTGCTAACTAGTTACATAGTCTGAGACAGGATGCTTAGCCTTTTCTCCACATCAGCATCTCCATCTAAAAGAGATATATTAGATTAAATTCCAATGTCTAAATTTCCTTCCAGCTATAGTAGATGCCATAAAAAGGCACTTTCTTATTGTTACTATAAAAACTATTCTTCCTTTTTAAAAATTATACCTCTTTTTCTTCAGGCCTAATACCTATGCTGCTTTTATAAATGTATTAGTCTTATATGTTCCTTTGTCTACAATACACTGTCCAACATATTTATACTGTATATTAGAAATTTATCAGTTCCATTAAGCAGTTTAACTCTAGTAAATATCATTCTCACAGAGTATTGAAGGAAAAAGGAAATAATGTACAACTTCCCCTGTTCTCTGCTGAAGCTCATCAAGGCTGAATGGCTGAGAATAGCTGGACATTTACATAATTAATTTCCTTTATTATTTAAATTACCCTAAGCAATTGCCTTAGAATAACAGTCATTTTGTACATCTCACTTTTCTGCTACAGCTTTATTGAAATGTAAATATGAAAACTTGATTCTTTAAGAGCACAATGCAGAACCAATTGGTGCAGTTGCCCTTTATTAAGTATTAATGGAGACAAGAGACCTGGACAAGATAACGTAATGAACCTGTCTTTCTGCCTCTTTTATCTTATGTATTTGTGGAATGAAAATTATTTAGAAAGAATATGAAAAAATGTTTGCAATATTTTATCTGAAAAACCTTTAAGTCTCTTTTCTCTTTTGATTGAGACTTTCAGAGAGACCCATTCTGTAGTTTTAGATCTTCTAATCCTGCGGGACACAGGATCTGTGGTCTATAGCTGATAAAACCATGAGATGTGTTAACACTGACAATATGACCTGCAATAAATACTGTGAGATCTAATTTACATATTTTTAGAAAAAGCTGAATAAAAAATGAGAGTTTTTGTAGTTATGATACCACAAAATTCAGAAAAAAAATCTTTAAAAAGTAAGCATGAATGTTGTGCCTCTGAAAATGGTATAAAGAGTCCAGAAATGAATGGAAAGAGTATAAATATGTCATCCCTTACTTGAAAGGGATGTGAAGTAAAAGGAAAATCCACAGGCATTCACACATTTAAGGACCTAAGAGAGATCCTGAATGATAAAGTTACCTAAGCTGGTTTCCTTATAGCCCATGATATTAATTTATTGCTTCTACTCATGGATAAAATAATGCCTGTTATCTATTTATGTATTTATTTTTATTCAGCTATTAAGCCACGTGGGTTATGGAATGTTTATTTATTTTCTGAATGTATTTCATCTCAAGCTCTATATCAGTACTATTTTCTGGAATACCCTATACATTCAGATTTTGAGTCAATACACAATGGTAAAGTATTTTGGAGATATCAACTAATTGTCCTTAATGGACAAGCAGTCCATTTCACCATCACACAGTATAATCTGAAAAAATTCCCCTAAGAATTCTGAGTCTCATATCCATGACATTAAACCAAGAGTCACAGATTTATGGACAAAATTCTGGGGTTCTGTCATTTCCTACTAACTGAGTGACTTGAATAAGACATAAAAATACTTTGTTCTTAAATTTTGTAGATATATAGATTTTTAGATTTAAATTTATAATTTTGTATTTGCTCTTATCTTTATGAATTGTCATAAGGCTCACATGAATTGATGTATATGAAGACACTTTATCAAACTACAAAGTTTTATAAACATCTAAAATATTTCTCCTGCTATTAACATCTTTCCTATGAAAGATTCAAAATATGCATTAATATAATAATTGTAACTAATTTCAATCATCATTAACTATATATTCTTAACAGTTTTCTTATATTGATTTATTTAAACCTCAAAGTAAACCTATGAGGACATACTATTGTTATTATTATTACTGATTAATACATATTCAAAGTTTCCTCAATCATTGTCTATTTCTTGAGATTTCTTATTGTTCATATCCTTGAATTGTAATTTATTTTATTGTAAGTCAACTGAAAATCACTTATTAGGAATAAAATAACCAGAGTGCTAATGAAGAAAAAAACACTCATGTTATTACTTTTACTGCACTGGATAATGAAGATGGGCATAGAACCACAAAACTCTTAAAAATGTAATATGTGACGTTATTCACATTCTACTCTCTAAGTTGTAGTGTGAGAACTGCAGAAAAACAGTAAAGAAAATCACCACCAACAAAACCAGACACAGTAAGAATAGCATTTGAAAAGGTTAGGTCACCATAAAATGTCCAAATCACATCATAACCTCACATGCTTACTTCCAAATCATCTTTTCTCAGCAGGATGGAAATAGAGATCCAAACTGCATAACCTTTCATCCACCACCACCACTGCTATGCTACAGAAAAGGCTTAAGTAACTTAATTTTTCTCACAAAACCTGATGTTGATATTTGGCAGCTTCTAATCTGGCTGGGTGCCCTGACATGAATTGCAGATTCTCTGTGCTCCTTTTGAGAGGAATTTGAGGAGGATAAAAGCAGATGCAGACAAACGCAGATGGAGCCCAGAAGCCAAATAACCTGAGGCTCCTCACTACAACAGAAGTGAGTTTGGCAGCCTCACACTGTTTTAAGGAAGAAGGTAATTTTCTGTAAAGTAATTAGTCACTTAACTCAAACAAACCATTGCTGTAGTTTTATTTTGTTTTCGTTAACTTTAGGAAATGTCCTTTGAATGTAAGCTAAAATTAAGTGGTTGTTTTTGGTTGTTAGTGATTTTGATTGTCAATTTTAAAGACAATAATGGAATTTCAGAGTTGAAACTAGTGTTTAAATTAGAATGTATCCTAATTGATCTCCACAATTTAGGTCAGTGTTGACCTTTCCAAACAGACATTACAAACTGAAAGACTGTGGTAGTGTTGTACCCAGGCGAGTTAGAGAAAACGCCACACTTTGAGACGAATTAAGAGTCCTTTATTAGCCAGCGACCGAGAGACGGCTAACGCTCAAAATTCTCTCGGCCCCAAAGAAGGGGCTAGATTTTCTTTTATACTTTGGTTTAGAAAGGGGAGGGGGGTCTAGTTAAAACAATTTTACAGAAATAAAGTAGGCAAAAAGTTAAAAGGATAAATGGTTACAGGAAAGTAAACAGTTCCAGGTGCAGGGGCTTTAAGACTATTACAAGGTGATACACTCGGGGCTTTGGGCGTTATCAATCAGACGAATTCCTGGGAATTGCGGATATAGCTTCCCACGGTATCTTATCAGTTAATTGCATTCTTGGATGTGCTGGGAGTCAGCTTGCACAAGTTAAGTCCTTGAGGAAGGGGCTGCCAGTGAGAGAGCCAAGATGGAGTCTGTCTGGCTCTCTTAGCTAAGGGAGAGTCAATACAGGTGGAAACAAGCCTAAAAACAGGGTTAGTAAAAGCAAGGTTGGGCATTACAGTAGCCTGGTCTGGAAACTTTAAACTTATTTCCAAGTTACTTGATTTTTCTGGCTAGGGCTGCATTGCTTATATTTAACCCCCTATTCTTACAGAACAGGAGGCTCTCATACCTGTTCCTGAATGTCATTCCATGAATAGTCAACAGTTTTCCCTAAGAGTAGGTCTCTATTCACTTGCTATTTCTTTGGGGAAGGAGTGGCATTTCTTTTTCACATTCATTTGGAAGGTTTTCAGTGTACTCTCTGGCCTCTCTACAACATTTTACTCATTCTGCCTTGGGAAGGTAGTGTTTTACTTCAAATATGTATTGATATGCTCCATTGTTCTTATCTACAGAGAATAGCTACTATTAATGCATTTCCTGAATAGTGTATATTACGCAAGGTCCTGTCTCTCCCTGGGACATATGCAGTTTTGAGCCATTAATTTCAGAGTCCTTAAACTTTGGTGTACTTGTTAGATATTCTAAATCATAAAACAAAAATGGTAATTTAGGGAAATGATTAAGGCTACTCCTGTGCAGAGAATGTATGGCATTGGGCCTTGGATTTTAGTATGTGGGCAGAGTCTTTTAACCTTAAGAGAGGCTTAGTTTTATCCAGGTGATATTTTTACAGTTGAAAATTTGGTTTTTATTCCTGAGGCTTGGGAAAGATATTTAAACCAGCTTTGTAGTAATTGCAGGGACCTAAGCAAAGGCATCACCTTAAGGAAAGACACCTATAGTTTCAGGAGAAGGGCTAGACATCTCTAGGCTTGGTAGTCATTTGGACCTAAGAAAGAATCCATAAATGGCCACTTAGGGCATTTCAATGCTCTGCAAGACAGACCTTGTGGGGCTTAACAGCCAGTAGAACCCAACTGAGGACTGATAAATAAAGGCTGACAGCTAGGGGCTTAGTAAACAAAAATCATGGAAATTGAAACTACTCTCTGAAAAGGTGAAATTACTTGTGGCCCTGCAGGCTAACGTCTGTAACTTTAGTTGGTACAGGTTGCTTCCACATGCATGCTTTCTCTGCTTATTTCACAAGTACAGCATTTTCCAAGTAGGCATAGATGAAGTACAAATAATTTTAGGCAAAAGAGCACCTAACTCCAAATTAGAGTTCTTTTAGACATTGATTGCCAGACTATTCGCTGCCTTTATATTGTGTAGCAGCTGAATTCTGGGTGTATTTCAGAGCACTAGGGAGGTCCCAGCTTTACATTATTAATGCTAAGCCTATATGAGTAGGGCTACATCAAGAGCTACAAATATAAATATATATATCTCGGCCAAGAAGGAAATCATAAATAGGATATTCTCTGAGTCTTCTGGCTAGTGCAAAGAACTACATGAGCTCATGTTGCTTCTCATGTGGGTTCTGAATGGATTAACTTTAGAAAAAATATCCCCTTAGGAGGCAGATTTCTTAGGCAAAAACTGTTCCATAAGAGGCAACAGAAGAAACAGCCACAGTGGTGCAAGATATAAAATACTAACAAAGAAATATAAATGTTGGGTGCCTAGATGGTGCCCAAAGTGAATAGAGAACTGGATTTCAGAACCTGTAACTCAAAGAATCAATGGAAATGAGGAGGTTATGCAAAATGGTAGTATAGAAGGGCCAACATCAACTTGTTGATGGCCGATTTTCTTCTTATTGAGTCTAGTTTTCCAGGTATATTTTTCAGAAGGTAATCAGGGACGAATGAAACTTATTTGTTAGCGTGATCGTAACAAAGTGCCATAGACTGAGTGGTTTAAACAACAAAAATATGTTTTCTCACAGTTCCAGAGTCTAGATTTCTGAGATCAAGATATTGACAGGGTTGATTTCTTCTGAGGCCTCTCTTCTTGGCTTGTAGACAACCATCCTTACTCTACATTTTCACATAGGCTTCCCTATGTGCTCAGTTGTATCCAAATTTCCCATTTTTAAAAGGACACCAGTCATATTGGATTAGGATCCACTCATATTACCTCATTTAACTATAATAACCACTTTAAAGATCTCATCTCCAAATACACATTCTGCAGTATTGGAAGGTAGGAGTGAAGCATATAAATACTAGGGATCATAATGCAGCCCATAATGATGCTGTTTGGGAATGGTTTCTCAAATCCAGTGAGATGATGTTTATCTTACTCAATTCCTGCTGGTCCTTTGTTCCCTTGGTCTGGTTTCTTAATCTTGGGAGCTCACATAACTTGTGGAACATAATAATATCTAAGATTTAAAAACAACCTGACTTAATTCATGAATGGGTTAATCTATTCATGAGGGCAGAGCCCTTCATGACCCAGTTACCTCATAAAGGCCCCGCCTCTCAAAACTGCCACTTGAGGATTAAGTTTCAACATGAGATTCAGAGAGGACACAGCAGTGGTATTGGTCATTTTCTTTTGGTTTTTAATCATGAAAGTGTGTTAATTTTTGTTTTAACAGATACTTTTTCTGAATCTACTGAAATGACTTTTCTCATCTTGTCATGAGATGAAAGTTTTCCCCTTTGTTATATTAATATGAAAAATTAGCTGATTTCCTGGTGTTAATTGTATCATGAATTAAAAGAATTGAACCCAGTTTGGTGATGACGTATATTTATTTTATGTATCATTAAACTTGTTGTGCTATTTTTTTTTTTTTTAGGATTTTTGCATCTGTGTTCATGAGATACTGTAAGCAATAGTTTTCCTTTCATGACATCTTTTTATGTCAAGGTAATATAATTTCAAGAAAAAGTTCATTTATTTTCTATTACCTGAAGGAATTCATGAAAATATTTGATACATTAATAGCTTGACTTAACCATTCCACATTGGAATGATTTCTAACAAATGCCCAGATAATGTTGATGCTGCTGTTCCAGGGACCTACTTTGAAAAACATTGCCGTATAGTATAGTTTTGACATGAGAGCACCGATCAAGTGAGAGGTGAAAATTTCTTAAGTATTTGATTATCATTGTTCCTACCTCAAAAGATGTGGAAGAAGCCTGCAGGAGGTGAATGACCAACTTTAATGTTCTAAGAATTTATGGATAGCAACTCTATTCCCTACACATCAGTTTTGATACACTACTTTTACAGAAAAGGGTCATTGCTCTCAAAATTCCCTGCTGTAGTTTTTAGAAGAAATAAACCAATTTACTCTTCAGTGGTGAGGTCAGACAGCAGTACCTTAGGCATGGGTATAGTTATCAATGACTCCTCTCAATAAGAAAGCTGTCTTTACTGCCTCATAGAGCAGCAGGGACTCAGGGAAAACTGAAAGTATAGGACATAAAGGATTGGAATTTTGATTTCTTCTTTGAATTCAGATGTTAAGCTTAGGATCAGTATTACTACAAAAACGATGCCACATTCTAGACGTGATAAATTATACAATTCAGAAACAGGGTTAAAACAACTTATGCAGATATAATTCATTATGATGTCTATGTTATTTCACCCTTGCAAACTAATAGAAATTTTCTACTAAAATCTTTGTTACCATCATATTTAGGAAATACTATATAGAGAACTACATTTTACATTCCACATAATAAGTTGAATATATTTGTCTATATTAAAAATGTTCATATGTATTGCTAAATATATACTGATATTACTGAAATATTGCATTAATAAGTATTTTGAATATAATAATAGGATTTGGTGTTCATAATGCAAGAACTTAACTATATACCAACTTTGCTTCTTTGTTTTCTATTTCTAGAGATTTATTAAGTGACTATCAATAGTTTAGAGAGCTAGGTTTCCAGATACACAAAATCCTGAAGTAAAAGGGATGTCCATGGTAGCTGTTCAACATTCCCCACCAAATCATACATATATGTATGTATATATATATACATACATATATATGTGTATATATGTGTGTGTGTGTGTGTATATATATATATATATATATATATATGGTTAAAAGTGTTTTCATATCCAATTGACGATGAGGAAAGACTTCTTCATAGTCTGGAACTAGGTAAATGAAGAAGGAAAGTATAGGAAAAATAAAATACCAGGCAAAGTCAGGAGAATATTATTGCGTATGCCACAGGGTTGACTAATGTTAGGAGAAAAAATATTATAAGCCTCAAAAAATGTGTTGCAGACATTCTTGGGTACTCCCCAGTAACAGGTAAAGGCATTTGAATTTATTTCCATGGACAAATCAGTACAAATTAAAAGATGTCTAAATAGTAAGATAGCTTTATAAAACTTAAGTAATATTACTAAAGAGAAATATATTATTAAGTAATATTACTAAAGAGAAATATATTATCATAACTTCTCCAGAACTTTGATTTTCATATCAATTCATTCACTTAAATGCTACTACTCATTTATGACCTTTTATATGTCAGATGCTGGCTGGTTCCTGATTCAGTGGGGATCAAAGGAGAAAAATCTTCCCTAATGGTTTCCAGAAAGGGTGGTCACCCAAAAGTCCTCTAAATGCTGAGTGCTCCTGTTGGATTGCCCTTCCTCTAGGACCCCAAACAAGTACTAACTATAGGAATGAATAGTTCTATGTATGCTACAAATATCATCTCAGATATGATAGATTGTTTGTCCTTAAGAGGTCATCAGGTCTGACCCATTTACTACGTTCCACTTATCTAAGGCTGGAAGTCCCAGGCCCCCAGATCCATCCTTCTTCACTTCCATTTGTACTCCATTATGCTCTATATATTCTCTAATTTTCCCCAATTCCACATCTTTCTCTACATTTCTGAAAGATTATATTAAACCCTCTACATCTTCAATGTCTTTTCCTGAAGTTCCTTTTTGTCTTCTTATTCTGGGTATGCCTCAAATATATTGTTCCCTTTAGTATGCCTCTCAGATGAAGGCTTTTAGACAGCCACAAAAACAGTTAGTGTAGACTTCTCCATTCATTACTGCATTTTCAAAACTTTTATCCTTTTTTTTTCTACAAAAGATTCCATTTCACTGGAGCACATGATATTAGACTATACCACCTTCTACCTTACATGCTATCCCAGCTTCTTGTTCTCTCTCATTTAGACTATAAAACCCTTGGAATCTGGACCATAATATTCCTCTTTACCTCTATTACTTTTACACCTCATTATAATTTCAAACTACCCATGGATGATTAGTCCAGAAATGGATCACTCAGCAACTTTGATCTTCTTATCTCCAAAAACAGTTTCCTCCTAGCACCTCAGCCTTCATCCTCATGGTCATACCTCAAAACCTTTATGCCTGGCAATTGCAATGGCTCAAAAATCTGAACTGTCTCATTTTAAAAGCATACGTCCTATATTTTTGTCTCATTTCCCTACTTGGCCAAGTCATATAGAAATTCAACTTGATAGCTCTGCCAGCACAATTTCATTACTATCACCCCTTATATTTTTATTTGTCTCATTATTTGGCTTAGATTCTTGTTCACTGTAATACCCTTGAAATTATTCTTTATGTTTTTATTCACCCTTCATTGCATTGACCTGAAAAAATGTCCAACGCTGATTCTCTCTAACAATGTACTTTTCCTCGCCTATGCCAGAACAGCTGAACATGGCCAGTGGTATTGCTATTATTAACACAGAAAGCAGTATATGTTAGAGCTGTCTAAATATGTACTTATATTAACTCACTTTGTCTCTACACAGAACCCAAGCACTGCTAATGTTTTCATTTTACAGCTGATAAAAGAGAAACAAAAGAACATTTAACTTTCCCCAAATAACAAAGAATTTTTTTTTCAAATATGGGATCTAAACTCATGTGGTCTGACTCGGGACTCTGTCCCCTCAGTTTACCATTATTCTGCATCTACACAAAATATTAGGTAATATCACTATACAATTACCCAAAGTGTAGATAGAGACTCAAACTTTCCAGCAATCCTACATTTTCCTGATTTCCATCATAACTAGATTTTAACTTCTCCTTGCTCTGCTGTCTACAATTGCCCTCACATCTCTTACTACTAGAAGAAAAATCTTTATAGATCTCCAAGAAAATATATATTTTCAGGAGCCCTGACATTATCACCTTATCACAAATACAATTGTACCTAGTCTATGCACATAATGCCTGCCTTCTTTCCTATTAAAAAAAAGTTTATGAAAGATTAAATTATCCATATCTGCTCAGAATTTCATCCTGTCTTTTCCTATCAAGGAATTTATTCTGATTTGCATTCTCTAAGCTTTAACACTTTCAAAAATGAGAGCCCACCTTTTAATTTTAGCTATTCTAGTGGGTGTAAAGCGGTATCTCGCTGTTGTTTGAGTCAATGTTTCCCTGATGACAAATGATATTGAGTTTATTTTATATGCATATTGGTCATTAACATACCTTTCCTTGCAAAATATCTGTGAATTATTTTGTTCATTTTTTATTGGAAGCTTGTTTTATTGTTGTTTTAGTTTTTAAAGTTTTCTTAAATATATTCTGCATATAGGCAGTTTGATAGTTATGTGTTTTGCAAATATTCTCTCCAATTTGCAGCCTAACTTTTCATTTCCCAGCAGTGAGATCTGAAGAACAGAAGGTTTTGAATATACTGTTCACTATATGCATTTTAAATTTATTGGCATATTATATTTATGTCTACTGTTTTATTAGCAGATGTGTTATTTTAAATATTTTTTTAATTCAGGAAATATGAATTCATAGTAACACATTCAACCAGTCTAAAATCAAGTCAAATTTTCATTGGTATTTGTGTAAACTATGTGACCAGAAACAAATCGTTTATCTTTACTTAGCAGCAGTTTTGTCAACATTAAGTTAGGGATATTAATAACTAACATCTATTGAGCTAAGCTTCTGATAAGAGTTTTATGAACATTATTTTTATTTAACCCAAAAATTATATACTAGAATTAAGTACAATTACAATTCACATTTTTTAAGAAATGAAATCGAAGAATTAATGTGGATAAATTGACCAAATGTAGCAGAAAATATTACCAAGTAGCAAATGAGAGATTTAAATTTAGGTAATAGCAACATTGCTCCTGGTTCCTTCACAAAGATTTATTGGAGTGGTTATATATGATATTGTGTGACAGTGCTTTGAATTTTCTAAAGTTTTATATGTTTTTTACTTGTTTCATAACTATGCTTTAGAGTTCATCATATTTCCATACCATTTAAATTACAATTTCAGACTTTTTTTTTCCTTTAAGTTCTGGGATACATGTGCAGAACGTGCAGGTATGTTACATAGATATACATGTGCCATGGTGGTTTGTGGCACCTATCAACCCATCATCTAGGTTTTTTTTTTTTATTTATTTATTTATTTTTCTTTTATTATTATTATTATTATTATTATTATATTTTAGGTTTTATGGTACATGTGCGCAATGTGCAGGTAAGTTACATATGTATACATGTGCCATGCTGGTGCGCTGCACCCACCAACTTGTCATCTAGCATTAGGTATATCTCCCAGTGCTACCCCTCCCCCCTCCCCCCACCCCACAACAGTCCCCAAAGTGTGATGTTCCCCTTCCTGTGTCCATGTGTTCTCATTGTTCAATTCCCACCTATGAGTGAGAATATGCGGTGTTTGGTTTTTTGTTCTTGCGATAGTTTACTGAGAATGATGATTTCCAATTTCATCCATGTCCCTACAAAGGACGTGAACTCATCATTTTTTATGGCTGCATAGTATTCCATGGTGTATATGTGCCACATTTTCTTAGTCCAGTCTATCATTGTTGGACATTTGGGTTGGTTCCAAGTCTTTGCTATTGTGAATAATGCGGCAATAAACATACGTGTGCATGTGTCTTTATAGCAGCATGATTTATAGTCCTTTGGGTATATACCCAGTAATGGGATGGCTGGGTCGAATGGAATTTCTAGTTCTAGATCCCTGAGGAATCGCCACACTGACTTCCACAAGGGTTGAACTAGTTTACAGTCCCACCAACAGTGTAAAAGTGTTCCTATTTCTCCACATCCTCTCCAGCACCTGTTGTTTCCTGACTTTTTAATGATTGCCATTCTAACTGGTGTGAGATGGTATCTCATTGTGGTTTTGATTTGCATTTCTCTGATGGCCAGTGATGGTGAGCATTTTTTCATGTGTTTTTTGGCTGCATAAATGTCTTCTTTTGAGAAGTGTCTGTTCATGTCCTTTGCCCACTTTTTGATGGGGTTGTTTGTTTTTTTCTTGTAAATTTGTTGGAGTTCATTGTAGATTCTGGATATTAGCCCTTTGTCAGATGAGTAGGTTGCGAAAATGTACTCCCATTTTGTAGGTTGCCTGTTCGCTCTGATGGTAGTTTCCTTTGCTGTGCAGAAGCTCTTTAGTTTAATTAGATCCCATTTGTCAATTTTGGCTTTTGTTGCCATTGCTTTTGGTGTTTTAGACATGAAGTCCTTGCCCATGCCTATGTCCTGAATGGTAATGCCTAGGTTTTCTTCTAGGGTTTTTATGATTTTAGGTCTAACATTTAAGTCTTTAATCCATCTTGAATTGATTTTTGTATAAGGTGTAAGGAAGGGATCCAGTTTCAGCTTTCTACATATGGCTAGCCAGTTTTCCCAGCACCATTTATTAAATAGGGAATCCTTTCCCCATTGCTTGTTTTTCTCAGGTTTGTCAAAGATCAGATAGTTGTAGATATGTGGCATTATTTCTGACGGCTCTGTTCTGTTCCATTGATCTATATCTCTGTTTTGGTACCAGTACCATGCTGTTTTGGTTACTGTAGCCTTGTAGTATAGTTTGAAGTCAGGTAGTGTGATGCCTCCAGCTTTGTTCTTTTGGCTTAGGATTGACTTGGCGATGCGGGCTCTTTTTTGGTTCCATATGAACTTTAAAGTAGTTTTTTCCAATTCTGTGAAGAAAGTCATTGGTAGCTTGATGGGGATGGCATTGAATCTGTAAATTACCTTGGGAAGGATGGCCATTTTCATGATATTGATTCTTCCTACCCATGAGCATGGAATGTTCTTCCATTTGTTTGTATCCTCTTTTATTTCCTTGAGCAGTGGTTTGTAGTTCTCCTTGAAGAGGTCCTTCACTTCCCTTGTAAGTTGGATTCCTAGGTATTTTATTCTCTTTGAAGCAATTGTGAATGGGAGTTCACTCATGATTTGGCTCTCTGTCTGTTATTGATGTATAAGAATGCTTGTGATTTTTGCACATTGATTTTGTATCCTGAGACTTTGCTGAAGTTGCTTATCAGCTTAAGGAGATTTTGGGCTGAGACAATGGGGTTTTCTAGATATACTATCATGTCATCTGCAAACAGGGACAATTTGACTTCCTCTTTTCCTAATTGAAGACCCTTGATTTCCTTCTCCTGCCTAATTGCCCTGGCCAGAACTTCCAACACTACGTTGAATAGAAGTGGCGAGAGAGGGCATCCCTGTCTTGTGCCAGTTTTCAAAGGGAATGCTTCCAGTTTTTGCCCATTCAGTATGATATTGGCTGTGGGTTTGTCATAAATAGCTCTTATTATTTTGAGATACGTCCCATCAATTCCTAATTTATTGAGAGTTTTTAGCATGAAGGGTTGTTGAATTTTGTCAAAGGTCTTTTCTGCATCTATTGAGATAATCATGTGGTTTTTGTCTTTGGTTCTGTTTATATGCTGGATTACATTTATTGATTTGCGTATATTGAACCAGCCTTGCATCCCAGGGATGAAGCCCACTTGATCATGGTGGATAAGCTTTTTGATGTGCTACTGGATTCTCTTTGCCAGTATTTTATTGAGGATTTTTGCATCAATGTTCATCAAGGATATTGGTCTAAAATTCTCTTTTTTTGTTGTGTCTCTGCCAGGCTTTGGTATCAGGATGATGCTGGCCTCATAAAATGAGTTAGGGAGGATTCCCTCTTTTCTATTGATTGGAATAGTTTCAGAAGGAATGGTACCAGCTCCTCCTTGTACCTCTGGTAGAATTCGGCTGTGAACCCATCTGGTCCTGGACTTTTTTTGGTTGGTAAGCTATTGATTATTGCCACAATTTCAGCTCCTGTTATTGGTCTATTCAGAGATTCAACTTCTTCCTGGTTTAGTCTTGGGAGGGTGTATGTGTTGAGGAATTTATCCATTTCTTCTAGATTTTCCAGTTTATTTGCATAGAGGTGTTTGTAATATTCTCTGATGGTAGTTTGTATTTCTGTGGGATCGGTGGTGATATCCCCTTTATCATTTTTTATTGCATCTATTTGATTCTTCTCTCTTTTTTTCTTTATTAATCTTGCTAGCGGTCTATCAATTTTGTTGATCCTTTCAAAAAACCAGCTCCTGGATTCATTGATTTTTTGAAGGGTTTTTTGTGTCTCTATTTCCTTCAGTTCTGCTCTGATTTTAGTTATTTCTTGCCTTCTGCTAGCTTTTGAATGTGTTTGCTCTTGCTTTTCTAGTTCTTTTAATTGTGATGTTAGGGTGTCAATTTTGGATCTTTCCTGCTTTCTCTTGTGGGCATTTAGTGCTATAAATTTCCCTCTACACACTGCTTTGAATGCATCCCAGAGATTCTGGTATGTTGTGTCTTGGTTGTCGTTGGTTTCAAAGAACATCTTTATTTCTGCCTTCATTTCGTTATGTACCCAGTAGTCATTCAGGAGCAGGTTGTTCAGTTTCCACGTAGTTGAGCGGTTTTGAGTGAGATTCTTAATCCTGAGTTCTAGCTTGATTGCCCTGTGATCTGAGAGACAGTTTGTTACAATTTCTGTTCTTTTACATTTATTGAGGAGAGCTTTACTTCCAAGTATATGGTCAATTTTGGAATAGGTGTGGTGTGGTGCTGAAAAAAATGTATATTCTGTTGATTTGGGGTGGAGAGTTCTGTAGATGTCTATTAGGTCCGCTTGGTGCAGAGCTGAGTTCAATTCCTGGGTATCCTTGTTGACTTTCTGTCTCGTTGATCTGTCTAATGTTGACAGTGGGGTGTTAAAGTCTCCCATTATTAATGTGTGGGAGTCTAAGTCTCTTTGTAGGTCACTGAGGACTTGCTTTATGAATCTGGGTGCTCCTGTATTGGGTGCATATATATTTAGGATAGTTAGCTCTTCTTGTTGAATTTATCCCTTTACCATTATGTAATGGCCTTCTTTGTCTCTTTTGATCTTTGTTGGTTTAAAGTCTGTTTTATCAGAGACTAGGATTGCAACCCCTGCCTTTTTTTGTTTTCCATTTGCTTGGTAGATCTTCCTCCATCCTTTTATTTTGAGGCTATGTGTGTCTCTGCACGTGAGATGGGTTTCCTGAATACAGCACACTGATGGGTCTTGAGTCTTTATCCAATTTGCCAGTCTGTGTCTTTTAATTGGAGGATTTAGTCCATTTACATTTAAAGTTAATATTTTTATGTGTGAATCTGATCCTGTCATTATGATGTTAGCTGGATATTTTGCTCGTTAGTTGATGCAGTCTCTTCCTAGTCTCGATGGTCTTTACATTTCAGTATGATTTTGCAGTGGCTGGTACCGGTTGTGCCTTTCCATGTTTAGCACTTTCTTCAGGAGCTCTTTTAGGGCAGGCCTGGTGGTGACAAAATCTCTCAGCATTTGCTTGTCTGTAAAGTATTTTATTTCTCCTTCACTTATGAAGCTTTGTTTGGCTGGATATGAAATTCTGGGTTGAAAATTCTTTTCTTTAAGAATGTTGAATATTGGCCCCCACTCTCTTCTGGCTTGTAGGGTTTCTGCTGAGAGATCCGCTGTTAGTCTGATGGGCTTCCCTTTGATGGTAACCCGACCTTTCTCTCTGGCTGCCCTTAACATTTTTTCCTTCATTTCAACTTTGGTGAATCTGACAATTATGTGTCTTGGAGTTGCTCTTCTCGAGGAGTATCTTTGTGGCGTTCTCTGTATTTCCTGAATCTGAATGTTGGCCTGCCTTCCTAGATTGGGGAAGTTCTCCTGGATAATATCCTGCAGAGTGTTTTCCAACTTGTTTCCATTCTCCCCGTCACTTTCAGGTACACCAATCAGACGTAGATTTGGTCTTTTCACATAGTCCCACATTTCTTGGAGGCTTTGCTCGTTTCTTTTTATTCTTTTTTCTCTAAACTTCCCTTCTTGCTTCATTTCATTCATTTCATCTTCCAGGGCTGACACCCTTTCTTCCATTTGATCGCATCGGCTCCTGAGACTTCTGCATTCTTCACGTAGTTCTCGAGCCTTGGTTTTCAGCTCCATCAGCTCCTTTAAGCACTTCTCTGTATTGGTTATTCTAGTTATACATTCTTCTAAATTTTTTTCAAAGTTTTCAACTTCTTTGACTTTGGTTTGAATATCCTCCCGTAGCTCGGAGTAATTTGATCGTCTGAAGCCTTCTTCTCTCAGCTCGTCAAAGTCATTCTCTGTCCAGCTTTGTTCCGTTGCTGGTGAGGAACTGCGTTCCTTTGGAGGAGGAGAGGTACTCTGCTTTTTAGAGTTTCCAGTTTTTCTGCTCTGTTTTTTCCCCATCTTTGTGGTTTTATCTACTTTTGGTCTTTGATGATGGTGATGTACAGATGGGTTTTTGGTGTGGATGTCCTTTCTGTTAGTTTTCCTTCTAACAGACAGGACCCTCAGCTGCAGGTCTGTTGGAGTACCTGGCCGGCCGTGTGAGATGTCAGTCTGCCCCTGCTGGGGGGTGCCTCCCAGTTAGGCTGCTCGGGGGTCAGGGGTCAGGGACCCACTTGAGGAAGCAGTCAGCCTGTTCTCAGATCTCCAGCTGCGTGCTGGGAGAACCACTGCTCTCCTCAAAGCTGTCAGACAGGGACATTTAAGTCTGCAGAGGTTACTGCTGTCTTTTTGTCTGTGCCCTGCCCCCAGAGGTGGAGCCTACAGAGGCAGGCAGGCCTCCTTGAGCTGTGGTGGGCTCCACCCAGTTCAAGCTTCCAGGCTGCTTTGTTTACCTAAGCGAGCCTGGGCAATGGCGGGCGCCCCTCCCCCAGCCTCGCTGCCGACTTGCTGTTTGGTCTCTGACTGCTGTGCTAGCAATCAGTGAGACTCCGTGGGCGGAGGACCCTCTGAGCCAGGTGCGGGCTATACTCTCCTGGGGCACCGTTTCCTAAGCCCGTCGGAAAAGCACAGTATTCGGGTGTGAGTGGCCCGATTTTCCAGGTGCCGTCTGTCACCCCTGGAAGGGGAACTCCCTGACCCCTTGCGCTTCCCGAGTGAGGCAATGCCTCGCCCCTGCTTCGGCTGGCGCACGGTGCGCTCACCCACTGACCTGCGCCCACTGTCTGGCACTCCCTAGTGAGATGAACACAGTACCTCAGATGGAAATGCAGAAATCACCCATCTTCTGCGTCGCTCACACTGGGAGCTGTAGACCGGAGCTGTTCCTATTCGGCCATCTTGGCTCCTCCCCTCCATCATCTAGGTTTTAAGCCCCACATGCATTAGGTATTTGTCCTAATGCTCCCCCTCTCCTTCCCCCCCACCCTCTGACAGTCCCCGGTGTGTGATGTTTCCCTTCCTGTGTCCATGTGTTCTCATTGATCAACTTCCGCATATGAGTGAGAACATGTGGTGTTTGGTTTTCTGTTACTGGGATAGTTTGCTGAGAATGAAAGCTTCCAGCTTCATCCATGTCCCTGCAAAGGATATGAACTCATTTTTTTTTATGGCTGCATAGCATTCCATGGTGTATATGTGCCACATTTTCTTTATCCAGTCTATCATTGATGGGCATTTGAGTTGGTTCCAAGTCTTTGCTATTGTAAATAGTGCTGCAATAATCATACATGTGCATGTGTCTTTACAGTAGAGTGATTTATAATCCTTTGGGTATATACCCAGTAATGGGATTGCTGGGGCAAATGGGATTTCTGGTTCTAGATCCTTCAGGAATCACCACACTGTCTTCCACAGTGGTTGAACTAATTTACACTCTCACCAATAGTGTAAAACCGTTCCTATTTTTCCACGGCCTCGCCAGCATCTGTTGTTTCCTGAATTTTTAATAACCGCCATTCTAACTGACACGAGATGGTATCTCATTGTGGTTTTGATTTTCATTTCTCTAATGACAGTGATAATAAGCTTTTTTTCCATATGTTTGTTGGCCACATAAATGTCTCTTTTGAGAAGTGTCTATTCATATCCTTCACCCACTTTTTGATGGGGTTGTTTGTTTTTTTCTTGTAAATTTGTTTAAGTCTTTTGTAAATTCTGGATATCAGATCTTTCTCAGACAGATAGACTGCAAAAATTTTCTCCCATTCTGTAGGTTGCCTGTTCACTCTGATGATATTTTCTTTTACTGTGCAGAAACTCTTTAGTTTGATTAAATCTCATTTGTCAATTTTGGCTTTTGTTGCAATTGCTTTTGGTGTTTTAGTCATGAAGTCTTTGCCCATGCCTATGTCTGGAATGGTATTGCCTAGGTTTTCTTCTAGGGTTTTTATGGTTTTGGGTTTTACAATTAAGTCTTTAATCTATCTTGAGTTAATTTTTTGTATAAGGTGTAAAGAAGGGGTCTAATTTCTGTTTTGTGCATATGGCTAGCCAGTTTTCCCAGCATCATTTATTAAATAGGGAATCCTTTCCCCATTTCTTATTTTTTTCAGGTTTGGTGAATATCAGATGGCTGTAGATGTGTGGTCTTATTTCTGAGGTCTCTGTTCTGTTCCATTGGTCTATATATCTGTTTTGGTACCAGTACCATGCTGTTTTGATTACTGTAGCCTTATAGTATAGTTTGAAGTCAGGTAGTGTGATGCCTCCAGCTTTGTTATTTTTGCTTAGGATTGTCTTGGCTATACGGGCTCTTTTTTGGTTCTACATGAAATGGAAAGTAGTTTTTTTTCAAATTCTGCAAAGAAAGTCACTGGTAGCTTGATGGGAATAGCATTGAATCTGTAAATTACTTATGGAAGTATGGTCATTTTCACAATATTGATTCTTACTTTCCATGAGCATGGAGTGTTTTTCCATTTGTTTGTGTCCTCTCTTATTTCCTTGAGCAGTGGTTTCTAGTTCTCCTTGTAGAAGTTCTTCACGTCCCTTGTAAGTTGTCTTTTTAGGTATTTGAATCACTTTGTAGCAATAAAATTTAAGTTTTTGAGGTGAATACAACTCTTTATTTTTCTTTTCACTTGACATAACTGCCTGGTGCTTAATAATGTGTCTTTTGCACAATACACCACAAAATTATGGTCAGTTATTTTAAGATCCAACCTTTGAAACAGAAATGTTGACTTTTCTATTTTCTCTTGGAAATCATCAGAAATTTCACAGTATTTTAATGTTATTGCTTTGAATTAAAATTATTAAATCACTATTAGTTAAGAATGAAAAATGATTGCTGAGTCCCCGACTGTTCCATAACTTACCTACTACTGTAATTATCTTGGTAGTGTAGAGTAGGATTTGCCTCTAGGGGATGCCAAAGTCTATGTAAATTTTATCTCATATAATATAAATGAAAACATATCTTTATTAATGGACAAACACCCAATGAACATGATTTTACAGACAACAAATTCTGAATATTCCAGAGGTAGCTTTCTAGAGCTGAGTAAATGTTGTACCTTTTTTACGGGAGTTATCCAGCTCCCTGTAGTCCATAGAACACATCTCACTTAGTCCTGGCCCCATGCCCAAAGGAATTTATTTTTTCTTAGCAAAACATGTAGGCATTTCCTTTGTCAGAGAATAAACCATATCAGTAGCTTATGATTGGAAGAAAATGAGATGAGATAATCAAGGATTCAGTATAATGCAGGAACCTGCTCACGGAGCCTACACACAATCAATTTAATGCTTATGACATCATGTTGGAAGCTTGAACTTTGTTTCCTTCAAATTAGGACTTTGTTTTTCAGATCTGGTTGTTAAACATCTACAAGCCTACTTCAAATCAAAGTACAGTACTTGAAAACTACATGAAGAAAATAATAAAATCTACGTTTTACTGTTTTATAGTCTGTGAATATTGTCTGATTTCAGATATTCATAGCATCAAGTATCTTTTTTTTTTTTTTTTTTTTTGAGATGGAGTTTTGCTCTTGTGCCAAGCTGGAGTGCAATGGCACGATCTCAGTTCACTGCAACTTCCGCCTCCTGAGTTCGAGCAATTCTCCTGCCTCAGCCTCCCAAGTAGCTGGGACTACAGGCAGGTACCACCACACCTGGCTAATTTTTTGTATTTTTGGTAGACACAGGGTTTCACCACATTGGTCAGGTTGGTCTCGTACTCCTGATCTCAGGTGATCCACCTGCCTCAGCCTCCCAAAGTGCTGGGATTACAGGTGTGAGCCACCGTGCCCGGCCAGCATCAAGTATCTTTTAAAGAAATTTCACAAGACATTACTGATCTATATAATTTGTTGACTATGATTTACATTATAAATAGTAAAAACAAAAAAAATTGAAACAATGTATGAAGTCTTTTTTTTCTAAAAACGATTTTTATTATTTTATTAATATCTATTTTAATATATCTACATTGGCCAGGCACGGTGGCTCATGCCCATAATCTCAACACATTGGGAGGCCGAGGCGGCCGGATCACCTGAGGTCAGGAGTTCGAGACCACCCTGGCCAACATGGTGAAACCCCGTCTCTACTAAAAATACAAAAATTATCCAGGCATGGTGGCAGGTGCCTGTAATCTCAGCTACTAGGGAGGCTGAGGCAGGAGAATCACTTGAACCAGGGAGGCAGAGGTTGCAGTGAGCTGAGATCACACCACTGCACTCCAGCCTGGGTGAAAGGGTGAGACTCCATCTCAAAAAAAAAAAAAGTATATACATAATATATCTATATTACTTAAGAATCAAATAATATTTTACTGTCCTTGTTCCAAAATAGAATTAGTATATGGTTATCTGTGTGGGGAATGAAAACATGAAAGTAAGTGAAAAATAACACAAACTCAAGAAGAAATGGAAAGAAACTGAGAATAATAGATAGTTAGTTATTTTATGTTCTGGTTACTATATCTTATGTTCAGTGACCCTAACAGGCCAGAGAGGAATCCTCAGCAAATAGCCTGAAGAAATTGTAATAAACCAAATTGTGATTAAAAAGCCAAAAATGTATTCAATTAGATGAATTTTAAAAAGTGTTTCTGGTTGTTACTTTTGCTAAATGAAAATAATAATAATCATTATTTTTCATATAATTTTGATGTACATATTATCTCTGAAAAAAATTACCAAAGAAATAAGAGGTTTACTCAACAATATTAAAGTGAAATGTATGATATCCGCCATTATTCTGCTTTAATCTTTAATTTTTGAATTCTAAAATCCCAGAGTATATCTTTGAGGCAGTGAAGTTACATCTACTTAGATGTATTCTGTACCTCTTAAAAATATTTAGCACCATTTTGTTTATAGAAATTATCATCATTACATAGAGAAAAATGTGAATACTAGTGATCAAATTTATTTAAACTTTTCTAATTTAGACTGATTAGAATATAAAGCTAGAGGTAAAATTTGAATCACTGCAACATATAGTGCCTTAATAAATGAGACCTACAGAACCTCTATAAATCTTTTCCATAAGCATTAGGGATTCAACCTCTCAAGTTTGATAGTTTGAATAAACAATTTTATTTTATCACCATTCTTTATCTTCACCCCAGTTGCTCTCCTACACTGAACCTTGGCTAAATCACAGTGCTGGCTTTGACCAAATGGATGTGGGCTGTTGACCCAAGCAGAACCTGAAAAATTCAGTTGTCTATTTCCACTTTCTCACTACTACCTTTACCACTGCTTCAGAGCATTCTTCCGTTAGCTTGCTATAGGTGGGAAATATGTTATGCAGATTTAATTTCTACCAGTCATCCCATTGGAGGCCAACAGCCATCTGATGACAGATGTGTGCATGAGCACAGTGTAGACCAGAACAACAAAGAAAAAACAACTCTAAATCACCAACCAACAGTTCTGTGCACCTAATAAATGCTTATCAATTTTTTTTCACTAGTGCAGAATTAGCTACACAATATGATTGATGCAATAAAGATAATAAACATCTGATAAACCAAGTTATTTATCTTCCTTCTCTGTCATTATGTTACATTTGTTTAAAAAGTCTAGAATATTTTTAAAAATTAGGCAAGGCATTTTCACTTAAATAACGAAATATTATGTTTTGTTTTGTACATTTAGAGCATTAATAAAATAAATCTACTTACAGATATACATTACATAGATACATTTTATTAAATTATTTTAAAAATATGATTAAGAGCTTTCATTATAATTCTGTTTAAAACATTATTAATAAGCTTAGTTTTATGTGAAAAAAATCATGTAAACATAATCATGCTATTACTAAATAATGAAATTTTAGTATAGGTATATTAATTACATTAGATTGAAGACAAGATGATATCTATTTTTTAATTACTTGCATATGACGGGAATGAAATGAAACTAAATTGTAGCCAAAGTAAAAAAAAGAAATACATCTGAATCATACTGCTTATTTGTACTGAACCAAGGAAAAATTCTGACTAATATAATCTGAAAGATGATCTTCAAGCTCATTTAGCAGAAATCAGACAATTAAAAGGAGTCAGTGTAATTATAGAAAACTGAATTATTGTAGACTAGCTTCATTTTTCTCTAGTAAAGGCAGTAAATTATTAGTATAACAGTGATAATACATCTCTCTTTGGCTGGCTTCATGTTTTGCTGCTTTCTTCTACATCATCTAGTCTTGGGCTCCACAGTTCTTAAACCAATCCTGACCAAGATAGGCATTACCTTTGTTTGGTATACTTGCAAATTAGGTTAAAACCCACATATTTCAGATCTTAGCATTAACCACAATCTTTGTGTTTCCAAGTCTGCTTCACTGATAACATGTCCAAAAATTTGTTTTTCAAGCACCAAACCTACATAGAGTCTCCTATGCAGTGCAGAATAGAGTTCAGGTTTTCACCTAGGTACATATGGGATTTCATTATATGATGTTTCATTTCAATATATTACAAAAAAGAGGAATTAGTCATTTAGTGATATTCACATTGGGTTATTATCTGAGATAAAGTTGGGTATATTCTCTATTTTTCCTTACTATTACTACCAGAACACAGCATATTTTTATATGGGTATGTCTACTATTTTTAGATCTATATATACACCCAAATGTATTCGTTTTCTAGAGATGTCACAACAAAGGAACAAAAACTAGATGGCTTAAATAATAGTTTATTCCCTCACAGTTCTGGAGGCTAGAAGTCCAAGATCGAGGTGTCAACAGGGTTGGCTTCTTCCGAGGCTTCCAACCTTGGCTGGTAGATGGCCATCTTCTGTGTCTTCACATAGCCTTCCCTTTGTGTACTCTCTGTGCCCTAATATTCTCTCATAAGGAAAACAGTTATATTGGCTCACGACCTATGCATATCTATTTATTATACTTTAAACACTCCCTAACCACCTTTAAAGGCCCTTTCTCCAAATGTAGTCACATTCTGAGGTACTGGTGGTCAGAACTCAACCTATGAATTTTGGGGAGATATGATTCAGCAGATAACACCATAATAAGACACAGATACTCCTCAGGATGTCTGAGGTCAATCATAATATCACAAATTAAAGTTATGCCATCATAATGAACAAAAAATACCTAGAATCTATTAAAAAAATTAGACATTTTTAACTTAAATAAAAAAAAAAAACTCTCCATGGCACAACTTAGCAAACTGGATAACACATGAAGATTCAGATAGACAATTGCAGTACATGTACCTTAAAATAGATTAATAATTACTACTCTTTAAAGCTTTTAAGATTAAGATGAAGAAAACAAAGATTCTTGTACAAAGCATCTGATGAAGATGGAATAGAGAAGAAACAAACAAGGAAAATAAACATATTCAAATAATTCCATTCTTGACAAGTCCTGCCTGCTGGAACTTGGTGTATGTCTTAGATACTGTATCTAATGATATCAGGAGTCTCTACATTAAGCTTAGCTTCTCCAATCAGGTTAGATTTTTTTCTCCAACAACGTTTCATTCTGTAGAGGGAGATGAGATGCTGACTTCCTTTTTCCACCTTGTCCTGAGGGTTCAAACTTCTGTAGCTTTTCTCCTGCCATCCTCAAAGTGACTGATAGTACTATCAGAGAAGGGAAGCCCCAGTTGGCAGGAGGTTACTCTACCACATTTCCGGAAGATGGGAACTCCATACCTGTTGCCATTACTCTTGCCCTCTCAGTTGTCTGTAATAGCAGTGTCACTGGCCTGCGTGAATATACCAAGAAGAGAGCAAAGGGAGTATTCGAGTTCCCAACTTACTCCAAGATAACCACACATCTCTAGGATATAGGCAGTCCTGTGAGGAGTGTGTCCCCCAAACAGCTGTGAGCTATCATGTTCTTACCAATTTGGAGAAACTGACTTGTAATTTTGTTGAGGCAGACTCACATATCCACGGTCACAATTTTGAAAGATGGAACTGAGTTACTTTGCTAGTGAGTGTCTTACAGTCCCTTTACATGCATTTTTCTCCATCACTTTATCCTTCTTAATGATGTAAATACTTTTAATTTTCACAAAACCCTATGAGCTGGGAAAATGATTATATTCTTGTTTTGGCATATGCAAAATCTCAGGTTCTGTCACTTAACATGAATAAGAACTGGGTTGCTACTCTGCGACATGTAATTATGCCCCTATGAAGATGCTGTCCAAATTGTTCTATGCCCCAGTTATACTGATAGATCATATTGAGAGGTGGCAGCGTGCTGGCAGTCCTCACAGCCCTCGCTCGCTCTCGGTGCTTCCTCTGCCTGGGCTACCACTTTGGCGGCACTTGAGGAGCCCTTCAGCCCACCGCTGCACTGTGGGAGCCCCTTTCTGGGCTGGCCAAGGCCAGAGCCCACTCCCTCAGCTTGCAGGAAGGTGTGGAGGGAGAAGCGCGAGCAGGAACCGGGGTTGCATGTGGCGCTTGCGGGCCAGCTGGAGTTCCGGGTGGTCGTGAGCTTGGCGGGCCGGCACTCGGAGCAGCTGGTGGGCCCTGCTGGCCCCAGGCAATGAGGGACTTAGCACCTGGGCCAGCAGCTGCAGAGGGTGTACTGGGTCCCCCAGCAGTGCCAGCCCACCGGCGCTGCGCTCGATTTCTCGCCGGGCCTTAGCTGCCTTCCCGAGGGGCAGGCCTCAGGACTGCAGCCCACCATGCCTGAGCCTTCCCCCGCCTCCATGGGTTCCTGTGCAGTCTGAGCCTCCCCAACGAGTGCTGCCCCCTGCTCCACGGAGCCCAGTCCCATCGACCATCCAAGGGCTGAAGAGTGCAAGCGCATGGCACGGAACTGGCAGGCCCTCCACCTGCAGCCCCAGTGCGGGATCCACTGCGAGAAGCTAGCTGGGCTCCTGAGTCTGGTGGGGATGTGGAGAGTCTTTATGTCTAGCTCAGGGATTGTAAACACACCAATCGGCACTCTGTATTTAGCTCAAGGTCTGTGAGTGCACCAATCGACACTCTGTATCTAGCTGCTCTGGTGGGGCCTTGGAGAATCTTTATATCTAGCTCAGGGATTGTAAACACACCAATCGGCACTCTGTATCTAGCTCAAGGATTGTAAACACACCAATCAGCACCCTGTGTTTAGCTCAAGGTTTGTGAATGCACCAATGGACACTCTGTATCTAGCTGCTCTGGTGGGGCCTTGGAGAACCTGTGTGTGGAAACTCTGTATCTAACTAATCTGATGGGCAGGTAGAGAACCTTTGTATCTAGCTCAGGGATTGTAAATGCACCAATCAGCACCCTGTCAAAACAGGCCACTCAGCTCTATCAATCAGCAGGATGTGGGTGGGGCCAGATAAGAGAATAAAAGCAGGCTGCCCAAGCCAGCATTGGCAACCTGCTTGGGTCCCCTTCCACACTGTGGAAGCTTTGTTCTTTCGCTCTTTGCAATAAATCTTGCTACTGCTCACTCTTTGGGTCCACGCTGCTTTTATGAGCTGTAACACTCACCGTGAAGATCTGCAGCTTCACTCCTGAACCCAGCGAGACCACGAGCCCACCAGGAGGAACGAACAACTCCAGCGCACTGCCTTAAGAGCTGTAACACTCACCGCAAAGGTCTGCAGCTTCACTCCTGAGCCAGCGAGACTACGAACCCACCAGAAGGAAGAAACTCTGAACACATCCGAACATCAGAAGGAACAAACTGCAGATGCGCCACCTTAAGAGCTGTAACACTCACCGCGAGGGTCCGCGGCTTCATTCTTTAAGTCAGCGAGACCAAGAACCCACCAATTCCAGACACAATATTAATCTAAGAACTGTTGATATGCCTTTTAGGACTTGATTTTAGAGAATTTTCACTCTGCCTAAGTGTAGGATTTACATACTAACATCCAACAACATCCTTAAAGTTTTTTTTTTTTTTTCCAAATTTCTTATTTGGTAGATATCCCAAATTCAAGATTATCTTGAATTATAGTCAATTTTCTTCATAAATGCTGTATTATTCTATTTACTCTTTAGTCTTTGTCACAATATTAAATATTTAATATGATCCTTCTGTGCACTGGACAAATACCACAACATTAACACAATTTTACAGAGAGCACACATTGTTTTAATTTTTATGGTAAAAGACACATTTCTTATCAAGAAAAGATAATCAAATATCAAAGAGATTAATTTTGTTTAAAATATTTAATTAAATATTAAAAATTAAATTAAAAGATGAGATGGAAAATACATTTTTGGATGTCATTTCAGGGTTACAACAGAAACACTAAAAGTAGAAGACTATTGACAGAATTTCAGCAAGAATGGTTTAATTCCAAGTCCGTCACAGTTATGACTCAGGCAGAAAAATTTTTATTTTTTAAAATCTACTTTGTGCAAATTGTTAGTGAATGTATTAGTTAATCACCTGAAGGCAAATCCCTAACAATGTGATTTTGTGCTAATTGTGTGGAAAAATATTTCTAGCTTTTAAAAATGCTACAGTCTGGGATGCTGTAGGGAATTCATCTTCCCTGTTTGAGCTGTTCTATTCAACCTTCCTCAAGGGCACTGAATCATATTGAATGAGTCATCCAGCATTCACATCATATCTGAAATCAAGGAAAACTCTCAAGAGGCAATGCTAGGGATTAAACACTCTCATTCTGTTTATATTCAGTTGGCATTAAAATGAAAAAGGAGTTATAGAATGAATTGGATTAATACTATGGATATCTTAATATCTCATTTTCATAATGCCTTATATTAGAATGCTGAAGTTTTAGACATAACAACCATGTTTTTCACTTTATTTTCAAAAAAGCTCCTCATTTTAAATTTACCTTCTTTAAAATATTTCTTGACTATTAATTAAATGAAAAAATACTAGACATATTATTAAAATAAATGTATGTTTCATCAGTATGCTTATTAAAGGGAAACCAGTGTCTTAACAGCCTTAGGTTAAGAAATATTAAATTAAGGAATGTTAAAGCATGAAGCTGTAAAAAATATATGTGTAAATTTCAAATGGTTGCAGGCACAACTGCTATTGACTTTAGTATTATAGGAGCTTATTTTGAAAATACTGAATCTTTCATTTTTTAGGAGAAAATAGATGAAATAAATTGATATATTAAATGTATGCATAATTTTATTTTTGATTAACAAAATATTAATGTTCCAAACAATAAAGATACATGTTTGTAAGTTAATATTTCTTGCATTTTCAACTTCTCTGTTATTTCTGTTGTATTTTTTTCACATGAGGCTAATTTCTACTTTCCCCCACCCACAAAACCCATGGCAGTTTCTCCAGTGTACCTAATGCATACCTTCAGTGCATCTAAATTAGGCTGATTTAGGTATAACTGTATCTTAAAAATTATATATATATGATTTAAGTATGAGTTTTCATTTTCATAAGCAGAATTGTCCTATAAATTATATTGTTTAAAATTTAACATTGGAGGGCTGGGCACAGTGGCTCTCGTCTGTAATCCCAGCACTTTGGGAAGCCGAGGCGGGCAGATCACGAGGTCGGGAGATCGAGACCATCCTGGCTAACATGGTGAAACCCCATCTCTACTGAAAAATACAAAAGAAAAAAGTTAGCTGGGCGTGGTGGCGGGCACCTGTAGTCCCAGTTACTTGGAGGCTGAGGCAGGAGAATGGCGTGAACCCGGGAGACGGAGCTTGCAGTGAGCAGAAATCGCGCCTGGGTGACTGAGCGAGATGCCATCTCAAAAAAAAAAAATTAACATTGGAGTTTTTAGATATACCCATGTTCCTATAGTAAATATAACTCATTATATTAGATGCATGCCATTTATCACAGTTATCATACATATGTGTGTGTTCATGTGCACTTATGTTTACTTATGTGTGTGTGTATATATACGTATATGTATATATATGTGTATGTGTGTGTGTGTGTATATATATATACACAGTTATAAATCTTTTCCTCCAGTGACAGACTTGTAGATTGCCTATACCTGTTGGCTACCAAGGATTACAACCCGTGATGAATGCCTTTATCAATATTTCCTTGCAGACTTGTGGGAAAGGTTTGGTGAGGATCTATATTTTGCTGTGTGACTGACTACTGGACATGGGAGATTTGCATATATGTTTTTACCAGATATTAACAATATTAACAAATAACCTCAATGTCTGCACACTTACATTCCCACTAGCAAAACTGAAGTTTTCAATTTCTCTATATTCTTATATTTCATAGCGTACTGACTTTAAATTTTCGTCAATCTGCTACTTGCAAAGGGTATGCTTTTTTGTATTAATATGCATTTTCATTTTTATCATTGAGGCTGTTCTTGCAAACATTAGCTATATATGTATATATTTCCTCAAAGACAGTATAGCAAAGGAGTAAAGAGCACTGATTCTGGACAGAAACAATTTAGGGGAAAATCTTGCCTCCTGATTACTTAAAGAAGAATAAGCAAATTTGGGTACCTTATTTAACTCTCTGTGCCTCCATCTATTCATCTATAAAATAAACATAATAATGTCTACTTCATAAACACTATTAGTGTTAACCCATACATGGGTTAATATGTATACAATGTTCAACAGTGTTCAGTATACAGTATATGTACGTATACATGTACACATATGTGTATATATGTGTATAAATATATATGTATACACATATGTATTTGCTCTTCATTTTTAGAATTATAATAGATTTACTTACTTAACTTTATGCTATTATAAAAATTATAGAGTAGGCTTAATTTGTCAAAAGTTTCTCTTAGATCTCTGTTGGAATTTTATTGAGTGTATATACATTTTAGTAGAGTTGACATATTAAAAATTAAGTTTCCTGGCCAGGCATGGTGGCTCATGCTTGTAATCACAGCACTTTGGGAACCCGAGGTGGGCAGATCACAAGGTCAAGAAATTGAGACCATCCCGGCCAATATGGTGAAATCCTGTCTCTACTGAAAATACACAAATTACCTCGGCGTGGTGGCGTGTGCTTGTAGTCCCAGCTACTCCAAAGGCTGAGGTAGGAAAATCCCTTGAACCCGGGAGGTGGAGGTTGCCATGAGCTGAGATCATGCCACTGCACTCCAGTCTGGTGATAGAGTGAGACTCCTTTAAAAAAAAAAAAGAAAAGAGAAAAGAAAAAGTTAAATTTCCCATCCATGAATCTATTAACTTTTGCCATTTATTTAAGTTTCTAAGTTTTGATGTAAAATAAAGAGTCAACGTTTCAAGTCAGATTCATAATAGAGATTTTCTTAGCAGCAAATTTTCTAATAATTTAAAGAATCTAGCCAATTTCAAAGCACAGATAAAACATGGATATGCCTGAGAATTTTTCAGGGTCCCAGTTTCTTTCTTCATGTGCCAGAATAAACTATGTTTTCCATTATGCATGTGAGATTTCAAATGATTCATGCAGAACAAATTTGCAAAAAGGCAGTTATTTCTATTATAAAATATCTTCCTTTTTAATCCCCCAGAATTTTATATATTCTAGGAAGCCAAGTCCTGTAATTCATAGAGTACAGGTTTATTTACGATAAACAAACTAAAATACAAGATAAATGCTGCTAATCTATCACATACTTTAGTACTCTCCATTACTTTTTCACCAATAACAACAGGAAGTGTGGCTAAGATGTTTAACAAGAAAGAGTAGTAAAATTTTCTCCTAATTGCTAACCCTATCCTTTACAGCTATGGATAAATTAACAGTTTGAACAATAAGGCCAATGCAGTCTTTGTTAGGGTAATTCCTGGACAATATTTTTGTCATTTTTAGCATGATACGTTTAAATACACTAATGCTTTGTTATTGCCAGTATAAATAAATACTGCTATTTTCATAAGTTCATTCATTTCATATATGACAACTTTGCTGAGCTTTTGTATTAGCTATGATTACTGTATATTTCTTCCATGTTAATTATCATACTATTTCTTTTTTTTCATACTTTAAGTTCTAGGGTACTGTACACAAAGTGCAGTTTTGTTACATATGTATACATGTGCCATGGTGGTGTGCTGCACCCATTAACTCGTCATTTATATTAGGTATATCTCCTAATGTTATCCCTCCCCCCACCCCCACCCCATGACAGGCCCTGGTGTGTGATGTTCCCCATCCTGTGTCCAAATGTTCTCATTGTTCAATTTCCACCTGTGAGTGAGAACACACGATGTTTGGTTTTTCTGCCCTTGCAATAGTTTGCTCAGAATGATGGTTTCCAGCTTCATCTGTGTCCCTACAAAGGACATGAACTCATCCTTTTTTGTGGCTGCATAGTATTCCATCGTGTATATGTGCCACATTGTCTTAATCCAGTCTATCATTGATGGACATTTGGGTTGGTTCCAAGTCTTTGCTATTGTGAATAGTGCCACAATAAACATACAAATGTATGTGTCTTTATAGCAGCATGACTTATAATCCTTCAGGTATATACCCAATAATGGGATTGCTGGGTCAAATGGTATTTCTAGTTCTAGATCCTTGAGGAATCGCCACACTGTCTTCTGCAATGGTTGAACTAGTTTACAGTCCCATCAAGAGTGTAAAATTGTTCCTATTTCTCCACTTCCTCTCCAGCACCTGTTGTTTCCTGACTTTTTAATGATCACCATTCTAACTGGTGTGAGATGGTACCTAATTGTAGTTTTGATTTGCATTTATCTGATGGCCAGTGATGATGAGCAGTTTTTCATGTGTCTGTTGGCTGCATAAATGTCTTCTTTGGAGAAGTGTCTGTTCATATCCTTTACCAACTTTCTGATGGGTTTGTTTGACTTTTTTATTGTAAATTTGTTTGAGTTCTTTGTAGATTCTGTATATTAGCCGTTTGTCAGATAGGTAAATTGCAAAAATTTTCTCCCATTCTGTAGGTTGCCTGGTCACCCTGATGGTAGTTTCTTTTGCTGTACAGAAGCTCTTTAGTTTAATAAGATCCCATTTGTCAATTCTGGCTTTTGTTGCCATTGCTTTTGGTGTTTTAGACATGAAGTCTTTGCCCATGCCTATGATCTGAATGGTATTGCCTAGGTTTTCTTCTAGGGTTTTTAAGGTTTTAGGTCTGACATTTAAGTCTTTAATCCATCTTGAATTAATTTTTGTATAAGGTGTAAGGAAGGGATCCAGTTTCAGCTTTCTACCCATGGCTAGCCAGTTTTCCCAGCACCATTTATTAAATAGGGAATCCTTTCCCCATTTCTTGTTTTTGGCAGATTTGTCAAAGATCAGATGGTTGTAGATGTGTGGTATTATTTCTGAGAGCTCTATTCTGTTCCATTGGTCTATATCTCTGTTTTGGGACCAGTACCATGCTGTTTTGTAGCCTTATAGTATAGTTTGAAGTCGGGTGGTGTGATGCCTCTAGCTTTGTTCTTTTGGCTTAGGATTGTCTTGGCAAGGCGGTCTCTTTTTTTGTTCCATATGAACTTTAAAGTAGTTTTTTCCAATTCTGTGAAGAAAGTCATTGGTAGCTTGATGGGGATGGCATTGAATCTATAAATTACCTTGGGCATTATGGCCGTTTTCATGATATCGATTCTTCCTATCCATGAGCATGGAATGTTCTTCCATTTGTTTGTGTCCTCTTTTATTTCGTTGAGCAGTGGTTTGTAATTCTCCTTGAAAAGGTCCTTCACATCCCTTGTAAGTTGGATTCCTAGGTATTTTATTCTCTTTGAAGCAATTGTGAATGGGAGTTCACTCATGATTTGGCTCTCTGTTTGTCTGTTATTGGTGTATAGGAATGCTTATGATTTTTGCACATTGATTTTGTATCCTGCGACTTTGCTGAAGTTGCTTATCAGATTAAGGAGATTTTGGGCTGAGACACTGGGGTTTTCTAAATATACAATCATGTCATCTACAAACAAGGATAATTTGACTTCCTTTTTTCCTAATTGAATACACTTTATTCCTTTCTCCTGCCTGATTGCTCTGGCCAGAACTTCCAACACTATGTTGAATAGGAGTGGTGAGAGAGGGCATCCATGTCTTCTTCCAGTTTTCAAAGGGAATGCTTCCAGTTTTTGCCCATTCAGTATGATATTGGCTGTGGGTTTGTCATAAATAATAAATAGCTCTTATTATTTTGAGATATGTCCCATCAATACCTAATTTATTGAGAGTTTTTAGCATGAAGTGCTGTTGTATTTTGTCAAAGGCCTTTTCTGCATCTATTGAGATAATCATGTGGATTTTGTCTTTGGTTCTGTTTATGTGATGGATTATGTTTATTGATTTGCATATGTTGAACCAGCCTTGCATCCCAGGGATGAAGCCCACTTGATCATGGTGGATAAGCTTTTTGATGTGCTGCTGGATTCTGTTTGCCAGCATTTTATTGAGGATTTTTGGATCAATGTTCATCAGGGATATTGGTCTAAAATTCTTTTTTTGTTGTGACTCTGCCAGGCTTTGGTATCAGGATGATGCTGGCTTCATAAAATGAGTTAGGGAGGATTCCCTCTTTTTCTATTAATTGGAATAGTTTCAGAAGAAATGGTACCAGCTCCTCTTTGTACCTCTGGAAGAATTTGGTGGCGAATCCTTCTGGTCCTGGACTTTTTTTGGTTGGTAGGCTCTTAATTATTGCCTCAATTTTAGAGCCTGTTATTGGTCTATTCAGGGATTCAAGTTTTCCCTGGTTTAGTCTTGGGAGGGTGTATGTGTCCAGGAATTTATCCATTTCTTCTAAATTTTCTAGTTTATTTGCATAGAGGTGTCTATAGTATTCTCTGATAGTAGTTTGTATCTCTTTGGGATTGGTGGTGATATCCTCTTTATCATTTTTTATTGAGTCTATTTGATTCTTCTCTCTTTTCTTCTTTATTAGTCTTGCTAGCAGTCTATCAATTTTGTTGATCTTTTCAAAAATCAGCTCCTGCATTCACTGATTTTTTGAAGGGTTTTTTTGTCTCTATCTCCTTCAGTTCTGCTCTGATCTTAGTTATTTCTTGCCTTCTGCTAGCTTTTGAATGTGTTTGCTCTTGCTTCTCTAGTTCTTTTAATTGTGATGTTAGGTTGTCAGTTTTAGAGATCTTTCCTGCTTTCTCTTGTGGGCATTTAGTGCTGTAAATTTCCCTCTACACACTGCTTTAAATGTGTCCCAGAGATTCTGGTATGTTGTGTCTTTGTTCTCATTGGTTTCAAAGAACATCTTTATTTCTGCCTTCATTTCATTATGTACCCAGTAGTCATTCAGGAGCAGGTTTTTCAGTTTCCATGTAGTTGAGTGGTTTTGAGTGAGTTGCTTAATCCTGACTTCTAGTTTGATTGCACTGTGGTCTGAGAGACAGTTTGTTATAATTTCTGTTCTTGTTACATTTGCTGAGGAGTGCTTTACTTCCAAATATGTGGTCAATTTTGAATAAGTGCAATGTGGTGCTGAGAAGAATGTATATTCTGTTGATTTGGGGTGGAGAGTTCTGTAGATGTCTATTAGGTCCACTTGGTGCAGAGCTGAGTTCAATTCCTGGATACCCTTGTTAACTTTCTGTCTCATGGATCTGTCTAATGTTGACAGTGGGGTATTGAAGTCTCCCATTATTATTGCATGGGAGTCTAAGTCTCTTTATAGGTCTCTAAGGACTTGCTTTATGAAGCTGGGTGCTCCTGTATTGGGTGCATATATATTTAGGATAGTTAGCTCTTCTTGTTGAATTGATCCCTTTACCATTATGTAATGGCCTTCTTTGCTCTTCTGATCTTTGTTGGTTTAAAGTCTGTTTTATCAGAGACTAGGATTACATTACAACCCCTGCTTCTTTCTTGTTTTCCATTTGCTTGGTAGATCTTCCTCCATCCCTTTATTTTGTGTCTATGTGTGTCTCTGCACTTGAGATGGGTCTCCTGAATACAGCACACTGATGGATCTTGACTCTTTATCCAATTTGCCAGTCTGTGTCTTTTAATTGGAGCATTTAACCCATTTACATTTAAGGTTAACATTGTTATATGTGAATTTGATCCTGTCATTATGATGTTAGCTGGTTATTTTGCTCATTAGTTGATGCAGTTTCTTCCTAGCCTTGATGGTCTTTACAATTTGGCATGTTTTTGCAGTGGCTGGCACTGGTTGTTCCTTTCCATGTTTAGTGCTTCCTTCAGGAGCTCTTGTGAGGCAGGCCTGGTGGTGACAAAATCTCTCAGCATTTGCTTGTCTGTAAAGGATTTTATTTCTCCTTCACTTATGAAGCTTTGTTTGGCTGGATATGAAATTCTGGGTTGAAAATTCTTTTATTTAAAAATGTTGAATATTGGTCCCCACTCTCTTCTGGCTTGTAGAGTTTCTGCCGAGAGATCAGCTGTTAGTCTGATGGGCTTCCCTTTGTGGGTAACCCGACCTTTCTCTCTGGCTGCCCTTAACATTTTTTCCTTCATTTCAACTTTGGTGAATCTGACAATTATATGTCTTGGAGTTGCTCTTCTCGAGGAGTATCTTTGTGGCATTCTCTGTATTTCCTGAATTTGAATGTTGGCCTGCCTTGCTAGGTTGGGGAATTTCTCTTGGTTAATATCTTGAAGAATGTTTTCCAACTTTGTTCCATTCTCCCCGTCACTCTCAGGTACATCAATCGGATGTAGATTTGGTCTTTTCACATAGTCCCATATGTCTTGGAGGCTTTGTTCATTTCCTTTTACTCTTTTTTCTCTAACTTCTCTTCTGGCTTCATTTCATTCATTTGATCTTCAGTCACTGATACCCTTTCTTCCAGTTGATTGAATCGGCTACTGAAGCTTGTGCATGCGTCACGTAGTTTTCATGCCATGGTTTTCAGCTCCATAAAGTCATTTAAGGTCTTCTCTACACTGTTTATTCTAGTTAGCCATTCATCTCATCTTTTTTCAAGGTTTTTAGCTTCTTTGCGATGGGTTCAAACATCCTCCTTTAGCTCAGAGAAGTTTATTATTACCAATTGTCTGAAGCCTTCTCTCAACTCTTCAAAGTCATTCTCTGACAAGCTTTGTTCTGTTGCTAGAGAGGAGCTGTGTTCCTTTGGAGAAGAAGAAGTGCTCTGAATTTTAGAATTTTCAGCTTTTCTGCTCTGGTTTCTGCCCATCTTTGTGGTTTTATCTACCTTTGGTCTTTGATGATGGTGACATATAGATGGAGTTTCGGTGTGGATGTCGTTTCTGTTTGTTAGTTTTTCTTCTAACAGTCAGTACCCTCAGCTACAGGTCTGTTGGAGCTTGCTGGAGGTCCACTCCAGACCCTGTTTGCCTGGGTATCACCAGTGGAGGCTGCAGAACCACAAATATTTCAGAACAGCAAATGTTGCTGCCTGATCGTTCCTCTGGAAGCTTCGTCTCAGAGGGGCACCTGGCCTTATGAGGTGTCAGTCGGCCCCTACTGGGAGATGCCTCCCAGTTAGGCTACTCAGGGGTCAGGGACCCACTTGAGGAGGCAGTCTGTCTGTTCTCAGATCTCAAACTCCATGTTGGGAGAAGCACTACTCTCTTCAAAGCTGTCAGACAGGGACGTTGAAGTCTGCAGAAGTTTCTGCTGCCTTTTGTTCAGCTATGCCCTGCCCCCAGAGGTGGAGTCTACAGAGGCAGGCAGGCTTGCTTGAGCTGCAGTGGGCTCCACCCAGTTTGAGCTTCCAGGCCACTTTATTTACCTACTCAAGCCTCAGCAATGGCAGGCACCCTTCCCCAAGCCTCGCTGCCACCTTGCAGTTTGATCTCAGACTGCTGTGCTAGCCATGAGCGAGGCTCCATGGGCGTAGGACCCTCCGAGCCAGGCACGGGATATAATCTCCTGGTGTGCCATTTGCTAAGATTGTTGGAAAAGTGCAGTATTAGGGTGGGAGTGACCTGATTTTCCAGGTGCCATCAGTCACGGCTTCCCTTGGCTAGGAAAGGGAATTCCCCAACCCCTTATGCTTCCCGGGTGAGGCGATGCCTCGCCCTGCTTTGGCTCATGGTCTGTGGGCTGCACCTACTGTCTGACAAGCCCCAGTGAGATGAACCCGGTACCTCAGTTGGAAATGCAGAAATCACCTGTCTTCTGCATCGCTCATGCTGGGAGCTGTAGACTGGAGCTGTTCCTATTTGGCCATCTTGGAACCTCTCCCAATTATCATACTGTTTCTACATTAGGCCAATTTTGCCTTCTCTTCCTTCCAATTTTTATACCTCTTATTTAATTTTCATGTCACATGTTTTTGGCCTGGATTTCAGGAAAATAGAAACAGTACTTATGATAGAGAATATGTTTATCTTCTCCCTGACTATAATGAGATAG
The DNA here is from genome assembly GCF_028885625.2 of Pongo pygmaeus. Classification (NCBI taxonomy): domain Eukaryota; kingdom Metazoa; phylum Chordata; class Mammalia; order Primates; family Hominidae; genus Pongo; species Pongo pygmaeus. The sequence continues at coordinate 78,740,445 of NC_072387.2, forward strand.
CATCTAGATTTTTTCCATTAAAAATTATGTGAAAATAGATTTCGTAAGCATTGTTTATTTAATTATAAAAGCTTAACTTGTGGGCCTACTTTTCTGAGTTTTAAATATAATGTTAAATAAAAATTTTAAAAGCCTCTCACTGGGTTAACTAAGAAAAAGGAGATAAGATACAAATTACCCTCATCAGAAATGCAAGAGGGAACATTACTACAGATCCCATGGATATTAAACAGCTAATGAAATAATATCATGAGCAATTATATGCCCAGATATTTGTTAATCTAAAAGAAATGGATATATTCCTGGAAAGTCAAAATTTGCCAAAACTCACATGAGAAGAAATATAAAATGTGAATAGGCTTATATCCATTAAAGAAATTGAATTAATAATGAATATGTGTTTCAAACATGAAGCATCAAACCCAGGCTGAGCTCAGTGGCTTATACCTATAATCCTAGAACTTTGGGAAACCAAGACAGGAGGATTACTTGAGGCAAGGAGTTTGAGACCAATCTGATCAAGAAAGAGAAACCCTGTCTCCACAAAAATTAAAAAACAGACAGTCATGGTGGTGCATGCCTGCAGTCCTAACTAATAAGGAGGCTGAGCACTTGGGATCAGGAATTCAGGGCTGCAGTAAGCCATGATCATGCCACAGCACTCCAGAGTGGGTGAGAGAGCAAGATCCTGTCTCAGAAAATAAAATAAAATAAATAAATAAATAATATAAAGCACTAGACCAAGATGGGTTCACTGATAAAATTTACTGAACACTTAAGAAAAAAAAATTCTCTATTATCTCTTCCAAAATATAAGAGCAGAGAGAATACTTTCTTATTCAATCTATGAAGCCAGCTTTTCCTGAGTATCAACAGCAGACAAAGATAATATAAGGAAATTATAGACCCATGTCTCTCATGAACATAGATGCAGAAATCCTCAGCAAAATATTAGCAAATTTAATCCAATATCATATAAAGATAATTATGCACTACAACCAAGGAGAATTTATCCCAGGCATGCAAGGCTGGTTCAACATTAAAAAAATAATTAATGTGATCCATCCATCACATCAAAAGGCTAATTATCATATCAACTGCAGAAAAGGCATTTGACAAAATTCAAAGTTTATGCATGATAAAAACTCTCAGCAAACATGGAATAGAAGGGAACATCTGCAACTTGATAATGAATATCTATAAAAATCTACAGGTAACATTATACTTAATGATGTTGAACAAGATGCCATCCTGCTAAAATTAGGAACAATAGAAGGATGTCCTTGCTTACCATTACTTTTCAACATTCCTCTAGAAGTCCTAGACAATACAATAAAGAAATAAAGGAAATAATATATATACAGATTGGGGAGAAAGAAATAAAACTATCATTTTTCACAGATGACATATTTATCAACATAAAAAATCCAAAAAACTTAACTGAAAAAAAAATCCTGGATTGAATACAAGATTATAGCAAGGTTGCAAGATAAAAGGTTAATAAAAAAAAGTCAATTGCTTTCCTATAAACCATTAGTGGGCAAGTTGAAATTGAAACTAAAAACTAAAAACTAAAAACACAATATCATTTACACTATCACCCCCCCAAAATGAGACACTTAGGTACAAATTTTAAAAATATGTATAATGTTGATATGAGAAGAGCTGCTATACTACACCCAGAAATAAACCATAAATAATAAAATAAATAATAAATGTACCTAACTGATATTCAAAAAAAGAGGAAAAGCAATACAATAGAGAAAAGATAGTCTATTCAACCAGTAGTACAGGGCAGGGCCAACTGGACAGTCACATACAAATAAATGAAACTCGACACAGACTTTTACATTCTTCACAAAAATTAACTCAAAATGGATCATAGAATTAAATGTAAAATAAAAAACTAAAAAAAAAACTCCTAGAAGACAACATAGGAGGAAATCTAGACAACCTTGTGTATAGTGATTACTGTTTTAGACACAGCACCTAATGCATGATCCATGAAAAATATGGTAAATTGGACTTCATTAAAATTAAAAATGTTTGCTTTGCAAAAGACAATATCAAGAGAAGTAATAGATGAATCACAAAATCAGAGAAGATGTTTGCAAAAGACATATTTGATAAAGGGCTGTCATTCAAAATATGCAAAAAAAAAAAAAAAAGACCCTCTTAAAAGTCAACGTAAGAAAATGAACAACCTGATTTTTTTTAAATAGGCAAAAATCCGGAACAGATACCTCACTGATGAAGATGAACACAGATGGCAAATAAGCATATGAAAAGATCCTCTGCATTATATCTCGCTAATAAACTGGAAGTTTTAAAATGAACAAGATACCAATATGCAACTACTTGAATGTCCAAAACTCAAAGCACTGGCAACACCAGAAGCCAGTGGCATGTAAGGCAACAAAAACCCTTATTTATTGCTGGGGAGAATGTAAAATGTCACAATGACTTTGGAAGACAATTTGGGAGTTTCTTACAAAACTGATTCTACTCTTACATACAATCCAGCAATCCCACTCTTTGGTATTTACCCAAATGAGTTGAAAACAGGTGCACACAAAACATGACAGCATGGATAATTATAGTAGCTTTATTCAAAATTGTCAAAACTGAGATGAAACTAAGGTGTTGTTCAGTCGGTTAATGGATAAATAAACTGTCATACATCCAGACAATAAAATATTATTATTCAGTGCTAAAAAGGAATGCATTATAAAACCATAAAAAGACATGGAGAAAACTTATATGCATACTACTGATTTTAAAAAGCTAATTTGGGCTGGGCATGGTGGCTCATGCCTGTAATTCCAGCACTTTGGAAGTGGGAGGATCACTTGAGGTCAGGAGTTTGATACCAGCCTGGCCAACATGGTGAAAACCCGTCTCTACTAAAAAAAAAAAAAAATTACCCAGGCATAGTGGTGGGTGCCTTTAATCACAGCTACTCGGGAGGCTGAGGCACAAGAGTCACTTGAACCTGGGAAGTGGAGGTTGTAGTGAGCCAAGATCAAACCACTGCACTCCAGGCTGGGCAACAGAGTGAGACTCAATCTCAAAAAGTAAAAATAAAAATAAAAAATCCAATTTAAAAATGCTGTATACCGTATGATTCCAACTACATGGCAGTATATAGAAAACAAAACTATGGAGAGACAAAAAAAAATGTTTAGTTGTTGCCGAGGTTTATGGGAGGGGGACAGGTAAATAATCAGAGCAGGGGGGATTTCTAGGGCAGTGAAACTATTCTGTATGATATGATAATGGTGGATATGTGTCATTAAACATTTGTGTAAACCCATAGAAGGTACAACACCAAGAGCAAACTCTAATGTAAACCATGTGCTTTTGTTATAGAGATTTGTCAATGTAGGTTAATCAATTATAACAAATGTACCTCTGGTGCAAGATGGTGAGAGTGGGGTGGCTGGCTGTGCATACGTTGGGAAGAGGGTATATAGGAAATCCCTGTACCTTCCACTAAAGTTTACCCTGAACCTAAAACTTTTTAAAAAAATAAAGCCTACAAAGTCCTAATTAGATAGAGGAAATAATTTTTTTATTTTTTATTTATTTTTATTTTTATTTTTTGGAGCTATATTATACAGCATGATGAATATAGTAAATAATATTATACAGCATGGTAAATACAGCAAATATGTTAATTAGCTTGATTTACTTATTCCATATTGTATTTATAAATCATAACATCACTTCGTGCCCCATAAAAATACATAACTGTAATTTATCAATTTATAATTTTAAAAATTAACTGAACCTAAAAGTAAGTCTACATAAAAATAATAATGAAGTGTTTATTTTTTTTAAAAAATTACACTGTAATGTAAGTGTTAACTTGCCCACATTGATCCATTGCATGTTGGCCTCTGAAAAAATGCTTTTCCCCCCTGGAAGAATGGGAAACCAGCCTGTATTAGTCCATCCTCATGCTGCTAATAAAGACATACCTGAGACTGGGTTATTTATAAAGGAAAGAGGTTTAACTGACTCACAGTTCAGCATGGCTGGGGAGGCTTTAGGAAACTTACAATCATTGCAGAAGGGGAAGCAAACGTGTCCTTCTTCATACAACTGCAGGAGAGAGAAGAATGAGAACCAAGCAAATGGGAAAGTCCCTTATAAAACCGTCAGATTTCATGAAAACTTACTCACTATCACCAGAATAGCATGGGGGAACCACCTCCATGATTCAATTACTTCCCACCAGGTCCCTCCCATGATACATGTGGAGTATAGGAACTACAATTCAAGATGAGATTTGGGTGGGGACACAGCCTAACTATAGTACAACCTAATAGTCCCATAGACAGTTTTTTTTTTATAAACTCAGAAATTGGCCCTTCTTGTCTTAAAGCTTAAAGCTTACATTTTTTTTTATCTCAGTTCCTTCCTCAAGAAGGGACTCTTAAGCCTCTCAGAAATTATCAAAGAACTGAAACTCAGCAGATCACCACAGCCAGACATTGAGACTCCAGGCCACTCATTCATCGTGACTACTTCCTTACCCCTCCCGATTTCCTGTTTTCTCACATTTCTTCCCTGCTATATAAACCCCAAATTTTAGTTGGTCAGGGAGATGGATTTAAGAATGATCTCTCATCTCCTCAGCTACAACGTTTGATTTAAAACCTTCTTCCTTGGCAATAGTCATTGCCTCAGTGATTGGCTTTATGTGCAGTGAGCAGCAGGACCTAGACTGAATCCCTGATGTTTCAGTAACAGATTTTGTTTCCTTAAACTGGAATGTGAGTTGCTCCTGGCTTGGCTGTTTTGGGCAAGGAATCTCAGAAGTCCTCCTAAGCAGCTGCCCACCCAATTTTGGCTGGAGGTGAGTTTCCATATCTCTCTGGGCCTGCCACAGCCAGCCCGAACTGCATTCCTGATTGCCTTGGAAAAACAGCCTTTGAAATGTGGCTTCCACATCTGGATTGGTGAGTGTCCTTTGTGGGCCCATACAGCAGGCTCTGCTTCTCTCAGTTTGAGAAATTTTTAAAGAAATTTTTCATGTGCAGGTTGAGAAATTTTTAATGTTTGGGGTGAACAAGCCCAACTGACTGAGAGAGGAAAGCACCCTGCTTCGGCTTGGACACTCTTGGGGGCTTGTGTGTAACTGTGTGTTGTGTGTTGCATCAGGGCAGGTGAGTGTCTTTTTGGGTATCAGATAGTGAGATAAGTTCCTCTCAATTTGGGAATTTCCTAAAGAATTTTTATTTGCAGGTTGATCAAGCTGAATCAATGGAGAGAAGAAGCACCTGACTGTTGACTGTTTCAGTCTGGACACTCTTGGGGCTTGTTGGTTGCTTCAGCAGTTGGATTTTGGTTTTGGAAATTGTGTGTGTATCATGGGAAATTCAAATTCCATAAAGTGATATTCTTTTGTAATACAACTTGGCCCCAACATTGTTTGGAATCTGGAGTTTGCTGTTGAATGGGAAAGTGGGATGGAGTTCCATGAACCCAGGCTATTGTGATGCTCTTCTAAGCAGGGTCAGGCCTGGTTAGTATGTGATATTATTTGGTGTTTTTTGGCCCCAGTATTCTTTGGAGTCTGGGGAGATTTGGCCTTTAAAACTCAAACTGACATGAAAACTACTTTACCCAAAATTTCGGTTCACAGCATCCATTGGATTACCTATTGGGACAAATCAATTCTAGCCATGTAAACCAGTGAGTCTGTGTTGCTATCTCATGGCTAGAGTTCTGAGTTAAAGCTATTGGATCTTTGTTTATATGTGTGTGTGCATGTCTAGATGTGTTCATGTCTATGTACATGTATTATGTTTTATGTCTACCAAATTGTCTTATGAATAAAAGAGCACTCATAAATGAAGTAAATGAGTCCAAAGTATTTTCTAAGTTCATGTGACTTAAGTAAATCTTTAATAAGCTGGCTTTAGAATTATTGGTAAAACAGAAATAGAAATGTCTTCAGCATTGTCAGCACACATTTTTATCTGGGTTTTATATTTGCCTCTGCTAGATATTTTGAGATGTCAGGGATTGGGACAGGTTATACATTTATAAACCCAGTCGAACAAAAAGATTTTTCTTTGTGTGATTTTTTTGATAAGACTAATATTACTGGTTTAATTAAAATAGCTAAATCTTTTGAGTTATTGGTGAGAATGCACATGTAGTTAACTTTAAGGTTCTTATTTAGGTGAACACCTGATATCCACAGATTATAAAGTTGTTAACAAGAAAGTAAGTAATGCATAAACAATATAGATAAACTGCCAAAAATAAAAAAAATGTAAATGGGTAAGCATCATAGGTGAATTTTTTGTGTAATTTAAATCTTAAAAAAATTTTTTTTGATGTTCATTGGCTGTCTGAATCATTTCCAATTAAGGAAGGATTATGATATGGAAAAACATGTTTCTATAAATTGTGGAACTGTTCTCATCTATAAAATGCTAATATCTGATACTTCAGGATTTCTTGCTTTCTAAGGTTTCACTAAAATTGAAGGTTAGTAAAGATAAGAATTATAGTTAATATATAATCTTGCATATAAAATGTGCTAAAAAAGATATGTTTCTAGTTAGAAGAATAATTTTGTCACTGGTTCACACCTGTAATCCCAGAACTTTTGGAGGCTGAGGTGGGCAGATCACGAGATCAGGAGTTCGCTACCAACCTGACCAACTGAAAATACAAAAATCAGCCTGATGTGGTGGCACATGGATGTAATCCCAGCTACTCAGGAGGTTGAGGCAGGAGAATCACTTGAACCAGGGACAAAGAGGTTACAGTGAGCTGAGATCATGCCACTGCACTGCAGCCTGGATGACAGAACAAGACACTGTCTCAAAAAAAAAAAAAATAATAATAATAATTTTTTTCTAATTCAGAAGTTATCTAAAAGTTTAAAAATATAGACTTGAAAAGGTTATTTATGAAACAATATAGAAAGGAGCCAGTAAGTAGGAGAGAGAAAACAGTTATGAATATGAAGATATACTTTTGGTAAGGAAGGCTATAGAGAAAAGAGAATAATTTTATATGAGAAAGGATCTTGTATGGTGAATTTTTGTCCTAAAATAAAATGACTGGTTATTAAAAAAGAAAAGAAAATTTAAGACAAAACAGCAAGTCCAAGCATATCATAGATGGTCTGTGAAAGTCATATGTGTTTTTTTGCTGGTTTCTCTATGTCTCTGTTTATGCACATACAAAGAAAACAGAAAGCTGAAAAAATGTAGATAGTAAAATATTCTTTAAAATATGATAGAAACTTGGAGAAATTTGGCTAGTTCACATTGGTCATAGTTAAAGCTCTTAGTCTCAATGAAGGTAAATTAAGAAATGTTATAATGAAATACGTCGGGTAATTGGCAATTCATTTTTTAACATAGTTAAGCAGAAAGCCAGATTTAACATGGAGCCAAGTTTCACACAAATGCTCTCATTGCTTTGTTTCATAACATGTTTGCTCTTCTGCGTAGATAATACTAGCACTGAAGTACTTACTGGTCATGTGCCTAAAGTGAGTTTCTTAATTGCATAAAATGTATAGTGGTATTGGTGGACTTAAAGACATTAATTTGTGTGCCAGGAACGAAATATCCATTATCTTTTTTAAGGCTCTGGGTAACATGTTAGCCTCCAAGGTTAACTGAGTAGGATAAAAATTTGGAGTTGGTTTCCTGTTAATTTGTTTTTGTGTTTAATTTTTATTTATTTGCTGTTTGTTCTCCTTGGGGTTCTATGTACATATACATATATATATAGAACCATTGATGTTTTCTGGTTTCTAGTAGAAGTCTTTTATTTGGTTCTATAAATAATCATGTTGTTTCCTATGCATTTCTAACAAGCCATCATTTGTTCTCTTTTTCTAGAATTCTTAAACTACCCTTGTCAAGCCTGCAAAAAAATGGTAGTGAACACCAGCCATTTAAAATTTGGTTGGTTTTGCTTACCTTTGGTTATCTAGAGAGATACAAGAGCTTTAAGGAACCTGGCAAAAATAAATAGATAAATAAATAAAATACTTATTTATACAAGTTTTGAGCAGAAATAGTGCACTATTTATTTTGTTACTTGAAAAATGAGGTGAGAATAAAAATGTTCAAAATGCATTTATTTCCAAGGTAATTAGATAATTAATTTCAATCAATAGAGTTTGTTTTAGATTTTTTTCTTTAGGTAATGAAAAATTGCAATGTGGGTGCAAAATTTTAATGTTCAGGAAAGATTAGCCTTGTCCTTAAGTGATTGGTATTTCCCTCGAACTAATTCAGTTGTGTTTACCTTTATTAAAATTAAGTGATATTCACTTGGATTAAGTAGTAATAACAAATTGTGAGACTTTCTAGTGTCTTTGATCCAAGCCGTTAATCAGTAGTGGGCCTTCATGTATGTACTTGAAAACAAAATACGTACAAGTTTTGTACTGGTATGAAGATTTTAGTGGTGGAAGTTACATAATCAGTTGTCAGTACTGTATCTAGAAACTAATCTTGGAAATATGTGATAATGCTCCTTTAAAATAGCTGAAAAGAAATAACTGTGTGCTTGTTCTTACTTTTTCCCTGTTTTGTTGTATAAAATTTACTGGTATTTACATTTACTTTGAAAAAATGATGGACAGAAAAGTTAGTTGTTTTACTTTGATAAATTTGCCATGGGACCCAAATCATCACACTTTTGATGTCTTTGGTCACAGTTCTGTCACTGGAATGCTAGCAACTAGAAATATGCAGTGAGTAACCTAACCACTGAAATGCAGTGATTTGAAGTGCTGCAGGCAGGCAATAACTCTTAGAAACCAAACCATAGTATTGTCACTTGTGACATGCGTAATCTATTAACTAATCCTTGTGCTGTTAAGTCACTGGCCTTTGACTCCTGGGTCTAAAAAAGGCACCAACCCCTGATAAACCTTGAGTAATGACACAAATTGAAGACTTGTCTTCAGACCTGGGAGAAGGTAACAATCAAAATGAACTGTTTTCATGAGACACGGGGCCAGAAATTAAAACTGTCAATCCCTATAGGCTGAGGGACTAATTGCGGAAGAAGTGGGCATGTGAGATTTTAAGGGCTGATTTTGAGGGATAAGATTAGTTCAGAGTTTTTCTATAAATTAAATATCAATGTTAGAAACACAGTCATGCAAGGCCAGTATCTGGGCCTATGTGTCAGAATAACAGAGTTTTCTTGGCGCATTGATCTGTTCCTTAATAGAAAACTGGAAAAGGTTATAAAAAGTTTATGGGAATCTTACTTTATGATTGAACTGATTAAAATTTGAAAGACTTGTTTATAAGATTTTACTAAAATTACCTTTAATGTCAATAATATACAAGACAAAGGTAAAATGTGTTTTTTTCTTTTGAACAATATTTTCATGTACAGGATAGTAAGATATTTTTGACTACGTTTTGAGTAATACTACAGAAGAAAAAAATAGAGGGAAGGAGAGACAGAGTTGGCCTCATGCTGTTTTTATTAGGTCTTATTGTTTAGGAAACTGGTCCTCTCTATCAAAGAGTAAACACTTTGAATGATAATTTTTCCTAGATGAATGACTATTTTATAGTAACTTGTGTTCCTATTTTGTGATATTGAGTGTCTTAGACCTTTGATATTTTACAAACTTTCTGATAAAAAATTTCAAGTTCTAAATTCAGTCTCTTTGATCTTAAACCAACATTTTTGGATATTAAGTTCCCTGATGTCCAAGAAATATATATTAGGCTTATTAGGTTTATTTGTTATATTAGAATTATACAGGAAGAATTGTCAAATGTGAAGTGGTATTTACCTTTCTGAGGGTTATATTTATATAGGTATGTTGTTAATATGTGTTCCAGGCTTATATGGCATTCCTGAAATTCTGATAGGTCTTAATATGTGTTCTCAGTACTAATTATAATTATTGTGTTAAATTATCTTATGCCACAGAACTTGTGCTAAACTGTTGTATGTCCTTGTCAACTGTGTCTTTTATTATGGCTGTTCTAAGACTTGTGTCATTCAAAATTGTTGTTTTGCTTGGATTCTCTTCAAAAGGTGACTTACAATAAGCTACAATCCAGAGCTTGCGTCTTTGGGGGAGTTCATGGAAATAACTTTTGAATGCAGGTTTCTGATAACTTTGGAGATAGTGCTACTGTATTGCATAAAACCTCCAGGACTCTAATTAAAAGGCTGATGTGTTCATAATGATTGCCTGCCGAATATGAAGCAGAGCAAGTGTTGATTGAAGGGCTTTTTCATGGCCGTTTTTGTTCAAAATATTGCTGATTCTTTTGTTTTTCAGAGTTTGGAGAATTTTTCTTTTCATTTCAGCTATTTATAGCCTTAAAATATACTTTAAGTACATAGAGTATACTTTTATAAATAGAATTTGGGGCATATTTATCTCTCTGCCTAATTTATCCAGAACAAAGTATTTGTGAATATTCTTAATTCATGGCAATGTGTTTGTTTGCAAACATTTAATAAGAACTCCTTTTCTTTTATAATGGAACCCAATTGGAGGAACTGGTAATTTTCCGAGGGCTTTGACTGAAATGGCTTTGTGAGAGGTTCCAGCAAAGCCAGTTTAGGAGAGCCTATGTGGACAATGATTCTTGCTGTACTTTATGTGGATAACCAGGGCAAGTATATGGGACTGAAGCTTATTTCACATGTAGGTTGGTCCTGCTGTAATTTGTCTTTGGTGGAAGTGGGGGAGTAGAGAGAGAAAGACTGTATTTTACAAGAAAACTACAGTATTAGATTAATCTTTGATTCCTGGGTGTCCACATGGTCACCTATGGAATGGAGCTGTCCATGATGCCCCTCCTCAGCATGAAGCAGCCAGAAAGATCAATGACCAGATTCCCCAAATAATAAAAAACTCTTGGGCTGGTTTCAATCCCCCCTTTCTATTTATCAATAAAAATCAATATTGATTTATCAATATTATCAATTATTGATAAATAGAAAGGGGGGACTTAAATTGGCCCAAGAGTCCCATAGACAGTGTCTGTTTTTTTAAAATAAACATAGAAATTGACACTTTTTGTCTTAAAGCTTGAAGCTTACATTTGTTTTATCTGAGTTCCTTCCTCAGGAAGAGACCCCCAGGCCTCTCAAAAAGTATCAAAGAACTGAACTTTACCAGATTATCACATCCAGGCATTGAGACTCCAGGCCCCTCATTCATCATGACTGACTGCTTCCTTACCCCTCCTGAGTTCCTGTTTTCTCATACATAGTTACATTTCTCCCCTCTATATAATCTTCTAATTTTAGTTGATCAGGGAGATGGATTTTAGATTGATCTCCCATCTCCTCCTGCAACACCTGATTAAAGCCTTCTTCTTTGGCAATAATTGTTGTCTCAGTGATTGGTTTTTTGTGCAGTGAGCAGCAGGACTTACATTGCATGATGGTGTTTCAGTAATAAATGCAGTAGGATAGCTACAACCCAGTGCATATAGCAATAAGTTTGGGTTTGGTTTATCCTTGTGACCTATGCATCTTAAGGACCTTATAATGTAAGCACTGGGATCTCCTTCCTGTAATCTTATATCCACACCACTAGGCATTCTGTTCTACTGTGGAAGCAATGGACAAAGGCAAACCATGCAACTGCTACTACTCCAGTTTTTATAATCTTTTAGTAGCTTGTGAAATGAAATAGAAAAAAAGTGAAATTATTAAATGCTGCTCAAATAAGTACAGTCTATGTACTATTTGGCCATTTGCTCTTGTTTGTATGATGTAGTCCAATTTGTATTAAAATATTTTAAGATTTTTTGGTAATAAAGTAATTTTGCAAATTCTGGGATAAACTTTGCCTGATCATAGCTGATTGATTTTAATTTCTCCTTAGATCAAGAAATTTGTTACATTAAGATATTGTGTATCTGTATCAATATGTGAGATTGGCATATAATTCCCTTTTCTTGGTTTACCTTTACCTCATTTTTGTAAAACCTTTTGCCAAGTTTTCCTCTTTTCTTGTATTACAGAGAAGTTCTCTAAAAGAGTGATTTTCTGTTAACTGAAAGTATAGTAGAAAATCCTCAATAAAATTCTAGCAAGCCAATTCAACAGCACATTAAAAAGATAATTTACCATGATTATGTGGGATTCACCCCTGGGATGCAAGGATGATTCAACATACTCAAGTCTATAAATGTGAAATACAAGCTTAGCAGAATGAAAGATAAAAATAAAATTATAATCTCAGTAGGTGCAAAAAAAGCAACTGACTAAATTGAACATCTTTTCATGATAAAAGCTGTTAACAAATAACATATAAAAAGCATGTACCACAACACAATAAAGGCCAGATATTACAAGGCCACAACAAACATTATACTCAATGGGGAAAACTGAAAGCTTTTCTTCTAAGATCCAAAACAAAATAAAGATGCCCACTCTCACCATTTCTATTCAACGTAGCACTGGAAGCTCTAGCCAGAGCAATTAAACTATAAAAAGAGATAAAAGGCATTAAAATTGGAATTGAAGAAGTTAAATTGTATCTCTTTGTAGATAACATGATCTCATACAGAGAAGACTGAAACTCCACAAAAAATTGTTAGAACTAACAAATAAATTCAGAAAGATTTAGGATACAAAAATCAATGCACAAAAATTATTAATATTTTTTATACATGAATAGTGAACTATTGGAAAACAAATCTGGAAAAGTTTCATTTTTCAATAACTACAAAAAATAAAAATTTAGGAATAAATTTAACCAAGAGGTGAAAGTTCTGTACACCAACTAGAAAATACTGGTGAAAAAAATGGAAGAAAACACAAATAAATTGAAACATCTATGTCCATGGAATGGAAGAATTAATATTTTTTAAAATCCCATACTACTCACAGTAATCTACAGATTCAATGAAAACCCTATGAAAATTCCAATGACATTTTTTTCATGGAAATAAAATAAATCATAAAATTTTTATGGATTGACAAAATCCATAGGGATTGACAAAATCCCTAAATAGTTAAAGCTATTTTAACTAAAAGAACAAGCTGAAAACATCACATTATCTGTCTTCAAAATATACTGCAAAGCTCTAGTAACCAAAACAGCATGGTGCTGACCTAAAAATAAACATATAGACCAATGGAACAGAATACAGAGCCCAGAAATAAATCCATGCATTTATAGCCAACTGATTTTTAACCATATTGCTGGGATAACTGGATCTCCACAGGGAGAAGAATATAATTAGGCCCTTATCTTATACCATATACAAAAATCAATATAAATTTTTTAAAAAAATAAATGAATAAAATAAATATAAAAATGGATTAAAGATGTAAATATAAGACTTGAAACTATTAAACCGTTAGAAGAAAACTAGGTGGAAAGCTTCATGAGATTAACCTGGGCAATAATTTTTTTGGATAAGACTTCAAAAACACAGGCAACAAAAGCAAAATTAGATAAATGGGATTACATCAAACTAAAAAGCTTCTGCAGAGCCAATGAAACAAATCAACAGAGCAAAATGACAACCTAAAAAAAAATACATCAGATAAGGGGTTGATATTAAAAATACATAAGGAGCTCGGCCTGGCATAGTGGTGCACACCTGCAATCCCAGCACTTTGAGAGGCTAAGGTGGGTGGATCACCCGAGGTCAGGATTTTGTGACCAGCCTGACTAACATGGTGAAACCCCATCTCTACTAAATACAAAAAAATTAGCCGGGCATGGTGGCACATCCCTGTAATCCGAGCTACTTGGGAGGTTGAGACAGGAGAATTGCTTGTACCTGGGAGGTTAGAGGCAGTGAGCCAAGATAGTGCCATATGTGTGTGTGTATATACATACACACACACATATTCAACCCACATATATATACACACACATATATATATAAGTGTATACATATATATACATATATAAGTATATACATAGATTGTGTGTGTGTGGGGGTGTATATATACGTATATATATATCTATGGAGCTCAAACAAGTCAATAAAAAGAAAACAGATAATCCAACTTAAAAATGGGTGAAGACCTGAATAGACATTTCTTAAATGAAGACATACAACTGGCCAATAGGTATATGAAAAAATGTTCAACATTACTAATCATCAGGGAAATGCAAATTAAAACTACAATGACATGTTACCTTATACCTGTTGGAATTGCTATTGTGAAAAAGACAAATAAGTGTTGGTGACAATTTGGATAAAAAGGAACACTTGCACTCTGTTGATATAAATTAGTATAGTCATTATGCAAAAAGGATGGGAATTTATCAAAATATTAAAAGCAGAATTACGATATAATTCATCAACCCCACGTCTTGGCATATATCCAAAAGAAATGAAAGCAGTCTTTTCAAGAGATGTCTGCACTTCCATTTGTATTGCAGGATTATTCACAATAGCCAAGTTACGGTATCAGCACAAATATTCGTCAATGGATGAATGGATAAAGAACATGTGGTACATATACACTATGGAATATATTCAGCCATAAAAAAATGATTTTTTAAAATTTTAGACATCATGAATGAACCTAGAGAACATTATGTTAAGAGAAATAAGCCAGTCATAGCAAGGCAAATACCACATGGTCTCAGTCATATACGGAATCTAAAAAATTGATCTCATAGAAGTAGAGAATAGAATGGTGGTTACTAGATGCTGGGTCAGTAGTGGGGAAGAGGTTGAGAAAATGTTGGAAAAAGATTACAAAATTTGAGTTATATAGGAGCAATAAGTTCAAGAGATCTGTTGTACAACATGGGTGACTATAGTTAAAATGAATATATTGTATTCCTGAAACATGCTAGCAGAGTAGATTGCAAATATCCTCACAATAAAAATGGCAAACATATGAGGTAATAGATATGTAATTTTGTTTGATTTGGCTATTCTACAATGTATATATATATATAATAAAACATCATGTTGTACACCAAAAATACATACAATTTTATCTGTGAATTTTTTTTAAATAAAAATTTTATAAAAGAAACTATAGTAGAACTCACTTGTAAAAGGCCATAGGGCTGAAGTTTTTGTGTGTGGTGGAGGGGTGAAGTACAGAATTATTTTTCTCTAACATTTTAAATTACATAATGATAATTTTTCTTTCAAGCTTTCTGTTTCTTCTACCATTTTAGCATCATATAGGTGAAGAAATGCATCTATTTTAATATGTTTTCAAATTTGTGAACATAAGTTTAATACTATTTAATAGCTCTTTTAAAAATCTCAGCAGTTACTTGTACCATAAAACACTTGGATCCGAAACAGGAAAAAACATTTCTATAAAAGATGACAAGTTCAGCAGAGGCTGTGACAACATTTTATCTTTTTGTAGGGATATGTTTCAAGCTAAAGTCACATGTTTATGCTACTGAGAGGAGTCGAAAAACTCTAGTTTAACACTTTGACTTACAGCACTTGAAGGCAAATAGTGTGACTGCAGCTATGTATAAACGACTAGAAAATCAAAGTGCATATTTTAGTAAAAACTTCTGGTATGTTATGTGAAAAGAAGTCTATTGTTACAGTATAAGCAAAAATATAGAATAAAATTAGAGTATATGTTATATCTAAAAGAACTGTTGTAAAAAATGGCAGCTGATGGAAAGAAACAAGTGGCACCATGTATAATGACAAGAACTGTGTAGAAAATTATTATAAAATAAAGAATATAGAATAATGGAATTGTAGATAAAATTTATCTTGTGTCTCTATGTAAAATGCTATGTATATATCACATTTTATTAAAAAAACAAATAAATAGACACTCAGAGCCTCCCTGAACTATAGTCCATACTCTTTTTTTAAATAATTCAAATTTTTTAATTGGTAAATAACATTTGTACGTATTTATGGGGCAAAATATGATGTTTTGATACATGAACACACACATACACTGTAGAAAAATTAAATCAAGCTAATTAACATATCTGTTTCTTTACCTATTATCTTGATTCCATTTTACAGTGCTTTTACTTCCAGACCTCTGTGTTAGAAGAGGTTTTCTTGTTGACCTCGCTGTTTCGTAGTGTTATTGCTGTATGCTCCCTTAACTGCCTTGGATAGAAAATGATAAAGGAAAAGAAAAGTAGATCTCTGGGAAGGCACAGTAGATGGTGGGAAATATAAAAATAGTCTACCATAAGTCCAACTATATTTTTTTATCTGGTATCATTGCCAAACCCACTTATCTTCTATTTTCTTGAGCTTTAGCTGCCTGAGGCTTGAAAGTCAATTCTCGCAGGCTCCATAGCCCCCAGCCTAGCAGAAAAAAATCTGGAATCCTACACTTCCTGGAAGATGTTCGGCCTCAAAGTGTCATATGCTAAGTCACTTGTCACTGCTGCCAAATCACTCTTTTGTGCACGATGCTACAACTGAACAAAAAATAAGTGTTCATTTTCTACCCTTTGGCATGATTTTGGAATTTATATTACCAGGTTAATTTACAGTTCTTGAATCACCTTGAAAACCTTGAAGTTGACACATATATTGTAAAAGTAGAAACTGCATAAATAATGAGATT
Organism: Pongo pygmaeus; assembly: GCF_028885625.2. Taxonomy (NCBI): domain Eukaryota; kingdom Metazoa; phylum Chordata; class Mammalia; order Primates; family Hominidae; genus Pongo; species Pongo pygmaeus. The sequence goes on from NC_072387.2 coordinate 78,756,981, forward strand.
GTTAGAGAATACCTTAAGTAGTTGGCATTCTTTAGAGGGTACATACCAATGACAGGTTGGCCCAGAGAATCCACAGGGGTCATGATGAAGACCTCCAACAAACTAGAATGGTTTTCTAATTTAAATGAATACATTTGTTTACATAAAATAATATTCTTTTATACCTCATAGCAAATATTAATTTTACATTATGTTGCTATGTTGATTTCTTTTTGTTTGGTTTGTATATCGTATTCCAACAAGTTATGCAACCAGTTTATTTAATTTTCTTCTATTTTGATTATTGATGTGATTATTTCTTCAAAAGAAATTAGAGAAACTATAATGATAACATCTTTGTTTTACTTTTATTCAAAAATCAAAGGGGTCTACATGATGGCTACATAGTTACATAGACTGTATTTACATCCAGTATGCTGCTGGTTGTCAAGTTTCTCTATATAGGATACAGTTTCCACATATATCAAGGTGTGGTGCATGATTTATAAGTTTATCCAGAAAATGTGTCATTTCTAATTTTTATATATTAAACTGGTAATCCTAAACGTAGATTTCTATAATTTTATATATTTATATATATAATTATATGTATTCCATAATATATAATTTTATATATTAGCTAACATTAGTAAATGAATATTAACTATGACATTCCAATATACTTTAATTTGACATATAATACTGGTCTTTTAAATTCACTTCTAAAATAAAGCACACTTAATAAAATGATTGAAACATAAAATACAGTGATGCACTAAATAGAAAATTCAATATATTCTGAACAATCAGTATAAATACCATTCAGATTTTTTTACTTTAAAACTTTTCACTTTGAGTTATTCGAAGAGAAGAGGAACATGCTAGCTAGCCTATGTATAGCTACCATTGTTTTATGTAAATTGATCTTGTATGCTATCTTAATGGTCTGTCATGGAATGTATTTTTATTCTAAAGAAAGTAGGTAGAAAACGAATATGATTATCTCTAAAAACACAAAAAGAGCATCCTTTATATTTCTTTAGTTTACCTTTGTTTTAGATAATTTTTTCCTATATTTGTACAATAAGATTATTCTCATTTATGGTCTTCATTTTGCTGTAGGAAGAGATCATTTATTTAAAAGGTAAAAGAATATTCTGCATAAATAGCATTACCAGAATCTTTTTATTTGTGTACTGATTCTCAATATTGAAGCAAGGTGTCAGAACACAAGGAGTTTATCGCTTAGTTTACCCATGTTCACCTTCAAATATCTGCATGTCTGCAGAGTTCGTAAGAATTAAAGTTGTTAAGAGCATGAAATCAGTTTTTACTGCTTTATTTAGCTGTATTTAAATTAGTAAAGAATTAGATATCTAAAAACTTGAAATATGATGTGATGAGTTACAATGCCATTCGTCTTTTAGAGTGTTAGAATCACCTTTACCACCTTCAATATATTTTTAAGTGCGTAAAGAAAGAAAAAAATGACATCGTGTCCACTTTCCTGTATCTATTTGAAACAATGCACACACCATCCCACTTTCTTTTGCTCATTCCTGAAATGCAACATAAATATACATACATACACCCACTCCTAGCAAAGCAGCCAAATGTACCAGGCAACAGATGGGAAACCGAGAGCCCATGTGTTCACATTCCTATTATGCCAATAACTTGCTGGGTGATCTTGGGCAAACTACATATCTTCAGCTAATTACCTTCTCTCTAAAAGAACAGAGCCATAGGGCCTGAATATTAGCTCTCAAAGCCAAGTAATGAATTAGTCCCATCATCTTTCTTAATATGGAAAACATATTCAAATAATAAAGAGCTGGAATAGATCTTATTATTATTGCATAACCTCACTAGGTTTTCCCTGCTGTTCTGAAGGCTATAACCAAATGCTTTGCAATACCCATAAAAAAAGAGAACTTTCTCTACTACTACAACAATAAGAAGTTTTTAAAAAGATGAATTCTTTAATGCTGACACAGTAACAAAAGAAAAAAAATAGATACATCTAACTTCTCCAAAGAAGATGCAAAAACAGACAATAAATGCACAAAATAATTTTTGATATAATTAGTCATTAGGGAAATGAAAATCAAAACCACAATGATATTCCATTTTAATCTACTAAGATGGCTAAAATAAAAAAATACAGAAAATAACGAGAATTGGTATGGTGTGGAAAAATTGGAACTCCACATACATTGCTAATGGGATTGTGAAACGGTGCAGTGACCCTGGAAAACAGTTTGAATGTTCTTCAAATTGTTAAACATAGAATTAGCAGATATTTCTCTAGTAGTTATGTATCCAAGAGCATTGAAAACATATGTCCACCCATAAACACATACACAAATGTTCATGGCAGCATTATTTACAATGATTCCAAAATGGAAACAGCCCAAATGTTCATCAACTGACAAACAGGTAAACAAAATGTGATATATTTATACAATGGAATGTTATTCCATCATACAAACGAAGTACTGAAATATGCTACAATATAGATAAAACCTTATAAACAGTATGTTAAGTGAAAGAAGTCAGTCATGAAATACTCCATATTATATAACCCTATTTATATAAAATGTTCAGAAAAGGCAAATCCATAGAGATAGAAAGTTGACTAACAGCAAAACTGACTCAATGCTTTTGGTGTCACCTCAGTCTATCCTCATAGACTTCAATAACTGAATTACAGGAAGATGTTAAGGACTCCTAAGCTCATTTTTCCAGAAAGAAGATCTTGAAAAAAAGGTTTTGTGCAGGTTGTTAATTTGATAAAAGTGAAACAAGTATGTACTGACAACCAATGCAAGGTTACATTATGGATCAGGTAAAACTGTAGACAACTATCCCCCAGTCCTAGTGGGAGCACACACCCCTCCCTGCCTTACATAAAGATCTATGTAAACTATAATTCAAAACTGTCTGATTGTGAGAGGAAAAGGGATAATTTATCTGCCATTACCTATTGCTCATTGACCAAAGGTGAACCCATTGCATGTTAACATCTTCACATGTTCTGTTACTACATACACAAGCAGCTAGAAATTCTCATGGCATCTCAGGTTGAGGCCTCAGAAAGCAAGGGATATGGGCAACAGCAGAAGTTAGGTACTGTCACAGTACACTTAATTGTAACACTATGCAGCAGTAGCTAAAGAAAAGATAGTTGAGAGACAATAATGCTGAACATAAGGAGTATATAATACAGTCTCTAGCCCTTTATTTCCAATTATGTCCAGTAGTGTGCTGAAGCTGTTCATACCAGCTCATAAGAGCTGATCATATGCATGCATCTCTTGCCAACTCTGAGTCTAGTAACATCCTGTTAGTAGCTTGAGATTGGCCATGGTGCAAATACTTACACAATGGAAACGGGCAACCACTAAAAATTAGCTTTTTTATAAATATATATATCAGAGCATTAAACACTTATCAGCACATCTCCTATATATCATTCTTCCTAGTTTTTTCTAACTAGACACTAGACTAGGGAAACAATGTGTTTCCTGATGCCTAGAAATAAAATACAACCTCTGCCTCCTTCTTTGACTTATTGAGACAGAAATTTGATGAATATGAGGGGAAGCAGACTGTATTAGGGTTCTCTTAGAGCGACAGAACTAATACTATATATACATAAGGGGATTTTATTAACTGTAAACTTACATGATCACAATGTCCCACATCAGGCTGTCTGTAACCTGAGGAGCAAGGAGAGCCACTCCGAGTCCCCAAACTGAAGAACATGGAGTCTGATGTTCAAGGACAGGAAGCATCCAGCATGGCAGAAAGATGTAGGCTGGGAGGATAGGCCAGAATCGTTTTTTCACATTTTTCTGCCTGTTTTATATTCACTGGTGGCCGATTAGATGGTGCCAACCCAGATTAAGGTTGGGTCTGCTTTCCCCAGCCCACTGACTCAAATGTTAATCTCTTTTGGCAACAGCTTTAGACACACACCCAGGATCAATATTGCATCTTTAATGCAATAAAGTTGACTCCCAGTATTAACCATCACAAGTCCAACCCTTGTCAACTTGATCCCATAAACATCTCCTGAGATCATACATAATCTTCAAATAAAGAATAGTAAGGTCAGCTGGGAGCAGTGGCTCAGGCCTGTAATCCCAGCACTTTAGGAGGCCGAGCAGGTGGATCATGAGGTCAGGAGATTGAGACCATCCTTGCTAACATGGTGAAACCCCGTCTCTACTAAAAACACAAAAAATTAGTCAGGCGTGGTGGCACACGCCTGTAGTCCCAGCTACTTGGGAGGCTGAGGTGGGAGAATCGCTTGAACATGGGAGGCGGAGGTTGCAGTGAGCTGAGATCACACCACTGCACTCCAGCCTGGGTGATAGAGCGAGACTCCATCTCAAAATAATAATAATAATAATGTCACAATTATGCCTAACATAATACAATTATTCTTTGCACAACCAGAAATGCAACACTCTCCAACCCAAATACTATTATATAACACTAACAATACTTAAATGTTGAGCTGATAGGAAGTTAATAAATTTTATGTCACATAATAAAGGAAAAGAAAATAAAATGAAGATATTTTCTTAGTACAAGTGTATATATGCATGAACATGTTATTAACAAAAAAAGGAGAAAATAGTCATGACAATTACAGTCCTCATTTCTGCAGCTGGTCACATGTTTGTAGCTGGTATTGATAACTACCTTCTTCTACTACCCGTTCTGTATTCCCTTTGCCTTCAGCAAGAAACTCAGCAGGTCATGGTTCTTTCCTGGTGAAGTGACCCAAACTTTCCTTCCTGAAAGGTCCGGGCCATTTGTAGTCCTGCCTAGATTAGGCTGTTGTAGTTTCCCATTGACCTTAATCATAGGGCATGGTAATACTAAGAGATGCGCTAATGGATCTCCTGTATTCCATGCATACTCTTCCTTGCCGCCGTTGTGGAGCAGTAGACTGAATTCATCTTGATAGTCTAGGTCAATTACCCCAGCCCACACTGTAACTCCCTTCTTAACCTGTTGACTTAAAAATAGGAGGAGCCCAAAGTGTCCAGGTGGCAATCTTAACTTCCAGTTTAATAGAATTGTCATTGTGTCTCCTGGTGGCAGCATTCCTCCCTCTGGAACTAAGACCTCTAGGCCAGCAGAATGTAATGTCAAGAGAACAGGAAGCAAAAATTTTCTAGTGGATCACTAGGGGTGATGGTGAGTGGTGCCACTTCCACTTCCACACCTTGATTCCTGGTCCCGTGAATCCTGGCTATGGGAGAAACAGTGCCATATATTGGATGCTGATTCAGAGCGTGCACGGCCTTCTGAAGAATTTCGCCCCAGCACTGCAAAGAATTGTCACCTAGTTGGCATTGTAATTGTGACTTCAAAAGGCCATTCTACTATCCTATCAATCCAGGTGCTTCAGGATGCTGGGGAACAGGGTAAGACCAGTGAATTCCATGAGCATGAGTCCACTGCCGCAGTTCTTTAGCTGTAAAGTGAGTGCCTTGGTCAGAGGTAATGCTGTGTGGAATACCATGACAGTGGATAAGGCATTCCATGAGTCCACAGATGGTAGTCTTGGCAGAAGCACTGCATGCAGGATAGGCAAATGCATATCTGGAGTGTCTATTCCAGTGAGGACAAACCTCTGCCCTTTCCATGATGGAAGAGGTCCAATATAATCAAGCTGCCACCAGGTAGCTGATTGATTACCCTGAGGAATGATGCCATATCGAGGGCTCAGTGTTGGTCTCTGCTGCTGGCAAATTGGGCACTCAGCAGGTCAGCCTTAGTGAGTGGAAGTCCATGTTGCTGAGCCCATGTGTAACCTCCCTCCCTGCCACCATGGCCACTTTATTCATAGGCCAAATGGGCGATGAAAGGGGTGGCTGGGAAAGAGGCTGAGTGGTGTCCACAGAACAGGTCATCCTATCCACTTGATTATGAAACTCCTCCTCCACTGAGGTTACCTGTTGGTGAGCACTCACATGGGATACAAATATCTTCACAGTATTTGACAACTCAGGTTCACCTACATACCTCTTCCCCACATTTCTTTGTACCAATTTTCCAAGCAAGCTTCTTCCAAGTTCCTGACCATCCAGCCAAGCCATTGTCTACAGCACATGAATCAGTATATAATAGCACATCTGGCTGTTTCTCTTCCCATGCAAAGTTATCCACCAGGTAAACTGCTTGAAGTTCTGCTCACTGGAAAGGTTTCCCTTCACTGCTGTCCTTCAGGGATGTCCTAGAAAGGTCTGTAGTGCTGCAGCTGTCCACTTTCTGGTGGACCCTCAATATTGTGCAGAACCATCTGTTAACCAGGCCCTAGTCTTCTCTTTCTCTGTCAACTGATCATAGGGAACTCCAGGAGACAATCAGAGCTGGCTGGGGGAGAGAAGGCAGGGTGGCAGGAGTGGAGGCCATGGGCATTTCAGCCACTTCCTCATGTAACTTACTTGTGCCTTCAGGACCTGCTCAAGCCCGATCACGTATATACCACTTCCATTTGATGACAGAATGCAGCTGTACACAACCCACTTTATGGCTAGATGTGTCAGAAAGCACCCAGTTCATAACAGGCAATTCAGGTCGCATGGTGACTTGATGACGGACAGTCAAACGTTCAGTTTCTACCGAAGCCCAGTAACAGGCCAAGAACTGTCTCTCAAAAGGAGAGAGTAGTTATCTGCAGAAGATAGCAGGGCCTTGCTCCAAAATCCTAGAGGTCTCCACTGTGATTCACCTATGGGAGCCTGCCAAAGGCTCCAAACAGCACCCCTATCTGCCAATGACACCTCAAACATCATTGGATCTGCTTGGTCATATGGCCCAAGTTGCAAGCAGGTTGCACAACAGCCTGGACCTGTTGAAGAGCCTTCTCCTGTTCTGGACGCCACTCAAAACTGGCAGCCTTTTGGGTCACTCGATAAATGGGATGGAGTAACACACCCAAATGAGGAATCTGTTGCCTCCAAAATCCAAATAGGCACACTAGGTGTTGTGCCCCTTTCTTCACTGTAGGAGGGGCCAAATGCAGCAGCTTATCCTTTACTTTAGAAGGAATATCTCGACAGAAGGAATATCCCACACCACTGGACCCCTAGAAATTTTACTGAGGTAGAAGTTCCTTGAATTTTAGTTGGATTTATTTCCATCTTCTGGCAGGCAAATGTTTCACTAACAAGTCCAGTGTGTTTGCTACTTCTTGGTCACTGGGTCCCATCAGTGCAATGTCATCCATGTACTGGACCAGTGTGATATCTTGCAGAAGCAAAAAGTGATCAAGTCGTCTCTGAATAAGATTATGACACAAAGCCAGAGAGTTGATATATCCCTGAGGTAGAACAGTGAAGGTATATTGCTGGTCTTGCCAGCTGAAGGCAAATTGATTCTGGTGGGCCTTATGGACAGGAATGGAGAAAAGGGCATTTGCCAAGTCAATGGCTGCATATCAGGTACCAGGAGGTGTGTTAATTTGCTCAAGCAATGAAACCACATCTGGTGCAGCAGCTGTAATTGGAGTCACCACTTGGTTAAGCTTGTGATCCGCTGTCATTGTCTAAGATCCATCTGTCTTCTCCACAGGCCAAATGAGAGACTTGAACTGGGATGTGTTGGGAATCACCACCCCTGCATCTTTCAATTCCTTCATGGTGGCACTAATCTCCACAATCCCTCAAGTCATGCAATATTGTTTTTGATTTACTATTTTTCCAGGTAGAGGCAGCTCTAAAGACTTCCACTTCCCTTTCCCACCATGATAGGCCTCACTCTACTAGTCAGGTAGCCAACTAGTGAGGTTCTGCCAGCTGCTAAGTAAGTCTACGCCAATTATGCATTCTGGCACTGGGGAAATGACCACAGGATGAGTCTGGAGACTCACTGGACCCACTGTAACTCAGACCTGAGCTAAAACTCCATGAATTACCTGACCTCCATAAGTCCCTACTTTAACTGAAGGACCACAATGACATTTAAGGGTCCCTGGAATCAGCATCAGCTCAGATCCAGTGTCCAGTAGTCCCCGAAATGCCTGATAATTTCCCTTTCACCAATGCACAGTTACCCTGGTAAAAGACCAGAGGTGTCCTCGGGGAAGGATGAGAGAAAGATTAACTGCATAAATTATCAGTAATGTAGTGGGGTCTTTCCTCAAGGTAATCTGGCCTCCGCTTCATTCAGGGGGTTCTGAGTCTGTAAACTGGCTCAAGTCTGGAAATTCATTGAGGGGCAATGATTCTCTGTTTTTATAATTCAAATTAGTCTTTTGTCCATTTGACATAGAAGTTTTCTGTTTGTATCATTTAAGTAGGAATGCAGTAGGTTTCCTATCTATTTCACTTCTAGAAACACCACGATTAATTAGCCAATGCCAGAGCTCTACATGAGGCAGACTATTCTGATTGCCGCTTTGGCCCTGCTCTCCATAATCTCCATTTGCCCTGTAATCTCCATTATGGTAGCTATGCCCACCTTGAGTGACTGCAGTTCCCACTATTAGATCTCACATACAGAGAAGAGCAATTACAGGACCCTTCAAAGATGCAGGTGCTCTCCAAATCAATTTCACAAAGTATTGTTCAAGGGTATATCTTCTGGACCCTCCCAGCTGGGATGAACAGGCCTAAAGTGACTAATCCACTCCACCATCCCCATCTCTCTAAGCCTTTGGATCCCTTCCTCTACAGTAAACCAAAGGAGATCAGGCATTTCCAGCTCACTCACAGTGGGCCATCTTTTAATCCATATTTCAGCTAACCAAGCAAAAGAACTATCAGAAACTCTTTTAACTCAACAAGCTGCAACATTGAATGCAGGGTCCCTACTTGGTGGGCCCAAATCAATAAATTCAGCCTGATCCAACTCTATGTTCCTTCCACCATTATCCCACACCCTTAATATCCATTCCCATGCCTGTTCTCCAGATTTCTGTTTATATAAATTAGAAAACTCAAACAGTTCCTTTTAAGTGTAGCACACCTCCTCGTGGGTCACACTCTCAACCTCACCTCTAGGGGCCCACCGGGACTTTACTTATAGGTCTAAAAGCAAACAGAGAGGTTGGGGGTGGATTCTGAGGAGAATCAACATTATATTGCCTGACAACTGCCTCATTGGAGGCCATCACCGTTGCCCAAGGCAACACAGAGTTTATCTCCTCGGGCAAAGGTGGAAAGGCTGATGGCAGCATGGGTCAGGAGGGGATGCTGCCACCACTGGGGATGGGGAAGCTGTTCCTTCTGGCAAAAAAGTTTCATCAGAGTTTACAAACTCAGTGTCCTCCGCGTCATCAGAGTCCTCCTACATGTCCCCAGTGCAAGTCGCAGGGTCCCATTCTTTTCCAATCAATGCCCTCACTTTAACAGTAGACACCTGGCGAGGCTGTGCATGCATCTTTTGTTGCAGATCATCTGCTCACATAATAAGAGCTTGTGTCTGTTTTTCCACAATTTCAGCTTTTTCTCTACAGAAGATAAGACTCACTCAGGGCAATCTTAGCAGATTTGAGGCTCAGTATCTGCTTCTGAAGCGGGGAGTTAGAATCCTTGAGTTCATCATATTCTTTCATCACTTTGTCCACTCAAGTTAGGAGCAATCAACTAGCTTCATTATGTTCCTTGGTTCTCCACATACGGTCAAAGGTATTATGTATAGAGTCACTAAACTCCTTGCTTCTCGTGAGTGGTGAATCAGGAGTGCCAAATGCATTTATTTTGCATAACTCTCGAAATGATTTCTGCCACGGACTACCAGTGTTCCCCATATTATTAGAAGTAGAGTCCTTAGCATTTTCAGGTCTAATCATATTAAGAAGCCAACTCCAGAAACCCTAAAACCAATGAAAGAACTCCATCCTTAATGTTCTGTTCCTCTGGAACCACTCCTGATACCAAAATCTGTATTAGTTAGGGTTCTCTTAGAGGAACAAAACTAATATTATATATATATATGGGAGTTTATTAAGTATTAACTTACATGATCACAAGGTCACAAAAGGTTGTCTGAAAGCTGAGGAGCAAGGAAAGCCAGTTCGAGTCCCAAAACTGAAGAACTTGGAGTCCAATATTCAAGGGCAGGAAACATCCAGCACGGGAGAAAGATGTAGGCTGGGAGGCCAGGACCATTTGCCACTTCACATTTTTCTTCCTGCTTTATATTTGCTGGCAGCTGATTAGATGGTGCCCATCTGATTAAGGGTGGGTTTGCCTTCCCCAGGCCACTGACTCAAATGTTAATCTCCTTTGGCAATATCCTCACAGACACACCCAGGATCAATATTGCATCCTTCAATCCAATCAAGTTGACACCCAGTATTAACCATCACACAGACTATTGAAATATATATGAATAACAACAAAGAACTTGATACATCTGTAAAGTTTACTTTTATATGTCATGGTTACATTTTTGGCTATTCTACTCTGAATTTAAGACATATATAACACTATTTAAAGGGAAATAATATCCATAGAATGCCAAGTATATACAAGCCACTGTGATAGACCTTTTACATAAGTCTGCCTTCAACTAGTTGTTATTATGATGATGCAATGAGATCAGTAATTTTTATTATTCCAACTTTACCAATAAAGAGACTGAGAATCTGAGAGATTTAGCAATTTGTCCAAGGTAACAGAGTTGGAAGTTATTTAACTTGAATATACCAAAATTATCCCCAGACACAATATCATTGCTTTTTCCATTGCAGCACATTTATAATATATTATCAAAAATAATACAATTTTTAAAGTATTTTAAAATTATTTTTAATATAATTAAAAAATATTTTTTCATCTTTTGTTAGATAATCATATAGAGCTGTCTCCTTTTTTTCCTGTTATATAATGAATTCCATTGATAAGCTCACTAATATCAGTTACACTGATATGTATAAATTATTTTTTGGCCTGTAAGAATAAATTTATAAGAGAGTAAGGTAGTTACCTTTTGTTCTCTTTCCTCATAAAGAAGAACATACATTGTAAACTCAAACTCTTTTGTTGTTCTTACTGTATCATTGCCCAGAATATTCTGCCTGTCTTTAGAGGCTAATACATTGATTAGTGAATTCCAATGGGCAGAATCGTGATGCATTAAAGAGATGCTAATATTTTCACTGCTCCTCAATTTCCCTGTTTCCAGGTTTGTTGTCCCAAAATAGTGACCATTTTATATGTACATATATTTTTCCCTTGCTGTATCTTAGCCATTTTTCCTCTGCCATCATTTCCCCACATTAATACTATGCGTAGCTATTGCCAAGCTCTGAGCTAACATACTAGGCTCAGGGGTCAGAGACCAGGCTTCTTAAGAAAATGTGCCTCTCTAAGTGAGGGCAAATATGTCCTCCTTCCTGTATACTTTACTACTGAAGATGTACACAAGATCAGCCTTTTCATTTATTGCAGTGGTATCAATATATCTTTAGTTTGTGGAGCTAAAAATGCAAGGATTCAATGAATGAAAATGAGTTTTCCCACTGGCTAATGGCCAACTCACTTAATCCAGAAAAGTTCTGAAATTGATTGAGGAAAGGGAGCAAAGGAAAAGGGGACCAAAGGTTTTCAAAGCCCTTAAAAATCATGTTTTGTTTGATTTGGTTCGGTTCGTTTCATCTGAATCACGTTTTGTGGGTCAATTTGGAATCAAATGAGTATATTTGCAAGGCAAAGCATTTTGGATCAAAGTTTTTTGAGCAGAGTCTGAACAACTTAATGTGACAAAAGTAATTTTACAAACAAGTCTGTGCTATTGGGAAAAATATTTTTATTCCAGTAAGGCTCATCTCAGAAGAGGTAAATACAGGCAGGTCCTGTGACTTTAGTAAATAGGATCGTTTTTGCTACTTCTGTTTTTATTTTTCTTACTCAGGTATGCAAAATGAGACCTTAAAATGAAAATAGTCTGGGTGTAGTGGCTCACACCTGTAATCCCAGCACTTTGGGAGGCCAAAGTGGGTAGATCACTTGAGATTAGGATTTTAAGACCAGCCTGGCCAACATGGCAAAACCCTGAATCTACTAAAAAATACAAAAATTAGCTAGGTGTGGTGGTGCACATCTGTAATTGCAGCTACTCTAGAGGCTGAGGCACGAGAATCACTTGAACCCAGGAGGCGGAGGTTGCAGTGAGCCAAGATTGCACCGCTGCCTCCAGCCTGGGCAACAGAAGAAAGCTCTGGCTCAAAAAAAAAAGAAAGAAAAAAAAGAAATAAACTTTTTTTTTTTTTTTTAAAGCAGAGTACTAGTACATGACTTTGGGGATATATAAAGTTTAAGACGTTGATCAGTAGCACCACGGAGCTTGGCCTACTCCACGTTGTTTCCTCTGTATCTTGTTTGAACAGCATTCAAGGCCAGGAAGAAATTGTTGAAAAAGTGACTGCTTCCATTATCATGGCATTGCCAGAATCTCCTGTAGTCATTCTCCCAGCCCATGTTTTCAAACTGACTCTGACATTCACCCAGATTATAATTGTGGATTGCAGAAACTGACAGTTTGTGGGTAAATCAACATCACAGTAGGGCTGGTCTGTTCAGTGAACAGATAATATGGACTAGAGATTTCATAGCATGAGATTGATTTTATCATACAACTAGGCTGAGACAGAGAGAAAAAATCATTGTAATTATTATAAACCCAAGGGCAAAGTGATAAATTAAAAATAGTTTTCTTATAACATTTTGTCAGTTGAACTTAAGATTGCACAGAGACAGGGTGAAGAATGAAAGAGTTTAAAAAGAAGTTTTTCATTTTTTTAGTCAGAACTGGAACTGTGTTAAGAATGAAAGAAAAGCAAAAAAAAAGGCATGTTGATTTAGCTAGAGAAGAAAAGAGATTTGCTTAGGAAAAGTGAAGGTCTTAAATAGAAATCTACAAAATAGGAAGGAAGAAAGATAACATGCCCATATATAACTATTTTTAAAGTCAAACTAGCAAAGTTGAAGCTCCTTCCTTTTTTGATTAGGATTCAAAAAGATTTCTCATAGCAAGAGAAAGTCAAGATGTTAGCAAAATAAAATAAAAATAAAATTTGGAAGCCTTCCATAGGAAGCCTGTGAGACAGAAAAGTATATGGAATTATATACTCTAACAGTGTTCTTTATTCAAAAAGTTGTGTTATTCATTAGGTAAGATTTAGAAATATTTTAGAAATAAAGGTTTGAGAATATCAGTATGAAATTCAAGTATTTGTTGATTTTCTTGATTAAAAAATAACATTAAGTCGAAAAGTAGGTCATTCTTGTGCTAGAAGAGAACATCAGACTACAAGTGGGGACTCGAAAGATGAGATGCTAAAGTTAAAGCACGAAACAATAAATTATATCCAGCTGTTTGGAATTCTGGACAGGTAGTTGATTACCTTTTAGCAGAATTACCCAAACTTTGCCTCAGTTGTAGGCAAGGTATGTTTTGAAAAAGTTGAATGCTTTTTCATTCTCAGCATTCAAAAACTGTATCTCTCATTCCAAGAGACCTATAAGGCAGAATCAGCTAGAATACATCAGTAAAACAAACATCTGGACCCAAGCAAAGGTAAAGTTAATAGAAAGGTAATCCATCAATAGCAAATAGTGTTTTTCTTGCATCAGGCAGAGGAAGAATGGAACTAGAATTAAAAATAAACTACTTCTTCTAAGGCATAGGAGACTAATAGAAAGTGTGAACCCAAAATAGATGAGACAGTTCTCAATCAACTTAGAAAGTTTATTTTGCCAAGGTTAAGGATGTGCCTGTGATACAGCCTCAGGAGGTCCTACCACATGTACCCAAGTTGCTCAGAGCACAGCTGGGTTTTATACATTTCAGGGAGACATGAGACATCAATCAATATGCATAAGATGTATATTGGAAAGGCAAGATAACTTGAAGCGTGAAAGGGGCTCCCAGGTAGATAAGAGATAGGGAGATAAGAGACAAATGGTTGCATTATTTTGAGTTTCTGTTTAGTCTTTCACTGAATATACAACTTACATGTGAGAAGACGGTAGAGGACTAGTCAGGTATACCTTAGTCTGGCTTAGTGAAACAACAGGGCAGAGGAAGCAATCAGGTATGCATTTGTCTCATGTGAGCAGAGAATTTGAGTCCTGTCTGTCCTTTGTCCACAAGGTAATATGGTTTGGCTCTGTGTCCCCACCCAAATCTCATCTTCAATTGTACTCCCGTAATTCCCACGTGTTGTGGGAGAAACCCAGTAGGAGATAATTGGAGTCATGGGGGCGGTTTCCCCCATAATGTTCTCTTGGTAGTAAAAAGTCCCACGAGATCTGATAGTTTTTTCAGGGGTTTCTGCTTTTGCCTCTTCCTCATCATTTTACCTTGCCACCACCAAGTAAGAAGTGCCTCTCACCTTCCACCATGATTCTGAGGCTTCCCAAGCCATGTGGAACTGTAGGTCCAATTAAACCTTTTTTTCTTCCCACTCTTGGGTATGTGTTTGTCAGCAGCATGAAAATAGACTGAAACACTGTATTGGTACCAGTAGAGTGGGGCATTGCTGAAAAGATACCCAAAAATGTGGAAATGACTTTGGAGCTGGATATCAGGCAGAGGTTGGAACAGTTTGGAAGGCTCAGAAGAAGACAGAAAAATGTGGGAAAGTTTAGAACCACCTAAAGACTTGTTGAATGGCTTTGATTAAAATGCCATAGTGATATGAACAATAAGGTCCAGGCTGAGGTGGTCTCAGATGGAGATGAGGAATTTGTTGGGAACTCCTATTGTGTTTTAACAGAGATTGGTGACATTTTGCCCTTGCCCTAGAGATCTGTGGGACTTTGAACTTGAGAGAGATGATTTAGGGTATCTGGCAGAAGAAATTTCTAAGCAGAAAGCACTTAACACCTGACTCGGGTGCTGTTAAAAGCATTCTGTCTTAAAAGGGAAACAGAGCATAAAAGTTCAGAAAATATGCAGCCTGACGATGCAGTAGAAAAGAAAAACCCATTTCTTACGGAGAAATTCAAGCTGGCTGCAGAAATTTGCATAAGTAATAAGGAGCTGAATGTTAATCCCCAAGAAAATGGGAAAAATGTCTCCTGGGCATGTCGTAGGTCTTCATGGCAGCCCTTCCCATCACAGACCCGGAAGCTTAGGGGGAAAAAATGGTTTTGTGGGCCAGGCCCATGGTTCCCATGCTGGGTGCAGTCCAGGGACTTGGTGCCCTGCATGCCAGCCACTCCAGCCATTGCTAAAAGGAACCAAGGTACAGCTTGGCCCATGGTTTTAGGGGGTACAAGCCACAAACTTTGGCAGCTTCCAAGTGGTGTTGAGCCTGTGGGTGCACAGAAGTCAATAATTGAGGTTTGGGAACCTCCACCTAAATTTCAGAAGATGTATGTAAACACCTGGATGCCCAAGCAAAAGTTTGCTGTGGGGACAGGGCCCTCAGGGAGAACCTCTGCTAGGGCAGTGCAGAAGGGGAATGAGGGGTCAGAATCCTCACACAGAGTCCCTACTGGGGCACCACCTAGTGGAGCTGTGAGAAGAGGGCCACAGTCCTCCAGACCCCAGAATGGTAGATCCACTGACAGTTTGCACTTGGAAAAGCCACAGATACTCAATGCCAGCCTGAGAAAGCAACCAGGAGGGGGCGATACCCTGCAAAAATACAGCTGCCCAAGGCTATGGGAACCTACCTCTTGCATCAGTGTGACCTGGACGGAGACATGGAGTCAAAGAAGATCACTTTGGAGCTACAGAATTTGACTGCCCCGCTGGATTTCAACTTGCATGGGCCCTGTATCCCGTTTGTTTTGGTCAATTTCTCCCATTTAGAATGGGTGTATTTACCCAATACCCGTATCCCCATTGTATCTAGGAAGTAACTAGCTTGCTCTTGATTTTATAGGCTCATAGGTGGAAGGGACTTGCCTTGTCTCAGATGAGACTTTGGACTGTAGACTTTTGGGTTAATGCTGACATGAGTTAAGACTTTGGGGACTCTTGTGAAGGCATGATTGGTTTGAAATGTGAGGACATGAGATTTGGAGGAGCCGGGGGGGAATGATATGGTTCAGCTCTGTGTCCCCACCAAAATCTCATCTTGAATTGTACTCCCATGATTCCCACATGTTGTAGGAGGGACCTGGTGAAAGATAATTTGAGTCATGGGGGTGGTTTCCCCCATACTGTTCTCATTGTAGTGAATAAGTCTCACAAGATCTTATGGCTTTATTAGGGGTTTCTCCTTTTGCATTTTCCTCATTTTCTCTTGCCGCCATCATATAAGAAGTGCTTTCACCTCGTGCCATAATTTTGTGGCCTCCCAGCCATGTGGAACTGTAAATCCAATTAAATTTCTTTTTCTTCCCAATCTCGGGTATGTCTTTATCAGCAGCATGAAAATGGACTGATACACAAGAAATTTCTTTATGGGAAAATTGTGAGGGAAGTATATAGCTTTTTTAATCTTTGTAGTTACCTTATTTAGGAATAAAATGGGAGGCGGGCTTGTTCCATGCTTGACTTCCATTTGGCTTCCTGATTTTGGGGTCCCAAGATTTATTTTCCTTTCACAAAACATATAATACACGCAAAGCAACAGTTTCCAGGTGTATTGGCTTCCTCTGACCACTGTAACAAAGTAACAAAACCCAGAGGCTCAAACAACAGATATTTACCCTCTCACAATTCTGGATGCTGGAAGTCAAAATTAAGGTGTCAGTAGGATCAGTTTCTTCTGAGGCTTGTAAGGAAGAATCTGTTCCATGCGTTTCTCCTAGCCCTGGTAGTCTCAGGCATTCCTTGGCTAGTGTGTTACTGGTGGTGAATACATATGGGTCTGTAGCAACCTCAATTCCTGCTTCCTCAGAAGAAAGAATTCAACTGAGTGGCATAAGGCAGAAGAGACTGAGGCAAGCTTTAGAGCAGAAGTGAAAGTTTATTAATAACCTTTAGGGCAGGAATGAAAAGACAGTAAAGTAGACTTGGAGGAGGGCCAAGTGGGCTTTTTGAAAGACAAGTTCATGGTTTGATCTTTTGACTTGGGGTTTCATATGTTGGCCTGCTTTTAGGATCTTGCGTTACATCTCTCCTGATTCTTCGCTTGGGGTGGGCTGTAGCAAGACAGTGGCCTGCTAGCACTTGGGAGGTGAGCATGCGCAGTGAGTTTACACATGGAGTTGTACACATGCTCACTTGAGGCATGTTTCCCTTACCAGCCAAATGTCCCTCAGGGGTCATATACCAGTTAAACTCTGCCATTTTGCCTCTTAGTGCACATGTGTGAGCCCACTCACCAAACTCCTGAGATCTTACATGAAAGCTACTGATCACCAGTTTCAGGTTTTCCCTATCCATAGGGAGACTGCCTTTTTCTTGTGCTGGCTGAAACCAATTATTATTTTAGAGAGACAGTTACCAACAACCTGACCATTACCTGATGGTCGCCTGACATTCCTGGTTGTGGGGAATGGGGATGGGCCCTCTCCTATGATGTTCATGTCTGACTTGCTACCTGTAAGAGGTAAATGACATTTTTCCTGGGTCTATCCATCATCTTCCCTCTATGCATGTCTGGCTCTGTGTCTAAGTGTTTCTTTATATTAGGACACCAGTAATATTGGATTAGATCCTATGCTAATGGCCTAATCTTAGCTTCATTATTTGCAAATACCCTATTTCCAAATGAGGCCACGTTCACAGGTACTGGAGGTTAGGGCTTCACCTTTTTTCAGGGTGTAGGGGAGACAATTCAAATCAGAAGCATTAGATAAACAATAAAAAATGTAATAGATAAGAATGTTTCTGGCCGAGCGTGGTGGCTTACGCTTGTAATCCAAGCACTTTGGGAGGCCGAGACGGGCGGATCACGAGGCACGTCTTTTGAACAACAATGAATTATCACTTTTTCTTGGAAACATTATTACAGAGGTCACATCAAGGTTAATTTTTTGTATAATGAAACTGTTCCTTTAGAATTGGTGAAATGTGAGACATGAGGAACTTGAAGATGGTTTAATTCAGCTTTTGAAGTGTTATTCTTAGAAAGACAATTGCAGAGGAAAGTACCCAGACATCTCTCAGGCACCCAAATAAGATCTTTGTGACTGGTTAAGAAGCAAGTTTTAATTAAGCTATGCACCTTTATAATAACTATTAGATGTATTAGTCAACTGCTGTTACAACAAGGTTTCATAATGCATTATCACAGAGATAATTATCACAAAGCTCAGTGGCCTCCAATAAACATTTATTTTCCTTGCTCAAGAGTCTGCATTTCAACTGGTACAGTTCTATGTCAGGCAACAGATCAGCTGTATTTGGCTCTAATCTTCAGGTTAGATTCATGTCTGCTCTTCATGTCTCCCCATTCTTGCTGGCAAATTTTCTTTTGGCAAATCTTGTGAGCACCAGAGAACAATATAAGCCAAATAAGCATGTTTAAGCCTCAGCTCTCAACACATCTGCTCACCTCCACTGGCTGAAACTATTTATATGATCAAGCTTAAATTCAGTGGAGCAGAGGTATACACTTTCTGCAAATGTCACTATCACAACATTATGGAACTCCATCTTAAAAAAAAGTTTTATTTATGCCTAACATCATTCTCTTGATGATTCTCAAAACAATAATCTCAGACCTATTTCTCACAAATCCATATGTTTCTCTACATATTATTGGTTATTTAAAATTATGTATTTAATAATCAATTTCTTTTACAATCTTTAAAACCCTATTATCTAGAAGTGAATTATCACTGTTTTACTAGTGAGAATACCACCATTTTACAGTTCACATGCGCTCACACTCCATGATTTTGAGTTCTACATTCTATGATCAAAATGTTCTGACTTGTTTTCCCCAAATATCTCTTCTATTGTACCTTTTTGTTCATCCTATTCCTTCTTATCTCAATAACCTTCCCATTATTTCAGATCCTCTGCTCATAAGAATTCCATCTACTGAACAAACATTCCAATAAAAAATGGTATCTTCCTCTTTTTCTGGACTCTCACTACACATGATTTTAATATTTTTACTTCACTGATAGTACTTCACCTTGAAGCATAATACAAGGAAGTTAATTGGGTTTGGGTTTTAGGCCAATAATAACAACAATAAATAAGAATTATACACATGCAAAACACAAATTTTACTGAATAAAATATTATTCACCAAATTCTTATTATAAGGTGTACAATATTGAAATAGCTCAGGATATAGTCCAGAAGTAGAAACAGTTTAACAGAGAGGATTTACTATAAGAATTCTAAATATTAGAAAACTAGTTTACATTTCCACCAACAGTGTAAAAGCATTCTCTTTATGATACTCAAAACAATAATCTCAGACCTATTTCTCACAACTCCATATGTTTCTCTACATATTATTTGTTATTTAAAATTATATATTTAATAATCAATCAGCCTCTGTTCTTTCTTGACTTTTTAATGATTGCCATTCTGATTGGCATGAGATGGTATCTCATTGTGGTTTTGATTTGCATTTCTCTAATGATCAGTGATGTTGAATTTTTTTTCATATGTACGTTGGCCACATGAATATCTTCTTTTGAGAAGTGTCTGTTCAAGCTCTTTGCCCAATTTTTCATAATTCTTTTTCTTGTAAATTTGTTTAAGTTACTTTTAGATTCTGGATATTAGACCATTGTTAGGTGGATTGCAAAAAATTTCCTCCCATTCTATAGATTGCCTGTTCACTCTGATGATAATTACTTCTGCTGTGCCGAAGCTCTTTAATTAGATCCCATTTGCCAATTTTTGCTTTTGTTGCAATTGTTTTTGGTGATTCCAGCATGAAATCTTTGCCATGCCTATAACCTGAATGGTTTTGCCTAGATTTTCTTCTTAGGGTTTTCATAGTTTTGGGTTTTACATTTAAGTCTTTAATTCATCTTGAGTTAATTTTGGTATAAAGTGTAAGGAAGGGGCCCAGTTTCAATTTTCTGCATATGGCTAGCCAGTTCTCCCAGAACCATTTATTAATTAGGACATCCTTTCCACATTGCTTGTTTTTGTCAGGTTTGCCAAAGATCAGATGTTTATAGATATAGAATATAAGTTAGTTCAACCATTGTGGAAGATGATGTGGTGATTCCTCAAAGATCTAGAACTAGAAATACCATTTGACCCAGCAATCCCATTTCTGGGTATATACCCAAAGGAACATAAATCATTCTGTTACAAAGATATATGCATGTGTATGTTTATTGCAGAACCATTCAAAATAGCAAAGACATGGAATCAACCCAAATGCCTATAAATGATAGACTAGATAAAGAAAATGTGATACATATACACCATGGAATACTATACAGCCATGAAAAAGAAAGATCATGTCCTTTTAGGGACATGGATGGAGCTGGAAGCCATTATCCTCAGCAAACTAGCACAGGAACAGAATACCAAACACCACATGTTCTCACTTTTAATTGGGAGCTGAACAATGAGAACACATGGGCACAAGGAGGGGAACAGCACACACTGGGGCCTGTAAGGGGATGGTTGTGGGGAGGGAGAGCATTACGAAGAATAGCTAATGCATGCTGGGCTTAACACCTGAGTGATTGGTTCATAGGTGCAGCAAACCACCATGGCACACACTTACCTATGTACCAAACCTGCACATCCTGCACATGTACCCTGGAACTTAAAATAAAAATAAAAGAAAAATAAAGAAAAATTAAAAGTCAAAAAGGAACTACTAAGTTAACACAGAAGCAGCAAATGCAAGAAGCAGCTATTATACCTAAACCAGAGGTAAGAGGTTTTAAGTAAAAATTTAGAGCCCTAGAGCAAGGACCTTGTGGAGCTGAAACTCCTGCATTAGAAAAGGTGGTGTTACTTGGCTGTACTTATGCCTCTGAGATGTGGGTAAGATTTTAAGGAGTTGGGAAAAAAACTCTGAAAAAAGGTCCTGATTACCTGGTGCTGATGCCTCTACAAAGGGTTACTATGAGACCTAGTCATGTGAGAGGTGGAAAAACCGCAGAGTGTAACAAACTGCTTGTATTCAGGTGAAAAAAAAGAGACTAGTAGCACTACAAGAGTAGGATGCAAAAGCAGAAATAATTATTCAGAAGAAACCCATCCTTCTTTCAACCTTCTGACTTCTTTATCACATATCCTCTTGAAAGAGCCAAACAGGAAACAAGGTAGCAAGGGAGAAAAATAGTTTGCAAAGTCATAAACCCTGACTCACAAAGCCAACTCTAGAATGGACATTTGCAGTTGAAGGGTCATTTTTACCCATTTATAGAAATTTTCAAACATGAAGAGAAGTGTGTTTTGTCTGATCTAACAAATATTTTTTAGAAAACTTTTTTTTTTTTTTTTGAGACAGAGTCTCACTCTGTCACCCAGGCTGGAGTGCAGTGGTGCCATCTCGGCTCACTGCAAGCTCTGCCTCCTGGGTTCACGCCATTCTCCTGCCTCAGCCTCCTGAAAACAGTTTTCATCACTGCAAATCTTTCTAAGCTCAACTATCAACATTAATAAAATTAGTTATTAACATTGTTATTAAACAGTATAATAATTTACTTAGATTCAGGATTTGTCTGTCAATATGTCAGGAAGTTGTAGAACCTGTTGAGCTGTGAATCCTCTCAGTTTTCTCAGTTTTCTAAAAAGCTGTAAAGATAAACACATCACATTTATATTCAAAATTGTATATGGTACTGTTTTCAACTATAATAAAAAAAGAACTAGTACAAAAATTTAGAAACATTAATAGAAAGCTATATGTGTCATATTGGACTTAGACCCAGTTGGTCACAACTAAATAACCATATCCTAAAAACATGCCTTAAGCATAACAAATGTATGTCAGGTGGCATGCAGAAAACCTCTACCAAATAAATAATATAAAAATTTCATATAATTGATGATATACCTGAGGGGAAACTTCTGAAGGTAAATGCAAAATTTTTCCAGAGGGAAACTCTTTAACTCAGGTTGTCATGAATAGAATTTCATTTAAAAAGATTTAATATTAAATCATTATAATATACTGGGAAATGATCTATCATGAATAAAAGTCACAAGACAGAGACAAAACTAGCATTAGACCATCCAAGGCATCATGTTATCTAATTAGTGCATAGAATTTCTAAAATAAATACGTATAAAATTAAAGATATAAAAGAATTAAAATATATAAAAGAATTAAAAGAAAACAATACATTATACACAAAGACAAATTTTTAAAATGAAACAAATAAAAGGATGATGTTGAGAAAAACGCACATGAAATCAGAAACTTATAAGGAGCACATCTGACTTCACATTCAAATGTACGTCAGCTCTCTAATAATGATTAAGTCACCATGTGATTTTTTGGTTTCATGTTGTTATTTTTCACACTAAGAAAATGTTACAATATGTTTGGACAAATATTTTCATTTTATCCACTGATCAAAATTATTTAGTTCCAATATTAACCATATATTAGCCTTTTTCTTTAACTGTTTCTTCAATTGTGAAAAAATCAGCAAAATATGAATTATCTTAAAATATATAGATATAAACATTTTTATACTTTTAAGATTTCTGCACAAAATATTGAAAGGAATTAAGAGAGTGTATACATTGTTAGAAAATGAAGTATTAACAAACTTCAAAAACTTGAGAATGAAAGAAATGTGTTATTTGAAACTATTAGCAAGTTAAGAGGTAGTTTCTTACCACAAATTGGAGTACAAGATTAGACATTTGGAACCTTGCTCTCAATATCCACTCTTCTCTTTCTTTCTGGTAAAATAACCCAGAGGTTGAGCTTATCACTGAAACCTGGCTAAACCCTTGTATCGTACAACCTCCCTAGCCGCTAGATGTGGCCAGGTGTCCCAGTTACCACTGCTCAGAAGGGAGTGTTCAGTGACCTTTTGTACCTATTATGGGACATCCTAAAAAGACGGGAGTGCCTCTATCTTCTGTCATGCTGGCTGGAATACGGATACAATGACTAAACACCAGAAGCCATTCAGAATATAACTTGACGTTGGGAAAAGAAGCCGTCGTCATGAGACTAAAGAAAAAGGGAGCCTGCGTGCCTGACATGTCTTACCAGCCTCAATGTGTCATAACAGCAACAGCTGCCTAATTACTGATTTTGCATGGAATTTGTAGCTTATTTAAGTTCTCGTTTTGAGGTCTGTGTTACTTGTAAGAATCGTAATCCTAAGAGTGACTGTATGTATATTCTTAGGCTAAAATAAAACGAGAGGAAGAAATAGAAATGAAAATAATACACAGAAAACAGAGGTAATAAAAATCAGTAGCATCAGAAATACAGAAGTCATACAGAATGGTGAAGAAAAACACTATTCATAAAAGAATAAAAATGTAGAGAAAGAAGAAACAGAAATAAAGTTCATTGGCTTAGAATCATCACAATATTGAATATTTACTGAAGAAATTAACTGAAAGAATGAATATCATTTAGAATAGTCAATGAGGGTGTACAATATAGGAAGTTAACAGAGAATAAATAGAGAGCAATGAAGGAGTGTGGCCTAAATTCTTTCTATTTTGATTCATTCTATTAACTTTGTCATATTCACAGAACATTAACTGTCTTTCTGTCTTTGTAAAAAAAAAAAAAAAAAAAAAAAAGGTGTTTAAATACCTCTTTCTTTCTTTTTTTTTTTTTTTTTTGAGACGGAGTCTCGCTCTGTCGCCCAGGCTGGACCGCAGTGGCGCGATCTCGGCTCACTGCAAGCTCCGCCTCCCGGGTTCACGCCATTCTCCGGCCTCAGCCTCCGGAGTAGCATTACATACCTCTTTCTATGCAAAAAACTTCTCTGTAAAATAAACAAAAAACAGTGTACATGCATATCTAGCTCCAATAATCTACCATCCTCTCCTTCATTTCAAATTACACTTGCTATATATAAACCACATTGCAATTGAGAGCTGAAATCTATCAACTGATTTGTTCTTATTTTAATAGAATATTTCAATTTGACTCTATAAAGAAAAATATATACTTTGTGTAGTGTGAAGATTCTGCGACATGAAGTCAAATTGACTTTAGCTGGAGTCACAGATAAGCCATTTCAGATTTGTGATTGCAGGCAATTTCTCAGAGTAATCTATTCTTACTTTGTTTATCTGTAAAAAGTAGGAGAGTAATAATCAACTTGAAGAAGTAAGTCATGAGCATAAGTCCACTTGTGTGAGTGTGTAGAGTCTGTATGTTATATAATAGCTAATTGTTTCCTAAAGTATAGGCTGTGGAACTTCTACCTAAGAAGCTACAGATGCACAAGGAATCTGGATTTTTTAGGACACTACAGTCAATTATTTTTATTGATTATATTGCATGGCATAATGTTCAGCATTTGGGCAATGGGCACACTAAAAGCCCAGACTTCACCTCTACCTAACATATCCATGTAACAAAACTGCACTTGTACATCTGTAACAAGAAAACAGAAAAAAATGGCTGCTGTTGTATTTATTCTCCTTGCTTTAAAATTGATTTGATATCACACAACTGACATTAGATTAAAAAGTGCTTAGATTTATGTGATGTAGGTGGCGTAGATATAGATAGCTGCAGCTATACATTTAGATGTAGATATAAATTGTTGGTCTATTACCATTAAGCAAAACCAGCATAGTAACTTAATTTTACACTTAAATATTGGTCATACATTTATATGTTGATTTTAATTATATTCCTTTCCAATAAGTAGCTAATAATGTTAATCACACAAACATTAAATAATAATGTTGCAATTTAATGATCACAATCTATACAGTATTATGCAAAACTAGAAATCTGTCCATCAGAGAAAAAAAAGAAAATGATAAATCATGTTGACAATTCTTTCATATATTGTTTCTTTTCTTAAAGGCTTTTCATAGTATATCAGTTTAAAAATAAGAATATATGAACAATTTGCATAGTTGCATAATCTGTCAAATTTAGTGCATATATTAAAAAATTTTAGAATTGAAACTATATCATTAACAATAAACTCATATAAACATACACAAAAAAACAGATGGTAGAATTTGAGTAATGTGAGGATAAATGGTTATCTGCATTGTAGTTGTCAGTATTACCTTATAAATCTAAAATAAATTGTAATGTCAATAATGAGAATTATTTAAAAATATAGTTAAACAAGTGAAAAGGAAAAGTACTTTCTCTGCATTGCCTATAGAGAGGACAAGGAGAAAATTCAGGCAGTTTTTTTAAAAAAATGAAAATAAAGTTAGAAGTATAAAAAGTAGTAAAGAGAATGAGGAGTTGTAACAAATAACTTCCTGGGTCAAATTTACTGTGCCATTTTCTTTAACTTAACAAATATAATTTTATTCATTTCATTAAGAAATTTTTTGGCTTTAATTTTTATTTTTACTTTGTTTCCAGGGCTTTAAGTGATGAGTAAATCTTCTCACTCCATATACATTTCATTAGATCCTCCTACACTGGAGCTCCAAAAGTTATCTTTAAAAAGAGTATGCACTAACTATTTTGTAACATCTCACGCACTTTTATGTAGTTTTTTTAGTTGTGTTAATGTATTTACATATATACTTTGACACTTAATAAATAAAAATGAGAGCCAAGGTCAAACCAACCCCCTTGTTCTGATGATGGACCAGAACTCCAAGATGTAAATGGATTCCTTAAAAGTCTAATTGCTAATAGTTAGCAAATCAGTACTAAAGCACATTCTTTTCACTTAGACCATTTATTTTTGCATTGAGAGTATATTTTATTAATATTAAACCTAGAGCTCATAGGGCAACATAATATTGAGCCAAAAAATAACTATTTAAAAATTCTAGTGAAACACATGCTGAAAAAATTAGTCTTGGGAAATAAATACAATCATATCACTTACAAGGATGAATTTAAATTTTCACTTTGAATTTACTTTCTATAAACTGAAAGAGTGAATAATTAACTATTAAGATTTTTCCGACCCCAAAATTATTAAAGGGAATTTGTAAATGAATACAAATACTATACAAAGGAGTTAATGGATACGAATACAACACAAATGAATACAATACTCCTCTCTCATTTGACACACGTTTGACCTCTAGTTATTTCTTAGAAAGCTACCCAGTTGTCAGACAGTATAATCTCAGGGCTAATACACAGATACACACACACACACACACACACACACACACACACACACACAGCCTGCCAATGAGATTTCTTTTTGCTAAACAATTGTCATACACCCTACTTTTCCATGCAGAAAGTAGTTCTGCACCGTTAAAAAGAAGGAAAAAAAAACTAATTTTGATTTTCACCTGATTTGTGAGACAAGGTAAGAAATGTTATATATTATTTTCTCTCTGTTATGTAGTTAATTAGATCACTCTTCTTCTACCTCTGAACACTAAGGTTATAATTACAAATAATTACTGATTTATTCCCACTATTGATGGTACTTTGAATTTAGATGAGCTTTAAAGTCATCCTGCCAGATTTATAGTTACTGGAGAATAAAAATTACAGTGCCTGACAAAGCTAGACAAAAATGAGGGAGTAAGGACCATGTGGAAAGCAGAATTTATTTCAACAAATTATAAAATAAGTTATACACACACACTCGCTCATTCACGCACACACTCAAACATACATAAAAGTTATAAATCTCTAGACTCTGAAACTATCCTACATATGCTTCCTAACCAAGGGAAACTGCTGACTTTTAAATCATAAATAGTATGACTGGCAGAGGTAGCATCAAAAGACTTTTCTTAAGTAGTAAAGGCCAGTGGTCATTAGAGTCAACAGAATCTTCATAACTTTTTAAAACAAAGAGATCACAACTTAATGTTTTTAAGGACAATGGGGTAGTTAATTTTATTCTGGCAATGCTAAACAGAGGTATTGAAACAGATGGCTCAGTGAGATCGAGGAATATTTTTGAATCAAAATCTTTAAAATGCCTACAGACAAAAAGAGTTCATTTTTTAAATTGTGGCATTACATGTTTTCTTCTGCAAAGGAATAGTGTAAAGTCTGCTGCTCCTCCATCCTTCTTATTGTTCTTTTCTTATTCTCAAAGACAATTTGTAGAAAGAGATATAATTCCCAGGTTTCAGATTGAGTTCCATTACCATCTATTGTGGATTTGTCTAAACAGCTCTTGAAAATATAATAGCAAATTTTACATGCAAATTTAGGGCAATTGCAAGAAGGATAAGAAATAATGTCTCAAAATTATAAATAAAATTATAATTACATTTATTATGTAACATTTAAGACACAAACTAGATATAAACCGTCTATCTCTGTATCCAACTCCTAACTTAAAAATGTTAGAAGTAGAGTTAGAATTCTCTACTTTTCAGCAGATAACTAGTATCAGTATTCTGTGGTTTGTCAATCTCATATGTGCTTTTATACTGTTATATATTTATCTATCCTTTGGCAATGTCTAGCATTTTTTGCATATGGTAACATATCAGTGGCATTCTACTACATGTTCCTGTTACTTCCCTCTCCTTCTACTAGAGAAAGGCATGGTCAGGTCACCCACATTTCATATCAAAAGTATTCATTCTTGTATTTTATATTTCTGTTCTGTAAATTGAATTTTTCCACAGAAATAATTGCTTACTTCTTTACCTTGAAAAATAAATGTATGGCATTGAAAATAAGGAGAGCTCTTCACCTTCAATGACATTCAATGACAGAAAAATAAAAAATCATTTTACATTTTAATGACATACAAATGTATACTTTATGTTAATGCAGTAAAGACTAAATTAAACTATATGAAACAGAATCTATTGTAGGCTCCAAGGAGCCCCATAAGGAAGACTTCAACACTGCTTTTCAGTAGAAAAGGCTTATTTGGTGGGTAGAATGGCAAGGCCATGTCAACTTCAGAACCATACAGACTTTAATCAGTTTTTAATTACAAAGTTTGAAACAGGTTCTTGCACCAGGGACTCAAAAGATTCCAGTATCTTAAGAAGTAAATATCTACAGTTTTTTTCCTGTTTGGATGCTATGGCAACAAATATTCCTAATTCTGGCCTGGAGTTCCAGGTATTAAGTCAAGGTTAGGAAGAATGCAGCAAGCTACTTCTAAAGTAAAGAGCCAGTAAGGACTGGATCTAATAATTCAAGCAATTATTAGAACTGGCTTGATAAATGAACTCATACATAGAGCAACAATTGAACATATGTTGGGTGATAACATCAATATTCTTTAATGTTGGAAGCGTCATAAAAGAGAAACGCATACATGTCAGTGATACATATGCAAATGTACACGATTTACTGGTGGTACTCAAAACAAAAGAAATGCCAATTCCTACATTTTATGAATTGATGTTGAGGAGAGATTAATAATAATCAATGGCAAACTTCTCATATCATGTCACAAATTCATCAAGTGAAGCCCTCCAGGTGGTACAATCAGTGCCCCATCTGTGGTTGTTTTCATATACCTTATAACTATTAAGAGGGACAAAGATAAATGCTTTCATATTGTAATACAAATATACATCCATACATATATATGCACATACACATGTATTTGTGTCAATGAGGGAGAGAGAGACACTCAGAGAAAGCACTGCGGGGAATGTGTATAGTAGGCCAAATGGGTGCCCATATAAGTATATGCCTGTATATGTATTTGGGCTTGCATACCTTTGATTAATATTTACTAATTAATAATCAATATTAAAATTACTATTTTTAAATGTCATAGTATTAGCTTTAAATTTATTTTTTATGGAGTGTTAATGGTATAAAAATTTAAATTTAAATAAATTAATTTAAAGAAATAAAAAAAGCCCTAAAATTCTGAAAATAAGGCCAAAAGTATTTTCTAATATTATTGTTTTAATTTTATTCAAGCTTTTATCAATAATAAAAACTTTACGATTAGAAATAATACTTTATACATGAAAGTTTGTATAAATTGCATTGCTATGCCCCATTTTTCCAAAAAGCATTTTACAAAATAAACTTATCTAATTATAGAAAGCATTAACTTCTTAAACTTTAATCATCTTTCTTTTTACTCATCTAAGTGCAAACCTCAAAATTCTTTTACACTTTTGCTCCAGATATTTTTACAAGATCTCCCTCTTCTGGCCACAACAGTTATTTCATTTCTTTTTATCAACAATAGTTTTAAAATCTGCTGTAAAGTTAGGGCAAAGCTAATTTTTACTAATCTGGCATCAAAGAGATAAATAGACGTGCACTCTTTAAAAATGAAAAACAGGAAGCTCTTTTCAATATCTCTAATACACATACTGTTCTATTAAAGTCTGTTTATCTAATTTCATTTAAGTTTTCTGCCTCACTGATAGTCTGAGGATTCATATGCCAAGCTTGGTAATAAGTTAATAAATGAATTGAATGCTTGAGGTGTTCCAGATGGACTTAAATTGCAAATGCTGTCATTCACAAAAGAGACTGAGCTCATACAGCTGGAATGCAAACTTCCAAATGCAGACTTACCTATGTGCCTTAAGATACAATAAAAGTAAGAAGTAGGCTCCATTAAATGCCTTTTCAGAACTTAACTTTTCCCTCAAGTTTGCAAAGTTGGTTGAAAACAATAAACTATATGTGAGAAATATTCATAAATGAAGGGCAATAAACACTGACCATGCAACTTGCACAAAAATAACATACTAAAAACCGTTTAAAGCTATGCACTTGTGGCACTATCACATATTTATTTGCCAGTTTTGATGATTAGATTTAATTTTATAGAATTTAAGAGAAGCTTGCTTGGAAAGTTTTGTGGGCACTATTATTCTTAAAGAGCATATTGCATTGGTGCTTTAGAATTCCCAGTAATTATTACTGAGAGGTTTTTCCATTTCTTCAAGAAACATTTACAATGCAATGACAATCTAAAACAAACACAACATACTTAGTACTCAAAAATGCATGGTAAGGCACTAAGCTTGGGTTACATTAACAGGTTTCAGTAAATTATACTCAATTTGATTTTGCACATATGTTCAGTTTTCAAAAGAGAGGGTTTATAGCTTTCATCAGATGCTCAAAGATATCAGTGATCCCCAAATTTAAGGGCAATTGAATGAGATAAGCAAATAATTACAAATTATATAATATTTGATATTTTAAAACACTAGCATGAACAAATGACTATAGTAGTAACTAACTCTACATAAGAGAATCAAGGAAAGTTCCCAAGAAATTGTAACATATGCTCTGAATTTTGAATCTGAAGAAGCTTATCAGGAATACAAGAAAGAAAAGAGGGTTCAGAATAACTCTACTATAGATGTAAAAGTAATGTTGACTAGTATAGTTTGACATAGTCATTGAACAAAATGTTCTTTGGTGGGATTAAACTAAAAATGCACATGATGAACTTTATTGCATTCATTTCTGTATTTCTTACATCTAGAAAGTACTTATTACGCAGTACAGAGATATATAGATATTTACTAAAAAGTGTGAATAGATTTAAATAATAGGATAGCAAAAGGTAATTAAAGTTCTTGAAGGCTTCCATGATAGTTTTGGCCTCTATCCATTTCTATCCATTAATTAGTATAGCCAGTGGAGGTGTGTTGGCCTTTGTTTTGTTTTATTATTGTTGCATTTTTAGTAGAAGCATATCATCAGTTGTATGCTTTATGCTGAGAATGATGTAAACTATTTATAAGACAGTGAAGATACTGGATTCTAGGAAAGTAAAGATAGGGCATCAGTTAAAACATCGGTAGGTTTGGGAGAGACAATAAAAATAAAATGAATTTTTCAAGTATTCTGGAAAAAAATTCGAAGCTTAGATAATTAAGTAAAAAAATAAATGAGAAATGGAGAGGTTGAGAATGAGTTACAGTTTTTTTTTTAACTTGGATATTTAGATGTCTGTGTAAATGGCAATACTATTATTCACGATTTTGAAAAATGAAAACCAAATTTAAAAAATGAAGACATGTTTAGGGTAGTGACAAGGAAAATATCGTCAATGTTGTGGTATTATGGGCATGTAAGTGAAGAAGAGCAAATGAATTGTTAAAAATCTGCAAAACATTTTAGAAATGTTTAGTAAACGGACTGATTTTGGAGAATGTGTATAACTACAATCTTAAGCATGGCAGATTATTAACATGACACTGAATGTTGGTTGATAAATACAGCCAAGACTTCTAGCATCAGCTATTGTTACACGAGTTGAATCTAGAGTTTTCACCTCATATTACGTATATAAGAATAGATGACAGGAGAGATCACGTAGGGTTCATTCTGTTACGTGTTTTCTGAGGTTTTAGGAAGATGTCTGCTTTTAGAATATCTCCATTCAATTATTCACATTCTTTATAAAAATGCAGATCATAATGGGTCACATAGCAAATGCAACTTTCTATTTGGAATGCATGAAATAATTTTCATATGTTTTCTCATATAAGAGATACATCATTCTGGTGATTCTGTGCCACAGATTTTTCATCTAAATTTTTATCTAATGACAGGTTAAATGAGAAGATTTAAGGAAATAAGAAATGTAAACCACAGAGTATAGTGTGTGGCATATAATTTTATGTATAATCTAGACAACTCTTCACAACTTTAAGTACATGTTGACATATTTACATTATATATATATACACATTTATTTAATCAGCTATAAAATAGTTCCTGTTTTTTAAAATAGCAAATGCTTTGGTGTTTTTTTTCTATGAATCATCTGAATTATTAAATTATTAGTTTACTGAAAAAAACATATTAGAACATGATAAACTGACCATACCTGAAAAAAATAAGTAAGAGGTGATAATTGAGTCCACTTTTGCTTCATTGTGAATACACACTGAACATGTTTATTTGACTTTCTATAGAGAAACCAATATTTATACCTCATGCTGACATGGTCAAGTCAGTAATGACTTGGATTATTAGGATTTTGGAGTATTGTTAATAATTTATTTTTCTGCAATCGATCAAATTAACTACACTGCATTTCAAAAAGCCAAAAATAACTGAAATTTGGTCATTTTCATTATGTGGCTTCCATGCAAAATTGATCATTCTGTTGAAACAGCTGGACACAGGAAGGTTGACTGAGTAGAGTAGAGCTACATTAATCCCAATAATAACTACTTAGAACTCTTGAGCAGGGATTGATTTCGGGAGAAAACAAAGAAAAGTATGTTTCTGAGAGAAGCCTAATTTCATTCTCTTTCAAAATGCAGACATATGCAGAGTATGATACAGTAAAAGACACTAAACTGCTATTTCTCAGTGACTCACTACACCCGTTGGTCACGAACAGCAAATATAGCACATTCCTCCAGCCCGGTTTCCAAGTGTCAGTATCTTACCTGCCCCACCACCTCCCTTAGATTTAGGTCCTTATTCCATACCAAGCAAAGCCCACTTGCGTCAAACAACCATCCCCCTTGGCATAAAAAGGAAGTTTTTGTCATTCATGTGTCTTTTCTGTTGCACTCTCCTTTATGGCTGTTGTTTATCTGCTTGCCACCTGACATCTCTCTGTAATTCCGCAGCCTTGCACTCGCAGTAGTAATGACACTTAGTTTGCTTTTCACCCTGACCATAAGGGATTGAGAGGATTCAAATATTAATAGTTCTACTCTAATGAGGCATTATCAATATCTAAGCAGCTCTTGTCTATCAACTTTGAATCATTGTAACGAAACTCTCAGCAAAGGGGATTCTGGAAATCTGTGCTTATAGGATAATAAAAATTATTTAATTTTTTTTTTTTTTTTTTTTTTGAGGTGAAGTCTTGCTCTTGTTCCCCAGGCTGGAGTGCAATGGCACGATCTCGGCTCACTGCAACCTCTGCCTCCCAAGTTCCAGCGATTCTCCTGCCTCAGCCTCCCAAGTAGCTGGGATTACAGGCATCTGCCACCATGCCCAGCTGATTTTTTTGTATTTTTAGTAGAGACGGGGTTTCACCATGTTGGCCAGGCTGATCTCAAAGTCTCGAACTCGTGACCTCAAGCGATCCACCCACCTCGGCCTCCCAAAGTGCTGAGATTACACGCGTGAGCCACCGCGCCTGGCCAAAAAATGCTTTAATTTTCGAAGTTAGTTTGCTGGCAGGGAACTACCCTTGAAGGCCTAAAACAAGTATTCTTCAAATAATCACTTTACTGTAAGATATTGATAGATAATTTAACTTGAGTAAGCCCCAATTATCTTGGATAAAGAAAGATTACTTACAGGGAGAATATTGACTTTGTAAAATATATCTGGGAATGATTGCATTGGTACTGATATTAATCTTTAAATAATAGCCAAATGTTCTATGTAGCTATACAAATAAATAGCTCATTAAAACAGATATTAAATCTGGAAGCTCCAAATTATGTGAATTATTTCAGACTACTCCTTCTTCAAATAAGAAAACGATATCATATTCTTTTCTAAAATGACATTATCTATTTTTGTTATGTAAGTGACCTATATTTAATGGCCAAATAGGTTTTATATATAAATATGTTTCATTTCTGCAAATATACATTATGCTCAAAAAAGTTCCAACTAAGATTATTTCCACATATCCTTGGACATAATATCAGTATCTCCAAACTTAACAAGTATCTAGGGAAAGAATTAGAATAAAAGTTGGCATGATATTTTTACTAGTTAATTCTAGGGACCTTGGTATTAGTCTAGAAATAATCAACTTCTAACTATCCACACATAAATAATATCAAAAGGCAGACTAAGTTTAATCTCTTGGTGTATAACTTTTTTCCTAAGTCTTTTTGTTTTAGGGATTCAGCCTTTCCTTATATCTCTGTTAATACTTATTTTCCTTTTATTATTCTTGATATTCCATCTAAAGGAGCATTGAAAATAACTTCTAGAAGGATTTGAAAGTAATCATTGGGTAACACTAGTGTATATTTAATAATACTAATACTAATAATGTATAACAATGCTTCAAGCTAGTGCTTATAGTTTAAACTCCTCAAAGATAAATGAATAACCCCAAATTCCCTATATGTCAAGCAGTGTATTCAGTATATATACATATGTTCCATTTTTTGACCTAGATTTGCTATGTTCCATTTTTTGACCTAGATCTGCAATTTATGAGCCAAGGATCTTAAGTTTTTAAATTTATTTGAATATTTGTTTGATACTCATATTTAGAATGAACTTAAGAATAGCTAACATAGCAGACAGTAGCAAGAATTAAGAAAATAATAATAATAAGGTACATAAATCCCAGTGCACCTCACTTATTAGGTACTGAGTATTCAGTAAGAATGAATTCCCTTCCCACTCATCTATTTGTATACATCTGCTGTTCCAATCTTATGATAGCCCTAATGAGAGCATGGACTATTTCGTGTTCCATGCACAAGAACTTTCAGTAACTCTTGGTTTTATTAATAGCCTCAGTCATATACCCAAATCTCCACACAATCTTGTTAGTTTTTAAATAGAAAAAATCCTGTGTATAAATTTAGTATATAAACTAATTAATACAGATATTTTAGGGACTACCATACTGTCCTAGATGTTCCAAACATCTCTCTAAGTATATATACCGTAAATTTATATGCATGCATCTCAATTTATTGTGCTTTTCTTTACTACACTAGGCAGATTTGGGATATTTTATAAATTGAAGTTTTGTGGCAACCTTGCATCAAGCAAGTCTATCAGTTCCATTTTTTCCAACATCACGTGCTCACTTCATATCTTTGTGTCATATTTTGGTAATTTTTGCAATATTTTATTTTTTTTAGTATTATTATATATGTCATGGTTATCTGTGATAAGTGCTTTTTGATGTTACTATTTGTTTTGGGGCACCATAAATCATGACCATATAAAACGGAGATCTTAATAAACATTGTGTGTGTTTTTACTGCGCCACTAACCAGTCATTCCCTCATCTCTCTCCCTCTCCTTGGGCATCTATATTCCCTGAGACACAACAATACTGAAATTAGGCCAAGTAATAACCCTACAATCACCTTTAAGTTTTACAATGTGTTGACTTAAAGACAAAAATAAAGGCAAAATTAATATAAGTGGATAGTTTATTTGAGCCAAATATAAGGACTACAACCTGAGAAACACAGATTCAAGTTGCCTTAAATATGTTCTATTAGTAGCAGTTACAAGTGGGTTTTTAAAGGAAAAAAGAAGGGGTAGTTCTTTTGAACATAAATATTGATTGGCTGTACATTGTTCTTTGCATCACAAATTCCAAAAACATGAAGATAATGAATGAGGATCACATTGTGCAACTTGTGATAGCATTTGAGGTAATTTACCAGCTAGTCTGGAAACTACAGAGAAGGAAAGAAAACAAAATGCATTTAAACAATTGTCCCCAGATACGGGTATGCGTGTGAAGGAGGATTGTGACTGAAGATTCATTCTCGTATCTCTCTGAGTCTGATAAATCTTGCACACCTCACATTCTGCAGACAGCTCTGAACTACTTTTCTTTCTTAAGTGCAAGAGTCATGTGTCTCTCGTTTTAAATAAAAAGCTGGAAATGATTAAGCTTAGTGAAGAAGGCATTTTGAAAACCAAGATAGGCTGAAAACTAAGTTAAACAAG
This sequence comes from Pongo pygmaeus, assembly GCF_028885625.2. Taxonomy (NCBI): domain Eukaryota; kingdom Metazoa; phylum Chordata; class Mammalia; order Primates; family Hominidae; genus Pongo; species Pongo pygmaeus. The sequence continues at coordinate 78,792,487 of NC_072387.2, forward strand.
TTGTGAATGCAAAGAAAAAGTTCGTAGAGGAAATTAATAGTGTTACTCTAGTGAATAAATAAATGACAAGAAAGCAAAACAGCCTTATTGCTAATATGGAGAAAGCTTTAGTGGTCTGCATGCAAGCTCAAACCAGCCACAACTTTGCCTTAAGCCAAAGCCCACTGCAGAGCAAGGCCCTAGCTCTCTTCAATTATGTGAAAGCTGAGAGAGGTAGTAAAGCTGCAGAACAGAAGTTTAAAGCTAGAATAGGTTGGTTCATGAGGTTTAAGGAAATAAACCATCTCTATAAGTAGAAGGTGAAACAGCAAGTGCTGATGGAGAAGCTACAGCAAGCTAGCCAGAAGATCTAGCTAAGATAATTGATAATGATAGCTACATTAAAGAACAAATTTTCAATGTAGACAAAATAGCCTTCTATTGAAGGAAGATAGCTTCTAAGATTTTCATATCTGGAGAGACAAGTCAATGCCTGACTTCAAAGCTTCAAAGGACAGCTGGCTTTCTTGTTAGGAGTTAATGCAGCTGTTAACTTTAAGTTGAAGCCAATGATCACCAACCATTCCAAAAACCCTACAGCCCATAAGCAGTATGGTAACTCTACTCTACCTGCGCTCTATAAATAGAACAACAAATCCTGGATGACAGAACATGTGTTTACAGCATAGTTTACCAAATATTTTAAGCCCACTGTTGAGATTTACTGAAAAAAAAAGTTACTGCTCAATAATAATGTACCTTGTCCTCCAAGAACTCTGTTACTGCTCAATGGCAATGTACCTTGTCCTCCAAGAACTCTGATGGAAATGTACAAGAAGATTAATGTTTCTTTCATGCCTGGCAACACAATATCCATTCTTCAGCCCATGAATCAAAAAGTAATTTTGACTTTCATGTATTATTATTTAATAAATATATTTTGAAAGGTGATAGAAGCCATTGATAGAAATTCCTCTGACGGATCTCGGCAAAGTAAATGGAAAACCTTCTGGAAAAGATGCAACAAGAACTTTTGTGATTCATGGGAAGAGATCAAAATATCTGTACTAACAGGAGTTTAGAAGAAGTTGATTTAACCTTCATGTATGACTTTGAGGGGTTTAAGACTTCAATTGAGGAAGTAACTGCCAATGTAGTAGAAATAGCAAGAAAACTAAAACTATAAGTAGAGCCTGAAGATGTGACTGAATTCCTGCAATCTCACAATAAAACTTTTAAAAATGAGGAATTGCTTTTTATGGATGAGAAAATAAAGTTGTTTCTTGAGATGAAATCTATTCCTTGTCAAGATGCTGTTACTATTTTTAAAATGACAACAAAGGATATAGACTATTACACAAAACTGCTTGATAAAGCGTCTGCAGGATTTGAGAGGATTTATTCCTATTTTGAACGTTCTACTATGGGTAAAATACCATCAAATAGTGTCACATGCTATGGAGAAATATATCATGAAAGAAAGAGTCAATCAATGTGGCAAACTTCATTATTGTATTATTTTAAAAATTTGCAACAGCCAACCCAACCTTCACCAATGAACACCACGATCAGTTAACGGCCATCAACATCAAGGCAAGACCAGCAAAAAGATGACTCACATAAGGCTCAGATGATTTTTAGCATTTCTTGCAATAAAGTATTTGTGAATCAAGGTATTTATATGATTTATTTTGGACATAACGCTATCACACATACAGACTACAGTATAGTGTAAACATAACTTATTTGTACTGGGTAATCAAAAAAATTTATGTGACTAGCTTTATTGTGATTTTTACATTATTGCAGAAGTCTGGAACTGAATTCTCATTGTCTCTGAGATATGCCTGTGTCATCATTAAGGTGAATTCATTGGGTTAAGGTATTTTCTCTAAACATTTTCCGAAATCATATTTTATTTTTTGCAACTCAGAGATAAACTAGGCAATGATGAATCTGTTTTTTCATACATTAACAATATAAATGTATAATAATCTGGGTGCCATGAATATAACAATGGACAAATTACATAAAACTCTAGTTTTTATGGAACTTGTAGTCTAGCAAACTCAGAGGGATGCATAAATAAATAAACTAATATATATCAGGCTGTATTAAGGTATGAACAAATTAAATGTGACCCTGGTTCGTAAGGATTTCTCTGATAAGGTAAAATTTGGACAAAGGTCAAAGGAGGTGAAGAACTAACCCACAGAAGATCTAGGAAAAGAATATTCTACATATAGGAAAAGTAAAGCTCTTAAATGTTTTTAATTTTGAAAGTTTAAAAAGGAGAACTTTAAGGCACACAAGTATAGTACAAAGCCTGTGGAAGGTTTCAAGCAGGGACGTGACATGATCAGATTCATGTTTAAAATATACACATAATAAATTATTACCAACTATAATGTAATGTTATTATTTGAAATTTTTATTCAAGAAATATTTGAAAGCCTGTCTTGCACAAGGCACTATGCTTTTGTTCTGGACGCCCCTGTCTTCACAGATTTTAACATCTATTAGAAGTGGTTATGGGGCATGCAGATGAAGATAACTGCTGATTATGAGGCATGATTAGTAGCTAAAGAAAGTAATATACAGACTGCACTAGTAAGTTACACAAGAGTATCCCCAGCCAAACATTGACTATCCATTCAGGCTTGTTGATGGATGCCTTAGCTTATAAATGGGAATGAGGCAGGTGAAGAGAGGACACCTGCAGACATTTTATTTTATTTTATTTTTATTTATTTATTTTTGAGACAGAGTCTCACTCTGTCACCCAGGCTGGAGTGCAGTGGTGTGATCTTGGCTCACTGTAACCTCTGCCTCTGGGTTCAAATGATTCTCCTGCCTCAGCCTCCCGAATAGCTGGGATTACAGGGGCACGCCACCATGCCTGGCTAAATTTTTGTATTTTTAGTAGAGATGGGGTTTCACCATGTTGGCCAGGCTGTTCTCAAACTCCTGACTTCAAATGATCCACCCACCTTGGCCTCCCAAAGTGCTCAGATTACAGGCATGAGGCACCACGCCCGTCTGAAGACATTTTATATATTTATATGGGACACACACAATACATATATGATACTAAAAGCAATTCAACGTTATTTGGTTGTAAAGTGTAAAGTTTTGGTTTGTAAAAGACTCTATTCTGTGCATGTGATTAAGGAGATTGAGACTTAATCCAGTGCAAATGAGGAGCCATGGAAAGTATTTCCATAATTACTTAAAATTGCATTTGATAGGTCACTCTGACATGTATGAGAAGGGCAGATGTGATGGGAAACAAGAAAAGGAAGCAAGAGAATCACATAGTTATTACGGTTTTTAGTTATGAGTGTATTGGGGTCTGAATAAGAGCAAGAAAATAAGAATAGAAGTGATGGATTGATTGTAAATAAATAATAAGTAAAACCAAGGGAATTGATAACTAATCACAGGAGGAGATAAAGGGAAAAACAAAAGAGAAGCCAAGATGACTTCTAGGTTTCAGGTTGGGTTAGTAGATCAAATGCATTTCCGGCAGAAAGAAAAAAATAACAAAATAGGCCTTGGGAGGAAGAATATTTGTTCAGTTTTGACATTTTTGAAGCTCCTGTGTGTGGCCTATGTTTGTAGAGCAAGCAAATGGTTTGATTAATGAATCCTAGACTGCAAAGAGAGGTCTAAGAGGACAAATAAATTTGAAAGAAAGAGACACATAATTAGTAGTTGAAACAATGTAAGTCAATGAAATCACCCAAAGGGGTAGTGTATGGGGACAGAAAAGCAATGTGTAAGGAATCAAATTTTAGTATGGGTAAGAGATCCTTAAGAGACACACACACACACACACACACACACACACACAGAGGCAGATTGAGAGAGAGAGAGAGAGAGATTAGGAACTTTCAAAACTGGAAAAGAATAAGAAAGAGTTTTCTCCATTAGGAAAGCTGGGGAAGTGGAAAATTTAAAGGAAAAGGGATTTTTTCAACAGAGTTATTGCCTTTACCTCTGGTCTGCCAGGCTCTTGCACGTAGTAAATAGTAAGCACTTAGTGCAAAGTTGATAGAATGAATGAAAAGAAGAGAAATGGTAAAAGTAAATTAAAATTCAAGGTAAAAATTTCAAATATAAGGACCACTGAATTTAGTAACTGAGAGAGAAAGAGTTTAAGCTTTCAGAAATAGCATAGCCAATGCCACAGAAAAGCTAAGAATTATGAGAGTTTATTTATCTTGTCTTCATTCTATCTACTTTATGACTACTTTAACCCCCTAATCTGTTTTCAGATTTGCAAACCAGAGAAAGGAAATATTATTCAGCAGAAATTTTGCAAAAATAAAAATTTAGAAGAGTAAGGCCTCACTTAAATAGCTATTTTACATCCTAAGTGAACTCGCTTTGTAAGTGAGCTATTTCACTTAGAAAAAAGTTGATTCAAAGAAAGTAAACTTTAAAATCAATAAAATTAATAAACAAAAAGTTCACATTTACCATTCCTCCAATAGGAATTCATGATAACAAGTCTCACTTTAAATCGTGAATGAAAATAATTTTCTGAGGCATAAAAATTGTTAGATTATGGCTTTACTAGGGTGGACCTTCTAGGAAATTAGAGTGAAAATAGGGAAAGAGTACTGGACAAATGAATTCAGTGACAAATCTAGTTCTGTGAGCGAGTTTCCTAATGATCTTGGGGAAATTACTTGATCCTTTGCATCAGATATTTTATTTATGTATAAAATAAGAAAGTAGAACTGCATAAACTTTATCGTATTTTCCAGTGCTAAAGTAAATGATATTAAAGTTACATTTATGATCTATACCAAGTATCATTTTTCTTAATCTCACTGTCTGACATCTAGAGCAGTGTGGGGAAATAGATGGGAAACAAAGGTCTAAAATTGGAGACAGACTGAAATAGGTATGAAAAGGAAGAGGGAAAGAAATGGAAAAAAACAAAGATAAGAAATGTGTTCAAAATATTCAAAAACTATTTACAAGAAGGATAAAAAATGTACTTTTAAAGTTTTAAATACTAAGGAATTAATCTGAATTTATAATTGGGAAGTAGAAATTAAGAACATATGAAATAGTGCATAGGCTCTACATCTACTCCTAGATAGAATAAAATTGAGGCATACATATAGATAGGTTTAAATAAATTGTCTTGAATTTCCTTATTTTTTCAGACTATAATAAATCTTGGACATGGTCAATTTAATAAATTCAGTATGCTTTGTCAGGTGTGAGAAATAGACCAGGGCACAAAATCACTTTATATTTGAAGACAGGCATGAATTATGACTTGAATTTTGTGATTTTTTTTCAGAACTCACAAACAAGCAATGTGACAGACACAAAAGATCAAGAAATATTACAGTGTGGATGAACTGGAAGGTCTGTGGTGTCAGCTTAGGCTCTGGAGGAGCCTAACCTCTCAGGGTTATTCCTTTGTAGGCTGGGGAGAAGTCACTCAGCATTTAAGTGTATGGATTATTGGTAAAAGAAAATGTAATTAAAGTCTGTCTTCTGAGCTGAAGATCCAGCCTTCAGACTAAAAAATCCTTACTAATCACAGTTCCAAAGCAGAGTTACAAAACATTTTAAGCAGATTATGTTTGTATTAGTTACTTATTGGGCTTTGAGGCCTACCTGAGATCTTCATACAACAGAACTAGCCATACAACTTGAAGTGTTTTGTTTGCATAGGTTATTTCTTCAAAAATTAAAAAAGTACCCTTAATTCTAGAAGTTTGTACTTCATCTGAAACTCTTGTCATCTAATTTCTCCCCACCTCCCAAGATTTTCCTAACTTAATAAAACACTGCTATGTATGTAGCATCTCCATTTTTTCAGTCAGTTCTTCTACATAAAGATGTTTTGACCTTGAAATAATCTTAGCTACAAAAATGTACATATATTTATGTAATGTAAACACCACAAATACAAAGCATCTTCAGTGTGCAAACCATTGTGTTAGACACTAGAAAACAATGAGCTAAATACATTTCTACATATGCTACAAATTGGAAATAGAGTTTATAATAAATTTATATAGAGTCCAACAAGACTGTTTAAATTTTTCTTATATATGAATTACCAAGAATGTGAAGGCAATATAAGTTTTTATTTATTTATTTATTTATTTATTTATTTATTTATTTTGAGACGGAGTCTGGCTCTGTTGCCCAGGCTGGAGAGCAGTGGCGCAATCTCGGCTCACTGCAATCTCCCCCTCCCAGGTTCACGCCGTTCTCCTGCCTCAGCCTCCCGAGTAGCTGGGACTACAGGCGCCCGCCACCATGCCTGGCTAATTTTTGTATTTTCAGTAGAGACGGGGTTTCACCGTGTTGCCCAGGCTGGTCTCGAACTCCTGACCTCAAGTGATCCACCCACCTCGGCCTCCCAAAGTGCTGGGATTACAGGCGTGAGCCACTGCACCCGGCCAGTTTTTATTTTTATTTTTTAATATAAATTTAAATAGAATTTGGTCATGTTTTTTTTCTTCTCAGTTTACATTAAATATACGGAATCTCCACCAGATGTCAGTGTATGCATGCACATATTTTACCTTGAGCCAGAAGTGCCTACAAAGCCTTAGTTAGAAAGCACTCAAATAAGAAATGAATGACTTCTATTTAAAGAACATTAAATTCTCTGATCACATTCACTCCATATATACTTCCTCACAGATTATTTAAAACCACGTTCTCCAAAGTTTTTAAGCCAGCCAAATACATATACTGTCCATTGGAGATTTTGTTCTCATACTTTATGCATAATAAGTATTTACTGAAAGACACACAGCTAGACAATTATTCAGTTAATATTATTTGTATTATTATTAGTGAATCTATATAATTTTATTTAATAAATTTGTGTACCTGAAACGTTACAAAGAATAATTTGAAAATCCAGTCAAAACAATAAGATTATTCTGTAAGATGACTAACTACAATATTATTGTGTATGTGTTAATTTTTACACACACCAGGTAAAAGCAATTAAAACTGTAAGAAAGAAAATGTGACATTAGAAATAGAAAAAAAAACAGCCTATAAAGTAGAAAAGGTGATATATGTTGTATCTACCTGAGGAATAATTAAAAACTTTTCTAGAAAGTATAAAATAATTAAAAACTTTACTAGAAAGCCTAAAACCATACTAAAAATATTAGCAGAAAAGATGAGTCCCTGTGGGAAAAATGCTAATTTATCCCAGATAGCTGTATGTTTAACGGATTCCAACTGGGATACAATTAGATATTAGGAAAATTTTTTGCAATTTCACTAGAATTATATAAAATTCTATTTCGAGAGGGGCTTAACACTACTGTTACTAGAATTTATTATAAAGCTACAATCATTTTTTAAAAGGTAAGTATTAAGGAAGAATCTCCTCAATAGAAATAACTAGAATTCATGAATTTACCCAAATGAGCAGTCTGATTTAATAGATGATAAAAGTGGCTTATCAAATCAGTGAACAAAATATATATTATTTAATAACATTTCTATATTAAATAAATATTCTCAGTACAACTAGCCTGTCATAAAAAGAAATAAACACATAACTAAGTTTAATAAGAGTAAATACATTATAGTCATATGATGTTATGTTCTGGAAATATATTCAAAAAATTATGACAATGTTAGTTTTCAGGAGACATACTACTTTAATCATTTTTCATGTTAATTTGCTGCTTTATAAGATTAAAAAATAAAACCATTAAAAATGATATGTTTTCCAGACTCATTGGGAATAGAGGCTCTCAAAACATGAAGAAATAGATATAATGTTTAAAATGTAAAATACGTGATAGTTTAATATAATTAATGATATACAAAATATAAATATAATAAGTCGATAAATGAAATAATGTAAAGTGATCAAGAAAATGAAGGCCTTAATTGTGGTGAAAAACAAATAGAATCAATAATTGGGAAAGATAATAATTTGTCATTAGTAAAAAAAATTAAGTTATTCTTTCTAAGTTTTAGTAGTCAAAGTTTTGGTTAGCTTCAGAATGATTTCGAAGGCAGTAAGATTTTAAGCCACTGACATTTTTCTATTCAGAACTTTTGCTACTCAGTCTGCATTAACACCTTAATTCAGCTGGTGTGACTCATTTTGTTTTTCATGCAAACTTGTATTCCTACCATGCATTAAGAACTGTGTCAAAAACATAGTAAAAATTTGTCTATAAAACAGGCATTTTTGCCTTAGGATTTACAGTTTTTACACACCGTGCATTTAGATTAAAAAAAACTGTAATAGAGAACCAATAACCAAAGCTTTCCATTAAAAAAGAAAAAACCTGTTTTCAAACTTAAACCTCGTGTTTAATGGGAATATTTTATTAAGTACTTTCCTTAGTCTTTAATCTCATTACTACCCCCCAGAAACCTGCAGCCTAGATATATACTGCGATTTTTGTATCTTCTGTGATTTTTACCACCATCTCCTTTTCCATCCACACTCTATCCTCATCTATTGGCTCTTATCTTCTCTGTGAATAGGAGTATTCTTTCTCTTTGCTGAAGCAGACATTTTCATCAGTGTCATAGATTCAAACTTCTCTCAACACTGCTGGGAAATGATTCCATCCATTTAACTCTAATCCTTGCATTATTTATATCTCTCACCACAAGATACACTTCTAGGGAAGAAAAAAATACTGTTTTCCAATTTCCAAACAATCTCTAACCTAAATATACTTGGGAATGATTGCATTTTCCTTCTTTTTTTGTTAACTCCATACCTTCATTTTCTTACCCACTATTCATTTCTTATACTTTTTCCAATATTTTCATAATAATTATTTTCTAAAAATTTGAATTTAAGTTTAATATTGAATACCATGATAATATGTACGTGTGTGTGTGTATACTGTTTTTCTGATCAAACAAGTGTTTCCATGCTCACATGGAAAAATTATTACCAGGAGGAGAGTTGAGTATAAAAAATGTCATTAAGATTTTAATTAAACAAAGGAAATAATTTTTTAAAACGCTATTAAGTGTAAATTGTATTTCTCTTAATATGTAGTTAGTATTTAATCATTTCTATATATAATAAAGTTTTGTGGCTAAGTTTCTTCATTGTAAAATTACTATTTTTTTTCCATTTTTAAGAAATAAAGACTTACTTGAGGGGAGATTTTTTGACATTCTGCAAATATTCCACCGCTCCTTAAATTTTGCCCACTAATATAAATATCCATCAGATCTTGCCTACAGTATTAATTCAGTGTTCTAATGTTGTTTTCTATTTCATTCACTCCTTTAAAATTTACTAATTATAATTCTTCTGTAAAGAAGAGTAATTCCTTCTCCTACATTTGCTTTTTATTGTTATTTATTGATATCAGTATGAACTTATCCGTATTTACTTTATTAATTGAATATAAACCAAATATTATTATTTACTTTTTTTGCTCAATTTGTTCAATCCTTGGCCACTGAGAGCACTTTTTACTTTGACTCCTGTGTCTTCTCAATGTTCCCCAAGTTCTTTTTCTTTTTTTCTTCTTCTTCTTTTACTTTCCAGGCAGAGTTTCACTCTGTTGCTCATGCTGGAATGCAGTGGTATGACCTCAGCTCACTGCAACCTCCACCTCCCGGGTTCAAGAGATTCTCAAACCTCAACCTCCCAAGTAGCTGGGATTACAGGTGCCCGCCACCATGCACCAGCTAATTTTTCTACTTTTAGTAGAGACGTGGTTTCACCATGTTGGCCAGGCTGGTCTTGAACTCCTGACCTCAGATGATCCGCTGTTCTTGACCTCCCAAAATGCTGGGATTACAGGCGTGAGTCCTCATGCCCAGATCCCTAAGTTCTTTTTCATACTTCTTTTCTGTCAGCACCTATGCTCTGGGCTCATCTCCCATACTCTCTAGCTGGGAATCCTTTATTTCTCCAAAGAACCATGATTCTTTTGTTTGTTTGTTTGTTTGTTTTGGATGAAATTAGCAACTAAAATCTGCATCACTGTGCCCATTGCTACTGAAGTGACACTGCACCTAAGCCCTTTCAGTGGATAGAGCTAAGAAACATACATAGGTATGCTAACCCGTGTATGCACATCGAAATTTATTTCTATATCTAATATATATTAACATACAGGGTAAAATAGAACATAAGTTCATACTGATACCTCTGGACTTGAATCCAACACTGTAGCATTCATTCTAACCCTCTCCCCATCCCTATTCCTCACCTCCATTTCTTATTTGTAACTTTTTTCTCTAATAATGACAAAACTAGATCCCATTCTCTACAATATATTGACTACTCATGTAGTCAACCCTCCATACTTACAGATTTTGCAGAAGCAATTACAAAATTTAAAGGAATCCTTCATGGATAATATTTGTCATTGTCTGAGTTTGCTACACTTTTCAGTGTGAGTGGGTTAGGTGGTAGGGGGCATAATTCAAGTTATTCCATATTAGTTACACAACTCCTGGGCAAGACAAACATTAATTGAGCAACTTAAAACAACTCTACTTTCAAAGAGAAAAATTTAGGTACTTTGTTTAGAAATCATTCAGGTAGTGTTTCAATCTCACAAACAGTTGAATTTTGTATTAAAATTTATAAGAAATCAAGAGCCAAGAGTGTTAGGCGATTGGAATTGGAGAGAGGTTATTTTTTCAGCTGTTTGGATTGCTGGTTGGATTTTGAGATGACATAAGGCAAAAAAAAAAAAAAAAAAAGTTCACATAAATTATACAAGGAAGCCTCCAAGATAGATAGGAAATTTTCAGGTATGGTTTAGGGAAGACAATCAGCTAACAGAAGTATGTGATTAAGATTTTACCTCTAGGCTATACAGTTTTTCAATCAAATATAACCCAATAAGTTTCAAATTAAATAAAGAAAACTCTCTAGTCTCTCATGTTGCATCTTCTCAATTTTTCTTTTGTAAGTTTTATTATTTTTCAGTTAAATTAACGATAACAAGTATTTTTTTCAAAAATACAACATATATAGCAAATCACATTTATGAAAAGGCCTTCTGATGTCTGTCATCACTCATGAAAGTCAAATTATTTGGATTTAAAATCTTTGAATACAACTTAATTTTTTTCCTGTTAAAACTTTGTTATTATGTATCTAGGTATTTGCCAATGCATACTGTCACTTCTGCTACAGAAGGGAAGGTAAGCAACAGTACACTTTGGTGGTTTTGTAAATAGCCTACATTTTCTGTTAGGATATCTTGGTGATTAATTCTTTTCACTGAAGAGTAAGGCTTTCAAATGAAAATAGGCCTACATTTAATCTCATGGTATGTTTCAGTTTTCTTATTATTTAAAGAAGGAAATCACATATATTACAGCATCATTGTCAGAATCAAATAAAAATATAAAACACATAGTAGGTGATTAATTAATAATCTAACTACATAGTAGGTGATTAATTAATAATAATTTAATAAATATTATGGTAATAATATATAATACCAAGCAAAGAAAACCAGAAGTCACTGAAAACTAAAAAGGCAAAGAAATAGACTCTCTATTTGAATCTTCAGAATAAACGCAGTCCTACCTATCCATTTTAGATCGTAGAACCATAAGATAAACTGGCATTGCTTTAAGCCACTAAGTTTGGCAGCAATTTTTTTTTTTTTTTTTTTTTGAGACAGAGTCTCACTATATCGCCCAGGCTGTAGTGTGTTGGCACAATCTCGGCACACTGCAATCTCTGTCTCCTGAGTTTAAGCTATTCTAATGCCGCAGCCTCCCAAGTAGCTCGGATTACAGGTGTGTGCCACCAAACCCAGCTAATTTTTGTATTTTTAGTAGAGATGGAGTTTCACCATATTGGCCAGGCTGGTCTCGAACTCCCGACTCCAGGTGACCTGCCTGCTTTGGCCTCCATCCCTGTAGGATGGTATTACAGTCGTGAGTCACCAGGCCCGGCAGTTTGCAGCAATTTGTTACAGCAACAATAGAAAGCTAATACAGGTGTCTTAAAACTCAGCCTTCATGGATTATGAAAAAGACTGGCTTGTTTTCTGCCTGCTCTGGTCTTACCATTCTAAAGCAGCTGGCAAATATGGAAAAATATATGAAATATCTGTGAGTACATATTTAGGTGTGGAAGACCACCCTGCTACTTCTGAGCATGCTTAGTCCATTTAGTCTGTTTCAAACAAGTTCCATTAGCATGATAATTAATGAAAACTGTTTGGAGAGGTTAACAACAACTTAATTGTAAATACTTGAAAAAAAGTTATTTAATTTTGTTTTCTAAGTAGGAGTTTCATCTTGGCCTTTATTGTATTTGTTTTCTTTGCATACTGTTAAATACATGTCAGATTTCTCTTGTTTGATGATATTTAAAATCAAAGGTATCAAAAGTATTTGTCTCATCATTCAGGTAACAGTTTATTCAATAAATAGCAATTTGATTAAACGGTCATCACCTCTGCATGGAGTTTAGTCTCAATTAGAAGACACTTATTAAACAAGTATCTATGACTAATAAATATTTCAAAAGTGGAAACAGAGATACTCTGAGATTGAATGGTAGGAAAAAATTACCAAGTCTAGAGAAATTCAGGGAAAATATATTTGAGAAAGTGAAGGTTCTATGGTCACTACACTTAGCAAGAATTAAAATGTTCCATTCTAAAATTTTCATGGTTTTAGGTCTTAGATTTAAGTCTTTGATCCATCTTGTGTTGATTTTTGTATAAAGTGAGAGAAGAGGATCCAGTTTTATTCTTCTGCACGTGGCTCGCCAATTATCCCAGCACCATTTGTTAAATAGGGTGCCCTTTCCCCACTTTATGTATTTGTTTGCTTTGTTAAAGATCAGTTGGCTATATTTGGCTTTATTTCTGGGTTCTTAATTCTGTTTCATTGGTCTATGTGCCTATTTTTATACCAGTACCATGCTGTTTTGGTAACTATGGCCTCACTCCTGCAAGAATGGCCATAACAAAAAACATAATAGATGTTGGCATGGATGTGGTGAAAGGGAACACTTTTACACTGCTGGTGGGGATGTAAACTAGTATAACCACTAACGGTGTGGAGAGTCCATAAAGAACTAAAAATAGATCTATGATGTGATCCAGCAATCCCACTACTGGTATCTATCCAGAGGAAAAGAAGTCATTATATGAAAAAGTTACTTGCCCATGCATGTTTATAGAAGCACAATTTGCAATTGCATGAATATGGAACCAGCCCAAATGCCCATCAATCAATAATTGGATAAACAAAATGTGACATATATATCATACACACACACATACACCATGGAATACTACTTAGCCATAAAGAGGAAATAATGGCATTTAAAGCAACCTGGATGGTGTTGGAGGCCATTATCCTAAGTGAAATAACTCAGGAACAGAAAAACAAACATCATATATTCTCACTCATAATTGGGAGCTAAGCTATGAGGACACGAAGGCATAAGAATGATACAATGGACTTTGAGGACTCAGGGGAAAGGGTGAGAGGTGGGTGAGGGATAAAATACTACACACTGGGTACAGTGTACACTGCTTGGGTGATGGGTGTACCAAAATCTCAGAAATCACCACTAAAGGACTTACTCATATAACCAAACACCACTGTTCCCCTAAAACCAAATGAAATAAAATTAAATTCAAAAAAATGAAATAAAATGTTCCAGCCAGGTGCAGTGGCTCACCCCTGTAATCCCAGCCCTTTAGAAGGCCAGGTGGGAGGATCACTTGAGGCCAGGAGTTCAAGACCAGACTGGGCAACATAGGGAGACACCTCCCTACAGAAGTTTGAATAATTTTTTTTTAATGGAGGCATACATTGCATCCTAGATACTTGGGAGGCTGAAGTAAGATCTCTTGAGACCAGGAGTTCCAGGCTGCAGTGAGCTCTGAGCACACCACTGCACTCCAAGTTGGGTGACAGAGGGAGTTGCTGCCTCAAAAAAAATTCCATTAATAAAAAAGAGAAGCACCACAATGAGAGAGATTAACTTCTAAGAGCAATGGGAAGCTACTGAAAAATGTTAAACAGTGAAGTAGCATCAATAATCTACATCATTGAAGAGTTTATTCCAGCTGCAATGTGAAAATAAATTAATGAATCAGAGTGCTTTTGTAATGCATTGCTTTAGCCACAAACAACTAACACAATTCAACTATACTTGTGGTTTAAGATCATTATATTGATAAAGCATGTGTGTGTGTGTGTTTGCTTAATTGCAACTTGGTTAGATTTCTTTAGGTAAATATTTCTTCTCACTATTGTTTATTTCTCACTACTGATGTCTCTCAGACCCCTAACCCTCATTCCAATTGATAACTTTTATTTAAAGATGCACCCTGTGATGCAAATGGGAACTAGAAAATGAAGCTTCTTCAACCAGCTTTATAAATATTACAAAAGCTCGTAGATGCAAAGGAAATACTGCTGAGCCAAGTAATGCGTTAACTTTGTGAGAGCTATTCTTCCTGCTCTAAGATTCTATTATTGGTCTTTGTATTATGCCTGTGTTGTATTTGAACTTGTTAAATACTACATGAAGAGTCTTGTATATGAAATCACATCTTTTTCTCCACCCACACTTAAAGTATAAATAGCTTACTGTTTTATCCTGAAACTCACTAAATAGATAACACATGAAATAATCGTATTTAAATATTTATTTTGTTCCCATGACAATGAAATGTTACCGTGTAGGGCTGGCTAGATATGTTAAACACCGTAGTTTCATTAGAGTATCAGGTTCCAACTCAATGGTGATATTATAGGGATAAGATCAAGGAAAGCATTTCCTACAAATGAACAACCCTTGCAGGTAGATTGCATAAACACTTGAAGCAGCTTTGAAAATTAAAATAAAGGGTATCTGATTTAAAAGAATATAAGATTACGAGATTTTTTCCCTCAGTCATGGTGAAAGTCGCCATTATTACTGCATTTGAATTTGCCTTCCTATTCAAAAAAAAAAAAAGTGAATGGATGTATTTTCCCCGTCTTTATTTGTTGTTAATATATAAGGTTTAACATTTTAATTCTTTTTAATGTGGTGTTCAAATAGAGCCACTTTTCTATGTCATGCTATTTTCTTTTGTAACAAGCAAATGTGAAATATCTGGCTGTGATTCTGTTTATTCTTTCCTTTAGAGATTAGTGAAGTTAAAACACTTTTGTTTTTCCAAAAATATGGCTTCAGTGTTTTCGATTATTTAAATTTTATAGAGTCTTTGATTCCTCTGATCTCTTTTCCACATCAGTTGGCCTAGGAAAATCAACTTCTGGTTTGCAACTCTGTTCAAATGATATTGCATTTTTAAAGCCATTCATGACCCAAGATGTTAAAAAAAAAAATTGTTCTTACCGGCCAGACGTGGTGGCTCATGCCTGTAATCCTAGAACTTTGGGAGGCCGAGGCGGGTGGATTGCCTGAGGACAGGAGTTTGAGACCATCATGGCCAATATGGTGAAACCCCATCTCTACTAAAAATACAAAAAAATTAGCTCCCAAAGAACATAGTAGGTTTTACATTTGCTTATGCCATTCCTACTTGTGATATATAAACAAGAAATAGACTAGCATCTACTAAAAATACAAAAACGTAGCTGGGCATGGTGGTGTGCGCCTGTAATCCCAGCTACTCGAGAGGCTGAGGCAGGGGAATTGCTTGAAGCAGGGAGGTGGAGGTTGCAGTGAACCAAGATCAGGACACCGCACTCCAGCCTGGGTGACAGAGAGAGACTTAATCACGAAAAAAAAAAAAAATTCTTACCACCTTTTCTACCCCTGGTATAGCCTATACATACTTATACCACAGTATCTCTAGGCATATTGCATGTGCTTTCACATCCCTCTTCCTCTATTCTTCAATAGGCTTCTTGAAAGCTGTTTCTATGTCTTTACTTGTTTTTGTAGCCCTCAAACATGGGGCACATTTAAGTCACTAAATAATATGTAGAGCTTGAGTCTCAGCTCACACTGAAAGTAAATCACCCTGATCCCGATTTAGATTGTACAAATCTTCTGTGCAAATATTATAAAGATATATTTGGTGAGTATAAGAACAATGCATGCCATGCTGTCCAGTAAAAAAAAAAAATGAACATCGTTTTACATTTGATAACTTTTATGTAAAAAATATGTAATTAATCAGTGTATATGAAAACTAACCTCTAACCTCTAATTCAGAAAATATCAATGTCAATCTTCCCCATATAATTGCTGAATGAGAGTATGCATGAGTATGTATGTATATATTTGTGTGTGTGTGTGTGTGTGTGTGTGTGTGTGCATGTGTATAATTTTATGATAAAAATCCTCAAATGATCTTAGCAGTGTGAATGATTGTTTATAGACCATGACAAGTACTTTTTCTAAGTGGTTCTAGCAATTTACACTATCACCAATACATTGTAAGACTTTTTTATTTCATTGTTATTGTTTTTTATTTTATTTATTTATGTATTTATTTATTTTGAGACGGAGTCTCTCGCTATTGCGACCTCAGCTCACTGCAACCTCTGCCTCCCGGGTTCGAGCAATTCTCCCTGCCTCAGACTCCTGAGTAGCTAGGATTATAGGTGCCCGCCACCACGCCCATCTAATTTTTGTATTTTTAGTAGAGACGGGTTTCCCCATGTTGGCCAGGCTGATCTTGAGCTCCTGACCTTAGGTGATCTGCTTGCCTCAGCCTTCTAAAGTTCTGGGATTACAGGTGTGAGCCACCACGCCCGGCCAAGACTTTCTTTTACTCTGCATCTTCCATAACCCTATCCAAGGGGGAGTGCAAGCCTCTGTAAATATGGCTGGAAAACTGCCCATCCGTTTAATGTGTCCAAAGGTGTTGGTTGGTAGTAAAGGTAGTATTAAAAAGATCATTTTGATATCAAGCACAGCTGTAGTATCCTATAATAACAAACATAACATAATGTTTATATTTTGTTGTCTATCTTATCCTTTGTCTACTTCCTCATTGTTTGAAAACTTCAATTTTTAGGAGTATGTGCAAAATTATCACCTTCAGACTCTAAAATATTGGGCTTTGGCAAGGAAACTTTGAGAAATTGGCAAAAGGAGTGGCATTTTGGGACCAAAATACCCCACGGTGAGAGCTAGCCTCTTGATGCAGCTGTCACAGCAGGTGTGTGAAGGCAGGTGAATGTTTGTAGCAGGTGCAGGCTGGAGCAAAGCAAGGTGCACGGCTTGCGTGAACAGATTATACAGATCTCTGTGTCCAAAAATTCTTAGCACTTGGCCACAGCTGGGACTGCAGGTATGGGGAATAGATAAGGCAGCATTTTGATGACCAGAAAAAAAAAATATTTTTACTGTAAGATGAGGCTCACCTCAAAAGTGACAGAGTTTCAGTGTATGTGAATTTCAGCCATTGCTGGGTTGAACAATTTTTACTTATTTATTTTATTTCTCAGTTGGGACTGCAGTATTGGGTTAAAACCATAAATATGGCTAAAGTTGGCACCAACTACAAAACAATTTCATGTCATATTTTGGCCTTAAAATTGTTAGTGCCAGATGTGGGTAAGCAAGATTAGACTTATTGCTTAAAATTCTATTTCTTTTCATTTTTAAAAATGTTTTGTTATAGAGCAGTTTGTTACGTAAAGCATGTACCACAAAAGGAACAAATGTATGGTTCATGTAAGTCATGACACATGACACTTGATAATAAAATGAACACCCCTAAACTCACCATTCACTTGACAACAAAACATTGCCCAAAAAAACCCTAATCACATGTGTGCGCTATCGTTATCTCATTTTCCTTCTTGAATTTCAGATGTCATTCCCTGGCCTTATTTTATACTGTGTGTGACTATGTACTTACATGTGCATACCTAGTTAACACATTTAATATTTATCACATTTTAGAGCCTTATAAAATAGCATCGCACTGAAAGTACCATTTTGAAACTTCTTTTTTTTTTTGAGATGGAGTTTCACTCTTGTTGCCCAAGCTGCAGTGCAATGGTGCGATCTCGGCTCACCACAACTTCTGCCTCCCGGATTCAAGCGATTCTCCTGCCTCAGCCTCCCAAGTAGCTGTGATTACAGGCTTGTGCCACCACATCCAGCTAATTTTTTTGTATTTTCAGTAGAGATGGGGTTTCTCCATGTTGATCAGGCTGGTCTTGAATTCCCGATCTCAGGTGATCCACCCGCCTTGGCTTCCCAAAGTGCTGGGATTACAGGCATGAGCCACCGTGCTCAGCCCTGAAACTTGTTTTTTAAATAAATTTCTTTCTAGAATTAATCTATGTCATCATTACAACACCAATTTATTTTTCTTCAATCTTTATAATGTTCCATTTGGTAAATATATTACAATTTATGCTTGTCCTGTTGATAGACATTATTTCCAAATTTTTGCTATTATAAATAATTTTGCATATTACAATTCTTGAGTATTGGTCTTTATCATGTGCAAGACTGTATTAGTCCATTATTGCATTGCCATAAATAACTACTTGGGACTGGGTAATTTATAAAGAAAAGAGGTTTAGTTGGCTTATGGTTCTGCATGGCATACAGGTTCTGGGGAGGCCTCAGGAAACTTACAATCATGGCAAAAGGTGAGGGGAAGTAGGCAACGTTTTACATGGCCAGAGTAGGTTGAAGAGTGGGGAGGGTGCTACACACTTTCAAACAACCAAATCTCATGAGAACTCACTCACTGTCATGAGAACAGCAACCGGGAAATACGCCCAGTTCATCTAATCACCTGGATCTAATCACTTCCCACCAGCCCCATCCTCCAACACTGGGGATTACATTTAACATGAGATTTGGGCAGGGACACAAATGCAAACCATCATGAAGATTTTATGTAGGTTTTATTCCTAGGTATGGAATTATTTGACTGAAGAGTACATGTTGAAATTTATATAATAATGCCAAATTATTCTTCATAGTGTTTGTAACAATTTAACCTCCACTAACATATAAAAGTTTTTCTTGTTCCATTCTCTCACTAATTTATATTTTCACGCTTCTCAACTTTTGCTACACTCCTTTAACGTAAAACCTGACAACATTATTGTTTTTATTTTAATGATTACTACAAAGATTGAAGGTTTTTAAAAATAGTTTAAATCCAGGATTTGTTTTCTTGTATTTTCCATTTATTTTACTTACTTTTTTTCTCTTAATTTTTTAACTTACACTTTTGTTGATTTTTATGGTGGGTTTATTACAGTTTATTGATTTGTTTCTAGTTTAATTGGGTTTCTCTATAGATTGTCTTTTTTTTTTGAGACGGAGTCTTGCTCTTTCACCCAGGCTGGAGCTCAGTTACACCATCTCGGCTCACTGCAACCTCCGCCTCCCGGGTTCACGCCATTTTCCTGCGTCAGCCTCCTGAGTAGCTGGGACTACAGGCGCCCACCACCACACCTGGCTAATTTTTTGTATTTTTAGTAGAGATGGGGTTTCACCATGTTAACCAAGATGGTCTCGATCTCTTGACCTTCTGATCTGCCTGCCTCGGCCTCCCAAAGTGCTGGGATTACAGGCATGAGCCACCGCGCCCGGCCCCCAGATTGTCTTTAAATGTTGTATTGAAATGTATACTTTTCACTTTTATGTTTGTCTCTGTTGCCAAAAAAAGTCTTCATTTTAATGCAGTCTGATTTTCAGTCTTTTCTAATATTATAGTCATATTTTTCCTTAGTTCCTTTCCTTTTTTCATTTATGTCTGCTTTTTAAAATATATCTAGAATTAAATAATGTGTACTGATTCTACATTTTTCTACAAGTTAACCATTGAGCTAGTCACTTTTATTGATCTAATTTTTCTATTCTTAGTAATCTTCAATATAACTTCTGCAACACACCATACCAACTTTCCATAGTTGTGTACTGTTTTAATTTCTTTTTTCCTTTTTTTTTTTCTAATTCACACAACCTTCTTTACTGGAGCTTTGTAACAAATACTGATACCCAACCATACAAGTACCCTAACATATTTCTTCTTATAAGAATTATTTTGAAATTCCTCTGGAGCTCTGTGTTTTTTTTTTATGTAGCAGCATCTTATTAGGTTCCTTGGAAAATCACTTTGCAATTTTGGTTGGAATGATATTTTGAATATATTTGTATCATTTCAATTATTAGAATCTTCTGCTTTTATTAGATTTATTTCTAAAAACCACATATATTTTGGTGTCACTGAAACTCATGTTTCTTAACTTTTCTTTTGCTAATTGGGCATAAAAATAAAATTAATTTTTGTTTATTGATACTTTATCCAGCAACTTTGTTAAACTTTCCTAGTATCCATAATAAGGTATCTATAAATTATTCTCTAATTTTTTGTGTGGCAATTTGTATACTATGTAGATAATGACAAGTAGATTTATGGACTGAATATTTGTGACTTACCTAACACCCCCAAATTCACATGTTGAAGCGCTAACCCCCAGAGTATGGCTGTATTAGAAAATGAATGTAAGAAACGAATTAAGGCTAAATTCAATCATAAAGGTTGGGCCCTGATCTGATAGGATTAGTATCCGTATAAGAAAATACATCAGAGAATTGCTTTTAGTTTCAGGCTCTCTCTCTCTCTCTCTCTCTCTCTCTCTCTCTCTCTCTATATATATATATATATACACATATATATATATACACATATATATATATACACATATATATATATATATACACATATATATATATATATATATACACATATATATATATGCATTTATATATATGCAGGCACAGAGGGAAAGCCTTGTGAGGACATGGCAAGAAAGCAACCACCTGCAAGCCATGAGAATCTTCCCGAGAAACCTACCCTGCCATACCTTAACCTGGGACTTTTGGTATCCATCACTGTAAGAAAATAAAGTGCTATTGTTTAAAGCACCCAGCCTATTATATTTTGTTATGGCAGCCTTATCAGACTAATGAAAGTAGATTTTTTTCCTTGCTAATACTTATTTAATCATAATTGTTTTGTCTTTAGTCAGAACTAATTGCACAAAACTAAATGGAATCTTACAATTGGCCATTATTTTCTGTTAACAGGGCTCTTACAATGTTTTTCTCATTCTGCATATCAAAACCTGGGAATAAAATTAGTCTGTTAATGCTGGAACAAACTTCTCTGAGTTTAATATTAACCAAAACTTTGTATATTGTTAAAATCTCTATATTTTAATTACTATTTAAAATGGTTTGCATATTTATTCCCACCAAATCTCTTGTTGAAACATGATTCCCAATGTTGGAGCTGGGGCCTGGTGGGAGCTGATTGAATCATGGAAGGTGGATCCCTCACGACTGGCTTAGCACCAATCCCTTGGTGATAAGTGAGTTCTCAGTATGCATGAGATTTGGTTGTTTCAGAGTCTGGGAACTCTCCGCTCCCTCTCTTGCTCGTGTCTTACCATATAGCATGCTGGTTGCCCTTAGCTTTCTGCCATGATTGTAAGCCTCCTGGGGCCCTTGCCAGAGGCAAATATTGGCACCACACTTTCTGTACAGCCTGAAGAACTGTGAGCCAAAATAAACCTTTTTTCCTTAATTACCCAGTTTCAGATATTTCTCTATACCGATGCAAGAGCAGACTAACATAATATCTTTATTTTTATTTGCTTTACCTATCAATATTAAAAATAAGTGTATGGAAATTTTCTGATATCATGTAGCATTATCAGATATGCCCCGTCATTTTATTCATTGTTGCTTTACATATTTTGAGGTTATTTTATTATATGCATACAACTTGTTTATATATTTTTGTATTGTTCTGGTGCATTTTGTAAGGACAAAAAATTATAAAATTAAAAAAAGGAGATTTAGTTCTTTTTGTTGAAAATTGAAAAAAAAAAGGTTTTCCTTGTAAATCCTGGATATTAGACCATATTTACAAAAAAAAAAACCCCAAAAAACAAAAAACAGAAAACCCCATCAAAAAGTGAACAAAGAATATGAACAGACACTTCTCAAAAGAAGACATTTACACAGCCAATAAACATATGGAAAAAAGCTCAACATTACTGATTATCAGAGAAATGCAAATCAAAACCACAATGAGATACCATCTCACACAAGTCAGAATGGTGATTATTAAAAAGTCTGGAAATAATAAATACCAGAGAGGCTGTGGAGAAACAGGAACGCTTTTACACTGTTGGTAGGAATATAAATTAATTCAACCATTGTGGAAGAGAGTATGGCAATTCCTCAAGGAT
Organism: Pongo pygmaeus; assembly: GCF_028885625.2. Lineage (NCBI taxonomy): Eukaryota > Metazoa > Chordata > Mammalia > Primates > Hominidae > Pongo > Pongo pygmaeus. The sequence continues at coordinate 78,814,663 of NC_072387.2, forward strand.
CTGGAACCACAAATACCATTTGACCCAGCAATCCCATTACTGGATATATACCCAAAGGAATAGAAATCATTCTACTATAAAGACACATGCACATATATGTTTCTTACAGCACTGTGTACAATAACAAAGACATGGAACCAACCAAAATGCCCACCAATGTTAGACTGGATAAAGAAAATGTGGTACATATTCACCATGGAATACTATGTAGCCATGAAAAGGAATGAGATCATGTGCTTTGCAGGGACATGGATGAAGCTGGAAGCCATCAAACTCAGTAAACTAACACAGGAACAGAAAACCAAACAGTGCATGTTCTCACTCATAAGTGGGAGGTGAACATTGAGAACACATGGACACAGAGAGGGAAACAGCACATGCAAGGGCCTGTTTGGGGGGTGGGAGTGACAGGAGGGATCTTAAAGGACAGGTCAATAGGTGCAGCAAACCACCATGGCACACGTATACGTATGTAACACACCTGCTCGTTCTGCACATGTATCCGATTTTTCTTTTTCTTAGAAGAAATTTTCTAAAAAAGATTTTCCTTCCTTCTTTAGAATTCTTTTGTCATTTTAGAATTACAAATTTAGAAAACTTGTAATTCTACTACTTTCTCTTCTCTTTTAAATGTATATAAATCCCTTAGAAAACAAAGACTTTGTTAGCTTTATTACCCAGAAATGCCTTTCTTAAGGACCTGGAAGCCATGTTTTTGAAATGTATACATCCAGGAAAATAAATAACACCCCTAACTCCCATTCTGTGAGAGGGTGGGAGCCTAATTGTTGTGAATGCCTTGCTCTAAGTCACAAAACTACCTCTTGTCATAAAGACATCACGACTTTGTTTTTCCTTTGAATCAGGCCAATTAGATAACACAGATGGTCACCCAATTATCAGGTAATGTTGGAATGAATGAAGTGTAACAAATGGTGCTGTCAAGTCCTCTTACTAGAGAATTAGTCATAGTTTATCTTGACCATATGGATGTAATGTATCTACTTGGCTATATGAAAAAGAGATTTCATTCTGTCTTTGTGATATCTTAGTGGATTGTCTCTGGTGGGCATCAGCATATGGTTTAATGCTTATTCAATAATAAATGTATTTTCTTTCTTTACTACCTTTGTAGAGAAGATTTCTGGAGTGAAACAAAATTTTTTTTAAAATTATATTTCCCCAACAGTTTATTTTATAATATTATATAGTGACATATTTTATAATGACGCATTCTCATTTTCTCACCCACTGTTTTATATTTTTATAGCTACCCCATCTTGCTTTAGATTATTGGTTTGTTGCTATGACTTTTTTCCACTCTTTTATTTTCAGTCTTACTCATAGATGTGTCCGTTTACAGCTGGATCTTTAATCCAATCTGAAAAAATCTTTGCTTGAACTGACAATTTAATCAAATTACATTTATTTTGATAGCTGTGATTTTATTTTATTTTTATTACATCTAATTTTGTTCTTTCTGTTTGTCTCATTTTTATTATTTTTTAAAGTTTATTTTTAATTATTTTAGAGATGGAGTCTCACTCTGTCACCTAGCCTGGAGACCAGTGGTGCAATCAGGGCACACTGGAGCCTCAAACTCCTGGGCTCATGAGATCCTCTGATCTCAGCCTCTTGAGTTGCTAGGACAAAAGCATGTGTCACAATGCCTGGCTATTTTTTTTTTCTACAGATGGAGTCTCCCCATCTTGCCCAGGCTAATATTAAACTCCTGGGCTCAAGTGATCCTCATACCGTTGACCTCCCAAAGCGCTGGGGTTACAGACATGAGCCACTGCCCCCAGCATATATATGCTTTTAAAAATGTTTTTCTTTTGATTGATACTTTATCTTTCATTCTTTTTCTATAGCTTCTAAATTTCCCATTTTTTTCTTCTAGTTTCTTCTTCTTTTTTTTTGCTTTTTACCTATCTTTATTTGACCATTTTTACAGAAAGAACGCATACTTATAGATTGATACTTAATACAGTCTAATACTACTATTTAAGAAAAAGAAAGTATATAAAATCAAGTATAAGACATAGGCATTTCATTGCCTAACTTGATATAAATAATTCTAAGATGAGTTTGACATGCCAATCTGAAATTTTAATTTGTTAATTTAACCTTTTCAAGAAAAGAAATTAGATAACATAACATCACCAAGTATAACCAGCAATGGTATATTTAAAGTTCCATTTGAATATGAGGTCTTCCCTGGGGTTTGGGTTATTTCAACAGCTTTTTTTTTTTATATGAGGGCACATCTTTATTTACCCACTAATAATATATTTGGTCTTTTTTGTTTTTTTATTTTATTATTATACTTTAAGTTTTAGGGTACATGTGCACAATGTGCAGATTAGTTACATATGTATACATGTGCCATGCTGGTGTGATGCACCCATTAACTCGTCATTTAGCATTAAGTATATCTCCTAAAGCTATCCCTCCCCCCTCCCCCCACCCCACAACAGTCCCCAGAGTGTGATGTTCCCCTTCCTGTGTCCATGTGTTCTCATTGTTCAATTCCCACCTATGAGTGAGAACATGCGGTGTTTGGTTTTCTGTTCTTGTGATAGGTTACTGAGAATGATGATTTCCAATTTCATCCATGTCCCTACAAAGGACATGAACTCATCATTTTTTATGGCTGCATAGTATTCCATGGTATATATAGTTTCTTCTTTTAATAATTACCCTTGATCTTCTACTATTATGACTTTAGAGTTTAATATTAATTTACTCCTTTACCTTACAAATGCAAGTATTTTAGGGAATGTAACAAAAATCCGTCTCTTGCTGACTTACTAATATTTTTCCAATGCTTTAGTTCTAAAATTTTTTATTCCTTCAAAATATGCATTATTTACAATATGTTATTATTATCATCATTTCAAAAACTTTATATGGATAATTTTTATATTACATTTTTTCCTTTTTGTCAATGTTACATGTTCACCATTCTTTAGCATTTCAATTTTTTCTGTGATATTGTTCTTCTTTATAAATTGACATTCTGTTGCTGATAAAAATGCTTTTGTTTTTAGAAAAATATCTCCATATTTTCACTGTTCTCCGAAGATTTAGATATCATAGAAAAGAGAAATAATGAAGTAAGAAGATTAAAGTGTTAAAATATTCAGCTGAACTCTCCTGAATAAAGTGGAAGTGTCCCTGTGGGCAAAAATCCATATCTATCTTGGTCACTGAGGAACCCCAATTGCTTAAAGAGTGCCTGAACATACTATGTGATCAATAACTATCGAATGATGTAATTTGTATCACACAGAATTTTGATTTTGAATCATTCTTTCACCACAGGAAAAGAAGGAAACATGGATACTGTCATTGAAAAAGTAAAGTCATGAATGTCTAGAAACATGCAAAAATCTGAGGAAACAAGTGTTTGGGGAAAAATGAAGCAACAGTTATTGTTCCTTCCTAAGGTTTGTGAGCATTGTCTCTATAAACATAAATATTACTTCAGTTCACATATCAATGGAAAGTAAATCTGTAACTGAAAAAAATGAGTTTGTGCAAAAACGTCTTTCTTAAGACAAGTTTTTACTTAAGCTCATTTAATAAGTTGAAGAAATTTCAGAGCAACAAGCTTTAACAGCAGCCAATGATACACAGGACTGAAATGCCTCAGGGGCATGTTGGGTATGTGACTGACAGTATAGAGAATGCAAGTTTGCTTTGAGGATAGTCTGCTGTCACTGTGTGGTGTATTGTTACAAGAGAGAAACAAAGTTTTAGCCAGATAGCATGCATAATTAGTTCAGAACTTGATAGCCTACAAAATTATGAAATTTAAAATATATTGGATCAGGAAGTAAACTGCTTTCAGGCTTGATGACTTACATCCATCATGATAAACTTCTAAATATAGCAAGTAGACAAGGAAATACAAATTCCACTTAGAATATATGATGGTAGATATTACTCCTTCTCCTCTTCACGACAATCACTTAACTGATGGAAGATTACTCCTTGTTCAGTTAAAGATGCAAACGAATTATATCCATTGTAATAATGGTTAATTTATGTGTCAATTTGGCTTGGCCACAGTGCTTGGATATGGGGGTCAAACATTATTCTGGAAGTTTCTGTGAGGGTATTTGTGGACGATATCAACATTTAAATCTGTAGAATGACCTTTTGAAAGCTCAGGTGCAGTGCCGGCTAGATGGCAATACTTTGCAAAGTGGGCAAGGTTACCTAAGAGGCTGTAAATACTCTGAGTCAGCATCTAATACATTGTGTTGTTTCTCTCAGTGATGCAGGATTTTTTGCTCCTTTGTTCAGATAAAATCAAGGTTTTTGTCACACAACCAGGAAAATTTAGGCATGTGAACACATTGAAAAGTGAGGAGAATGAAATTCATTAAAAGAAAGCTCTTAGAGAAAAAAAGAAAAAGAGGGAGTCCTGCCATGAGGCTCCCACTCACAGATTGAATACCAGGCCACCTTGTGTGGAGAGGAGGAGCTGAAGAGGCCAGGCTCCTCCTTCCTGCACAAGGCATGAATTCCCAGTGGCTCCAACCCACTTTCCCAGTGTGCAGGCAGGCCCCAGAGTCTGTTTTGGGCACACCCAGACAAGCCCCTGAGCCAGCTCCCTCATCTGCACAATAGCATCTGACATAAACACTTGTGGGGTGGGTCGGAGATTCTCTGGGGGTCCTCTCTTATATGCCTCCTACATCTATCAACAGGATTCACAGGTCCAGAAACAAAAGCATGAAAATGGAAGTGAGAGCACCCACCATACCTGTAGTGTGAAAACTTTTGCTTCTTGCCTTCGTAACTTTATTCTCTTCTTGACTAGAAATCTCAGCTCCTAAGAGAAGAATGTTTCTACCAGGAGACACAACAATGATTCTATTGAACTGGAATATAAGACTAACATGTAGCAACTTTGGACTCTTCATGTTTCTGGAATCAACAGGCAAAGAAGACAGTTACTGTGCTGGAGAGAGTAACTGATACAGATTACCCAAGGGAAACTGGACTACTATACTACAACGGAGATCAAGAAGAGTATGCCAGGAATACAAGAGATTCCTTAGGAAGTCCCTCAGTATGACCATGTCCTGTAATTACAGTGAATGGAACACTATAACAACCCAATTCAGGCAGGACTACTCATGCTCCAGACTAGGTTACCCCACAAGGTAAAGAAACACAAGCAGCTGAGGTGCTTGTTGAAGGCACAGGGATTATAGAACGGGTAGTGGAAGACAGTAATTATAAACACCAGTGATGGCATGTAACCAGCTATAAAAACAGGACTGTAATTGTCATGACCATTTCTACCTGATATGCTCTAGCTTTGTCCCCACCCAAATCTCATCTTGAATTGTAATCCTGAGGTGTTAAGGGAAGAACTTGGTGGGAAGTGATTGGTTTATGGGAACTTTTTCCCCATGCTGTTCTCTTGATATTGAGTGAATTCTCATAAGATCTGATGGTTTTATAAATGATACTTTTTCCTGGGCTCTCACACATTTCTATATCCTGCTTCCATGTGGACAAGGTTCTTGCTTCCCCTTCACCTTCTGCCATGACGGTAAGTTTCCTGAGGCCTCCCCAGTCATGTGGGGAACTGTGAGTTCTTTGAGTTCTGTGAGTTCTCCCCAGTCATGTGGGGAACTGTGAGTGGGGAACATGTGGAACTGTGAGTCAATTAAACATCTTCACTTTATAAATAACCCAGTCTCGGGTATATCTTTAGAGCAGTGTGAAAATGGAGTAATACACCACTTTATTGTACTATGAGTATGTGTTTTTATATTTATTTTCTTCTATTTATTATCTATTTACCATGTAGCATTAGTTATGTAAATTTTATATCAGTATTTAAATATTGTTATCTTTATAACATAGTATTTAAGTTCTAGGACATCAAGAAGAGTAGACCTTACCCAGAGACTTTTTATCTTCTTCTGGGGAAGGGGTTAGTGCATTTTTGGTTGGACTCAGGACAGCTGTATCATGTTAGGTGAAAGTATGACCTTGTTATTGTAGTTACTTCAATGTGTATTGGTGTCAAGTTGGCAAGGGATGAAGTTGAGATACTTAATTTTAGGGATCAACTTAACTGGGCCACAGTGCTTAGATATGTCTCCATGAATTATTCTGGATGTTGCTGTGAGGGCATTTTTGGATAGGACTAAAATTTACATTGGTGGACTTGGAGTAGAGTAGATTGTACTTAATATGGGTGGACCTCATCCAATCAGATGAAGGCCTGTTAGAACAACAACAATGAAAAAATGACTACCCTGAGCAAGATGGAATTCTGCCTGCACGTGACTTTTAGACTTGAACTGCAGCATAGGTTTTCCCCTGGATCTTCACCTGAATGGGCTTTAGCCTCAAAGTGCAGCATCAGACCTGCCCTGGTCTCCAGTCAGCTGACCCACTTTACAGATTTTGAACTTGTCAACCTTCACAATAGCAAGCCTCCAATTTTTTTCTATACATATATATATCCTGTTGGTTCTCCTCCTCTAGAGAAGCCTGTCTAATACACCCACTGTGTTAGAACACAGTTGAGTTTGCTTCGGCCAAATGAATCCTTAACTACAGCACATAAGTAAATGAGAATCTCTAGCTGAGATTAAAAGAATAAGAAATTAGAAAAACAAAAATTTTGGAATAAACTCTGTAGATTTAATATATAGAGAAAATAATCCTTATTTGTAGATTATATTCCTATTTGGGAATTTGCTAATGTGAGATTATAAATATAATTTATATATTAATATGATTAATATTTTATTATTGGGAATTCTATAATGTCATTTATACAAGTTATATGACCTCCCAAGAGGAATAATAGGTGGCATTCTGAAGATCATTAGAGATGATAAATGAAATGAAATAAATTTTTAGCTTATAGTAGAGTAAGGACTTCTCAGGCCCTACTTTAATAATTTAAAGTCCTCTTATGAAATTACTTTAAGACTTACGGAGGTAAAAGCAGAATTGTCCTCCATCACTGGCCAAAGGGAGCGCTTTGTTTGTAATTGGTGGTGGGCTTTTGACGGTAAATTCAGGACAGCAATTCTCTAATAAGTATTAAAATGCCTATAGGGTTTTGTTTTTGTTTTTGTTTTTGTTGAGACAGAGTCTCACTCTGTTGCCCAGGCTAGAGTGCAGTGGCGCCATCTTGGCTCACTGCAACCTCTGCCTCCCAGGTTCAAGCAATTCTCCTGCCTCTGCCTCCTGAGTAGCTGGGATTACAGGCACGTGCCACCACATCCTGTTAATTTTTTGTATTTTTAGCAGAGATGGGGGCTTCACCATGTTGGCCAGGCTGGCCTTGAACTCCTGGCCTCAAGTGATCTGCCCACCTTGGCCTCCCAAAGTGCTGGGGTTACAAGCTTGTAACCACACCTGGCCTTAAAATGGCGGTAGGTTTTTGATATAAATATTTGTGTAGGTTGAATTTTCTTTAAACCCTAGTTTCCTGAAACATTTGTAACACTTTTCTCATATCTATTGGGATAATTACATAGTGTTCTTTTATTTGTTAATGTGATGACTCGTATAAAATATTTTCTTTTTAAGTTTCTTTTTAAATTTAAGTTAACCTTAAATACTTGAGATAATCCCAAATTATTTATGATTATATGTGTGTGTTTATATATGTACACACACACACACATTCACACATACATATATGTGCATATACACACACACATATATACAGATGCTCCTCACTTATGATGGGTTTATATCCCAATGAACCCACCATAGGTTGAAAATATCACAAGTAAAAAATGAAATTAACACACTTAACTTATATTAAATATCATAGCTTAGCTTAACCTATGTTAAACATGGTCAGCGCCCTTAAATTAGTCGAAGTTAGGCAAAATTATCTAACACAAAGCCTACTTTATAATAATGCATTTAATAGCTAATGTAAGTTATTGAATAGTATATGTGGGGTCAAAATTCTACTATATGCCTAAATCCCACGGTATTATTTGCAGCGAACTACCCATGGTTACTTCTAATGACCGAGATTTCTCATCGTTCTAGGTTTGCAATTTTAAATATTTTATATATTGATACAGTCAGACACATTATTTCATATAGAAATGAAAAAAACAATTATTTTAAATATTTAGTGGAAATACAACTAAACCTAGAATTGTTTATGAGTTCTAAACTTCTTTTGTATTAATTAGTTGTGTATCCTTAGCCATACCACTAGCTGCATTACGTTTTCAATCAAAAAATAAAATGATTTGGTAGTACGATATGTAGCATCCTACATTAATGATATTATAACATATACCAAAACATTAATTCATTTTTATTGGATGCTGCCTCCGTTTATAAGCCTTGATTTGCCACTGTTTTTTTTTCTTTTTATTATTATTATTATTATTATTATTATTATACTTTAGGCTCTATGGTACATGTGCGCAACGTGCAGGTAAGTTACATATGTATACATGTGCCATGCTGGTGTGCTGCACCCACCAACTTGTCATCTAGCATTAGGTATATCTCCCAATGCTATCCCTCCCCCCTCCCCCCACCCCACAACAGTCCCCGACGTGTGATGTTCCCCTTCCTGTGTCCATGTGTTCTCATTGTTCAATTCCCACCTATGAGTGAGAATATGCGGTGTTTGGTTTTTTGTTCTTGCGATAGTTTACTGAGAATGATGATTTCCAATTTCATCCACGTCCCTACAAAGGACGTGAACTCATCATTTTTTATGGCTGCATAGTATTCCATGGTGTATATGTGCCACATTTTCTTAATCCAGTCTATCATTGATTGACATTTGGGTTGGTTCCAAGTCTTTGCTATTGTGAATAATGCCGCAATAAACATACGTGTGCATGTGTCTTTATAGCAGCATGATTTATAGTCCTTTGGGTATATACCCAGTAAGGGGATGGCTGGGTCAAATGGAATTTCTAGTTCTAGATCCCTGAGGAATCGCCACACTGACTTCCACAAGGGTTGAACTAGTTTACAGTCCCACCAACAGTGTAAAAGTGTTCCTATTTCTCCACATCCTCTCCAGCACCTGTTGTTTCCTGACTTTTTAATGATTGCCATTCTAACTGGTGTGAGATGGTATCTCATTGTGGTTTTGATTTGCATTTCTCTGACGGCCAGTGATGGTGAGCATTTTTTCATGTGTTTTTTGGCTGCATAAAAGTCTTCTTTTGAGAAGTGTCTGTTCATGTCCTTCGCCCACTTTTTGATGGGTTTGTTTGTTTGTTTCTTGTAAATTTGTTGGAGTTCATTGTAGATTCTGGATATTAGCCCTTTGTCAGATGAGTAGGTTGCGAAAATTTTCTCCCATTTTGTAGGTTGCCTGTTCACTCTGATGGTAGTTTCCTTTGCTGTGCAGAAGCTCTTTAGTTTAATTAGATTTGCCACTGTTATAAGACCTGCTACTTTTTTCCTTAAAACAATTCATATTATTATTAATAACTGTGGCACATTTATAAACCAGCCACTCTTCTTATTGCAGGAAGGGTCTGAGTTTAGACATAAATTAATAAGGAAGAGAAAGAGAGATTTAAAAAATAGGCATACAAAAATATGACACTAATAGCTTAGAGCCTAGATCAGAGTAACTATTCAATAAATGCAGCCTTTATTATCATAGCCATTATCAATTGCAATTGTTTTTGAATACAGAAAAGAATCATACCAAAAGGAGAAAATTAGACACCCTATGGCTATGTTGATTAAAAAATTCCAACTATTCAAGAGCTAAATTAAAGTCGTACCTTTCTTTCCTGCTTCATAATTCATCATAATGAATGTAGGAAAAAACTGTTAAAATTAAAAAACTGACTTGATTATACCGCCACTAATTACTGTCCCGTATATAGAAATAGACCAAAGTTGAAATTCTTTCTACTCTGCAAAACAAAAGATGCTATAAGTATGCATGGTATTATGCAAAGTATAATCTAATGCTATAATTTCATTTGGAACTCATTTTATTTCAGGTGTGCTCAATCTTTAGTGACTCTAAAAATAATTGAGGACTACTTATACTGCATTCAATTTCTTATGTTTTTGTAATTAAGTGTTTTAATTAGCTTATTTCTTGGTCTATGTTATTGTTTAAATGTATGCATTGCTCCAAAATTTGTATGTTGGAACTTAACCCCCATGATGATAGTATTAAGAGGTAGGACATTTAGAAGGTTATTAGGCTATGAGAGCTTTGCTCTCATGAATGGGATTAGTGTTTATAAGAAAGGGCGTGAGAAACAGAGTTAATCCCTTTCACACTTCAGCCATGTGAGGGCACAGCATTTCTCCACTCTAGTGGGCCAACATTTCAACACAGGGATAAGGTACCATCTTAGAAGCGGAAAGCAAACATCCACCAGACATCAAATTTGCTGGCAACCTGACCCTGAACTCCTAGCCTCCAGAACTGTGATAAATTTCTATTATTTATGAATTATTTTGTTATAGCAGCAGAAACATACTAAGATTGAAATTTGTAGCAAGAAGTAGAATGCTGCTATAACAAATACCTAAAACTGTGGAATCAGCTTTAGAACTAGGTAATAGGTGGAGTCTGAACCATAAAGGGCTATTATGGTAAGAGCTCAGAAAAAGAGAAGAGTTGTAGAGAGAGATTAAATCTTCCTAGAAATTATCTAAGTGGTCATGAACAGAATATTCATAGAAATATGGATGGTAAAGGCAATTCTGTTGAGGTCTTAGATAAAAACAAGGAACAAGGTTTTGGAAATGGAAGGAAATGTCGTCCTTGTTATAAAATAGTAAATAACTTGGTCTAATTGTGTCTAATAATGTTCTACTGCTTTGTGGAAGGCAGAACTTGTGAGGAATGAACTAGGATATTTGGCAGAATAAATCTCTTAGCAATGTTCAGGGTGCTTCATGGCTTGTCTTGACAGCTTATTAGTAAATGAAAAAAAGAGAAATGACTTAAAAACAGAATTTATAATCAAAAGGGAAACAGAACTTAAAGATTTGGAAAAATCTCAGCCTGGTGAGATTGTAATGAATTAAATAAAGTGGGTTCTGATTCACAATGGCCAACTAGAGGCAGACAGGAAGAACATCTTCCACAGAGAGGCTGGGATACTGGGAAGACTGGTACACTCTGAGCAGATCTTCTGAAGAAAGGAATTAAGAGTGGATTAAATAGGCACTGGGCTGAAGGTAGAGGAAGCAGGGAACCCTGCATTGGGTGGCTGAGCACGGAGACTTGTTCCTGGCCCCCAGTGACTCCTGGGGAAGAGGTGAGTTGAACAGGTGAGGAGTTGCCTCCAGAATCTAGCAGCAGGAGACCCCACAACTGCCACAGACACTTAAGCTGACAGGGAGAGCTGCTTAGATATGTGGCAGGAGCAAGATTCCAGCTTGTGCACAGCCTAGAGAGTCTGACATGGAAACAGCTGCAGCGGAGCATGGTCAGAGTTGCTCATTCTCCAATGTTCTCCATGCTCCTCTAGGAGACTTTAGCCTTAAGGTGACTGTTGAAGCTAGAGAGAGCAGGGTGGTGTTCATGAGGAAGACACCGAAAGCAAAAGTTGACAATTGAGACCTAGTTAAATTAAAGGGCTACTTCACAGTAAATGAAAATATCAACTGAGTAAACAACTTACAGAATTGGAGAAAATATTTAAAAATATGCATCTGATAAAATTCTAATATATAGAATCTATAAGGAACTTAAAAGCAAAAATCAAGCAACCCCATTAAAAAGTGGGCAAAGTATACAAACATACACTTTTCAAAAGAAGACATACACTTGGCCAATAAGCATATGAAAAATGCTCAACATTACTAATCATAACAGAAATGCAAATCACAACCACCATGAGATATTATCTTTACCTGAGTCAGAATGGCTATTACTAAAAAGTCAAAAAATAACAAATGCTGGCCAGGTTGTGGAGAAAATGAAATTCTTATACACTGCTGGTAGGAAAGTAAATTAGTTCAGCCATTATGGAAAGCATTTTAGCAATTTCTCAAAGAACTTAAAACAGAACTGCCATTCAACCTGGAAATCCCATTATTGGGTGTATACCCAAAGGAATATAAATTATCTTACCATAAAGACACATGCATGTGTATTTTCACTATTCACAACAGCAAAGATACGGAATCAACCTAAATGCCCATCAATAGTAGACTACATAAAGAAAATGTGGTACATATGCACAATGAAATACTATGCAGCCATAAAAAATATCATGTCGTTTACAGCAACACGAATGGAGGTGGAGGTTATTATCCTATGCAAAGTAACACCGGAAGAGAAAAGCAAATACCACATACTATCACCTATAAGTGGGAGCTAAGCATTGAGTACACATAGACACAAAGTAAGGAACAATAGACCCCGGGGCCTACATGAGGTTGGAGTGTAGGGGGAGGGGGAGGATTGAAAAACTATATATCAGGTACTATGCCTACTACCTGTGTGATGAAATAACCTGTACACCAAAGTTCCATGACACACAATTTACCTGTGTAACAAACCTGCACATGTACTCATGAATTTAAAATAAAGGTTTTTATTTAAAAAAGGAAAAATAAAATAAAAATACAAAAGTATCTGCAGGAGAAAATACCAAGGGTGTGAAGAAGCAAACATTTGATTTAGCATAACTAGTAGAGAGCCAGATGGTGTTCATCAGGACAATGGAAGGGTCACTCTGAAGGCATTTCAGATCATCATGGCTCCTCCACCGATGTCTCTGTCAATGGATGAATGGCCAAAGAAAATATGCTGTATTATATACAGTGGAATACTACTCAGCCTCAAAAAGAAAAAAGGATTCTGTCACTTAGGACGACATGTGTTACTTCCCACAGGATAACAACCTCCAGCTCCATTCATGTTGCTGTAAAGGACAGGGAACAGGGATTTCTAGGCAAAGGGTACAATGTTTCAGCCAGAGAGAAGGAATGCATTTTGAGATCTATTGCAAAGCTGACTGACTGAAGTCAATAATAATATATTGTATATTTTAAAATAACGAGGAGAGTTGATTTCATATAGATCATCTCAAAAAAAAGTGAAGAAAGTTGGTGATATGCTAATTAGCTTTAGTTATTTTAAATGGTATACATGTATCAAAACATCATATTGTACCCCATAAATGTAAAACAATTATGATTCATCAGTTAAACGAATATTAACTAAAAACATAATATGGTATAAGCATGAGGATCAATATATTGAAATAGACTATACACTCTCATGTTTAAGGCCAATTGACTTTTGGCAAGGATGCCAAGATAATTATGGTGAAAGAAGGGTCTTTTAAAAAAAATGGTGCTGGAACAACTGACTATCCACATGCAAAAGAAGGAATGTGTACCCAAATGTCTTTCCAAATACAAGAATTAACTCAAAGTTCATCATAAGCCTAAACATAAGATCTAAAGAAGGAAGTATAAACATTCATTTTCATGACCTTAGATTAGGCAATGGTTTCTTAAGTATGACACCAAAGTACAAGTGAGGAAACAAAAACTAAACATATTAAGCTTCATCAAAATTTTACAAATTTATATCAGAAGATACTATCCAAAGAGGGAAAGAGAATCTGCAGATTGAGAAAATATTTGCAAATCATATATCTGATACAGAACTAGTTTCCAGAATACCAAAGGGACCCTTACAGATCCGTACAGATAGATATTAGATTAGCAATAGGAAGCTGTTTTGGTGAGTGGGAAGCAGGAATGGTCGATGACTACTAATGGGCCAGAGTTACTTTTTGGGATGATGAAGATTTTTAAAATTAGATTGTCATGTTTTTTATACAACTCTGTGAATAGATTTACAACTGCTGAAGTGTACGTGCCAACTAGTTAATTCTTATGGAATCTAAAATTAAGGAGGAAAGAGTTTGATCAGCAGGTCTGGTTTCCTCAAACCCAGCATACTCCTAAGAAAAAGGTTCTCTGCATGACTGACTTTTGATTGATCTACAGTCCTTGAATATTCTGCCTGATAAGAATGTTTTTCCATTTCTGAGCCTGTGGGCCACACTGTACCAACTTAATCAGATAATTTATGTTAACAATATGATTTATGGTGAATGCCTGTATGTTTTTGTTTCTGTTTTTAGAGAGGGGGCACTGGAATCTGAGTAGCTGCAGTCAGTGACCCATTCACTTCATGCCTGCACTAATGACTCACAAAAATACCAGGGACCGCAAGACTCGAGTGAGCTCCCTAGGTGGCAGCGCTACTAACATATTGCCGCACGTTATTGCTGGGAAAATTAAGCACATCTGTGCAACTCCATTGGGTGACATCTGAAAGTCTATGCCTGGTTCTCCTAGATTTCTTCCCATGTGACTTTTCCTTTTGCTGATTTTAATCTGAACCCTTTGCTGCAGTCAACCATAAAGGTCAGTATAAGAAGCTTTCTAAGTTACCTGAGTCCTTGTGATTCAGTGAGCCTGATGGTGACTCTGGAGACCCCAATACAGAAATATATCTATTTATATAAAGCTATAAGAATAAAAATTAAATTATAGCCAAGAAAAACAAAAAGCCAGGCCAAGATTTCAGCTTCTTACCTATTACAGGACGGACAGATTTTATAGCTTAAACCTCACCAATTAGAGAATGTTTCTAAATATCTCAGGCTTTCCAACGGTACACCAAATGGATACACTTGAAGAGCAAAAGTGAGGCATAGAAATAATAATTCACCTAATGACAAAAATATCTAATATTCAAGGTTAAGAATTTACTCTAATTATGAGAGCAAAACTCAAATTTACTCAACATTGACAAAGTTTAAAACCAATTATTTACTGCTGTTTGGCAAGTTAACATCACTTGATATCAGGGAAATTCAAATTAAAGCCAAACGATACAATTTCACACTCAAAAGTATGACTAAAGTTACTAATACTGAAAAAAGAAAACCACCAAAATATTTGGAGAGAATGGGTAAATGTATTGTGGTATTTTGTATGTTAGAAAATATTCAGCAATTAAAAATAATTAGCTACTGATATAAGCAACAAATGACATGAGTCTCAAAAATATGATGTTAAGTGAAAGAAGCCAAACACAAAATAATACATATTGAGTGATTCCATTCATAGTCAGTTGAAAAAACACGAACAAATCTGAAGTGGTAGAAATCAGAGGAGATGTGGTATGAGGATTGTTGACTGGAATGTGGCACAAGAAGACTTTTAGAGGTGATCTTTTTTTTTTTTAATCAGAGTGGGTACTATGGCCTAGTGAAGTTGGCACATAAAATTAACCATCATGGCCTGGTGCGGTAGCTCACGCCTGTAATTCAAGTACTTCGGGAGGCCGAGGTGTGCAGATCACGAGGTCAGGAGTTCGAGATCCCGTCTCTACTGAAAATACAACAATTAGCTGGGCTTGGTGGTGGGCGCCTGTAATCCCAGCCACTCGGCAGGCTGAGGCAGGAGAATCGCTTGAAACCGGAAGGCGGAGGTTGCAGTGAGCCGAGATCGCACCACTGCACTCCAGCCTGGGTAACAAGAGCAAAACTCCGTCTCAATAAAAAAAAAAAAAAAAAAAAAAATTAACCGTCACATATACTGATGCAATTATTGCTCATAGTAGATACTGTAATAGAGAACTAAGGCCTTTTTATAGTGATACATGCACTATTAAAATGCATTTACATGGAAGAATATATATAATTTTCTCTATGTATAGATAATATATGTAATCTCTATATGTATACATACATAATATGTAATCTCTCTATATATGAATTTCATTTATATACTATATATAAACTATATATAGTATGTACATACTATACTATACACTATATATAATATCTAATACAGTATATTTGGTTTATTTGTTCTCTCTCTCTCCCTCTTTCTCTCTCTTCCGTCTCTCTCCCTCAGTGTGTGTGTGTGTGTATATCTTTGTTGATATATATATATATACTTTTCTCTATATACTTATATCTTGAGCTTTCTATATATTTTATATATATATGTGTGTGTGTGTGTGTGTGTGTGTGTATAAAGAGAGGGAGAACAAATGAAACAAACCAAATATTGTACTCCACTTCCATTGAGCAGAATTTTGTGTCCTTGATGACTCATAACCTGATTTCATTAATATTATACTCTAATTCCATTGTACTGAACATCCTGAAAAATAATCCCACTCATCCAACCACCCCCTCCATGTGTGGTTTTGGGCTATTCCAATCTCACATTAGACTATCTTATTTTTTAATATTCAGGTCTGCTTCTGCAGGGTCCAGGCAGGTTAAATAAATAACTGAAGCAACCTGTGTGATAAAGCACATGCCAATCTACAGGAGACTAGAACTGCATGATGCCAGTGAGTGCTGCCAAGCACAATGTGAAATTAATGCAGCTAGAGCTACTGAGAAATTACAAATGTGGATTTTTATTTACTGTCTTTTGAAATAAAAATGTTGGCTCAATTTTTTACATTTTGTAGATCAAACAAAATAAATGTGTGGGCCATATGTGATCTGTTGGCTGTCAATTTATGACAAATTTATGACTTTCATAAACAAATGACTTGTAAGTATCCCCAACCCAGTAGAATAAAGGAACATTCAGGATATCAAGGTTTCTTAGTATATCTGTGGATGGAGAGATGATATGTTTCTTCTAGCTCGATTGTATGATGCTTACAGATAATAAAGCAAGTAATTTGATTCTCTTTTTATAGATATTCTGCATAGGCTTAAAACTTAAAACTTTATTTACCTATCACAACTTTTTTTTACAGTAACTTTTCACCACCTCCTTGCGGTGTAGACTTTAGTGTACTCTGGATTTTTAGTTCTAGATTAGAACTATGATGTATACAAACCATACAGTTCTTTTTTTATATAACTTTATTTGGAAAGCCATACTTCCAGGCCAGTATCTAGCATAAAGTCAGATGTATGATGGGTTTTTAGCTACATATATATTCCACTCATTACTAGAATTGCTCTAGAGTGCAACATGCACACTCTGTAGCAAATTTTCTGGCCCCGGAAGGCATTCATCTAATGCAGATTCTCAGAAACCAGGATTATTTTTTTTCTGCTAGGTTATCTGGGTGTGGTAATGCTTAAGGATGATTATGTGTGTGTGTGTGTGTGTGTGTGTGTGAATAGTATTTGTCTCTCATGATAATCATGTTGACTCTATCTTCTACATAGAATGCTTCTTGACAAATACCTACTATACATGACAGCACAAAATTAACACTGTCCATTTTCCTCTATCCCCAATCATATTACACACTCATTGTATCTCATTAATAGATGCAGACAAATAAGGATTCACTGAGAGGAGAAAAAAAAAAAACCTCTGGCTGCCTTAGGTTATAGTCAGCAAAGGTTGGAGCTGTGTTAGGAGAAGCCAATTTCATAGGGAAGAGGCAGAATGAATTAAGAAATTCTTCATGTCTTCTTTACTGCCATTAATGCTTTTTCTTCCCCTCATGGCAGATAGTGTGTAAGCCATAAAGGGTTTCCCAACCAATGCAAAGCCTGCCTTTAGTAGATTTCTTTCCTAAAATGTACCCCATTCTCTTGTCATTTATTTTAATGTTCATTTATAAGTTTAATCCAGAGAAATCAGTTATTGTAGAAAAGAAAAGTCAGCCAGAAACTTGGCGGTAATAATAATATATTGGTGTTACAGAAGAAAGTATGACAGACACTATAATTGGCTTACTCAACATCATATGGCTTTTTTACCATGCCTTTAAAATAGAAACAAGAAAACTTTAAAAATCTTAAACTTTTTAAAAAACTGCTTTGAACCTAAGAGTGTCCATGGGACACATCTGACTCAAGAAAGGAAAGCAGAGGTCAACTGGGGCCAACTCCATAGCTTCTCCTTCTTCTTTCCTGGAATTCTGGTGATAAATAACAGTTTAATAGTCATTGTTAAGAAAAAAGTACCAAAAGGTAGAAGGAGACAAGCTCCTTCATGTCATTACTGAGGCAGAATTCCAGTCTTAGTGTATTCACCTATAGATTTATTTTTGCATGAGATCAATAAATCTGTATTTGCTTAAGCTACTGTAATCAGGTCTCTTATAAAACAAACCCCCTACATAGTATATAGTAAAAAGAGAGCTTTAAGGGCAATATAGTCTAGGTATCAGGAAACAGGGTCTATTTTCTTTGGGTTCTAAGGCTATGTCCAACATTAATATAAAAAATAAATTTAAACATGCAAAAAATTTGTTTAACAGAAAATGTACTTAGTAAAATATGAAACCTATCATTATTATATTTTTATGACATATATTATGAAAAATACCAATCTTTTGAAAATGTCAGCTGGGTCTATTAGTGTCATTTACAAACTTCCTGATTATTCTACAATAACCTTTGTGTAACATTTCTGCATTTGGCCTTATTGCCTGTCATGGAGAGTTCTACTTAACCAGTCTGTTAATAATCATTTATGATAACAAAGCAAGGTTGTCACTTCTGACTCTCAGTCCACTCATTGATGTATGTGCAATCCTTGGTGAGCAAATCATCTGTTCTGACAACTTTTCTTGAAGTGTTGATGACACGCGTCACTAAGTATTACCCTGCACATTGTGGACACTTCATTTTTAAATGTTCTGGGAAAGGTGGGGATATAGACCTGAATTTAAAGAGCTTTTGCATTCTTGAATTGTGAAAACACCAGAAACTTCAGGCTCACCCTGGAAGATGAACCTCTTAGTAGGAAGGGCCTCTGTTCCACATGAACTTGCCACCAGTTCCTGAATGTCTTTTTTCTTATTGGAAACCTCTTACTCCATGCTCACATCCCTCTATTCATAGTGCACAAATAAGCATACATAAAAATCATCACTAGAACTGAAAAGGACCTTTCTGAAGAAAAAGATTTACTAAAAGATATAACAATATCCATTATCCAGTGAATGTTGTAAAGCATCTAAAAAGCTGATTTAAAAAAGTACAGCTTATGCATGACAGTAAACATACGTTATCTCACTTATTTTAAGAGACCAAATTACAGAAAAATTTACTAGCTGGAGTCCTTCATTTAATACCTCTCATCCTATCTTTGATATCCATTATTTATGAAGAGCTTAGACATTTAAAGTAGAAATGCTTAGACATTTAAAGCATTTTATTCCAGCCTCTGTAGGACACATTTATTCCATTCTAGTTCCTTGTAATAAAAATAATGCTTTAGTCAGTAGAAGGATCATATGACCTCAACACACTGAAAAGATTCTGCTTTCTATACAAAAAAACTAAAACAAACAAAAAACCCTCAAGTATTTTCCATTATAGAATGAAGTTTTAATAACTTAGATTACTAAAACAAACATTCAAATTTTTTTTAAAAAGAGAAATAAAACATATTAAGCAAGGTTATATCAATGAAGGCCAGAGAGGGAAGAAAACTTCTAGAAAATATTTGAACATTTTTATGGCACTCACTCATTAATTTAGAATAAAACACAATCTTACTGTATGAGCAAAAATATTAGATACTATAACTTGTGCTTCAGAGAAATAAAAATGGGTAAATCACTAACTATAACTGTTCTAGCAGTTCCCAACCCATCAAAAAGGACACAGATTTGGAAAATGTGATATAATATGTCTGGTGTATTTTACAAGTGAATATATGGTACAGTAATAGCACGAGAGAGATGGTTGCTTCTCTGAGGATGGTGGAGGGGATCCATTGGCTACATAAAATATTTGATATTGACATGAGTCTTAAAAATTGAGCAAGAATGCATGTTTTAAAGAGTAGTATTCCAAGCAGAAAAGGCAGCAACCCCATGCTCTCCTTCCCAGAGGTAAACAGATCATAAGAACTGGTTAAAAAGGTAATTATATCATTTCAAATTAATGGTTTAGCTGGATATGTTACTTTCATCTGAAAACAAAATCTAAGGTTCAGTCAAGAATTAACTTTGTTGAAAAAACTTTCTGTCCTTCAGATGTGTATTAACACACATTTTTTTCCATTGTAATGGATCAAGTAATCAAAAGAACACAATACTCCAAAAGTTGATGCAAGAGGTAGCATAATTGCTGCCTGCACAGAAATATCACTTGTGTTGCATAATCAAATACACTGCAAATTAATGAGAACATCTCGATTTTCTATTCCCAGGGTTTAGAACAGCAATGGCCACACAGTAGTTGACCAATAAATACGTATTGAATGAAAAAATGAACAAACAAGATGAGCAATTTTCAGTCTTAGTCCCAGTGGTAATTCACCTAGAGCTGTTACAGCTTAATTCCAATTGTTCTTAAATGGATCTTTAGAATATATTTGCCAGCAATTGTGAAATAGAATAGTTATTCTTTATTAAGGTAGCAAATGAATAAACCTGGGTAAATAGCAACCCAAGCAGTAAGGGGAATGTCATACAAAGACTTCTGGAGGAACTAGTTATAAATTATTAACAGCACATGTATGAAAAACAACCTAGAAATTATTAGTAAAAATTCAAGAAGTTCAGAATATATTTAATACAAAATATGTATATGTAGTGATATGAAATATAAACGGTCAATATTAAAATAATATTTAGGTATAATGTAAAATTTTCCCCAAAGATACTAATATCTTCATTAAAAACTAAAATAAAAGCTGATCTAGAGGAAAATTTGCTGCTCTGTAATAGTCTAAATAGTTGTGTAGCAGAATGTGTCTATGTGACTAGTCATCCATAAAAGCCTTGGATCTTAGCCGAGCACTGTGGCTCAAGCCTGTAATCCCAGCACTTTGGGAGGCTGAGCGGGGCAGATCACTTGAGGTTTAGGAGTTCGAGACCAACCTGGCCAACATGGTGGAGCCCCATTGCTACTAAAAATACAAAAATTAGCCAGGTGTTGTGGGGGTGGCCTGTAATCCCAGCTACTCTGGAGGCTGAGGCAGTAGAATTATTTGAATCCGGGAGGTGGAGGTTGCAGTTAGCCAAGATCACACCACTGCACTCCACCCTGGGTGATAGAGATAGTTTCTGTCAAAAAAAAAAAAAGCCTTGGACTCTGAGAATCAAATGAACTTTCCAGGGCCAGTGTATTTTGCATGTGTTCCTGGAGTTTGCTACTAGAGAGAACAATGTGTTCTGTGAGATTTGGTAGGGGAATGACTTAGAAACTTGCACTTAACCAACCCCTCTGGGCTTCACCAGCTGCATCTATTGTTCACATTGCTCTTGCTCTATATCTTTTGATGTAATGAATCATAGCTACTACCATAACATGATATTGAAGAATTCCAGCTAGTCAATGAACTTGAGAGTTGTTTTGGAACCCCATAACAGCAGGGGAGTTGATGGTGTGGCTGCTATTTGGTATACGTAGTGTGGCTGCTATGGGAGAGATGTTGAGTCTGTAAAACAGGGATTTGGAGTAAAATATCAACATGAGAAAAAAAGATGGATCTACATGAGTGTTACAGAAGAGAACACAGACCTACTAACATGTAATTCAGAATTACCAAATAGAAAGCCATCAACTATAATTGAGAATAACCTTAAAGAATAAAAATGATCAAAGTTCAAGAAGTTGAGTTAATAGTATTTCAATCTGAAAATGGATATTTAAAAATGGGTAAATTTAAAATAATTAAAACTTTAAAGAATTAGAAATATGAAAATGTAATATGAAAAAGTATAAGCAGATGTGAAAAAGAACCAAAATTATGTTTCTATAGGAGAAAAGTGTAGACTTTCTAATGTAAATCCCACTGAGGTAGATTAATTTAAAAATATGTACAGAGGAAGAGATGATTGGTGAACTAAGAGTATTATAAAATGTAACATGTGAAATAGAAAAACATGATGATAATTAAGAGAAATTAAGAGACCAGGAAAATAGGATAAATATATGTGTAAAAAAAGAGTTCCAAAAAATTATTGAGAAGATGGAGCAAATGTGATATTTAAAACAAGGTTTTTATGAGAATTTTCCAGAATTTCATAAAGGATATTAAAGCAGAGTGAAAAGCAAGGAATAAAATATAAATTAACAATATATTAGAATTTAAACCAAGGAACAATACTATTGTCACTGAGATCAATACTGGAAATATAGTGATGAATATACATTAGTGTGAAAAGATAGGTGAAATGTCTGAGATTTTACTCAAGTTGACAAATTAGCATTCTAGTTTCTTGAGTAGTGGCAGAAGACACATGATTCCTGTGTCAGAGAAAAAGGACCTTATTTCCCACAGCAATAGCAGTAGCCAGAGTATCAGAGTATCATCATTGGTGTAAGTTCCTCAAGCTTGAATTCACATAGGGTGATGTGAAGAAGGCGAAGTGACAACTTGCCCAGGGTTGTGTTACAGGAGAGGAACACTTTATAGTGGAAATCAAGAGATAAGGAAGCCAAGATAAAAAAGCTGCAGGTTAACTGCATTGCCCTCAATGCAACTGCCTCTTGGCATCCAGAAAGCTGCATAGTATTACAATGAGAAGTAAAATTTTTTTCATTTGGTGCATTGTTGGACAGAACTGAAACAAAAAGATAGATTATCTATACCTCTACATTACAAATTTCTTACAATTGCATCTATAGACTTTTTATGGAAATGAACATTTTTATTTTAAAATTTACATGAAAAAGTAAAATGGCACAATTTGCTAAGACAATACTGAGGGAAAAATGTTGAAGGTGAGATGATATCCTCTACTAAATGTCAAGATTTATCATATAATTACATGAATTAAGTTAGCAATTAAAGTAGGGGTGATATTAGAGCAGAATAGAGAGCCCAGAAATATTCTCATAGCTATCTGGAGATTGATATATGGCAGAGTTAGAACTGTAAGCCAGTAGAGTCATTTCATTCTCCTGTCTCAGACAGAGGTTTATTTTGCTTTTACCCAACATCTCTTTGCATAATAAAGGAAACAATAATAACAACAAATAGTTACTGAGCACTTTTCATAAGCCAAAAGTTTGTCATTTATGTGCTAAGTGCTTTTCATGGGAATCATCACCACTTTGTGAAGTAGGAAGTATTAGTTACATGTTACAAATGAAGAAACTGAGACATTAGGGAGAATATTGAATATTTTAACTACATAAAAATTTAAAATTTCTTTTCATAATATGGCCCAATAAAAGTGAAAAGAATAGTGACCTAAACTCTGCAGAGATATTTGAAATGCATATTTTTCCAC
The DNA here is from genome assembly GCF_028885625.2 of Pongo pygmaeus. Classification (NCBI taxonomy): domain Eukaryota; kingdom Metazoa; phylum Chordata; class Mammalia; order Primates; family Hominidae; genus Pongo; species Pongo pygmaeus. The sequence goes on from NC_072387.2 coordinate 78,837,851, forward strand.
TTTATTTTTACTTTTTCTTTAAATATTATATGTACATTTTATACACTAGGATTTGTCTCTTGGCTGGATCTTATCTACTGCCTTTTTCTGTTTTTCATTTTTTTTAGATTGTCACATAAAACTTGCATATATTTATTGTGTACAACATGATGCTTTGAAACATGTATGTATCCTGGAATGCCTAAATTGAACTACTTAACATATGCATTACTTTATATGCTTATCCTTTGAGGGAGGATGAAAACAATTAAAATCTACCCTCTTAACAAATTTCAATAATATAATACATTGTTATTAATTATAATTTGTGTTATAAAATAGATCTTTTGAAGTTATTATTCCTATCTAACAAATTTTGTATTCTTTTACCAAAACCTCCACAAAGCCCTATCCCCTAGTTCCTAGTAATTACCATTCTGCTCTGTTGAGTTCAACTTTTTCAGACATTATATATAGATAAGATCATGCAGTATTTGTCTTTCTGTGCATCGCTTATTTCATTTAACATTATATCCTCCAGGTTCATTCATGTTGTCTTAATGACAAAATTTATTTCATTTGTAAGGCTAAATAGTATTCCATTGTGTATCTATACCACATTTTCTTTATCCATCCTCCTGTTGACAGTTTAAATCCGTATCTTGGTAGTTGTGAGTAATGCAGCAATAAACAGGGGAGTGCAAATATCTCCACAATATAGTAATTTCAAATACTTAGGATACATACGCCATAGTTAAATTGCTGTCGTATATGATAATTCTATTTTTAATTTTTTGAGGAACCTCTGCTCTGTTTTCCATAATGGCTTTACTAATTTGCATTCCAACCAACAGTGTGCAAGGAATTCCTTTGCTCCATATCTGCTCCAATACTTACCTTTCATCTTTTGGTAACAACCATTCTAAGACTGTATGAGGTGAAATATTGTGATTTTGATTTGCATTACTCTGACAAGAATTCTGGGCATCTTTTCCTATACCTGTTGATCATGTGTATGTCTGCTTTTGAGAAATGTTTATTTAGGTCCTTAGGTTATTTGGTTTCTTATTACTGAGTTGTTTGAGTTACTTTTATGAATATTAACCCCATATCTGATGTGTGGTTTGCAAATATTTTCTCCCATCATGTAGGTTGTCTCTTCGCTCTGTTGATTATTTCCTTTGTGGTGCAGAAGCTTTTTAGTTTGATGTGACCCTATTTGTCTATTTTTGCTTTTGTTGCCTGTGCTTTCAGGTTCATATTCAAATAACCATTGCCCAGACCAATGTCATGGAGTTTTCCCCCTGTGTTTCTTCTAGTAGGTTCACAATTTCAGGTCTTACATTTTAGCCCTTAATCTATCTTGAGTTTATTTTTGTATATGGTATGAGACAACGGCCTAGTTTCATTCTTCTGCATGTGGATAGCTTCTTGCCCTAAACCATTTATTGAAGTGACTGGCCTATCCTCATTATGTGTTCTTGGCACATTTGCCAAAAAATAAATTGACCATAAATGGGTGAATTTATTTCAGGACCCTCTATTCTATTCCACTGGTCTGTTCATCTGTTTCTATGCTAGCACCTTGCTGTTTTTATTACTATAGCTTTTTAGTATATTTTGAAGTCAGGTAGATACATATTCTAGAATAATTCATATATGAGGCAGCAAAACAAATTATAACAAATTTTAAAAGATTAAAATCATATCAGGAATCTTTTCTGATCACAATGTTATGAAACTAGAACTCAATAACGGATAAATTTTAGAAAATTCAATAACATGCTCCCAAGCAATTAATGGGTCAATGAAGAAATTAAAGGGGATATTTAAAAGTATCTTGAGACAAACAGAAATGGAAACATATGCCAAAATTTATGGGATGCAGCAAAAGCTGTTTGAAGAGGGAACTTTATAGCAATAAATATGTACATGAAAATATAAGAAATATTCCAGATAAACTATCTAATGTCATAAGTCAAGCAACTAAAACAAACAAAAACAAGAACAAATTAAGCCCAGAGTTAGCAGAAAGAAGGAAATAAAAAAGATCACAGTAGAAATAAATGAAACAGAGAGTACAAAAACAATAGAAAAGATCAGTGAAACTAACAGTTGGATTTTTTGAAAGATAAACACACTGAGAAAAAAAGAAGGAAGTCTCAAATACTACAATAAGAAGTGAAAGAGAATCCACTAGAACTGATGAAACAGAAATATAAAGAATTAGAATATTATGACCAATTGAACACCAACAACTGGATAAAGTAAATGAATAAATTTCTAGACACAAACAAACTACCAAGACTGAATCATAAAGAAATAGAAAATCTGAACTGACCAATAACAAGTAAGGAGATTGAATTAGCAATAAAAAGTCTCCCAGCAAAGAAAAGCCCAGGACCTGATTACTTCACCACTGAATTCCACCTGACATTTAATAAAGAACGAATATCAATATTCAAACTCCTCCAAAAAATTGAAGAAGGAATACTTCCAAAATAATTTTATGAGGCCATCATTATCCTGATTCCAAAGCCAGATAAGAACCATACAAACAGAGAAAACTACAGGTCAATATCGCTGATGAACACAGATGCAAAAATCCTCTACAGAATGCTAGTGAACTGAATTCAACAGCACGTTAAAAGGATCATTCACCATGTTCAATTGGGATACATCCCAGGGATGCAAGGATGGTTCAACATATAGAAATCTATAAATGTGACAAACTGCTTCAACAAGATGAAAAACAAAAATCAAATGATTATATCAATAGGTGCAAAAAATATTTGATACGTTCAACATTCTTTCCCAATAAAATCCCTCAACAAATTAGGCACAAAGGAATGCACCTCAATACAATAAAGGCCATATATGACAAACTCACAGCAACCATCATAATCAATAGAAAAAAGTTGAAACCTTTTCCTTTAAGCTCAGGAACAAGACAAAGATGCCTATTCTTTCTATTCAAAATAATACCGGAAGTCCTAACTAGAGCAATTAGTCAAAAGAAAGAAATAAAAGGCATCCAGATTGGAAAGGAAGAAGTTAAATTGTTTCTGTTTACAGATAACATGATCTTATACATAGAAAACCCTAAAGTCTCTACCAAAAAAAATTATTAGAGTTAATAAGCTTACTCAGTAAAGTTTCAGGGTATGAAATCAATACAGAAATACCAAAATCAATACTTTCTATACCAACAGCAAACTATCAGAAAATAAATCAAGAAAACAATCCCATTTCAGCAGCTATAAAAATAAAATACTTAGGAATAAATTTAACCAAGGAGGTAAAAACCTGTGCACTCAAAACCATAAAACACGGATGAAAGTAAGTGCAGAATGCACAAATAAATGGAAATATATCCCTGTCCATTGACTGCAATAATTAATATTGTTAAAATGTCTATACCACCCGAAACAATCTACCAATTTAATGAAATCACTATCACAATTCAAATGACATTTTTCCCAAAAACAGAAAAAAAAAACCTCTTAATATTCCTATAGAATCACGAAAGACTCTGAATAGCCAAAGCAATCTTTAGCAAAAATAATAAAACTAGAGGTACGACACTCCCTGACTTCAAAGTAAAATGCATCTAATATTGAAACCTAAATTCAGTACAAAAGCTTTTGAAGACCTTCTGGGTGTGTGATGGTGGTGGGGGCTCTGGGTTGAGTAAGCCAACTCATCATATTATTGCCAGCCACCATGTCACTGTTAATTCTCAGACTGCAGAGGCTGAAGTATCTCACAAAGCTCTGATCTAGATAAATAAAAATGCAATTTACTTCTAGGCACATGGTAATGAAGCTGCGGAATACCAAATACGAAAAGAAAATCTTAGAATCTAATAGAAATAAAAGATTAATTTCTGAAAATAGATACACAACTTGACTAAAAAGGAAATTTCTTTGTAGAAACAGACAAAAATTATATATCATTAATATAACGATATTGCCAATAAAAATCCTATTGCCTGCTATTCTTTAAGATTAATTGTGAAATAAAGGGATTTTCATAGTTTTTAAAAGTTTGTGAAAAAATTATTTTAAAATTTTACTCCAAAAGGAATTAAATCCATAAAGAAAACATTAAAATGCAAAGATCAATGTTATCATGTTATTTTTATTTGAAAATATGTTTCATCATTTTTTGGAACATTTTATATTTAAAAAATTTCTAAACATGACAGGTTAGCTCAGTATTAAAAGTAATATATTTTGAATTCATATCATTAAGTAATTGAGAAATATTTAACATGAGCTAGTTGTAAGTCTCAAGTAAGAAAAGTAGAATTTTGTTTTATTCATACCATGTATCTTTCTACTTCCAGAGAAAGATCTTAAAACAAAAAAAAAAAAGGAAATATTGATTCATACCATCTGCTCTAATGTCAGTCACACCAAGAATTTCAGCATTCTAATCTTTACTAACTTTTAGGAAAGAAGGCATTGATTTTTTTTGTCTTTACCGAATAGATGGCAAAAATAGTTCCCTTTAAACATTTATTTTATTCTATTTGGTAAAATAATAGAAAAAGAAATAACATACTTTAAAACACACAGTCTTCTTTCTCATTAAGTGTGAAAATACTTTTTATGAATGTAACATTAAAGAATCACAGCACGGCTCATAACTAAATCGTTAAAGGGAGAAAACAGTGAAATCTCAAGAGTGATAAAGTCTGTCTGAGGTACACTCACGTTTTAATATTATGTTTTTATTATTAAGGTTTTCATTTTATGCTCTTTTTTATTCATGATATTATGTGGAAAATACTCAAATGAACTAAAATGTGGGATTATATCAGTGGGTTTTTTTTCAACAATACAACATTTAATGATCAATCTACATTCTATAGTTGTAGGCCCCTACATCTTCAATAAAGTGTACTGGCAACACTCCATTGCAACAGTACTGCATGTGAAATTAGTTCACACTAGATGGCAATATTTCCTATTCAGCAGCCCCAAGTTTTGCTTCTATGAAGTACTCTTTTTTATATATTATCAGCTAAATGTTTCTCCTTCCTCTTCCCTTTTTTTGTAATCCTTCCCAATATCCATTTTTCACTGCTGGTTTGCTAATATCCTACTGTTCAGTATTTTGGCGACCAAAATCTATCTATATTGATTCCCCTGCTGCATGCTTTGTTCCTTCATGTTGAGTCTCTTTTGTCCTCAAAGAAAGAAACTGTGAAGACTGCAGAAAGAAATATGCCAGGATATTAGAAAAGAAGCCCATACAATGGGGACAATGGGTGGATGAAACAGAAATAGTATTGAGACATTGACTCAGCTATTGAGAAGTCGGCAGTGCAATGTACAATAGGAAAGGGACAAGGTGCATTATAGTTCAGTTCCATTGCCTATTTTTAAAAAATGTTTTAAATACTTGAATTGATTTAGTTTTCTATGTTGAGTCAAAAGTTTTTTATTTTATCCTTTATACTTTATCTGCTGTCTTAAACATAATAACATTGCAATACTATGTATCTTGAGCCTTTTGAATATTAAACAGATCAGTTAAATTTGACTGCTGATGCAACTGGTCTTGTTTTTGTTTGTTTGTTTTTACATTTGGTCTTGAGCTCCCTCTCGGGAGAATGGTTATAAATTCTAGGCCTGTCCTGACAGGCTCCACAGGAAGTGTTTGTGGGTGTTTACAGTGTGCCTTTCATGGGACATTTCTTTATCCTGATGCATGGCCTAACGCCTAGGTATCCAACCCGTGACAAAGATTCCCTTTATATTGGCAGACACCCTTGGGGCTTTTGTCTGACCTATATCTAATGTATTCATACCAAGGTAGCTACCTTCCAGGAGAACCCTGACTGGGAGGAGAGTTAGGTTTAAGTACATCAGTTAGGTGAATCACAACGAGGAGACGGCACAGTGAACGACATGAAATCACAGAAGCATTTTGTTACTCACAGATCCATGACAGAAGGAGGGTGGCCACTTGGGCAGGTGGAAAAATCCAGCGACAGCGGGGTACTCAACCAGTGGGCCGAGACTCTGATGTTGACCACTGGGTTGAATCCTGCTCAGCAGCTGCAGGATGTTCTGGGTTTAGGGTCAATGAGTTTAGAAATAAGCATGGCATCTGTCAAACAACTACAAAAGGAAGAGGAAGTTTTAACTAGACCAAAGGTGATGAGGTATGATTAGCTTTCAAATAACTTTTCAGGCCTAAAAAGGAATGTCAAGGCAGTGGCTATATCATACAAAATTATAACACAACTATGATATATTTATCATTCATAAATGGTGTTTATCAACAAATAGAATTATTTTTTATCTCATTTAAAATACCTATGCCAGGAGGACGGCTCTGTACTGATAATATCTGCCATATAAAAGTAAGTCCTGTTTCTTTTTTTTGTCTATTTATAGCTTATATTTAGTAAGTCATTGTCAGACAGAAATGTCATAGTAGCAGAAATACCGACAGAGGGGTATAGATATCAGAGATAATGCAGTTATGGTAAACAGGAATTCATGTGTTTAAAATAGGACTAAAGGCTGGGTGCGGTGGCTCACGCCTGTAATCCCAACACTTTGGGAGGCTGATGCAGGCGGATCACCTGAGGTTGGGAGTTCGAGACCAGCCTGACCAACATGGAGAAACCCTGTCTCTACTAAAAATACAAAATTAGCCAGGTGTGGTGGCAGGCACCTGTAATCCCAGCTACTTGGGAGGCTGAGGCAGGAGAATTGCTTGAACCCGGGAGGCAGGGGTTGTAGTGAGCCAAAATCTCACCATTTCACTCCAGCCTGGACAACAAGAGCAAAACTCTGTCTCAAAAAATAATAATAATAAAATAAAATAGGACTAAATTGAGGACGTGGGGGTATACATGTACTCCATTTCTGTAAGTAAATATCATTAACTTACTGCATAAGATTGATAAGACACTATGTATTCTAACTGCTTTATTACATTTAATCCTCATAGCAATCCTATTCCACTAATCCATATGTTGGGGAAGCTGGTCAGTTAAAAGGACCTTGGTCAAATTGCTCTAAAGTCAAAGAAAATTTCTTGTTCAATTGACTGAAATGATGATACAAAAACAAACTAAAGGACCAGGCGCCTCTTGCCCATAATCCCCGTGCCTTGGGAGGCTGCAAGAGGAAGATCGCTTGAGGCCAGGAGTTCAGGACCAATCTGGGCAACATAGAGAGGCCCTGTCCCTACAAAAAATACAAAAATTAGCCTGTTGCCATGGCGCATGCATGTGGTCCCAGCTACTCAGGAGGCTGAGGAGGGAGGATCGCTTGAGCCCAGGAGTTTGAGGTTGCAGGCAGCTATGATTTTACCACTCCTCCCCAGCCTAAGCTACAGAGCAAGACTCTGTCTCTAAATTAAAAACAAAAAAAATTCTACTACAACATACATTTTATGGATAAATGTTACACCGCCATTAAAACAATTATAATACAATGAGTGCATTTTGGAAAAAAAGAAAAAAGGAAAGGGGCATGATTATATTATACTAGTGGTAGAGTATTCCCTACAAATAAGGATTAAAAATTGTATCTTCCTTACTTGGTAGTGGAATAATTTATTTAATTTGCCAGTCATCCTGTCCCAGCTCTGCTCTCGAGAGGAACTCCCTGGTCCATGGTTCTTCAAGGAAATGGAGAGAAGAATTGGACATAATGTCTCATTTTGAGGGCTGTACTAATTTAGCAACTTTTTTTTTTCTAGTACTGGTTTGAGAGCCGAGGGGTTGACTCAGGAGTTGACATTACAGCTCTTTGTTTGGTTATTTGTTTTGAGATTTTCTGAAAACAAATCTACATTGATTTATTTTTATAAACAAACTGAATCCAGATAAGTTATTGCATAATGACTCTTGGCTAGAGCAAGTACAGGATATTGTAGATTAATCTAAAAAGCCTTCCCATTCTTTTTTGTTGCTGTTGTTAACTCTCTTTTAGTCACAGTGATATTCTTTTTTTTTTTTTTTTTTGAGGTGGAGTCTCACTCTGTCGCCCAGGCTGGAGTGCAGTGGCATGATCTCGGCTCACTGCAAGCTCTGCCTCCTGGGTTCACGCCATTCTCCTGCCTCAGCCTCCGAGTAGCTGGGACCACAGGCGCCCGCCACCACGCCCGGCTAATTTTTTGTATTTTTAGTAGAGACGGGGTTTCACCATGTTAGCCAGGATGGTCTTGATCTCCTGACCTCGTGAATCGCCCGCCTCGGCCTCCCAAAGTGCTGGGATTACAGGCGTGAGCCACCGCGCCCAGCCACAGTGATCTTCTTATCTGATAGATGTGAGTTGAGAAAAGGGCAGGAATAAACAGATTTTGGCATTCTATAATGTGACCCAACTGCTCACACAACTGACTTTTTCCTTCAGCAGCTGCTCTATCCTTGCTTCCAAATTCCCACTTCCCATCTGTGATGTATTGCTTTGGATGTACGATAATAACTGCTCTAATGATCTGATAATCTTATTAAAGTTTTGCCCAATCAATTATTGTCCCTTTACAATGTTTAAATTTTCTTTTTGATCTCAGTAACAAGAATTTATTTTAAAAGACATGATGCTAAGAATGAGGCTTGCTATATCTTCTATAAAACAACCCATTCTGCCACAGATATTCCCAACACCTCTTAAGAGTTGTTTGCTTCATGTGTTGAATCAGCTGGAGCTTATTTGATGTTAGCGATAGTCTCAGCCTATAATATTGGCTACATTTTTTTTTTACTTCTTTAAATCTAATGAGAACAAGAAGATCAATTCCTAATTCCCCAGTTTTCTAGATGATCTGTTCATTTCAGCATCTATGTCGGTTAAGGTTCTTACTCACTAGCAAGGATAGTAGACTTTTGGATCATTTGGTGAATGAATAGGATAAGAAAACTTAAATGAATATCATCCCACCTTCAAATCCAAAAAGGCCAAGAGCAAAGGGGGGTTGTCAATGAAAGGTATTCCCTAGCTCCACAAATTTTCTATGTTCTAGTTCTTAGGTCCCAATTCTTTACTGATCAATTAATTTTCATATTCAAGAGCTGGCAAATTCAACAACTATTGTAAATCATCATATATGCTGGATATTGAACTATTGTCTCACAGTTCCAAATTCACTTTATTTTTTTTGAAAGTATTTCATTTTGTTCTTGTCTATACTGAATATTTTTACAAGTCCGATTTTCTAAAATTTTACAGACATAAAATTACTTTTCAATAAACATAATTTAGAAGTAACATAGAACTAGAAAAAAATTACAAAAACTGACTATTATTCACTGAAAGTGTGTATGTAGGTGATTAATATGCAGAATCACTATTACACTCCCAACTTTTTGTCATTCCATTCTGATAACAGCTAAACAAAAAGCTTGGAGTAAAATAGTAATTTCCTACATTAAACGCTATACAAACACTGTCAACAGTGCATTTTATCATTGTTTGAATCATAGCTCAATTTGTGAATAGCAGGTTGCTGTTTGCTTGTTTTGATTTGTAATTCTTTGATAGTGATAGGAGCATTTTTGATATACTTATTGACTCATTTTTTTTCTTTCTTTCCCACTTTTTTATTGTCTGTTTTATAATACTAGACGCTTCTTGTTCCAACAGTTTCCGCAATAGTATTTTTCATCCATAGGGAATGTGAGTGAGAGGCTATGAAAGAAAAAGTAGTAATTGAAGCAACTTGTCCTTCCTTTCTGCTGTGAATCATCTTGATGGTTTTTCGCCAAGCAACTGCATTTTCTTCAAATTTCTAGCTGTTTTTTAACCCTCCCCAAATCAACCTCATTGTCCCCACTCAAAGATAATAGACCCAGCTTAACTTTATACATATCCGAGTCTTAGCTTCAAGGGAATTGTCTTCTGACCTTCTGAGATACCAGCACTAATAAGGCACCAGCTCTTCCTCAGAAGTTAGAGTGGATCTTTTGCAGGGGCTCCTCTTGCAAGCTTCCAGGTTTTAGCAATCACATCTTCCTTCTGTTCTTCCAGACCTAGTGGTAGTGGTTCCTTCCTGCACTTAGTTCTTTGTCAAATCAGGATCTCCTCAGCCTTCCAAGACCACAGAATTTCCAATACCTTTTTATTTATTCCTTATAATAAGTGTTTGCTAATAAAATAGCTGAAGTGTTTTGTCCTAATTTGCTTTTCTCTGACTGGACCCAGGGATACAGCAACCTTAATCACATTTTGAGGGTTTTTTGGTTTAGATTGGTTTTAGTTTTTAACCAGTTATCTCTGCCAAATAACTACAAGAGTCTCAGAATTATTTTAGTACACACATAAAATCCTGAAATTCAGCCCATGCCTTGAGTTGTATAGATAGGAATTGGAGTCTATCTCGTTTCATAAGTTAACTGGTTCCATTAGAAGCAATTACCTTTCTGGGTGCCTTTCATACTTTTTTATGCCAGTAACAACTCAATTCTCCAAAATCTTTGCTTCATGACTAGTCACAGTTAAATTTTAATTTCACATTTGTCAGTGCACACAATGGGCTACCATAGTCCCAGCTTATAATATTGGCTAGAGTTTTTTCTTTTCTTCCTTTAATCTTATGCGAACTAGAAGATCAATTCCTGATTCCCCAATTTTCTAGATGATCTGTTCATTTCTGCAACTATGTTGGTTAAGGTTCTTACTCTTAGCAGTGATAATAAGTTCAGACTGATTTTTTTAAAGGAAATGAATTAATTAAAATAACATTACTGCACACAACATCCAGGTATAGTGTACAAATATATTCAAAATATGGGAATGACAAATAAGATCAAGAGGTTGAATCAAAATTTCAATCATGCAACAGAAACAAACCAGTGAGTTGTGGCTACTGATAGCTGGAGGCTGCAGGCTACAGGGCCAGTATTCAGGCAATGATTCCATGGCTGGTATCATTTCTATTACTTCCCTTGAATGCAGGTTTACTACTAGAAAACGTTCTCCCTGATTCCTTCTGTCACTGTCACCAAATTTAAAAGTTTAGCTGCCTGTATCAGGTTGCTCAAGGGAATGCCATCAGCCCATGCCTTAGTTTGCAGAGGAGCAGGTATTTTCAGGCTTAACAATAGGAGGTTTAGTCACCTGCCAAAATTTAAAATACGCAGATTTACCAGTTCTAATAAGAAGGTTAAGCTGTTAAGCAACCGAATAATGAAGACTCACGCTCACCTTCAGTGGATTTACTCCCACTGACTTCCAAAATGAAGTTCCTTCTCCAAGAACTCCATTGAACTATTAAAATGCCCTCTTGTGGTAATACTTGTTATAACAATTCTCTCAATTTTCTAAGAAAACATGAAGTCCTCAGTTGTAATAGTTTTTGAACATGAAATGTAGAACTTCTGGAACTGTTCCTGTTAGTTTTGTTTTGATCTCTGGGAATACTCTTCTTATCTGACTTGTTCAGGTTGTTTTCATGATGCTGTGAGTCTTTAAAGTTAATCCTACCTGTAAACTGAGACACTTAAAGTTGTAATGTTGTGGTTATATTCAGGGAATCTGGGGGCACACTGCAGTACTTTGATCTCCATTTTCATAATTTACTAAATGTTCATAATTTGCCAATTTTCTCTTTTGTTTTCCTTTTTTTAAAGACAGGGTCTTACTCTGTCACCCAGGCTGGAGTACAGTGGCGTGATCACTGCTCATTGCAAACTCAAACTCCTGGGCTCAGAGGATCCTCCCACCTCAGCCCCTGTAGTAGCTGAAACTGCAGGCACTTCCCACCATAACAGGCTCATTTTTTAAATTTTTTTTTTGTAGAGACAGGTCTCCCTATCTGTTCAAGGCTGGTTTTGAATTCCTGGCCTTAAGCAATCCTCCCACCTCAGCCTCCCAAAGTGTTAGGATTGCAGGTGCAAGCCGTCATGTTCATTAGTCAATTTTCTTAATATTTTCTCACTTAAAAATTGGCATCTTCATTGTGCCTCTCTTATATAGCTATTGTAAGAAATATATTATTTTATATATTTTCCTAATCTTAACCTGGAACAGACAGAACGTTTAGTGAATGTCGTTATTATTATTAACAATATTATGTCACTTTACAATTGTTGGTATTCTCTAAAATTTTGAAAACAGGGTTCCTCCCTCCCACAGCAGGACCCCTCCACATCTCATTACTATGTAAATTAACTATACTCACATATGATTCAGTGTGCTTTTTCCCTGGAAAGATCCAGCCCTCCTTTTCTTAAGTTTTACTTTAAAAATTAGTTCAATATGATATTTACTTTACACCAGTTACATGGCAGACATGGTGAAATTATAACACTGAAATAATGAAAATAAGAGTTCTCCCTTCAAATACTTTACCTGCCAGTGGGAGAGCCAGGATAAAATATCACTGATTCCTATGTAAGAGAGTACACATAACACGGCAGCTCTTCAGCGTGCTGTAGAGCACAGAAGAGGAACATTTAGATCACCCGGATATTCTTAGAAAGCACCAAGAACAGTCATGAGCAGAGACTTGAAGAAAGAGAACTATAAAGGTTAAAGAAAAATGTGGAGCTGGCATTTCTGCCAAAGGAAACTCTATGAATAAAAGGATAGAACTGTGAAATGATATATTGCATGAGGCATTTTTAAGAAGTTTGTGATATAAAATAGCCAGAAATGAAGCAGTATCCATAAAAAGGGGGAAATTCATGGAAGGGCTTATGCACCATGCTTATGAATTTTGGTTTACTCTTTTACTTGATAGGGAGCAGCTGAAAAATTTAGGTAGGGAAGTGAGTGGCACAGTCAAATTTGGAGTCTAAAATATGTATCCATACCAAAAATACTTGCATGAATAAGCTGGTTCAGTCACTTATTTACTGAGTGATATTGAGAAGTTTGCTTAAATTCCCTGAATTTCAGATTCCTCATTGTTAAGAGGCTTAAATGAGATATACAATTTCAACAGAGTTTTATTTTCTCAATTAAAGCAACAATTCATTAATTATAAGATCCCATCGAGTTTTAGATTTGTACTGCACAAGCACTTCTTGGTCGAAGGACATGTAGAATCAACACATGCATGTGATAATTGCACAATATAATCAGAATTCAGAAAAGTGCAAATGGCAGCTGCATATTGTTGTGTCAGATGATCAAAGAGGATGTTCTTGGATTGAAATTTCACTATGTGATGATAAACATTGTTACAAGTGTCATAACAGATGATCAAAGAGGATGTTTTTGGATTGAGATTAGACTATATGATGATAAAGCCAGTTTAGGACAGGCCAATGAAGAATTCTTTGCAGAAGTTGTGGAAAGATGGGGTCAACCATACCTTGTTTAGAGGAAAAAAACGAGAGCAATTTAAAAGAACAACAAGGATAACACTGTGATCAGAGTTTGGAATACAAAGAATATTCAGACAAGACTCATGTGAGAGCTACTAAGCAAATATTTCCATATTAACAAATAAAAATACAAGCATTATATTAAAAAAGACTGCAAGGCTTAAGAAAATAATCACTAACCATAAGGGTGCATTTATTTTAAGAGGAAGAGAACAAATGCTGTACAAAAGGATGAAGAAAGAAAATCACTTTTTTCCCCATGTGTAATATATTAATTAATTCATTCAACATACTCATAATATTTCACATTGGAATTACAGTGGCCTACAATCAGACATGTAATTTCTCTCCTGGAGTGCAAAATTTGTTGAAGAATAGTGATAAAATAACCACATAAACACATTTAGGCGGAGAAAAATCAAACCAGAAATTATACTATGTGACTCAGAAAGTGAGACCAAAAAAAACAAACACACAAAAAAAGAAGAAATAACTTTTTTATAACCCAGAATTTCCCTGGATGGACACAGAGGTCTTTAATTTCAAATAATATACAGAAGGGCCAACAGGATGAGTGTAAACAATATATTACTGAGAATTTTATTTCAGAACTTTAAGGAGGAAAATAATAGTTCTGAAAGGCTTTCAGTTTGAAAAACAGATCATCCACACCAGGACAACAATTAAGTTAGGATCAGATATACCTCTGGATTGCCAGACCAAGTGCAAATGTCTTTACAATTTAATGACAACTTTATTTTCCTCAGAGAATATTACTGTGCCACATTTGGAGAGTGTACATTACTGAGAACACTGGAGCAGCTTTAACTTTCGTAAACTAACAGATAATTCAGTCTACACATACTATGCCCATGATTGAGACAAAGGTATTTTTTAAAAAGGAAAACCTTGAAATCATGCTCCCCAAAAAGTAATGTGTTTCTTCAGCATCCTATAGAGACCCCCAACCCTCCTAAAATTTAAGGAAATGGACTTTGTTCAATTCATTGTTTACTATTGCTTAAAGGTTCCAGATTTAATCAGCTGTTATCTCAAGTTGTGGATTTTTGTCCGATAGAGATGTAAATAACTTCTGTCTGGTAACAAAAACAAAGGTTATGGTTTGTGAACTTATAGGTCATTGACAGTTTTATGTCAAACTCAGCAAACTCAGCAATTGCTTATAAAAACACAAAATGCTCTTTGGACCTATCTTAAATATCTTACTATTACCCTTATTTACTGATATGTTGAATAACTTATTGAAAATACAATTTTTAATATTTGAAGGAGAGCTACAATTTTGCATTTTTGAAAATTAGGTTTAAAATTGACATCCACATGTAGCCTCCTTTCCATATATATATTTCCAAAAATGTCCCTTACAACGTACGTACCACTCATCGCTTCCTCAAAGTTTCATCTTGTCACTGGATACATCTTCTGATAAAATGTGGTCTTTTCAAGTACTCATAGGATGGGTCTCCATGTTGTTTGGAGAATAAATGAAGGATGAAAACAGTAAAACAGTACTAAACTCACTGGATAAAGGAAATAATTAGAAACAAAGCAAAGTGGTCATTGTTTCATAGCTCATATCTTACTGAAAAGAACAGTATGAACATTTTGCCCTAAAAGTAGAAAGAATCCTAGGTATCTTTCCGGAAAGATCATTTTTGTCCATTACTCCCATCCTGTTTCCCGTGACTTTTGGTTGTGCCCTCTGAAAGGAATGCCTTATTTTATGTTATCCACTAGCGCATCTGAAAAGGGAATTTGAAATAAAGCATATTTGGGTTTCTAAAGCTCTTTATCATCTCACTTCCTGCTGATTTGTGTGGATGTGTCTTCATTTGAGTGTGAAGACAGCAGGCGTGAAGGGGTGTTGTATTGTTGATCACAATCTCTTAACTGCAGACATTGATAAATAAAGTCAGATATTGTTTTGGGTCATGGTTCCTGATTCTAGGGATGAAATTAGGAGAATCTGTTTCCTAGTAACAGTTCTGTTATATGCTCCGTTCCCTAGACCTCAATTTAATGATGTCCACTGAGACATCTGCCTTCAACAATTTTAGACAACGGTTTGGATGGTGAGGCATAGTTAATCTGCTCTTGTCCCTGCTATCTGCACTTACACAATAAAAATAATTGTCTCCTGCATCTGTCTGGCAGCACATAATAGGAGATTCATGGGAAGGGCCTGTGGGAATCAGGTTTCTCTCAAATCTCAATCTTATTGCCAATTTTAGTTCTGGCTTCCTCAACTCTGCTTACACTAATAAGCTTTGTGTTAAATAATTTAGCTTTTTCATCCTTACAAGGCTCCAGGTTATTATAATCGCAGCCATCCTGAAAGACTGACAGGGGGCAAAAATGTGACTTTTCTTTCAGATGAGCCAATTTCAACCCAAGTCTATCTTTATTATAGGATATTACTGATTCTATTAGAAGAGAAAAAGTTAACAACCCATTCTAACATCCTGAATTTTCCATACCAAATCCCATAATGCACAATTATGTTAGATACATGGTTTATATTGCAAGGTACAACAGACAACATTTTGTCCATTTGTTTGTCAATAAATAACAAGAATTACAACATTCCTATTTTGGATCATTATGATTCCCATTGTCTCAAACTACTTTCACTAAGAATTCCAGCTTTAGAATCTGACACTTCATTATACCAAATTTCAGCATGCATTAGGATAGGTACTTACAGTTATCATAAGCCTGAAATGGGATAATCGTAACACTTTCTACCCATTGCCTTAGTGCCTTACGGCTGCTGTAACAAAGTGCCATAAACTGGGTAGGTTATAAATAACGAAAATGTATTTCTCACAGTTCTGGAGGCTGGAAAGTCCCATAAGAGACCAGCAGATTTGGTGTCTGATGAGGTCAGTTCCTTCTCACAGGTGTCACCTTCTCGCTGCATCTTCACGTGGTGGTGGAAGGGGCAAGCCTCTTCTGAGGCCTGTTTTTTTTTGGTGGGGATGGTAGGAGGCGGTGGGCAGAATCCTGCTTTGTCACCCAGGCTTGAGTGTAGTGGTACAAACACAGTTCACTGCAACCTCCACCACATGGATTCAAGGGGTTTCCTGCCTCAGACTCCCAAGTAGCTAGGACTACAGACGTGTGCCACCATGCCTGACTGATTGCTGTATTCTTAGTAGAGGCAGGGTTTTACCATGTTAGCCAGGCTGGTCTTGAACTCCTGACCTCAGGTGGTCCAACCACCTCAGCCTCCCAAATTGCTGGGATTACAGGCGTGAGCCACAGTGCCCAGCCTGGGCTGGGGAGTGAGGGAGTCTCTTCTAAGGGCACTAATCCTGTTCATGAGGCTCCACTCTCATAATATAATCAATTCCTCAAAGACCCTACCTCTTAATACTTCACCTTGGGGGGTAGAGTGATAGGAATTCTGAGGACACACAAATGCTCAGACCATAGCACCCACCATCCTATGTATTTGTTAGGCACACTGGATTTTTAGAAAAGTTTGTGCATAATTATCATTTATTTCAAGGTTGTCCCTTCAATAACAAATTTAACCCAGCCTTCATTTAGTTTTAGTAAAATATGTTTTATTTTCTATTATAGATATGATACTAACATGTATCCATGAATTCTTCAGCTTTTCACTTCCATACAAAATATAACTTTTTCTAAACTAAAGGAGCAGAAAAGCAATTTACAGAGAGAGACAGAAATTGTTCAAGGCACTTTGTTCCAGGACAGCCAAATATAAGTCCATTGATCAAAACACTGTGAAAATAAACATTCCAAATGTAAACTCTTCATTTTAGAGCCAGAGATCGAAACAATAATAGTGTCACACTGTATTAACACCCTGCTAAGTTCAGTTGTTTTTATGTCCAAATAGTGCAGGGGCTGACTTCTCAGTATACCTTGGTTCCAGATTAGCTAATGTTTAAAGTCACCTCTCTGAAATCCTCCACACCACATTTGAAGAGTATAAATTACTGAGAATGTTGTCAACAGTTTTTACTTTCATAAACCAAAAGATAATTTATTTTACAAATACTATGCCCATGACTGAAACAAAGGTATTAATAAAAAGAGTGCTTTTGAAGTTCAAGACTATTTAATCCTATGCTAATATTACCACATACTACAGAAAGACACTTTTTTTGTAATGGCATCTAGAGTAGCTATTGTAAACAGTTCTTTCAAATTTGCAGTTTACTCTGAAGTTCTTTCAAATAGTTCTCTCAGAAGACTCCAAACCTCCCATTCTCTTTATCCTTGCTTTTCTGATTTTTATAAAAGTTTAATATGACTGGTGTGGTTACAGTTTGGAATTGAGTACACATTTACATATTGCTTAGTCTCTCCTTTATCTGTATTAAGGCGACACTCATTTTTTAATTTTCAGAAAATTTTTATGAAGATAATTGAGAAGTATACTGAATATGAGTGGTATAACTTTAAATATCAAGAATATGTCCATGAAGTTACATTACAATGTAAAATCTAAATACTTATAGAAAATAGAACATGCAATAGCAATCTTACGTTTAATATTTTATAAAATGAGTCCTTCAAACTTTGCTTAAATTATTTTGAATGTTAAATTATAGGCAGTGTCCTAATATCTTGCCCATCATAATTACTCAGTAACTGTGTATTAAAATGAATTGTATCCCTGTGTCAGAGACCAGCTAATTCTTCACCAAACGCACTTTCTCTGCCTCCAGGGTATGTGTTTATGGACTACAGTTCTCTCTGTGCCAATGTAACATGGGTTCTGGCCATGAAATTGGGTAGAGACAATGTATTATTTTTCAAATTTAACCCATTAAAAACTTCCCATTCCTGCATATTTACCCTTCCATGGTAAATTTGAAGCCACATGTTGAAGATATTGGACCTAACAATGGGTGGACCCTGGGTCCCTGAATCTCCACTGGGAGGGGGCTGGGCTTCTAATCAGGAACTCTTGCTTTCAAACAGTTACATGAGTGAGAAATATTGTTTTAATCATTTTAATTCATCACATATTTTGGATATGTTTCAGGAAGTATCATTACTTTATTTAGTACAGACACTATTAAAAAAACACTGCTCCTCTTTACTAGAAGAAATTAATAATGTCACCATTCAGAGATGAAACTTCCTCACTATCTGCTCTTAGATGTATATGGTACTCTGAGAATTCCTGGAGTTCTCTCATTTTGTTCATCTTGACAAAATTGCTTTTCTAAACACCTGCCCCCACATGAGGGTTCTTTTGAGTATGGGGTATGTAATCACTTCTCGTGACTGCTGTAAGAAAGTACCACAAATGGGTGGCTAAAAACAGCAGAGATTTATTCTCACACAAGTTTGGAGTCTAGAAGTCCAGAATCAAGGTTTCAGCAGGGCCATACTTTCTCTTAAGACTCAAGGAAAGAATCCTTCCTTGCCCCCTCTGGCTTTTTGTGGTTAGTGGCAACCCTTGGTGTTCTCTGGCTTCTAGATGACACATCACTTTAATCTCTGCTCCATCTCTGTCCACATGGCTTACCACCCTGTGTGCATGCATTTCAATATCAAAATTTCCCTGTTCTTATAAGAACACCAGTCATATTAGATTTAGGACTCATTCTGATACAGGATGACCTCATCTTAACATGTCTACTTCGGCATACTCTATTTCCAAAGACGGCAAAGATGGTCACATTCTGAGGTTCCAAGTAGCATGAATTTTGGGGGAACACTGTCTGATCCAGTACAATGTGGGAGAAAATAGAAAAGAAGATTACATAAAGAAGTCTTTGTAGGTCAAGTAGATGTCAATGAAGACTATGTCAATGAAGTTAAATTAAAATTTAAAATCTAACATTCAGAAATGTAACTTTTCTGAATAATATTATACAAATTTTCTATGTTCTGTAATATACAAATATACATGTAAATAAAGAATGCACACTGAAATGGGAAGGAAACCAAGAATGGCCAGTACTACATCTGACAATGACTTTTCCATATTGTTTGAGAAATTTTCAAAGTCAAGATTATGGTTCTCAACTTTTTGAATTTGACTCTAATTTTAAAAATTTTTATTCAAATTGGATAGAACTTTTGGAACTTATGTTTACTAACTCACAAATCACTAGCATATCATCAGTTTATACATTTATTAAATTAAATGACAATATCAGTCGATAAATTCAAAATAAATCTATAAATGACCAGAAAATAATGTCATTCAAAACTTCATCTCATTATGACTAAGCATAAAATGTAGACAGACTTCAAAGTGAGTTGATACAAAGGCATGTACCTATCACTTCCCATTTTCATATCTCTTGTCTCTCTTCAATAAATAAATATGTATATTCTCTCTTTCGTCATTCTTACACCAGAAGCTGACACCATAGCTTTTGAATAAAGAAAAATAGAAAACAAAGTGTGCTTGTGTCAAAGGTATAACACATTTATCCTATAAATACTGAGTTAGCATTCACTATGTGTCATGCCCTGGTCTAGATACTCGGGATATAATAATGAATAGATTGTCCAGGTGTACTTGAAGGCTCGCTGTCTTCCTCCCTAAGTTGCCACACTTTATCTCCACAGATTGGCCTCCGACTATAGCTAAAATTTTCCTCTCCACAAGTGAAGCAAATTAGCTTTCCCGAGGTACATATTTAAACCAGAATACTGCACTAGAATGCAAAATGAAATGAGCTTGCTTCTTTTTCTACTCCAATTTTTGATACTTAATTAGCTTTTCCGTATAGTTATAATAGTAAATTGGGTAAAATTGAGTGCTTTGAGATCTAGGTCAGCATTAAAATGAAGACTGAATGATTATTCTGATAAAATATATACACAACAATCAACATTTGGGAGTGATCCTAAATCTATTTATGATTTGGGCAGGTGGGTTTTCGTGACTATTGTCTCTAACAATTTTTCATAAGTCAGAACTGACCATAATTTAAAAAGCGGTGATCGATTTAAAAATAAATCCAGGCATAGGTACAGAAAGGAAAATACTACTGCAATAGAGGTAGGAGAACTATTACAACAGAAAAAACGCTCTGAACATAAGATCTGCAAAGCTCTGAAAGGATAAACAGAATTAAATTGTATTTATAGGGAAGAGTAAACAAGGCTAGAAAGAACTGGATATGGAGGAGTGAGATGAGCGAGTGGTGTAATCAGTTGATCAAAAAATGTTTTTTCCCTAAGGTTAGCTAATTCTCAGGACGGTCTTGTAAAAGAAAGACCAAAGTTTAGGAATCTGGAAAAAACTGACTAAATTTTGGTCAAGTTAGGTTACCCAGCATATTTCCATATTGGTCAATAGCACAAATAGTTCAGCTAATCATTTATGAGATAAAGAAATGGAATTTTTAGAGTCTGTGGCTAACATTGTGATTCATAGACAAGGGGGTCGTCCATTAATCTAAGTCATAAGGGGTGGTTGATTTTTGCAGTAGGCTGTTTCCTAGAACACAAAAGGCAGGAGGGAGAGCAGGGTGAGGAGGGAGCGAGGTGGAGTGTTCCTTAACTGTTTTATTTTTCAGGAAATCATGACTCAGTTAAAGTTCAACACTGTTGGAGAAAAGCCAATAAGAATAAAAGCACACAAAAAATAAGTTAATGTGTACCCTTAACTAAGCTCCTAGTCATTGGGTGGCTAAAACAAGTCATTTATTTCAGAAGGTAAACTGCATTCCACATGATCAATGCAAAAGTAATTGCTAAATATTTATCATAAAATTAAAATGAATAAAATTTTTAGTTTAGTTTTTCTTCCACAGACAATTTGCAAAAGCATAAAACACACATCTGCAAAACTGGCATATAAATCAAATGATTAAGGATAATTCCTTCCTTAGAAAACACAATTGTAATCACAAATCCTTTAAGCAAAAATTATTTATTCTACCTTAAATTGTAGATTTTTTTTGTCAGTTAGACATAATACTATATAATCTGTGATTAAACCTGCTTGCAAAAAAGCACATGAAATATACTATATGTAAATGAGATGCAATTTAATAGTCCTATTTCATCTTGTAAATCTCATTTTACTTCACCTTTATCTCATTTACTTTATCTGTGAATATGATTTGCTGAAGTTGATTCACCTACATCTTATGGAAAGATTATATTTAATATACATTAAAACAAGAATTTAATATGTATTTTTCTCCTTATTAAGATTTGGAAATTAACAAAAATTCTAGAATCTTAATATGAGATATATAACAGGTTTTTTGTGTATTTCATTAGAAATTGCACAAATCTTAATACATACCTAATGAAAAGAGTTGGCCCAAAAATAGTTAAATCAGATTATAGCATGAGCTAAATGCACAAATATAAGTGGTATGGTAGTGATTTAGCTATATACTGGTGTGCCTCTTACAACTGCAGAAAAAAATGTAAGAAGCTATTCTTTTTAGACATAAAATTAAATAGAGCAGATGTAAAAAGAGGTTTATTTCTTTACGTCACCTAAGACCAGTGCATTTTATTAATGTGCTAATTTTACCTTTATTAAGATATGCATGAGAAATATTGCAGCAGCATTAACCATGTCTCATGCTCCTTGAGGCACAATATATAAATTAGGATACAACATATTTACTTTAGGAAAACAAACTGATGGAGATTATACGTATATGTTGACTTCATTTAATCTATCTATGTATCAAATTTGTTCTTTATATCCATTGTTAATCAGCATTTCCTTTGAAATGTATTTCTTGAGACATAACTCATGTATAGTAAAATGGACACATCTTCAGGTACAGTTTGAGAAGTTTTGATAAATATTTATACCCATGTAGCCAACGCCCATTACTCCCTAGAGATTCCTGTCGTGTGCCTTTCCAGTCAATCACCCCACCACCAAAGGCCACCACTGTTCTGATTTCTGTCACCATAGGTTAATTTTGTCTGCTCTCAAACTTTATGTAAATAAAGCCATATGCTACACACCCCTGTTTTGGGGGTGGGTGAAGGGTCTGGCTATTTCAATCAGCTCTATGTTTGAGAGATTCTTGCATTTTGTTCTATCAATGGTTTACTTCTTTTTACTACTCTAGATTTCATTCATAACACAATTTATTTACATGCTTTCTGGTGAGAGTTCTCTGTTTGCAGGTATGATGAATAATGTTGCTAGAGATTTCTTATGCAATTCCTTTTGTGGACATATGCGTTCATCTTTTGGGTGATGATGGCTAACCGTAGAAGTTCTGGTTCATGTTGTAGGTAAACATTTCACAGTATCGAAAACCGTCAAATTTGCAATTTTCTTTTTCTTTTTTTTTGATGAATTAAATTCTCCGCATAATCTTTACACAATTTCTATAATCTCTCTAAGGATCTTTTACATTTCTCCAGTAGGTCATAGCAGAAGAAAACTGCTGACTTGCGTAATAAAGCTAACTCTAGTGTCATCCTGGTAAATACTTACCAATTGCCTTTCAGTGCTGATTGGTAAAATAAAAATGCTCCCTTCATGGCTGATTTCAAGCTACCAGCATAATGTCAACCAACTCTGAAAACTCCTGAAAATGTCACAGTGGTTCTTCCAGGAAAAGCCATTTTCAGTATCCATCTTATTTTTGGCAGGGAGAAAATAAAGCTGTACAACTCACTGCATCATTGGCCCTAACTCCTCTCAAATCTTTCTGTGGGAATGGACTGGATAAATAGTAATGTTTACTGAATGCTAACTATATGCCAAGCAGTATGCTAAATACTTTGAATGAAGTGTCTCTTTAAAATATTTATATCTACAACAATGCTAAGAAAAAAGTACATTTTCATAGATGAAGAAACTGAGACAAAAATTAAGTGAAGTGCTTTCCCAGTGCCCCACATAGAGTAAATGGTGGAGCTAGCATTTCAACCCAGAAACTCTAGCACCAAAACCTCACATGCTAACCTTTATGTTATTGCATAGCTTCCATTCTTCTAAACACAAAACAAGATAGTGTTTTGCTGTTGAAGTACCATTCTGTGCATTGCTTAAAATCTTGATTAACTGAAAGAATATTCTTGATAGTATAAATTGTTTAATTATACTTTATACAGGCTTCATGTAATTTACTTCATATTTCATTTGTGAAAGAAATTTGAGTTCACAATTATACATAAAGACGCATTTGAAACTCAGAATCAAGCAATCATAAGGAAAGGATGACTTCATATTGCATTCAAAAGCTATTCAAGTTAAATTACCATTATCTTAAGTCATTTTTAAAGATGTTTTAGAAAGCTGAAAAAGATGTGTTTGCTTATTTATAAAATCACTACATATATAAGAAATTATTGCTGCTTTGAAAATTTATATATGTGTATATATATATATATATATCTTTCTCACAGAATAAATATTATGTCTCAAGTTTACCAAAGTTCAGCTCATGAACACAACTGAAATGTCAGCTGTCCTCAGTAAGAACTGATTCTCAAATGTCAAGTCCCCAAGTAAGCCTGACTTGTGCACTGTAGATAAAGGCAGCAGGAGAGCAGTTAGCCTTGTCAAAAGACTTTGCTGGCCCCTAAGGTGCTCATGATGAGGAGATACCCTTCTGATCTCTCATTACTTTGAGCCATACATTTTAAAAGTTTTCATGTAAAGGGTACCAAGTGGGAAAGCCATTGCATCTCTTTACTTTCTTCAAAATAATCAAAGTCTCTAAAAGCTGAAACCTGAGGTACATTCTATTTATGTTTATAAAGGTGAAAATAAGTTCAGAATATTGCAAGATTGTGCTTTTGATGAAGAATTGCTTCACCATTTTTAGCTCCCCTTTTCTGCCTTTTTAAAACTTTCAGTCACTTTTTTTTAACATTGAGCTCTAAACCACAAAAGACTATGTTTCTTACATGCAAAGCCAATCTATTTCATATTTTAAAGTCTGACTCCCATCATAATGTTGGCACTTTAAAAGTACAGTACTAATTAATGTGTTAATACTAGGAACCTTTCTTCCACTATAAGAAATGCTGCTAGATAGAAAGGCTTTCCTATACAATTTTGGATGTGTTGTATGTCTAGTATATATAAATGTTGTCAAGAGTATAGTGTGATTGTTTAGAAATAAAATATGAAGTTGGATTAATTAGATGTCAGTCCCAGTTCCTCCACTTGTTAATTACCTAATCTTAAATGATTTAAATGCTTTTAACTTCGGATTCCTCAACTTTAAAATGGGGTGTCAATATTCATTTCATGAAACTGTTTTTGTGTTGTAATATATAAATAAAACAATCAACAAAATGCTAGAAACATATGCATTTACTTACACATTTGCCTTCTATTTTGCTTCTCAAAATAATATTGTGTTATATCCTCACTACCTAGAATAGCATCTGATGCATAGTATACACACAACAAATATGCATTAATCAATATGTGGACACATAAATATATGTGAAAATATTTATTTAGTTCTCTTTTTATCCATTTAGCATGTTATCTAATTTCAGGACACTGGTTGACTACCCCAACAGCTTTAAGCCTGAAAATATTTAACATTTAGTATCATGTAGCCAACTATATATTCCTTCTTGTATTTCCATAATTTAAACTTCTCTGTAACTACGGTCATATTGATGCAAACATTTCCAAACCTCATAATCTTTCATTGCCATTTATGTCTTCTCTACTCTTCTCAACACTATTGAAAGTTTTCAAATAGTACCTCTCTACTCTATTTACTGCCCCTGCTTCTCTCCAGGGCATTGCGGTTATTTGTGAATAATGCAGGAACTTTCTATCTTACTTACCATTCCAGTCTCCAAAACCCCACTGCCTCCTAAACCATTGTCCACAATAATAGCCAATGATTATTTTTAAATTATCATCCAAAAATAAAATTCTCATGATGATTTTTTCCTAAAGGCTTCTATATAATATCCAAACACCTTCACATGGAACATAAAGCCTTTCATTATCTGAAATCTATCTATTTCTGTGGCCCACAGTATAGATCGCCGCAGGCATTCTACAGGCAGAAGCTCAGTCTACCATGGTCTTCCAGGGCACCTGCATTTATGTGCATCTATGTGTGCCTAGGATACTGCTTTTCTATTTCTTTGTTGCTAACTTCTTTTTGAACTCCGTAACTCACCCTGGGTGTTTATTCTTTTCTAGTTCCTTCTCTAACAATGTTCCTAATTTCATATATACTTTCCTCTACTGTGGCACCAAAGAGTCGTGTGCATTCATCAACTTAAGTTTTGTTGCCTCAGTACACCATAACTCCTTGACTGATGAAATATTTGGCTAATTATTTGACACATACTACCATCAACACTGATTCTTCTCATTCTAGTACCACTATAACCACAATTAATAATAATATTAATAGGTGAAATGGGCTAAAAAATTACCATATGCATTGTTTCAACCTCTGCATACATTTATACCTCACTAAAACACTATGTGTCAGGTACTGTAAATGTCTTCATATTGTATATAAATAAATTAAGATACAGAAAGTTGAAGTCACTTGCCCATAGTCACATAGCTATAGGTGGCAGTTCCAAAAGACAAACTGAGAGTCTAATCTCAGAGTTTGACCTAACCACTACAAATTCCTACTCATTACTGTTCCATTAGGGACTA
This sequence comes from Pongo pygmaeus, assembly GCF_028885625.2. Lineage (NCBI taxonomy): Eukaryota > Metazoa > Chordata > Mammalia > Primates > Hominidae > Pongo > Pongo pygmaeus. The sequence continues at coordinate 78,863,743 of NC_072387.2, forward strand.
CTGAATAAATGGTTTTCCAAAAATGCAAACATAACTGAAATAAGAATCAATATCTTTGAGACCACAGGTTCATTCCGTAAAGCATTGTATTGTTTTAAGTTACACTGGTTTCATAATAAATTAAATTTAGATTTAAAAGTTTATACATAACTTTGAACATTCATATATGGAATTTTATTAATAAAGACAACTAAAATGTATGGTTTTCATCTCCAATGCCCTAATACTTCAGAATACTAAATTTAGTAATAAGAAAATGTGCTGTTTTATAACAGTAAAGTAGGCAATTAACAGTGTATATTTGAGGTGAGATGAATGGAAAAAGTCTCACAGAGGAGTTCATGTTAAGCCTGGTCTTGTGTAATGATCAAGCCAGAGAAATCAAAAAAGGCATTTCAAGTTGACCAACATGAATGGAAAAATGGAGCTGTGAAACAGTTTCCATGAGCAAGGAATAGAAGTCTGACATGTTAAAAATGTTAAGCATCCAAGGGAGGTGACAGATAGTCTTAGGAAAGTACAGACAAATTGTACTAGGGATAACTTGTAAAGAGTATTCCTGGAAACTCTACTAAGGAGTCTGTCCTTTGTCTTACAGAAGCCAAACGGCTCTTGAGTAATCTTTACTATTGTTTTCAAATGGCTAATGGCAGTATTTGTTTCATTTTAAGACACATATATTTCTACAAGAGCAGGAAATGAAAATGATATAATCATTAACACTCAGGCTGTATAGGTATAATAGGTGTGAATCGAAGTCCAAAATCTCTAGCATGTAAGAAGTGTAATTTTGTTTTTCTATAACTCAGATCGTTTCTATTTTTATGTCCCATTCTGCCAAAATAACAGGAATTCAGCTATAGCCATTTGGGTTTCAAACCCTTCCTGGAATCATGACTCATCTCAGAGGTTTTAGAAGATAATTAGAGAGAGGGGTGATCGATCCTCAACCATTACTCCAGGCATTGTCTAAACCTCTGCATACATTTATCCCTCACTAAAACACTGTGTGTCAGGTGCTATAAATGTCCTTCTTGCTTGCTCCCCAGAGTCAAGTCTGGAGCCTTTGTACCATATATTTTGATCATCCTGCATTTCTACCCTTGGCCCTTATGAAAGTTATAATTAAATATATATTTATGTAAATATGCCTGTATCAGTTTGTTCTCATGCTGGTGATAAAGATACCCAAGACTAGTTAATTTACAAAAAGAGGTTTAATGAACTCACAGTTCCACATGGCTGGGAGGCCTTACAATCTTGGCAGAAGGTGAAAGGAATGTCTTACATGTCAGCAAGCATGACAGAATGAGAGCCAAGCAAAAGGGGAAACCCCTTATAAAATCATCAGATCTCGTGAGACTTATTCACTACCACGAGAACAGTATGGGGGAAAATGCCCCAGTGATTCAATTATCTCCCACTGGGTCCCTCCCACAATATGTGGGAATTATGGGAGCTACAATTCAATATGAGATTTGGGTGGGGGCACAGCCAAACCATATCAAGGCCATTCAATGTCTCCTCTAATTTTAGGACTGTAAACTCCCTGAGATTGGGGCAGAATATATTCATCACTGTGACATTGTTCTTAGCTCCATACCTGGAACATTTTAATGTTTGTTCACATTTTTCATTAATAAATGAATTAAATGATATCCCAATTTTCAAATTTTAAGCAAAGATCAGATCGGTGGGAGATGTATTTCTGGACAGGAAGTACTCTTTAGTGCCTATCTATTTACTTCAAAAATATTTTAAACTATTTTTTTAAATTAGGTTTATCCATGTATTTGGTTTAATTTTATTGAGAAGGTAACTGTTTTTTCAGAAGATACCTTTTTTTTTTTCAGAAATGACTTGTTAGACATAAGTGACAAAGAGAAGAGACAATCTTAAGAAAGATTATTGTCTACTTTATTTGTATAGCTATGGAAACAAATGAAGACAAGCCAAATGAGAAAAAACAGAGGCAAAGGGGTCAGACACAATCGCTTGTCTTTGGCAGAGACTGAATGACAGGCTGGAGAGTAGGAAAGCTTTATAGTGCAAAAAGGCAAGCTTTCAGGTATGGCCTTGATAAGAACAGGAGACAGGGAAATACTGGGTAGAAGAGGGTGGTTCCCTGGCAAAGGCCCCACCTTCAAGCTTGGATATCCACAGCCCTAAGTGGGAACAGGCATATCTGTTTTTGCACCCAAAATGTTGTTTTCTGGCCTGCCACACCCCCACATCCTGTACCCATATGAACCCTGAACCCCAGGTTCCAGGAGAAGATGAGCAGACAAGGAGATCAGGAGATGAGCAGATGAGGAGACGAGGAGGCTAGTAGGCAAGAAGTCATGTAGAGAAAAGAAAAACAGAAGAAACATCTAAATGCCGAGAGGCGCTTGGCTAGGGGTGGTCGGAGAGGCGTTCGGCCACTGGACGGCCTAACTCCAGGGAAAGATCACCTTCCCACTCCATCCCCCTTTCAGCTTCCCATCCATCCTGCTAAGACCCACCTCTTCGACTCAGTAAAACCCCCACATTCATCCTTCAAGTCCGTGTGTGACTTGATTCTTCCGGGACACTGTATAAGAGCTCAGGATACAGAAAGCTGTCACACTGGCCCTCTACCCTTGCAGAAAGGTAGAGGGAGCTGGCTAACACTTGGGCTGTCTGCAGAGAGCAGAGCTAAAAGAGCATTATAACACTGGGGTCACAGCCACCCAACCCTAGACACTACTACAGGGCTGGAACCCAAAGCACTTGCCCTGGCCTCTGCATCTGCCAATCTGTATGCTCCCCATCCTGCTAGGGGTTTGAGTTTACTGCCAGTGAACAGAGAGCCACACCCCTGTCACATGCTCTGCGAGGGGGACCAGGGAACAATCCAATTTCAGTCTGATTGGAGGTTACTGGCATAGAAGAACTGGAGGCAGGCTAACTATGAGCTAGCTCTCTCATGTGAAAGGTTTGGAGATTGTATTTGGCTTTCTTTGGTTAGTCTTGAGTTGGATGCATAGTACGAAAACAGAAAAATTGGCCATCACTGACCAAGTTCTGACTATTTTCATTGAATTGTTGTGGTTTGTCTTCCTGGTCTAGTTGTGGCAGAGGTAATAGCAGAGGTAATGAACCACTGTCATTTACTGTCTGGCCACTGTGCATTTGTATATTCAGTCTCATATAGCTCAAAACACATATTTAAGGCAATACTGGCAATAATTTTTAAGGCAATAATAATGATACCAGGCTCATACAATATACTTTTATATTCAGTCATCAATTCATTCCAAAAATATTTATTAAGCATCTATCATATTCAATGAACAGTGCTCAACAGTGAAGATATGGCATTCAACAAGACAGACACCTTGATACCATGCTTGCTTTCAGTATTCTTACTACCCAATACACTAGTCCAAACCAGGACAGCTTTTTTCTCATTGATCCAACTATGAAAGCATATTAGAAGTTTTATTTAAAAATTTAGGTTTTGTGCAAAACTGTTATATCAAGTAGGCTACTTCTCACTGCAAGTAACTGACATCCTTTCTCAATAATCACAGGAATCTGTAGGCTTATGTAATTATTGCAACAGCCCTGAATTATTGCAGGTTTTAAGCATGTTTTGATCAAGGCCATGCTACTGTTTGTTTTTGTTGTTGATGTTGTTGTTTTACTTTTTATCATTTTCAAATTCAAGCTGACCTTTATCATAGAGGTTAATGGTTAAAAGTTTCATACCTCACATTTGTCCTATATGCCATACAGAAAATAAATTTTCTTTTGTAACCAACTATACAAGAAAAGCCCATCAATTGGATCCTAATCTTATACTAGCTTTTTATTACTGCTGTAACAAATTACTACAAATTAATAGCATAAAATAACACAAATTTAACCTCTTAACAGTTGTGGTAGTCAGAAGTCTGAAAACAATTTCAGTGGGCCAAAGTCAAAGTGCCTGCAGAGCTGGTTCTTTCTGAAGGCTCTAAGGGGAGAATCTGTTTCCTCATCTTTTTGAACCTCTAGTGTTTTCTTACAGTGGATGTTTGTATTTCTTGTGGGCTCTTCAAAGTGCATCACTCCAATGCACCATCACATCACCTTCTCCTCAAACTTTGACTCCTTCTGAACCCTTCTAATAAAGATACTGGTAATGACAGTTAGGACCCAACCAAATAATTCTGGATAACCTCCACATCTCAAGATCCTTAACTTAATTACATATGCAAAGTCCCTTTGCCATATAAAGTAACATTAACAAGTTCTGGGGCACAGGCTGTAGACATCTTAGGGAGGCCATTATTTAGTTTACCACAGGTGCCTAGCCTTGCTTTGTGGTAGTTGAGATAAGCATGGCTTAACCCAATTACGGAGGCAAAAGGGATGACACTACAGAGCAAGCTCTAAAGCTGAGAGTATCAAAACCACCACTGCAAAATTTTAACTGAGACAGTGAAAGAGATCTGACCTAACCAACTCTATCTTGCTTCTAACCTCCAAGCTGTCCTTGTTCATTCTTGGGCATAGGCTGAACTCACTTTGGGAGGAACTTAGTTTATAGCTTATAGTTAAAAACAAAGCTCATAACAGGCCTTTCCCAAGACAAATCTCCTTCTTGTCTGGGGACTAGACTGCCTTTGTAGGACTAACAAATTAGCCACAAGATTAGAAATTATGGTTGAGGGCCGGGCGCAGTGGCTCACGCCTCTAATCCCAGCACTTTGTGGGGCCGAGGCAGGTGGATCACAAGTCAGGAGATAGAGACACGGTGAAACCCCGTCTCTACTAAAAATACAAAAAATTAGCCGGGCGTGATGGCGGGCGCCTGTAGTCCCAGCTACACGGGAGGCTGAGGCAGGAGAATGGCATGAACCCGGGAGGCAGAGTTTGCAGTGAGCCGAGATTGCGCCACTGCACTCCAGCCTGGGTGACAGGGCAAGACTCCGTCTCAAAAAAAAAAAAAAATGCCTGTAAATGTTTAACTCAAAGTAGTTTACTAATAATAATTTAAAGTAACAAAGACTTCATATCTGAAAAACATACTGTTTTTCAGATAGTTTAAAACAAACTAAAGTACATGAATATCAAAATTAAGTAGCTTTAATCCTTATTTAGGCTCAATGAGAATTGTTTCCTTATAGGCAAATCTCTCCATTGTAAAATAATACCTTTTTAGATTAGAAAAATAATACTTTCCTCTTGAAAGTCATAAATTTATAGGTTTTGTCCTGTCTTTTCAATATTGATGCTCTCAGTCAAGTTATACTAAATTCCAGAGATTATCTCCTATGAGACTACATTTTTTTTTTCATCTTTAAATGTCACTCTCATAAAGGATTAGAAGTAATTCTACAGGTTGTTGTTTTCCCTTAAGGGAAATATGTTGAAATAAAGTCCCATAATAAATTCAGATAAGGTAGATTTCTGTGAAGTTTGAAAATACTACAAAGTATATCTCTACTTTTAGTGATTCACAATGCTCATGATAAATTCAGATATCTAAGAAATTCTGAATTAAGTAAACCTGGTTAACAGTGCTTAACTCACAATTTCCAGAAATTACTTGCCCCATCATAGATTTCATCAGGTCCTAACATCCAATGACATATCACAGAACTCTGTCATGAGCTACTTTAGAATTTGGTAGTAGCCCTCCCTCCATATGGCATTCTTCATAAATGGCATGTCCCCCCAAAAATGAGTTATATCTCCCAAATGCATGACTTTGATAGCCAGAATCTGGGTTTGGAGGAGCTGATGAGTCCACCAAGTGCCCACAATGACTGCTTTCCTGTTCACTAGTTCATCAGCCAAGAAGCCTAGTTCAGGAGATTAAAGAAAGAATTTAGGTCACAGCATTAATATCCTTTTCTTCTAATATGATATCGCATCTAGGAAACTGCCCTCTGATCTAAAAAGGGGAGAATAGAGATTAATAACGATTCTCTACCACTATGTTTGCTCTGAAATCTGTGTCACATAAAAGCCAGAGCCAACGCCAAATAAGAGAGACAGGAACCAAGGATAGTTTTATACTACTTTATTTATTTATGTATTTATTTTATTATTTTTTTTTTGAGATGGAGGCTTGTTCTGTCACCAAGCTGGAGTGCAGTGGCGATCTTGTGCAACCTCCAACTCCTGGGTTAAAGCGATTCTCCTGCCTCAGCCTCCTGAGTAGCTGGGATTACAGGCGTGTGCCACCATGCCTGGCTAATTTTTGCATTTTTAGTAGAGACAGGGTTTCACCGTGTTGGCCAGGATGGTCTTGATCTCTGGACCTCGTGATCCACCCACCTCGGCCTCCCAAAGTGCTGGGATTACAGGCGTGAGCCACCGCACCCGGCCATTTTATACTACTTTAATTTAGTTTCTAAACAAAAAGAAAATAACCTGTTATTAGAACATTCAAATATTACAGTACTATGAAAGTATAATTATTGAAAAAACCAAAACAGTATAAGGAAAATAAAATAACCTTATATCAGATTTCAAAATAGCTTTTTAAAACTCTATAGGAAAGAATCGATCAGACCTATAAGAAGTAAATAAGCAATGCACATATAAAACTGCATGCACAAACAGGAAGACTTGATTTCTAAGTTTAATATATTTTACTCAAAACGGACCGATGCCTTGTGCACAGTAGGCGAAAGATCTTTTTGAGTAAGTAGAGAAATGTTTCACTTTATAAAATAAATTAAACTAGTGTTGACCTAAAGATTTTTATTCTAGCTTTCTAGATTTTAGCTTCTTAACTTTAGGGAATTAACTCTCTGTGTGATAACTATAAAATAAGAGTCTAGATACTCTATTAATATGACTCTCTTTTCAGGTTCATATTGTATATTCTATTCCACACATTAATTGAATACTCATCATTACTAAAGTAGAATTTTAGCTTTTTGAGAGAAACAAGGAAAGATCTAAACACTGGTTTAAATACTAGAAAGTTGACATATGATTTTAAAGTATAAAAAATTCCTCAAGAAACTAGGATCAATTCTTTTGTGAAACAAGATAATAAATTGATAAGTCCTGAAACAGATTTTTAAATATAAAAATATTGGAGTATTCGAGAAACTTTTTGGAGAAAAAAATTTACAAGCCCTAAAGACTGGATTCAAAAAGGCTCCTTGTAGAGAAAACTCCATCTAAGAAAACTTAAAATTGGTAAGTTATTTTTAGACAGAAAAGAAATGCATCCCAGATCATTGAAATAGTCTGTTCAAATTCTTAACTTTCCAGTTTCATACCCCTTTAAAAAAAATAAACAAGTCTAAAATCAATGCATTAATTTGAATACAATAACACACATATAAGCACACACATGCACATACACACACAGTTATCAATATTCCTGCATCTACTCAGTTTCTTCAGACTTTATAGTTTTCTGCTTGGTCATTTTTTAACTGATCTCTGCTGTATCATTTCTGTTTGTTATGACAGAACTGTGCTTCCCAAATAGGTATGTTGAAGTCCTGATACCTGTGAATGTGATCTTATTAGGAAATCAGGTCTTTGTAGATAAAATTATGATGCAAAATTACGATGAGGATATGTCAACTATGGTGGACTCTTTATCCAATATAACTGCTGTCTTTATGAGAATAGAAGAGACCAGAGACACAGAGGGAGAACAGCATATGAAGACTGAGGCAGAAACTGGAGGGATGTATGTACAAGCCGGGAAATGCCAAGGATTACTGCTGTCACCAGAAGCTAGAAGAGAGGCACTAAACAGGCTCTTCTTTAGACCCTCGGAAGGAAGCAACCCTGCTGACCCCTTCATTTTAGACTTTTTAACCTCCATAACTCAGTCAATAAATTTCTGTTAAGTCACCATTTTGTGGTAGTTACTACAGCAGTCCTTGGAAAGTAATGCACTGTGTGAAGCTGACAACATGAAAATTCTAGAGAACTCCATGGCTCCTGATGGTAATTACAATCCAATTTAGAGGATGAGTCTTATTTGACTACTTAATTCAAATTTCAGGTGTGAAATTGTTACCATGATGTCCAAATTTATTAATGATTTCTACTTCTTGTCTAATGGGAGAGATAAATTCTAAAATGTTTCCTTATTTTTTTGCCTTATTTATAGAAAATTTTATAATCCTGACACATTTTAGAACCCATAGGGGCTATAATATGAAAAGGATGGATCATATTTTGAGGTCAGTAAACTATGAATCTGAATCCATATTTAGCCTTTTCTCAGGCTCTGCTAATTTAGGTAAGTCTTTTCTGAGTTTCATTTCTTATCTGATTCGTGGTATTGTTGGCAGGATAAATTATATCAGGTTACTAAGATTTCTGTAAAAATATAGAAATATTACGATTTTTTTCTTCACTGTTTTTAAAGTAAAAGAAGTTAGAAGGCTGGGCGCGGTGGCTCACGCCTGTAATCCCAGCACTTTGGGAGGCCGAGGTGGGCGGATCACGAGGTCAGGAGATCGAGACCATCCTGGCTAACACCGTGAAAACCCATCTCTACCAAAAATACAAAAATTAGCCGGGCATGGTGGCGGGCGCCTGTAGTCCCAGCTACATGGGAGGCTGAGGCAGGAGAATGGCGTGAACCCAGGAGGCGGAGCTTGCAGTGAGCCGAGATCGCACCACTGCCCTCCAGCCTGGGCGACAGAGCCAGACTCTGTCTCAAAAAACAAAAAAAAATTTAGGAAAGTAAAATCTTTTATTCTTAATGTGCAGGGAGAAAGTGCCCCTTGAAAACTGTGATTTATCCCAATTTATGTTAACTCATTGGTATGTCTCGCTCAGGTGAGAAATGATGCATCATTCTTGGCAAGATATTTTCAAACAATAATGGTTCTCTTTCTCATATGAGAGCATTTGAATATTTTGACTTTTCTGGTCTTTATAACTAATGTTTTACAAACCTGTGCCACTTCTAAAGGAATACCAGGACACCAGGAAGAATATTTTGTGGTGCTATTGTTTTAACATCAACTTCACAGTTTTCACAATAATGTTAGGTAGAAATCAATCACTGAAACTCAATTCCCCATCTTTATTTGTAAAAATATTATTAACCTTCTTACAGAAATAGTTTGATTTTCAACGCTTCATGTCCACAATGTTAAAACAGTTGAAAGTTTCCAGAACCATAAGTCTAACCAACTTTTCTTCACATCATCCGTAGCAAATCATATTACTTTAGGGTATCAAGGAGTCACAATGGGGAAAAAAAGAAGAACAAAGATTGTTTTTGCTTTTATAACCCTTTGCTCTCACAATTCAACAGTAAATCAACAGTGAACATTTGGTTTGCCCGAGGCAAACATGAAATCAGCTTGCCTGTTTGGAGCTTATATTATCTTTTGTTCTTATCTGTAGAGTCTTCAAAAGAAGCACAAATTCTTCTCTCTTAGAGACTCTCAGAACCAGTGGTAGTCCCCACTGAATTTATTCATTTCATCAAAATGATATGAATTTCAGCTGCCCAATTTTGTATTCGTGAAGAATATTGGTAATCTAGTTCAAAAGAAAGACACAGAGAAGAATTCATTGCAGCAAACAGATAATTTCCCCTATAGCTAATCCTGTTTTTATTCAGACATAGAGACTTGCCTCTGCAAGGCTATTGTTCTCTCAAGGGAGAAGACAAGTTTGTTGCAGGAAAACTGTCTGAGTGAACAGATAATTAAGCATACTGGCAAGGCAAGAAGAAAAAGAAAAAACAACAACTACAACAACAGAACAAAACCAACCCCAAACCCTCTTAATCTAGATGATTTTCTTGCCAATAAAATCTGAGAGTCCCCATGTCGTTCCTCTGTTCAATGCCACATTCAAACTTTAATAGTGACCAAAGAAAATATTAAGAAGATGGAACAGATCAGCAGTGGTTTAAAAATGTTGCTGGTGGAAGGTATCTGAGTCATTGGCAGCAAGTTCATATGGGTTTGTAGCAACTTCAATTCTTGTCTCCTCAGAAGAAAGAAATCTAGTGAGGGGCATAATGCAGAAGAGATTCAGGCAACTTTCAGAGCAGGAGTGGAAGTTTATTTTAAAAGGGTTTAGAGGCCAAGCACAGTGGCTCACGCTTGTAATCCCAGCACTTTGGGAGGCCAAGGCAGGCAGATCACCTGAGGTCAGGAATTCCAGACCAGCCTGATCAATGTGGTGAAACACTGTCTTTACTAAAAATACAAAAAAAAAAAAAAAAAATTAGCCGCACACACCCGTAATCCCAGCTACTCGGAAGGCTGAGGCAGGAGAATCGCTTGAACCTGGGAGGTGGAGGTTGCAGTGAGGCAAGATCACACCATTGCACTCCAGCCTGGGCGACAGAGCAAGACTCCATTTCAAACAACAACAACAACAACAAAAACCACACACACAAAACAAAACAAAAAAACAAAGTCTTTAGAAGAGGAAAGGAAAATTCACTTGGAAAAGACCCAAGTGGTCACCTGAAGGTCAAGGGCAGTGTTTAACCTTGATCCTAGGACTTTATAGGTTGGCCTCTTTACCATAATTCTTCCCTGAGGGTGGGCTGCTGGCATGCACAGTGCCCCCATTGCCCTTGGAAAGTGAGCATATGCAGGGTGTTTAAGAAGCTGTGCCCATCTGTGGCTTTCTTCCCTTTTTCAGTGGAGTGCCCCCAGAAAGTTATACTCCACCATTTTGTCTCTTAATGCACATGCCCAGGAAGTTGCTTCTCCCTGGCATCTGCATTCAATTAACACTTTAGTGCAACAGGTGTAGACCATCAGGAAATGGCCTCTACCTCGATCTGACTGACAAATGATCACTTTTAGAAAGGCAATGTGATAACTGCTGAACCATTATCTGACATCCCTGGTGGGTGGGAGAGCCTTCTCCTGCCCCACTCATGCCTGTCTAACTACCTGTAACAAAAAACAGTAAGAGGAAGCAGAGATAAAGAGTATGTCATGGAGAAGCCCAAACTGATGGGCCTATTTGAGCTGGCGGCTGCTTCATGAAGCACTGCTTTGATTTTTTAAATAAGTGTATCAAGGACTTAGCTTAAATGTATTTACTTTTCTACTTTCTTTTTCCTGTAGATATTATAAAAGGTGATTCACTTTACAAAACAATGACTCTAAATGTAGGCAAAAAGGGATAGCATGCAAGTGAAACCATACAAATGAAATTCATGTGTTCTCAACACAACTAATAAAATGGCTCTGTCACCAGTAAATGAGGGCAAATAAATGTAAATCTTTGTTTAAAAAAAAAAAAAGTGTTGATTAGGCCTTCTGATATGTTCCACTACTGAGGACTAAGGGGGGTTACAGGAGCACCCTTCATTTTAAAGATAGTACAAATAACTTGGCCTCTCCCTTGAGGCTTGTGGTAATATCAAGATTTTCTATCATTCCTTCCATAAAGAGGTGGTTTCTAGGTCTCTTTTTCTTGAAGTTTAATTGAAGGTTTAAACACCTGATGTTTAAACCTGATGACGGTGATATGGTTTGGCTTTCTGTCCCCACCTGAATCTCATCTTGAATTGTACTCTCATAATTTCCACATGTTGTGGGAAGGACCCAGTGGGAGATAATCTGAATCAGAGGGGCAGTTTCCCCCATACCGTTCTCATGGTAGTGAATAAGTCTCACGAGATCTGATGGTCTTATCAGGGGTTTCCGCTTTTGCATATTCCTCATTTTTCTCTTGCTGCCACCATGCAAGAAGTGCCTTTTGCCTCCCGCCATGGTTCTGAGGCCTCGCAGCCGTGTGGAACTGTAAGTCCAATTAAGTCTTTTTTTCTTCCCAGTCTCGAATCTGTCTTTATCAGCAGCATGAAAATGGACTAGTAAACACAAGGTTACATTGAAATAAGAGAAATTTATCTAAGATGTCTAGAATATCACATAATCTTATTATTAAGGTATTTAGTATTTGTTACAGAAGTCAGATCCCATATTCTTGAATTGAGGATAAATTTTAAAAGACACAAAACATAAACATGAGCAAAATATTTACACTTACAAAATTAACACAAAATTTACATTCATTACATATTTACACTTATAAAATTTACACTCATTAGATATTTACACCTACAAAATTTATGATCATGACACATTTACACTTACAAAATGTATGCTCATATTACCTATTTACACTTTCAAAATTTATGCTCACTGTTATGTTTAATAAACCAGTTGCATATGTAAATGTTAATATATGATAAAAGATAACATAGGGCACTATATTCATTATTTTTCAAGTAAATGTAGTAAAAAACTGAAGGGGTGGGTTGCCCCTCCACACCTGTGGGTGTTTCTCGTTAGGTGGAACAAGAGACTTGGAAAAGAAAGAGACACAGACAAAGTATAGAGAAAGAAAAAAGGGGGCCCAGGGGACCAGCGTTCAACATATGGAGGATCCTGCTGGCCTCTGAGTTCCCTTAGTATTTAATGATCATTCTTGGGTGTTTCTCAGAGAGGGGGATGTGGCAGGGTCATAGGATAATAGTGGAGAGAAGGTCAGCAGGTAAACACGTGAACAAAGGTCTCTGCATCATAAACAAGGTAAAGAATTAAGTGCTGTGCTTTAGATATGTATACACATAAATATCTTAATGCCTCAAAGAGCAGTATTGCTGCCCGCATGTGCCACCTCCAGCCCTAAGGCAGTTTTCCCCTATCTCAGTAGATGGAATATACAATCGTGTTTTACACGGAGACATTCCATTGCCCAGGGATGGGCAGGAGACAGATGCCTTCCTCTTGTCTTAACTGAAAAGAGGCGTTCCTTCCTCTTTTACTAATCCTCCTCAGCACAGACTCTTTACGGGTGTTGGGCTGGGGGACGGTCAGGTCTTTCCCTTCCCACCAGCCCATATTTCAGACTATCACATGGGGAGAAACCTTGGACAATACCTGCCTTTCCTAGGCAGAGGTCCCTGCGGCCTTCCGCAGTGTTTTGTGTCCCTGGGTACTTGAGATTAGGGAGTGGTGATGACTCTTAAGGAGCATGCTGCCTTCAAGCATTTGCTTAACAAAGCACATCTTGCACAGCCCTTAATCCATTTAACCCTGAGTTGACACAGCACATGTTTCAGGGAGCACAGGGTTGGGGGTAAGGTTACAGATTAACAGCATCTCAAGGCAGAAGAATTTTTCTTAGTACAGAACAAAATGGAGTCTCCTATGTCTGCTTCTTTCTACACAGACACAGTAACAATCTGATCTCTTTCTTTTCCCCACAAAAAACAAGACATATCTACGAAACCAGTATGACTTGCATTACTAGTTGAAGTTTGTCTTTGTTAGGGTTTGCTCAAGACAATAATTCAAATGCAAGTAATTTATTTAGTAGTCAATATCAGTAAATACCTGTATACAAATTGGGAAGTGAAACAGAAACAAGTAGGAAGCAAATTAAATAAGAAACCATTGTAGACAACTAGAACTTCATTCAACTAAAAAAATCTGAGGAGCCAGGACCTGGAGTATTATTCCACTACGTTTTATTAGTAATTGGTTGAAAGGCCCTGGGGAGAAAGTAGTGCTGATTCCCCAGAATTTCTAGTTTCAATAGATTTTGGCAGATAGATAAATTCTCAGGCAGAGGGATACAGGACAGAAAACTTAAGGCACCTTGCTTTAAAGTAGTAGCTGAGGTAATCAGGATTGGGGACCAACACCTACCACAGTAGATAACTTGTACCACTCACATCTACCAAGTTAATTTTACACTGTCATCTCACACTTCTTCAAGATTGTTGCTGGACAACTTTCTTAAAAAAAATCCTCCAAAAATTTAATCTTAGGAGCTTTACTGGGATGTCCACAACACTCAATGTTTCCACGGGATATGGAATAATGGTCCCAAAGAAGCAATATCCATCATGCCCTTATTAGATTCACCTAATCCACTCATCCACAACCTGAAGTTTTGCTGGTCTAGATTACTCACATGATGAAATTTGAGCCCCGGTGACCCTTTTTATGTCAGGCTATGGCTGATGCAATTGCCCATTCACAGTTGTCACTAGTCACAGAAACATCAATTTCATAAGTTCCAGACACTGTTTTTCTCTGCTGTTTATGTAGTACATGGTCAATTCCCCCTGCCAGTCTGGTTTCCTCATGCAAGGAGTTCAAAGTGACTGGGGAGCCACCACAGCTTTACCTTACCGTGGCCCTGGGAAAAGTACCTTTCAGGGACCAGGGCCTTTAATCAAGCAGTGCTTTCATTTACAGGGAGAAGATGCAGAGTTTTCACTTGTGGTTCACTGAGATATGTAAAAAAGGGTTCTTCTCCTTCCAACTTTTGGATCCCGGACTCATATATTCCACACAATGCAATAAATTATCATACACTGGCTGTTGGGCCCTAGTATATTTTTCATCTTGAAGAAGATTGCCCCAATTACAAAAATGTCATAACCAGGTCACTAGCTATGCCTTTAAGAGTTCATCCCAGCGCTTCATCAGGCTAGCAGTTTTCCTGGTGATGTATTATATGGTACTAAGACCTATTAAGCAAACACATTATAAGATGAATTTGGAGTAGTACCTCAGTTACCACCAGAAATTTAAAGCCTCCATTCTAACTAATGACCTATAGTATTAATAACAGTTCAAACTCTTTTCGACAATCCTAAAAAGATTTGGGTATTCCTCTTTCTGCAAATACAATTACTCTGGTGAATGGTCATAGGTCTCCTGGAGATAGACTGAAATAATTAATGCTATTTATATATGTTGTAGATGCACTAAAACCACTGGCATTCCTTTAATCAAAGGACCTTGAGTTTGAAGGATAGCTCTGTCCTGGAAATTAAGCCAAGGATTGTGATTTTTCCACTATGGCAGTTGACATTAGTTTTTTGCTCCTCCAATCTTTACCTTTCTTCATTATAGGATTCAAGAAATGCACTCAATAGCTGTCCATTTATCTCTTCCTTAACACCATAGTCAATTAGCCAACCACAGATCCCTGGAGGTCCAGGAGTGTCATTTCACCCTTGCGTCTATTATCATAATTATGCCCACCTTGTCTCTGATAGTTAAGTGCTGAAACATAACCTCTATTATTTTGGAATCCTCTCTTCCTCAAGGACATTACACAATCCAGTTACATAAAAGCCTTTCTATCATCACTCCCAGCCTGCTGGGGATAGCCACCACTGGCTTCTCAATAAAGCTGAGAGCTCCTCAATAGTACATTCCTTATTGCTTTAGGGAAGTGATTGTCCTTAGAGGCCTCCTGGAGATCAGAGTCAGCTGCTAGTTTCTTTAATCTTATTTAATAAATTTAGTTTAGCTTGCTGCCCTCTCAGCCTTTTGGTCTCAAAGCAATTCTGGCATTTCCACTTCATTTCTACTTATTATCTTGATTGTGTCTTTTTGTTTTGTTTTGTTTTAATTTTTTATGCTTGGAGAATTCATCCCACCAGCATATTAAAGCTAGCTCCAGGTGTTCTGACAAGATATTAATTATGAAATAAAAAGATAAAAACTCAATTGCTAATCAACTCTACTTTATTCAGCCCACTTTGACCCGAAACCATCACAATTCATTCCAATTATGATCTGTTGGTTCTGGTTTGTTTCTAATAGCTGGATTCTCTGTTCTTTTGGTGAATAATTATTTTCCTCGTGAAACAGAAACAGGGCTTTCCTCATTAAGCCATAATGAGGCTTGAGCCTATATATTAGTCTACAAACAATGAGGGAAAGTGGGAGGTTTCATCTTGATAGGCATCTATCTCCTATAAGACCTTGCATAGTTGTTAGGCAAGTAGTCTCCCCATAAGTGGAGCCTAAAACAAGAATATCTGTGCAAGTTGTTTCTTTGTGAAGTGATCTTTAGAAACACTGGATATGAGGAAAACAATTGAGAATTTGTACTAGATTGAACAATATTTCCCCAGAGTTCATGTCTACTTGGAATATGACCTTTGCAAATAGGAACTTTGTAGATATAGGCAAGATAAGGTCATACAGGGTTAGGGTGGGTTCTAAATCCAATCACTTGTGTTTTTATAAAAGAAAGGAAAGGGATACTTAGGTACTGAGACACAGAGAGGGACACAGGGGAGAAGGCCATCACACGACAGAAGCAGAAATTCAAGTGACGCCGTTATAAGGCAAGGAATGTCAAGAATTGTTGACAACCATTATAATCAAGGAAGAAGCACAGAAGGATTTTTTCCTAGAGCCACCATAGGGAGCATGGCCCTGCTGACACCTTGTTTTAAACTTCTGACCTCCAAAACCATGAGAGAATATATTAATACATTTTTATTAAGTCCTCCAGTTTGTTTTAATGTTATTTGAACATCTGTGATGTACAAAGTTTTCATTGGCTTCCTCCCTCTGGTCATCCAGAGGTCACTTTTGTTTAGCAGCTTTAGGAAAGTAATACAGGTAGGGAAAGAAAGGAAGCCAACAAATGTGTGTTTTCAAGCTGTGATCCTCAGGATCACTGGTATTTAATTCCATCTGGGAATTCTGTGTACCAGCAGAGTATGTAGTCCTTAGTTATTCTTTTTGCCAGATGCAGAAGTTGGGTTAGTTATCTACCAATCCGCATTGGCTGAACGCTGTTTCCGGGAGGTTATTTTATTCCCCATCACTTCTGACTTGGTATGCACTTGAGCACAGCATACTCTGATGGTCAGAGAGAGCTCTCTCAGTCCAGAAAACAGAAAGTCTGGGAGTTGGAACTAGAGCCTATGATCATGGAAATGGTAAGAGCCAGTGAAATGTAGATGGGGCACTGACAGTGTCTACCAGAGATATTCAAATAAATTCACGTTGTTTATTAACACTCAGATTACAAGGACCATCCACATACAGATCTTCTCCCATCTAACTCTCCGGAACTCGGGCTTAGTTGGTCTTCACAGGGTAATCATTTGCCAGGCTAGATTTTGGTTGCAGTTGCTTTAGTTATGATTACTCTAGAAAAGTAGCCCTCTACAATTCAACAGAAAGTTGCTCACTGCCATGTTGGTGACTTTGATATTCGGGTTTTCTCAAAGTAAGACTCAGTAGTCTTTCAATAGAAAACAATAACATGCTGCCTGGCTTATTTTCAGACAGTCTCCTCTAAGCAGATGGTGGCTTAGTTCACACTTCTGTGAATAACCATATTGCCATAATGTTCCCCAATGCCAGGGTGTTTGTCTTGCTAGAGTCTTCCAGATTAGCCACATGTCATGCCAGAGCCAGCCCTCTCTAATTTCCCTTTGGCCCTGGTGCTGAGCCTGGATTACCTTCCCAGACTCTGTTCTCTCATTGTCTTTTCCATTATGCAGACTCAATGTCTCTCAATTGGGATAAACTTTGCTCATCACAGATGTTCTAATAACATTAAAACTTAAAGGGAAAGGATACGTATTCCGTTACTGTCAGGGGATCCTTTGGCTTTGCACAAATTTGTCTAGCCCTCCACAGTGACCTTCTAGAGTTTCTTACCAAGGGACTATTAGGAGGAATTATATTAATGACATAAATTTGGTTTTTATATAAACTTCAAACACACTAACGATTGTTAAAAACCAACTTGTTAATGAATGCTGTTAGTCACAAGAGGAAAAGAATATAAGGATATGAGTAGATTGTTTTCATATTCATGAAAGCTATTAGAAAAATAAGGTGTCTTTTCCATTAATAAAATGTAACTCTTCCATTAGGTGGAAGATATGGGAAAATTAATTATCCAGATATTAGATTTAAATGATTTATTTCTTAAAAATGTTTACTGTTGACCTACTTTGTGCCAACATTGTTTTGGGTGGTGGATGGATAAAGATTAAGAAACAATCCCTATCCTTATGGAGTTCACAGTATGAAAGGGATGAAAGAAATACAATTAGTCTGCCAAATAACAAAAATATATGACAAGTGCCATTAGGAAAGGAAGAAATTACAGTGATTCAGATTAGAGAGTGACTGAAGCCACCTAACTCTGGATAATGTGTTCAAGGACGACCTCTCAGAACTTGTATTTATTTTGAAACCTGAGGGAATAGAAAGATGAAAGCAGTAGGAAAAGAGTTCCAATCTGAAGTTAAATTCTGTGCAAAGACTCTTATATTGCAGGAAACTTGGAATAGTATTGAATCTGAAAGCAGCCAGTGTGTCTGGAGCATTGTG
This sequence comes from Pongo pygmaeus, assembly GCF_028885625.2. Lineage (NCBI taxonomy): Eukaryota > Metazoa > Chordata > Mammalia > Primates > Hominidae > Pongo > Pongo pygmaeus. The sequence goes on from NC_072387.2 coordinate 78,881,847, forward strand.
CTTAGAAATTATGTTGGAGTGCTCTCCAGCGTCCAGAAGATATAGGGCTTTATAGGTGATAGTGTTACCGGAAAGGGTTCGTGATCCAGACCTAACCCCAGCAGAGGGTTTTTGGACTTCGCACAAGAGAGAATTTGGTGCTAGTCCATAGAGTAAAATGAATGCAGGTTTACTAAGAAAGTATAAGACTGGCTATTCCATAGGTAGATCACCCTCAAGGGCTGCTTATTGGCTATTTTTATGGATATTTCCTGATTATATGCTAAACAATGGGTTGATTATTTATGAGTTTTCCAGGAAAGGGGTGGGCAATTCCCAGAACTGAGGGTTTCTCCTCTTTTTAGACCATATAGGATAACTTCCTGACATTGCCATAGAAATTGTAAACTGTCATGGCCCTGGTGGGAGTGTTTTTTAGCATGATAATCATTATAACTAGCATATAATGAGCAGTGAGGATGACTAGAGGTCACTTTCATGGCTATCTTGGGTTTGGTGGGATTTGGTCGGTTTCTTTACTGCATATTTTATCAGCAAGGTCTTTGTGACATGTATCTTGTGCCAACCTCCTATCTCATCACGTGACTAAGAATGCCTAATTTCCTGAGAATGCACCTCAGTAGACCTCGCCTTATTTTACCCAGCCTCTATTCAAGATGGAGTAGCTCTGGTTTGAATGCTTCTGACAATAGTAAAAAATGTCAGTTCTTTTCCAAGTACAATAAGTATTAAGCAAGTGGATAACATGATACAATTTATGTTTTAGAAAGATCCATCTGCTTTTTGCATAATGTGTTAAAGAAGGATAGGAGAAAGTAGAGGGCAGAACTAGAATCCTATGGCAGTTGCCCAAGTGAGAACCAATCATTTTTAACTGAAAGTGTTAAAGAAAAATAAATCTCAGGACCGGAAAATCACTAAGCCAAGGGAAAAGTCAAGCTGGCAACTATGTCAGGCAAACCGGCATCCCATTTTATTCCTAAACAAGATAGCTACCAAGATAAAAAGGTACATACCTTCCCCACAATTTGCCCACAAGGAAATTCCTTGTGGACAAAGGACAGACAGAACTCAAAGTCATCCCATTGAGGCTCACCTGAGACAAATGCATAGCTGATTGCTTCCTCTGCCCTGTGGTTTATGTAAAATGTAAATTCCCTGAGCCACACTAAATTGTGTATTCAGTGAAAGGCTGATCAAGGACTCAATGCAACCTTTTGTCTCTTACCTACCTATGAGATGGAAGCCTCTGCCTTAAGTTGTCCCACCTTACCAGATCAAACCAATTTACATCTTACACATAATGATTGATATCTCATGTCTCCCTAAAATATATAAAAGCAAACTATACCCCTGACCACCTTGGGTACATGTTACCAGGACCTCCTGAGGCTATGTCAGGGGCATGTCCTTAACCTAGGCAAACTAAACTTTCTAAATTGATTGAGACCTGTCTCAGATAACTTTTGGTTTACAAAAGATGTTAGGGTTTATAACTGCTTTTCTTCTAAGTTCAATCTGATTTTTGATTAATTAGGTACAGCTTGATGCATTATGGCTGTGCAAGGACATCACAATGACGTTGAACCACATGTTCACATTGATTAAAAAGGATGAGTGAGCTTCTCCAATTTTTAATTCCATACCAGAAGTTACTCCAACATCATAGGTAATCTGGTATAATGATTTTAAAACTGCATTTAGAACTACTGAATCAGAGCTAAATGGATATGTACTTTAATCTTTATCTAAAAACTTGGTACAAATACCACTTATAAGATATAGGAAGTTTATTCAATACATGACAATGTATTCAGTCAAATATATTCAGTAGGCTCAGATGGATATAAATAAATATAAATTAAATGTTAAAAGTTGTCATTAAAAGAAAAATTTTTATTAAAACAAAATTAAAAAAAATAAAACTAAATAATTTTTATTTTATTAAAATGGCCCTGTTAGGACATTTTAGTTTACTTTAATAAAATAAAATTTTATTAAAACAAATACATAATTGAAGATTGTACTTAAATTTCTTGGCTTGTATTTTTTGTTTGCTTGTTTTGCCATGACTCACAGTAATTTTATATTTTCGATAGTATCTTCTCATTTTTATTGTTAAAATTAAAAATTCACTTGGTGAATTTCTCTATTGTTACTTTATTTTAATTCTATAGTAAACAGTTCAATTTACAATGAATTCCTTAGCTATTGATGTGCAAATTATACCACTGGATATATTCATTCTAAGGAAAATTAACATAAGAGTATGAAATTTTTGCTTAATGAATCACATAATCATTTAACAAAACTCTTTAGCAACAACTGACTTTCCTTTTTCACAATGGTACAATAGTTTTAGCTGTTTGTCAAATTGAAAGATTAGAAAGAAAAAAGATTGAATTACTGGGAAAGCCCTAGCCAATAACATGGTAACAAAATGATATATATGGTGTTACAAATAAATCAGTCTGGCAGTTTTAAATTCTAAAACTATTTTTGAAAACACCAAATGCTCCATGAGTCTTTCTTTCATGGACAGGCTGGTGAATATTATAGATCCTTAAATTCCTTCAAGTAGACCCTGCTTAAAAGCAGATGACATTTTCTTAAGCCCTCTGTTTGGAGCGGGTCTTCTCTCTTAGCAAAACAATCACTGAAGCTGACCTTAATATTCAGCTATGACTATTTCCATACTGCTATGAAGAAATACCAGAGACTGGGTAATTTATAAAGAAAAATAGGCTTAATGGACTCACAGTTCCACATGGCTGGGGAGGCCTCACAAACACAGCAGAAGGGAAGGAGGAGCAAAGGCACATCTTACATGGTGGCAGGCAAACAGAGCCTGTGTTCAGGGGAGTGTTCAGGGGAACTGCCCTTTCTAAAACCATCTGATCTTGTGAGACTTATTCACTATCATGAGAAGAGCATGAGAAAAACCCACCCCCATGATTCAATTACCTCCCACTGGGTCCCTCCCATGACACATGGGGGTTATGGGAGCTACAATTCAAGATGAGATTTGGCTGTGGACACAGTCTCCATAACAAGTACCTAGAATCTAAAGTCGTGTATTCCAAATGCTCAAGGCCCCTTCCCTGTTTATGGGCTTAGATTGTTAGATAGCATGATATAAAATGGTGATTTTTTTAATCTAAAATTATTTAGATATGTTACAAAACATTACGTTCCAGGTTGAAAGACAGAAACCTGAAATGAGGGCAACTATCCATTTTAGACGGCATCTAAGACATATTCTTGTACCTATCACTGGACTGGAACCATATATATGTCAAGAGGAAAGGGTAGTATCTCTTATGAACCTGAATAATGGATTCTTCCTTGTTATCTGTACTTTTTTGTCACATCAGCACAGTTGCATCCCTGTGCCATAGAACTTGAATGAACTTACATATAATCCATGTGGACAACAAGGAATGAAGAAGCTTTACTTACCATGTTCTCCTTTTGTTGGTTTGAAGCTATGTTCTGTCTGAAATGATCTAGAGGTGGCAGTGGAGAATATATTCTGCAATATAAGAAATAAGAAAGGGGAGATCTCTAAAAATCCTACACACAGTAAAAGAATAATAAAAGAATGCTGTGAACAGCTGTGGACAAATTACTGCAAATACGTTTGACATAATCTATGAAATGGACAATTTCTTTGAAAAACAAACTACTAAATCTCACTCAAAAAGAAATATTTAATATATTGTATAAATAGTCCTATATTTATCAAATAAATTGAATTTATAGTTAAATATTTTCTAATAAAAAACTTGAGGCCTAGATGGCTTCAATGGTGAGCTTCCCCAAACATTTGAGGAAGAAATAATACCAATTTATGTAAATGCTTCCAGATAATTGAAGATGAATGAACACTTTTTAACTTACTCCTATAAGGCTATCAATATCATAGGATAAAATCAGACAAAATATAACACAAGAAAATATGACCATTGATTCAAGAATTCTCAACATAATTTTAGCAAAACAATTTCAACATTTAATCATGATTTGGTGGGGTTTATCTCAGAAATCCAAACAGGGTTTAAAATTTTTAAAAAGATAATGCAAATCACCATATTAAAAGACTAAAAATGAAAAATGATCATCTCAATATATGCAGAAAAATTTTTTACAAAACCCAACATTTATTCATGACAAAAGTCTCAGCAAAATAGGAATAAAAATAAATATACACAACCTGATAATGGGCATTCAGAACAAACATGTAGCTAAAATTAGACTTCATGGTGAAAGGCTGAGTAAATTTCTCCTAAGATTGTAAACAATGTGAGAATGCCTAGTTTTACTGTTTCATTGTCTGAATTTTATTAGATAGCATGCATGATTCTTGTACAACTTTATTAAATTATAATTAAAGCACAATAAATCATTAATACTTAAAGTGTGCAATTTTATATTTTTACACTTGTATGTTGAAATTATCATCCCAATTAAAAACAATGAACAGATCCATCACCCACAAAAGTTTCCTTGTATCTCTTTGTTATCCTTTTCTGTCTCCCAATCCATCTACATGCAAACACTAATGTGTTTTCTGTCATAGATTAATTGTGTTCTCTTGGTGAATTAACCCTTTATCATTATAAAATGACTTATTTTCTTCTGGTAATATTATTTTCTCTGAACTATTCCCTGTCTGATATCAATATGCCTATTCAGCATCCTGTTCATTAGCATTACCATGATAGTTTTTTCTATAATTTTACTTTTAACATATTTGTTTTTTATATTGAAAGTTAATTACTTGTTGGTAGTATTTAGGTTTTGCTTTCTTAAAAAAATTTATTCTGACAATCTCTGTCTCTTAATTAAAATATTTAAGCCTCAGTTTCATGTGGTTGTGGATATGGTTGGCTTAAATATATCATTTTGCTGTTTTCTGCTACTTGTTTCACCTGCTCTTTGTTCTCCTTTTGGTCTTTTCCAGACTTGTTTTACATAACTAAGAAAAATTATGTGTATCCCTCCATTTACCTTTTCTTGTGTTCTTTATTGTACCGTGTAGATACAGATTTTCATTTATTATTCTCCTTCTTGAAGGACTTTCACATTTCTTATAGTAAAGATCTGCTTGTGGTGAAAGCTTAGCTTTTGCATACCTAAGTCAGTATATATTCTATTTTTGTTTTCCAGGGATATTTTTTGTGCACATTGATTTCTAGGCAACTGTATTATTCTTTAGGGCTTTAATGTTGTTCTGCTGTCTTCTGGCTAGCATTGCAGTTTCTGATGAGAAATCTGTGGTCATTTTTATCTTTGCCTTTCCATAAATTTTTTTTTTATTCGTCTGGCTTCTCTAAAATATAATTGTCACTAGTTGTAAGAAATTTGATTAGAATGTATCTTGGTATAGTTTTTCTCAATTTTTTGGTGCATCCTAGACCTGGAGTTTATATTTTATATCAAATTGGGAGAATGTTCAACCATTATTTCTTCACACCTTCTTTTTTGTGTCATCCTTGGCTTCAGGGACTAAAATTGCATGTCTATTTGGCTGAATGAAGTTATTCTATACTTTACTTATGGTCAGAACATGTTTTCAGTCTTTTTTTTTTTTTTTCTGTGTGCTTCACATTAGATAATTTGAAATGTCACAAAATCTTCAGGGTGTCTTTTCACCAGCTGAAAATCTCTGTGGTTAGTGGCGCCTCTGTTTGAGTTTCACTTGCATGCTCTGGGCTCATTCCACCCACTTGGCCAGGATGCACTTGGCTTGTGCTACCGGCCTGGATCCCATGCCAACCAAGGGCAAGCCAGGCATGAAGCAGCGAGGGGTATGTGAGCAAGCAAGCATGGGGTCCAGCCACTGCACGCAGTGAGGCACATCAGCTGCTGTGGCAGGTGGGCAGCTCCAGATGCTGGTACAGGTGCTGGCCCCCTGTGAGGCTGTAGCTGGACCAGACGTACCACAAGCAGCTTCCACTATGGGCACCAATCTTTGGACAAGGGGAACGCTATGGCACCCAAAACAAAGACACCAGGAACCACAGAGCCCCAAAGAGGTGTTACTGTGTGTCATAGCCCTGTTTTGGAGAGCCCTGAGGTCTGGGATCCCAGAAGGGTCACTGCTCTTTTCTCCTTCTTGTCTCCTGCAGTGCAGGAAGTGGGGGAGCATATTTCAGGGGGGCATGTTTCAGCCCATTTGTGTTACTGCTCTTTCGTCCTGCTGTCCCACTCTATCCTGCAGCTCCTGGGCTGGCCTGGCCCTACTACTGCTTCCCATTGCATGGGGTGGCCACCCAGTGCTGGCAGAGTGTGGGAGGGCTATAGTGTTACAGCAGTTCAGGCTCAGGGAATCCTGAGGTCGGGACCCCCAGAAGGGTCACCACTCTTCATTCCCACAGTTCCGGAGCATGTCACCACCCACAGTTCAGCAAGCCAGCCAGAAATGTGTTACAGCTCCTTTTACTCCCACTGTTTGGCAGGTCCCAAGTTCTTGCCCTGCATTCAGGAAGAATTAGGTTATATAGACAACTGGAGGTTGAGCAGGGCAGAAAGGAGCTTTTTTTTAGCGACAGAACATCTCTCAGGAGACCTGAAGTGGGTAGCTCCTTTCTGCAGGCAGGACATACTGATAAGTGTGGAGCTACCCAAAATGAGTAGCTCCTATCTGCAGGCAGGTAGTCCCTATGAGTGTCTGAGTCTGGCTGAGTATGGGGTGTTTATGTGCTCAGAATGGAGAAAGTGAATGCTGATTGGTCTACAGGCAGTCATGGGTGTTACTGGAAAAAGCGCCAGTTGGCTGAAAGACATCAAGAAAGTTATCACTCTGGGTCACAGACTTCACCTGGGACTGGCAGCCCAGCTCTAAGGCTTCAGGACATCTCTGACTTGAAGGTGAAGCTTCACTGGGGACCTGCCTCTTTCCACCTAGGAACCTGACTCTGTCCCACTGCCATCAACATGCAATCTTTGGCACCAAGGCTGTCCACACTGAGGGGTTCTTGCAGGCCTGTACTGAGGTCCCTTCAGCCACCCAGCCTCCCTCCCATGCTCATCGGTGCCCAAAGTCTGGAGGGGGGGTGAGGAGGCAGGGGGCTGGCATGTCAGCACCATACCCCAAACGTGTGCACACCCAGCTGGGTCATGGCAGTGCATGGGCTTGGCCACAGCTGTGCTTCACACCATGGAGGGCACCAAGAGCGAGGAGAGGCCAGGGTGCGGGAGCAGGCACTTCTGAGCCTGTAGGGGCAGGTGGCTTCTCAGGCCCCCAAGAGCACAGGGATGTCTGCACCTGGAGCCATGGCTAGAAGGCTGAAGTTGTGCCTGGGAGCATGGGCTCCCACCTAGCCAACTTGTTAGGGCACGAAACTTCTACTCAGGTCACCTGTTCCTGGCTCCTGCTGGTTCCCTCCCCCACTGCAGCTGGCATTCTTGCAGCAGCTGTTCCAGATGGGCCACTGTCACCATCACTAATGCTGTTTCAGGTTCACCAAGAATTCCTTCCATAGTGTCTCATATGCTCAATTCTATCCAATGTGTTTTTTCATCTCAGACACTATTATGCTTTTCACCATTTGATTTGTGTCTTTTTTGTGTCTCCCATGTCACTTTTAAATATTCTTGTTGAATACAAAATAGAACTACCTTTTGGCTTAGTAATTCCACTGCTGGTTATCTACCCAAAGGAAAAGAAATCATTATATAAAAAAGGCAACTGCACTCATATGCTTATCACAGCACTATTCATGATAGTACAGTCATGGAATCAACCTAAGTATTCATTAATAGATGATTGGATAAAGAAAATGTAGTATATACACACAATGGAATACTATGCAACCATAAAGAATGAAATCGTGTCTTTTGCAACAACATGGGTAAAGCTGGAGAGCATTGTCCTGAGTAAAATAACTCAGAAACCAAAAATCAAATATTGCATGTATTCACTTATAAGTGGGAGCTAAACAATGGGTATACATGGGAATTATAGCTATGAGGGACTCCAAAAGAGCTGATAAGACAGAAGTGAGGGTTAAAAATTACCTTTTGGGTACAATGTTCACTATTTGGTTAGTGGATACACGAGAATCCCAAACATCACCATTACATAATATATCCATGTAACAAACCTGCATATTTACCCCCTGAAACTATAAATAAAAAAGAAAATATTCTTATGCTTTCCTCCTTTTTGAACATATGAATACTAATTATAATAACTGATTAAATAGCTATTCTATCATCTGTGTTATTTTTTATCTATTTTCATTGATTACTTTTTCCTTATCATAGTTTGTCTTTTCCCGTGTTTTACATATCTGATAAATATTAACTGGTTTTCAGAAAGTATAAATTTTACTTTTTTATGTGTTAAATGCTTTTGTATCTCTTTATACACCTTTGCCCTTTGTTCTGTGACACACTTAAGTTATTGGAAACAGTTTTATCCTTTAAAGGCTTGGTTTTAAGTTTAGTTAGGCAGGCACAGAGTAGCTATTACATTAGAGTAAAATTTGACTCACTATGGAAACAACATCCTTCTGAATATTTTACCTAATATTACCTGTTTTACTGACGTTTTTATTCTGACTGGTGAGAACACAAATACTTCCTAGCCATGTGTGAATGTCAGGAATTGTTCCACTTGCTCTTCTTAGAGATTCTTCACCAAAGCTCCCGACATTTTGCTGTGCATATTCTCTGATTTTGGTCAATGTAAGACTCAATGGGATCTCCCTGCAAATCTCTAGATTCTTCTCTCTCTCTCTCTCTCTCTCTCTCTCTGTGTGTGTGTGTGTGTGTGTGTGTGTGTGTGTGTGTGTGTATGTGTATAAGTCTTTCCTCTCTGGAGTTCTGCCCTATGAATTCTAGCTGCCATGTTCTCCCCAAGTTCTACCACTGTCCCTTCAACTCGAGTGGCTACCAGGCTTTGTTTATATTTCTACTCGTACTGCAGACTAGAACCTCCATTTGTTTCTCTTCCTTCAGATATCACAGCCCTCTGTTGCCTTTTGTCTCATTTCTGAAAACTGCTGCTTTATGTACTTGGCCTAGTTCTTTGCTTGCCTAGGTCGGGAGGGTAAAATCATCTTCTATTGCCCCTTCATGGCTGAAAGCAGAAGGTAGCATACATTGTTTTCATAGTTAGACAAAATATAAAATATAAACTTATTACCTTCTGGATACAATTGAAAATCCATGGGCTAGTGAAAGTATTTTTTCCTAAAACATGTCTTGGAGATAGGGAACCTGACCAGAATTACAATTCAGTGTCTACTGTCCATTTTCTTTTGATTTATATGGGATAACTAGCATCAACACACAGATTCTCATTGTGCTTCCAGAGACTAGAGAGTTCAGGTCATTATTAAGACCATAATTTTAATGTACTAAATATAGATATGGATAAATGTGGTAAATATATCAATAAGATTCCTTAAAATTTTTAAGAATTCTTTTTTGTTTAATTGAATATGGTTGTGGAAGAGAATAGTTTAACCTGCAGATAAAGCTATACAATAATTTTCTACCAATACTAATATAATAGACTTTATGAAGAATAAGAATGGAGGAAGTAAATGTACTTGAGAAAGTGTTTATGGACTTAGATGCCTATATAGCATTGGTAGATAATGAGTAATTGTAATAAAAAAACTAGAAAGAAAAGGAGAGAATAAAAGTCAAAATAAGCAAACACAATTTATATTTTATCAATGTCCTGAGATCATGATCACTGAAAAGTATATGCTTATTAAATTAAACTTAGTTTAGATTGCAAAAGGCAAGGGTGGATGGAGTTCCAATGTTAGCAGGTTTTAGAAGAGGAAAACTCTGGAAAGAGTTTGGTCAAAATAATTAAAAAGGACAAGTTTATAAAAGAAAAGATAATAATTGTTTATCTCTGAGACTCTGATGAGAGTTATCTGTCATAGCTGCTTAACATAATTGATAGTTTTCCTGAATTCACATCTATATATTTTTACCACTTTTTGCAATATAATTAACCCTGAACTGAAAAATAAGTAATAATTTAAAATAACTATTTTACTACATATGAAGGGCTCTACTGTCTTTATATTTTAGGGTCAAATAAAGCTGGTATATCAAAGAGATCCTGAATAAAATGGAATAGACAACATAAAATTTAATGTCTCTCTCATTACAGTTTTAAATCAGTGGTCCATTTTTGCCCCGTACAGACCCAAATTTCATTCAAGCAATCACTTCACAGTCCCATTTGGTGCTATTGTTGTTTTTATGGTTCAAGCCCACACATGGTTCTAATAATCCAGGAGAAGAAAGAGCACTTAGAGGAAGGATGTTTATGTCATGAGTCCTAGATCTGGAATTGGCAATGTTACTTCTGCTCATAGTCTACTGTTCAGAACTTAAGTCACCAGTGATGAGGAACTACAGGCCTATCTAGTTGAATTGCTTTATGCTAAGCCAAAATTTTATTGCAACAGTAGAAGAGGTATTATTAGATAATTATGACTTTATACTATGATTCTACATGTCAACTCCCAAATTTATATTCTTCTTAAAAAATCTATAATCAAGGGATAAAAAATCAAATCAATTCAAAATCAATTTTCATCAAAGTTCATTTTCATCAACAGCTATGTCCATTTCACTCTGTATCCCACTTTTTAATCATAGCATTCTACTGGTAGAACTTAAATCACCCAAAACATTAGCTCCTCTCACCTACATGAAAATATCTCTAAAGATATATCCAAAATATTTCATTCACTCATTAAACAAGTTTTCTGCAAACATTTATTGAGCTAGTAGAATACCACACTGGGCACTTGTCTAATCATACCAATTTTGAAAAAAATGAGTCCCTTTGGACAAAGAGTTAGATGAAGGAACTCCTAAAGAATCATATTTTACAGGGACTCAATATGATTAAATATGAGTGGAAGAGGAGGATGAGGGTCCGCTTTCTGCCAGTGTGAAAATGTGGTGCTATTCACCAAGAAGATATCAATGGTGGAAAAGGTTTCAGACAAATAATAACTTTCAGTTTTGTGATATTAACCTTGTGGTTCCTGTAAGACATTTGGGTAGCTGCCTGGTTTATCGACTGAAATACAGTTTAAGAGCTCAGGATAGAGGTCTGATATAAAATCATAATTTTGAGCTTGTTATCATATCAGCAGAAATTCAATGATGCATGTCAGAAAGGCTATACAGGGATAGAACAGCCACTGAGCATTACACAACACTAAATTTAAACTACAGACAGAAAAAATCCAGTAAAAGAAAAATATGTCATAATCAGAGAATAGGAATAGATTGAGAAGATACAGATGCACCTTTAAGTTCCTTGAATATAAGTGCTGTGTTTGTTCATCTTTGCAACATAGTACATGGAACAAAGGGAAGATACAATAAATGTTGACTGAACTAAAAATGACTGTTTTGTGTGGTAATGTGTTGCACATAATTTTTGAAATATTGTAATTTTTTTCAAATTTTGTTAAAAGTCATAAATATTTTTAAAAAACAATGTATCTGCATTTCAAAATATCTCTTATAATGTATTTGAATAAATAAAATGCCACATTCTAAAGGTATGAACAAATGTAAGACTGGTGATATAAATTGTCAAAAGCTTTCCAGAACTATTTTACCAATTTGTATCTCCACTTTCTCTTAAGGCACAGGACCATTAGAAGCATTGATTTTTATCTTTTTATTTTTCTTTTAGCTAATTCGATAGGTAACTCATGTTTTCTGAATATATTGAGCCATTGATTCTGTGTTTCTATGTACCACCAGTGATTTCACCATTCTATATGGAACCTAAATAGCTTACAATAGATATTACGTTCCATTAATTTTGATATTTTTATAATGGGTTATTTTTATCAATATTATTTATGTGTGTTTTTCTACTTTGAGGTGGAACATTCAATAAAGCCTAATCACAACTGCTATTACTCCACATATTTTCTCATATATTACATAGGTATACCCAAAAATCCAACCAAAATAATCACATTTTATTGATATTACAAGTTGTCTTCTTTTTGACACAAATAAATGTGTCTTTTCTCTTTTTCTTTTTTGTTATGATTTTCTTGCCTTTCCAAGTCAAATTCCACTCTAGAAAGGGCTATTCAATTAATCTAAATTTAAGTATTAGAAAGTACACTCTCATTCCCTTCTATTATTTGTCTGTTATCCATTCTCATACTTGAATCCCCAGAACAAGTTAATTTAAGCAGAAAGAATTACTTACATGCCTTGAAAAAGATTGAGGAGCCAGGCTGATGCTTCCAGTAATACAGCAGATATATATGGAGGTCTATGTGTATAGGATTCTTTATATAAATTGATAGTTAAGTAGACTTTTACTGAAATCTACTATTTGCAACTCCACCCAATCTCCTGATTTATGTTTTGACTCTTTGACCAAGTTCCTTGCTATATTTTTATAATACATATAATCAAAATAGTCAAATCAAAATAATATTTGATTTTAACTTAGTAATCTAACTATAGACCAATATCTTTGACTATATATCTACTGGTACTTGTTTTCAGTAATTCAAGGAATGGGAAGCACATAGAAAGTAGTAGCACATATACATCATGAGAGATGGTACTTTGTCTATTTTTTATTTTTAGTGCCTATTGAAGGCCAAACGCAGTATTTTCTCAGAAAACAAAATGAATGATTGTTTTATGAAGTGATGAGTTTTAATGAGAAATTTAGCATCAAGAAAAAGATAAAATAGAAAGAATGCCTAGTTCTCCAAGGCTTTTCATATGTCTATGTTCTTGTATTCCTTCCTTCCCATTCTCTTACTCTCACAGTTGGTTTGTCACCAACTTTAGAATATGGCAGTAGGAGTGCTACATTATAAGTATTTTGTTCAACAGTTTTAAATTATTTTAGTAGAAAGAAATCACTGCCTATAACAATTATTCTCCCTCTTGATTTTAAGATGTTCTTCTGGAAAACCTTATCCTACTGCTAGTGCATATCACTCTTATCGCGGAAATCTTACATACTCTGTAGGGACTCTTTTAGTTTACCACAGACAACACTTCTTTTCTTTAAAACCCTGACCATTCCAAAATTCATCCAAAAACTTCATAGGGAGCAATGTCTGACTCAAGCTGAAATAATTAAACTGCCAAAGAAAAGTTCCTTTTCCCAGAATATTATTCTTTAAACAGCAAAATTTCTGGTACCTATTTATTTATTTATGTCATTCTCATTTTAGGTTTAGAGCACTTGTAAAAGTAGAACAGCTGTAGGATCCATATTATATCAATAATTGATAGTGCTGTATGTACACTGTGAAACATTTTTGTCTGTAGATGGAAGCACCTGGGGAAAAGAAGCTCTGGATCAAAGTAGGCTCATTCAGATCTCTAACAGAATTAACAAATAAAAGAGAGATGAGAGACTAGAGGAAGACTGATTTTAGCTAAGAAGATGTAACATATAGTAGCTCTAGCTGGATATGGTGAATTTCTAAATGATGCCATTAGAATTCCCTAAATATAGCTCTGTATTTATCATATAGAAAATTATTCCAGCTTAAATAATTTTTCTCAACAAAATTTTTCCTACATTTAAAAAATAAGTTACTATTGCATAATATAGTGAGTATAAAACAGGTTACTTACTCAAATCTATGTATTTTCAATTATGTAAAAGGATGATTTATAGCATTGCATATAAAAAATTGTATAATATTAACAAATACTCTTAATATAGCACTTTACAACAGGTAAAACTGTACATTATTTATAAATACATACATGAGGTTAAATTATATTAAAATGTTTGGGAATTATAAAAATAGAATTCACTAGCAGTGATCTCTGGGAAAAGACAGAATAAAAAGAGAAGATTACATGATAAAGGTATGGATAAAGTTCTACTTTTTAAATTAAGTGGTTGGATTAGGGTATTCATTTTATTGTTTTATAGAAAGCACATTACATAGACAATTGCAAATACATTGTTTTAAAAATTAAAGTGTTGTGATAATGATTTTCTGAAATACCATACAAATAATTTTCTTTCACTATTGGTAAACTGAGGATACCCTTAAATGGTGAATCAGGTTAAGTTATATGGATAAGTTGTATTAATAATAGAAACACATATGAAATGGCAAATTAACAAAACTTGAAGAGCTGTAATAACCAGAGGAATATTTGATAATAATACATAGAATATTGTCCACAATTTTTTAACAATGGGGGATCCGTTTGAGCATGGTAAGGACAAAGCATAAAGCCAGTCAAAATTGTTTTTCTTTGGAACCACAGGAAGTAAAAGATAGGGCTCAAAAAGGAAGGCTCTATAAATTTCTTCCCTGAAGAATCAATCGCTCCAAACACAGAGCCACCAAGAATACCAGAGGATAAATATAAACATCCAACTAGAGAACAGCTTACAAAATGAGGTGGTCAAAGAGTAGAAATGCTGGAAATGGAGTTCAAACAAAATCTTTGAGGGATTATCCAATTTAAGAAAAGGTGGATTTAAGGGAGTATTCTAAGCAGCAGAAATTAGATTGTAATCAAGAGATAGGACCAAAAGCTGGAAACAATATCAGATTCAGATAGATCAGGAGACATAAGGAGCACTTGAAATAAAGTTGTCAGACCCTTGTGGTGATTTTAGGGTACAAATACATGTGCTGACTGCCTGAGGTTTGCTGACTGCCTGAATCTTAACATTACAGAATAAAAATGGAAAAAAAAAAGAGAGAAATCTGCAGGTATATTCCTCACTGCTACACCTATACTCATACATATACTCATAAGCACACACCAGTCCTAGTGTTTATAGTTGTCATTTTTAATAACATTTTGGGATAAACCTACACTATTAACAATAACAATGAAAAATAATCATGTTAATTTATTATTTACTTATTTGCTTTCTCCTTCACAACAAAGACAATTTTGTGGATGTAGGGATCTCTGCATTTTCTTCATTCTAATCCAAGGTCTAGCACATTATTTGGCACATATTAGGTGTTTTTATAAAAATTTGCTAGCTGAATTTCTGCCTTGAATTCTAGATTAAAATGTGAATAATTAAATGAATAAGTAAACTAATAAGAACTGATCATTATGAGCCCTACTTTTATATAAAAACCTAATGGTTTCAGAAAAAGTATGAATAGAGCATGGACAGGATAACCTGTTGAACCAGTTAGCAAACAACATATAAGTGAAATAGGAATATGAGAAATAGGCTAAATACACAGCTATTTAATATCTTTATATATAAAATTTTGCTAAGTTTAACCAGAATATTTTTATAATTCTTATTTTTAAAGACACATTTAATCAATTTTAATATTTAGTATAACATAGAATTGAAAATTATTCCAAATAGTGTATATAAAACAATATTGGATGAAACACTACAGTATGTGCTGAAACAATATGAGTTTTATGTTTATTATTACAATATACAATGTTTAAAATAATGTATGATGCCTACCTAAAGTGTGTCAAATTGTTAAAAAAAAAAAAAAAAAACATTTTGATAGGAATGCTGACTTGCTTTTCTGTTATTGAACAACGTTAAGATAGAAAATAATAATAATAACATGGAGATGTGTTCTAAAAGATGAACATAATACAAAAACATAGTTATTTAATTTTTTGATTTATAAAAGGAAGATTTTGGCTCAGCAGGTTCTCTGATTTTTCACTTGCCCCTTGCTATATATATAAAAGTTGAACCCAATGTTGAATCTTAAATAAATGAAAATAATTCTAGTTCTATAACATACAAGCACATATATAAGATATTGTAGTGAGTACTGAATTATATGGCCAGCATCAGATGTATTATAAGTTATATGACTAGTTTTTCTTTCTTTTTGTTCAAGTTATTTCCTATATTCTTGCCACAATAGTTTCTATATGTAGCATACCTGCAACATCTTGCATAACATCAAAACAAATTGTTCTTGTTTTTTATGTAAAATTTTCTGCTTTTTATTTTTGAGGATACATAGTAGGTTTATATATTCATAAGGTATATGAGATATGTTGATACAGATGTACAATGCATAATAATCACTTCAGGGTAAATAGAGTATCCATTACCTTGAGCATTTATCCTTTCTTTGTGTTATAAATAATCCAATTATATTCTTTAGTTATTTTAAAATGTACAATAAATAAATTATTGTTGACTGTATTCACTCTGTTGTACTATCAAATACTAGATCTTATACATTATATCTAACTATATGTTTGTATTCATTAATCATCCCCACTTCCTTCTCTTTCCCCATTACCTGTCCAAGACTCTGGTAACCATCATTGAACTCTCTGCCTCCCTGAATTCAATTGCTTTAATTTTTAGCTCCCAGAAATAAGTGAGAACATGTGAAGTTTGTCTTTCTGTGCCTGGTTATTTCACTTTGGCATCATGACCCCCAGTTTACATCCATGTTGTTGGAAATGATAGGATCTCGTTCTTTTCTATGTTTGAATAGTACTCCATTGTTTCGATGTACATTTTTTAATCCATTAATCTGTTGATAGATGCTTAAGTTGTTTTCAGATTTTTGCTATTGTGGATATTGCTGAAATAAACATGGGAGTGTGGGATAAATGGAATAAATTCCATTTAGTCATGATGAATGGTGTTTTTAATACGTTGTTGATTTTGGTTGGCTAGTATTTTGTTGAGGAATTTTGGATTTAAAATTCATTAGGGATATGGGTCTGTAGTTTTCTTTTTTTGATGTGTCTTTGTCTAGTTTTGGTATTAGGATAATACTGGCCTTGTAGAATGAGTTTGAAAGTATGCTCTCTTCCCAATTTTTTAGAATAGTTTGAGTAAGACTGGTATTAGTTCTTAAATGTTTAGTAAAATTCAGCAGTGAAACCATTGGAACATGGGCTTTTCTTTGTGGGAGACTTTTCATTATGACTTTGATTTCTTTACTTGTTATAAGTCTGTTCAGGTTTTGGATTTCTTTATTATTCATTCTTAGTAAGTTGTATGTGTCTAGGAATTCATATATTTCTCCCAGGTTTTCTAATTTATTGGTATGTAGTTGCTCATAATACTCCCTAATGATTCTTTGAATCTATGTGGTATCATTTGTAATATATCATTTTTCATCTTTGATTTTATTTATTTGGGCCTTCTCTCTTTTCTTCTTAGTATGGCTAATACTTTGCCAATTTTATCTTTTAAAAAAACAACTTTTCATTTCATTGATCTTTTGTAAATTTCATTTATTTCTGCTCTGATCTTTATTATTTATTTGCTTCTACTAATTTTGGGTTTAGTTTGCTCTGCTTTACTAGTTCTTTAAGATGCACAATTAGGTTGTTTATCTGAAGTTTTTTTTTCTTTTTTTACTTTTGTGCTGTAGGCATTTATAGCTATCAAGTTCCCTCTTACTACTGCTTTAACTATATTCCATAGGTTTTGATATGTTACGTTTCCATTATCATTTGTTTCAAGAAATTTTTCAATTTCTTTCTTAATTTTTTCATTGACCCCTTGGTTATTCAAGAGCATGTTCTTTAATTTCCATGTGTTTGTATAGTTTACAAAATTCCTCTTGTTATCAATTTCTAGTTTTGTTCCATTATGGCCAGAGAAGATACTTGATATTATTTCATATTTTTTAATTTTGTAAGACTTGTTTTGTGGTCTAACATACAATCTATCCTTGAGAGCCAAGAAAAAGAATGTATATCCTGCAGCCATTGGATGAAATGTTCCGTAAATGTCTGTTCGGTCTAAAGTGAAGATTAAGTCTGATGTTTCTTTTTTGATTTTCTGTCTAGAAGATCTGTCTCATGCTGAAAGTAGGGTATTGAAGTTTTCAGCAATTATTGTATTGAGGTCTGTCTCTATAGCTCTAATATTATTTGCTTTATTATTTTGTATATCTGGGTGCTCTAGTGTTATGTGCATATATATTTAAAATAGTTATATTTTATTGCTAATTTTACCCCTTACTCATTATATAATGATTTTCTTTGTTCCTTTTGATAGTTTTTGTCTTGAAATCTATTTTGTGTGATGTAAGTATAGCTATTCCTGCTTTTTATTGGTTTCCATTTGCATGAAATATCTCTTTCTATCCCTTTATTTTTAGTCTGTATGTGTCATTATAGGTGAAGTTTTGTTTTGTTTTGTTTTGTTTTGTTTTTGTCGGCAATAGTTCATTGAGTCTTTTTTAAAGGATCAGTTCAGTCACTATATCTTTTGACTGGAGAGTTTAGTCCATTTAAATCCAATGCTATTATTAATAAGTAAGGACCTATTCCTGCCATGTTGTGGTTTGTTTTCTGGTTGTTTTGTGGTTTTTCTCTTCCTTCATTTTTTTCCTTGCTCTCTTCCTTTTAGTGAAGGTAATTTTCTCTGGTGGTATGATTTATTTTTTTGCTTTTGATTTTTTGTGTATCTGTTGCATGTTTTCTGATTTGGGATTACCATGGGACTTGTAAATATTTTATAACCCATTATTTTAAACTTACAACTTAATTCAGATTTTATAAACTAGCAATCAAGCACTAATAAAAACTATACACATTAACTCTGTCTCACCACTTTTTAACATTTTGTTGTTTATTCACCATAAATACAGTGTTATGATATTCTGTGTACTTACTACCAGTGAGTTTTGAACATTCAAATAATTTCTTATTGCTTTTTTTTTTTTTTTTTTTTTTTTTTTTTTTTTTTTAGACAGGGTCTTTCTCTGTTGCCCAGATTGGAGTGCAGAAACAAGATCTTGGCCCACTACAGCCTCAATTTCCTGGGCTAAAGAGATCCTCCTACCTCAGCCTCCCAAGTAGCTAGAACTAATTTTTTATTTGTTTATAGAGAGAGGATTTCACCCTGTTGGCTAGGCTGGTCTCAAACTCCTGGGCTCAAATTAACCCCCTGTCAAAGTGCTGGGATTACAGACATGAGCCACCACACTCAGACTTATTGTTCATTAAGGTCCTTTTTTTTTGGGATTGAATAACTCCCTGTATCATTTCTTTTATTTTTTTATTTTATTATTATTATTATTATTACTTTTTTTGAGACGGACTCTCGCTCAGTCACCCAGGCTGGAGTGCAGTGGTGTGATCTTGGCTCACTGCAAGCTCCCCCTCCCGGGTTCACGTCATTCTCCTGCCTCAGCCTCCCGAGTAGCTGGGACTACAGGCACCCGCCACCACGCCCAGCTAATTTTTTTTTTGTATTTTAAGTAGAGACGGAGTTTCACCCTGTTAGCCAGGATGGTCTCGATCACCTGACCTCGTGATCCGCCCTCCTTGGCCTCCCATAGTGCTGGGATTACAGGCGTGAGCCACGGCGCCCAGCCTATCATTTCTTATAGGACAGGTCTGATGTTGATAGTATCCTTCAGTTGCTATTTGTCTTGCAAAGTCTCTATTTCTCCTTCATGTTTGAAGAATATTTTCACTTATGATACTGTTCTAGGGTTTGAGTTCCTTTTTTTTTTTTCAGCACTTTAAATATGTCATGCTACTCTCTCCTAGCCTGTAAGGTTTCCACTGAAAAGTCTGCTTCCAGATGTATTGAAGACACATTGTATGTCACTTATTTATTTTATCTTGCTGCTTTTAGGATCCTTTCTTTATCCTTGACCTTTGAGAATTTCATTATTAAATGTCTTGAGGTAGTGGCATTTGGGTGAAATGTGCTTGATGTTCTAAAACCTTTTTGTACTTGAATGCTGATATTTTTCTATAGGTTTGAAAAATTCTTTGTTTTATTATCCTTTTGAATAAACTTTCTACTCCATCTCTCCCTCTCTCTCCTTTTTAAGGCCAATTACTCTTAGATTTACCCTTTTGAGGTTATTTCCTTAATCTTGTAGGTGTGCGTCATCCTTTTTTATTCTTTTATTTTTTGTTCCTCTGACTGTGTTGTCAAACAGCCTGCCATCAAACTCACTAATTCTTTCCTCTGCTTGATCAATTCTGTTGTTAAGAAACTCCGATGCGGCCAGGCGCAGTGGTTCACACCTGTAATCCCAGTCTTTTGGGAGGCCGAGGTGGGTGGATTACAAGGTAAAGAGTTCAAGACCAGCCTGGCCAACATGGTGAAATCCTGTCTCTACTAAAAATACAAAAAACTAGCCGGGCGTTGTGGCAGGCACCTGTAACCCCAGCTACTCAGGAGGCTGAGGCAGGAGAATTGCTTGAACCCAGGAGGCGGAGGTTGCAGTTAGCCAAGATCGCGCCACTTCACTCCACCCTGGGCAACACAGCGAGAATCCATCTCAAAAAAAAAAAAAAAAAGAAAAAGGAAAAGAGACTCCAATGCATTCTTCAGCATGTCAATTGCATTTTCAAATCCAGAATTTCTGCTTGATTCTTTTTAATTATTTCAATTTCTTCATTAAATGTATATGATAGGATTCTGAATCCCTTCTTTGTGTTATCTTGAATTTTTCTGAGTTTCCTCAAAACAGCTATTTTGAATTTGGTGTCTGAAAGGTCACATATGTCTGTCCCTCTGGAATTCATTCGTGGAGCTTTATTTTGCTTGTTTCGTGAGGTCATGTGTTTCCTGAATGGTGTTGATACTTGTGGATGTTTGTCTGTGCCTGGGCATTGAGGAGTTGGGTATTTATTGTAGTCTTTGCAGTCTGGACTTGTTTGTTCCCCTACTTCTTGCAAAGGCTTTCCAGGTATTCTAAGAACCTTGGGTGTTATGATCTACATTTTTGGTCACTTCAGCCATATTTGCATTAGGGGGCACCCCAAGCCTAGTATCACTGTGGCTCTTGCAGACTCATAGAGGTATCGCTTCTGAGGTCTTGGATGCTATCTGAAGAATTCTCTGGATTACTCTTTTTTCTCTTCTCTTACTTTCTTCCAAACAAATGGAGTCTCTCTCTCTCTGTGCTAAGCTTCCTGGAGCTTGGGGAGGGGCGACACAAGTACTCCTGTGTTCAGCACCACTAGTACTGTGCTTAGTAAGATCTGAAATCAGCACAGCACTGAGTTTCATCCAAGGCTTGCTGTAACCACTACCTGGCTACCACTTGTGTTCACTCAAGGCCCTAGTGCTCTACAATCTGCCAGTGGCAAACCCAGACAGTCTTGTACCTTTCCCTTGAGTGTGGTGAGATCCCCTGGCCCCATGTCCAGAGATGCCATCCGAGATCCCAGGCCTGGAGTTGGAAACCCTGGGAATCTACCTGATGCTCTACTCTACTGCAGCTGGGCTGGCACCCAAGACACAATACAAAGTCCTTTCCATTCTTCTCTTTCCTTTCCATAAGCAAAGGAGTCTCACCCAATGGCCGCTATCACCCTGGGCCCATAGCAAGAACCTCCTGCCTATTACCAATATTCCCTCAAGGCCCAAGGGCTCTTCAGTCAAGTTGTGGTGAAGTCTGCCAGGCCTGAGACACTCCCCTCAGGAGAATAGGCTCCCCTCTGTTCTAGTATAGATCCAGAAATTCTGTCTGAGGGCCAAGGCCTTGAATTGGTAACTCCAAGAGCAGACTTGGTGCTCTACCACACTGTGGCTGAGCGACTACCTAAGCTGCAAGACAAAGTCCCCTTTATTCTTTCCTCTTATTTTCTCAAGCAGAAGGTGTCTCTCCCTTGAGCCACCACAGCTGGGAATGTGCTGGGTCACACCTGAAGCCAGCACATCTCAGAGTTTCACCCAAAGTCCATGGTGAGTACTACCTGGCTACCATTTCTGATTATGCAGGGCCCAGGGGGTCTTTGGTCAGCAGATGATGCATCCTGCCAGGAATTGATCCTTCCCTTCAAGGTAGCAGGTTCTTTTCTGGCCTAGGGTGTGTCTAGAAATGACATGCACATGGTAGGGTCTGGAATGGGGACCTCATGACTCTGCCCAATGCCCTACTCTACTGTGGCTGAGCTGGTATCCAAGTTGTAGGACAAAGTCCTCTTTAGGCTTCCCTCTCCTCTCTTCAAGAAGAAGGAAGAAGTATCTCCCAAAGCTGCAAGCTGCATTGCCTGGGGTTGAAGGAGGAATGACACAAGCACTCCGTTGGCCACCTCGGCTGGTGTCTCACTAGGTTGTGTGCCCCTCAAGTCTACTGGTTTGAAGCTCAGCACAGCATCAAGACTTGCCCAGGAATTGCAGTCCTTATGGTTCAGACTGCCTTTTGAGTTTATTTATAACCCCAGAGCCCTTTAGCCTATGGTACTAAGGTTTGCGAGAACTCAGATTCTGACCATTGGAATGAGCTAGAGTGGATTCTCCTCTGGCTAGAGTTGATCTAAAAGCTCCCCCCATGGGCACTGGCTGAATTCTTCCCAGTGTTGCTTTCCACTGTGACAGGGCAGTACTGAGTTCCAATGCAAAGTCCCGCAATCATTGTGCTCTCCCTCCCTCAGATGCACAGATTCTCTCTATGCAACATGGCCACCGCTTGGGGATGGGGGAAGAGAGACATCAGTAATTGAGACTGTCTTTCCTACCCTTTTCAGTGCTTCTTTCAGTGATATAAATTCAAAGCCATGTATTATAATCACTTACCTGAATTTTGGTTCTTATTAAGGTGCTTTTTCTTTGTATAGATAGTTGTTAATTTTAGTGTTCCTGTGGGGAGAACAATCAGTGGAGGTTTGTATTTGGCCATCTTATACTACCTCAAAGCAAATTGTTAAGTAGCCTTCTTTTGAGATAATTTCCTATCCCAGAATATTTTCTTTTTGCAGTAGTAATATCTAGATAATATACAAGTTTCATGTGATGTAATACTTGAACATTTTTTATCACATTCAGATTTCACTTTATAAAACTAAAACATTAGTGCCCAAATAAATTTTTGTTTCTATATATACTAAATAAATATTTAAGAGAGTAGAGTTCCTTTAACTATTGTGCTATTAATGAAATGATTAACAACATATTAATTTTGATTCCACTGCTTCTTTTTATTTTAATACACAAAATTTTTAATATTAATTGCCTTCATCAAGTGATTCTTTTGTAGTTCCTTTATATCATAAAAATTTAAGAAAGAAAGCCACTACTTCACTGAGAGTCTTGGAGTTCTGTGAAACATTCTCTCTCTCTCTCTCTCTCTATCTCTCTCTCTCTTATACACACACACACACACACACACACACAGTAGATCTACTTCTCAAAAGAGTAGAGTAGTGGCAGGTTCAGCTTATAGAAAAGATTAAAACTCAGCCATCAGGGCTGGAAATTGCCATATATCCTATTAAGATTTTTCTCTCAGCATTTTTATTGCCCTACTCTGATGGAAAAAGTGAAAATTACTGCCAAAGAGGGAAACTCACTGAGTTTTTATGGTCCTCACTTTGTTACCTGTTGTTTTAGCACCTATGGATTTGTAAAATCTATCCACATGAATCTAAAAGTAAGAAAAAATGAAGCCTGGATTCTACGTATTGGTGGGGAGCAAATAGTTCAGTTTTAAATGAATACTATATTAAGAGATCTATCACATTGCATAAGAAAAATTCAAATGCTTAAAGACATTAGAATTATTGAAAAAATACATTATTTGATCTTTTTGTTTCTTATGTTTTGAACCAAAAAATAACTACGTGTAAAAAGTTTCACTTTATTCTTTTCATGCAATTTTAGTGTAAGTTGAAATTAAAGAATGATTATATTCTATTTATTTAGAATTCAACTTTTTCTCTTTTGTTAATGTTTTGGGTACAAATCTTATTCTAACTCATAATAACCTAACTCAGACATTAATATAAAACACAGTTTAAAATGTTTATTATCAATGAATGTGGGATACATACATGTTGCCAGACAGGAAAGGAGGGTGGAAAACAGCCATATCATAAAAATACATGTATTTGTTTAATGTACTAGATGATTCTTTTCAAATATTTGATTATATTTTTCAGCATACAGGCTGAGGAGCATTGTATTAGTTCAACCCTTAGCGTTTTCCTGAAGCCCAAAGGTGAAAATAGTAAACATTTTAAATTAAAGTGAACTTTCATATTAAAAGAGGTAGAGAAGAACTTAAGTTGTCAAGAATATCAGTCCAGTCCTTTATTATTCCAAGATAATAAAATGTAATATTAATAATATATTATGTTGTCCTAAGTTTTCTTTTCTTTAGCACAGAAGACAGATTTTCTAGAAATTAGAAGAAAGTTTTTTCTCTATCTACTCACTTTTCCTCTGAGAGCAAGCCCTAGGGGACATAAAAGCAAATGTTATATTCATTCCTAGTTACAGCCAGCTGAGGCTTGACAGGAATAATCTCCTTGAAGTGATTCTCTTTGCTAATACTTTATACTTATCACTGTCAAGTAGTTATTATCATTGACATCTGGCAGAATTTCAGAGCTTACCATGTTGTCTAACACCTGCCAAGGTTTATGCATATAGCTCAGAAATTTATTAGGAGCTGCTCAAATTAATTACTGTTTCATTCAGTAATTGGATAGTAGTCTTACATATTGATACACATATCTTATGACAAAATATTTTCCCATGCTATCAAAATAAACTACACTACATTTAAACATTGTTGAATGGTAATTATTTTTAGTAATATATCTATCTATACAATCAGTTCAAATTTCTGTACTTCTTATATTTACTTTACTTCCACTATCAAAAATAATCCATAGTGGAAAAAATCATTAAGAAATAACTTATAAATTAAAAAAAAATTTATGTATGTTGATATGTAAATACTTTCTCAGTGCTTTTTATGGTATAAGCTGTATTAAGAAAGTAAAGAATGTGGCTAAAATAAACTCTATATTATGTACACTTGTTTTATTAACATTTTATCTATATTGTAACCATTAGTTTTGTGTTTACAACTTTGATTCTTCACTGAAACTGGGAATTCACACTCTAAGTAATTCTCTTCTGTGTATACAAATTCAACATATACAGAGTAGAGCTTTTAGGCTTTATGAAAATATATATCTGCCTTAACCTTACCAACACAGGGGATTATTACAATATTTTGACAATTTTGGATTTTGCCCTTATGAAAAGCCAAAAGTATTTTTTTCTGCTGCTTCTAGCTACAGTGATTATTATATCTCAAAAAATCAGAAAACTTTTCACTTCATTAATTTTAAGTTTCATGATTTAAAGGGTTCCTTCTCTCCAATTTATTAATTCATAACAATGCAGACAGCAAAGACATCTTCAAATGAACTTGCTTGAACGCAGAGATTTGGTTAGATTCAGATATTGGTTTGCAATGAATAAAAGAGCCATAATGAGTAGGAGAGAAGAAAGGATTCCTTCTTTTGGCCACATTCTTTGTGTTCTCTCCTGGAGGTAGCTTCTTAAAGTCTTCCTTTTACCAAATTCCAGTGAATTTGTTATGATCAGTAAAAATTTCCTGAATCTGTGCTTTATGCAATCATAGTCAACAAAGGAAGGAGTTTTTGATGGTCAGTACAACCATTTTACAACCGTTGCATATTACAATACCTTTATCTTGATATTTCTTGACATATTTAATTTTCTGTTAATATGGTTTGTATCTGTGTCCCTGCCTAAATCTCATGTTGAATTGTAATCCTCAGTGTTGGAGGTGGAACCTGGTGGTAGTTGATTAGATAACGAGGGCAATTTCTCATGAAGGATTTAGCACCATTCTCTTAGTGCTGTTTTTGTGATAGGGTTCTTAGGAGATCTGGTTGTTTAAACATGTGCAGCACCTCACCTACCTCTCTCCTCCTCCTGCTCCTGCCATGCCAAGATGCCTGCTCCAGCTTTGCCTTACACCATGAGTAAAAGCTCCCTGAGGCCTCCCCAGAAGCAGATGCTGCCATGCTTCCTGCACAGCCTGCAGAACCAAGAGCCAATTAAACCACTTTTTTTTAATAATTTAATCAGTCTCACATATTTCTTATTAGGAATGCAAAAGTGGTGGACTAATATAGAAAACTGGTACCAAGAAATGGGGCATTGCTATAAAGATACCTGAAAATGTAGAAGCAGCTTTGGAACTGGGTAATGGGCAGAGGTTGGAAGAGCATGGAGGGCTCAGAAAAGGAAGAGAAGATGAAGAAAAATTTGAAACTTTCTAGAAACTTGTGAAATCATTGTGACCAAAAGGCTGGCAGTGATATGGACAATGAAGTCCAGGCTGAGATCTCAGACGTAAATGAGAAACTTACTGGGCGCTGGAGTAAAGGTCATATTTACTATGCTTTAGCAAAGAGCCTGGCTGCATTGTGTTCCTGCTCTAGCAATCTTGGAACTTTGAAACTGAGAGAGATGATTAAGAGTATGTGGCAGAAGAAATGTCTAAGCAGCAAAGTGTTAAACGTCTAAGCAGCAGAAGTGGACTGGCTGCTTCTAAAAGCCTGTGCTCATTTGCGTAAAGAAAGAATTGACCTGAAACTGGAACATATATTTAAAAGGGAAGTGAGGCCAGATGCAGTGGCTCATCCCTGTAATCCCAGCATTTTGGGAGGCTGAGGCAGGCGGATCACTTGCGATCAGGAGTTCAAAATCAGCCTGGCCAACATGGTGAAACCCTGTCTTTACCAAAAATACAAAAAAAAAAAAAAACCTAGCTGGGAATGGTGGCACATGCCTGTAATCCCAGCTACTCAGGAAGCTCAGGCTGGAGAATCACTTGAACCCGGGAGATGGAAGTTGCAGTGAGCCAAGATTCCACCACTGCACTCCAGCCTGTGTGAAAGAGTGAGACTCCCATCTCAAAAGTAAATAAATAAATAAATACATACATACATACATACATAAATAAATAAATAGGAAGCAGAGCATAAATGGTTAGAAACTTTACGACCTGGCCATGCAGTAGAAAAGCAAAACCCATTTGCTGGGGAGGAATTCAAGCAGGCTGCAGAAATTTGCATAAGTAGAGAGAAGCCAAGTGCTAATATTCAAGACAATGAGGGAAAGGTCTTGAAGGTATTTCAGAGACCTTCTTGGCAGCCCCTCCCATCATAGGCCTGGAGGCCTTGGAGGAAAAAATGGTTTTGTGTGCCAGGGCCAGGCCCCTGATGCCCTGTGCAGCCTCAGGACACTGTTCTCTGAATCCTAGCCACTCCAGCTCCAGCTGTGGCTCCAAGGGGCTCAGGTATAGCTCAGACTACTGTTCCAGAAGGTGCAAGGAATAAGCATTGGTGACTTGCATATGATGTTAAGCCTGCAGGTATGCAGAGTGCAAGAGTTGAGGCCTGGGAGCCTCCACCTACATTTCAGAGGATGTATGGAAAAGCTGGTATGCCCATGCAGAACCCTTCTGTAGGCTCAAAGCCCTCATGGATAACCTCTACAAGGGTAGTACAAAGAGGAAATCTGGGGTTTGGATCCCCAATTACAGAGTTCTCACTAGGATGCCCCCTAATGGAGCTTTGAAAAGAGGACCACTGTCCTCCAGACACCCAAATGGTAGATACACTGGCAGCTTCCACTGTGTGCCTGGAAAAGCCAAAGGCACTCAATGCCAGCCCATGACAGGAGCTGCAGGGGCTGTACCCTGAAAAGCCACAGAGGAAGAGATGTCTAAGGCCTTGGGAGCCTACTGCTTGCACCAGTGTGCTCTGGATAGGGAACACGGAGTCAAAGGAGGTTATTTAGGAGCTTTAAGATGTAATGATTCCCCTTCTGGGTTTTGGACCTGCATGGGGCCTGTAGCCCCTTTGTTTTTGGCCGTTTTCTCCTTTTTAGGAGTATTTAACCAATGCCTATATGCCTATACCCCCATTG
Source organism: Pongo pygmaeus (assembly GCF_028885625.2). Taxonomy (NCBI): domain Eukaryota; kingdom Metazoa; phylum Chordata; class Mammalia; order Primates; family Hominidae; genus Pongo; species Pongo pygmaeus. The sequence continues at coordinate 78,909,523 of NC_072387.2, forward strand.
TATCTTGGAAGTAAAAATTTTTTTTTTTTTAAACAGGCTCATTGATGGAAAGGACTTGCCTTGTCTCAGATATTTTGGACTTTGGACTTTTGAGTTATTGCTAAAATAAGGTAAGACTTTGGTAGACTGTTGGGAAAATATAATGATTTATTTATTTATTTTATTATAATTTTTTTGACAGAGTCTCACTGTGTAGCCCAGGCTGGAGTGCAGTGGTGGGATCTTGGCTCACTGCAACCTGTGCCTCCCGGTTCAAGTGATTCTCCTGCTTCACCTCCCAAGTAACTGGGATTACAGGCATGTGCCACCATGCCCAGCTAATTTTTGTATTTTTAGTAGAGATGGGGTTTCACCATGTTGAAGGGGCTGGTTTTAAACTCCTGACCTCAGGTGATCCACCCGCCTTGGCCTCCCAAAGTGCTGGGATTATAAGTGTGAACCACTGCTCCTGCAGGCATAATGATATTTTGATTTGTAAGATAGATGTGATATTTGGCAGGGCCAGAGGTGAAATGATATGGTTCAGATCTGTGTCCCTACCCAAATCTCATTTCAAATTGTAATCCCCAGTGTTGGAGTTGGGGCCTGATGGAAGGTGATTGGATCATAGGGCCAGTTCCTCCTGAATGGTTTAGCACTACCTCCCTTGTGCTGTTTTCTTGATAGAGTGATCACAATATCTGACTGTATAACCCTTTTCCCATTTAGAAAATAAATAAATAAATAAATAAATAAAATAAAACAGTAAGTACAGCTCACTGCCAGTGCTCATTTAATTTTACATAAATTTTAAATTTATTTAAGTTTACATAGGCATGCTCTTTTAGGCTGAAGAAAATATGACTGATTTCAGTGTGAAAATAAAATATAAAAACTGTTCTTGGAGTTATTTTTAAGGAGAATTAACATCAGAATCATGTGAATTATCAGACTCATCTATTTGATGATTAGAATTATCAAATGAATCTTTTGAACAATTGTTCAAGAACGATGTTAACACAAGAATGCTATGTTTTCTAGGATTTGACATTTTCAGTGATTGAGAATTACTATATTTTGTAAACAAAAATACTACTACTAAGAACAGAATGCTATAAACAGAATAATGTCTTTTGTTTCCAAAATTGATATACTACAGCAATGTGAAAATAATCATAAAAGTGAGATATTTTGTGGCAAAGTTACCTCAGAGTAAATGCTGCAGCTGCAAGCGCCACTGGCAGGTATTCTCAGGGCAAATGGAAAAAGGGATAAAAGTGTGTAGCAGCTCCCCCCTAACTCTCCCTCCTTCTCCTGCCATGTGAAGATGCCTGCTCCAGCTTTGATATGAGTAAAAGCTCCCTGAGGTCTCTCCAGAAGCAGATGCTGCCATGCTTCCTGGACAGCCTTTGAAACCGTGAGCACATTCAATCTCTTTTCTTATAAATTATCCAGTCTTGGGTATTTCTTTATAGCTATGTGAGAATGGACTAACATGTCTATGTATTAAATTTAAGCATTTTATGAGATTTTGGTAAAAACATAGAATTAAAATGAAACACAAATATGGCATTTCCTTCCATAGTTCCCTAGATTTTTCTAGCTGGTTGTCTAAATGAAATTTATAAGTGATCTATTGAAACAATATATTAGAATAATACACAATGTCTAATCTAAACTCATGTATGCCAAATAAGCAAAGTAAAACGAGAAAACCCATAGTACTTCATGGTTTTTGGTCACAGGAAAACAGAAATACACATAGCTGTTCTTTTTAGGTAAATTCATATCAGCTGGACTTTAACAGACACGTATCTTTATAAAAGGTGAAAATAAATATATGATGTTTTGCAAGCTTTTCTTTCATGTTTTCAGCAGTTTAATAAGAGAGCCACATAAAATATCTCTATATCATTCTCTCTTTCATAATTTAATGGGCTATCTTTATATCTATACACACACATCTGTATGTGTGTGTATATAGAATAAGATATTCAACTGTTAAATCACTATATATGTACGTATATGTAGCATTTTTATATATGTATGTTTTATATGTATAAGAAATTTGATGTTTATTAAAGTACTGAAAGCCTGACAGGAAAACATGTAAATAATATATAACTAGTTTAAAGACATGATCAGTAGTGCTATCTGCTATTGAACATTTTCCACCAATTATGTCTTAAAATTTATATTTGATTTCTGAAGTAATTATTAACCATATTTTAAGCTATAAGAAATTGAATATCAAAATATTTCAATGACTTGATATAATTTTTTGAATATCAAAATATTTCAATGACTTGATATAATTTTATAAATAATATAATGTACTTTTCTTTCTTGCTGCCCCCTGAACTACTAGCATACCACTCTGTATCTCCATTTCTTTGAGGATGTTCATCATGTTATTTGATGTCCGTGAAGGAGTGGAGAAAATTTGCTGTCTTTCACAATTGATCAGGATTACATAGCATTTATTTGAATGTGGTAGAAAAGAAATATGAAATAGCTCTGCTAAATGTAAACGTAATATGGTAAATATATTACAAATAATTCTAATTTTCAATCAAATCACTTTAAAAATGAGACTTTCTTTTGTACAAAAAGAGTAAAAAAAAGATGACACAAAGGTGGAAATTACAGAATTATTAAAGTAAAATTAGATACACTTTATGTTTGAAATACTACAGTATCTTAGGTAATAATACGGCTTTATTGACTGTAATAATACTATATTACATTGCTTAAAATATTATGTTGCAACAACAATCATCTTTAGAAAACACAAAATCCCATTTTAGAGGTTTTTTCATTGGTTCACGGAAACTGCTATCATAGATACCAGAATGAAGACATAATTCACACATATATTCAATGTATAAAAGGATTATTGTGTATTTGAAATTAAAGTTAAAAGTATAAGAATCAACATTATTTTCAAATAATCCAGGGCACCCAGAGTTTTAAAGAAAACTATAAAATATACATACAAACTGTTACTATGCATCACATTCTTCTTAGAACCCTGAAAATTGTAATTGACATGTTCTGTTCATGAAGATATAGTATTATTTCAAGGAATGAAAGCAGGTTCACTGTGCACTGGTTACCATGCCAATTTTTATCACTTGCACAGGTCCTGTGAGACAGAAAACTCACACAAATTACAAGAAGCAGATTTATTGCTTAAAGATAGGCAGCAAGGGGAAACAGAAGCCTAGGTTTCATTTTGAGCCAGTTTCTCAAGGCTCAGAAAAGCTTCCCAGCACAGATGGAATCAGTCTGCATGTGTCCCCACTTGCACCACAATGGGAGGACCCCAAAATGCAGCCCACTTTGGGTTTTATGCCCTAGGTGTCACATGACATGCCACACTTAATAAATGAAAATTATTCTGTTTCTAGGTGAGACAAACAGAGACCAGACTGCTCTGGCCAGTTCCCCATAGTCTCAAGATGTTGCATTCCCAGTACATTCTATAGTTATTTTTGAGACCTACTAGTAAGAGGGAGAGAAAATTGGGTCAGTCCACGGCCACTCAGAGAACTATCCTGTAGGAATTGACATTTTTGTAGTCATTCAACATGTCATCATGAGCTTGTCACTGTACTAGATTGTATCAGAACACATATAAAGTAGATATATTTCTTACCTTTGTATTTCTTATAGTATAATAGAAGGCTAATTGGACAAATAAAATATTACTACTAGAAAGTGAAGAAATACACTCTTAAAAAACAGTGTGACTGAATCAACGAGCACAAAGTCAAGTGTTAATGAAAAACTAGCAAGAATAATTGGGCTCTAGGCGACATTCTGTCATTGCTTATGTGTAACCATTGCTAATTTTTCTAACTTCTGAGAGCTATAAATTAGCTATGAAGTAAGAAGGCTGATTTAATTTCCCCAGAGTTTTTTTCAACCACCAAAATATTATGACATTCTAAAAATTATTATTGTTATATATTGATTTTTGTTCAATTGTGTAGCCAACTCCCTAGAGCAATCAGCAATTTTTATTTTTTATTTTTTATTTTTTATTGAGACAGAGTCTTGCTCTGTCACCCAGGCTGGAGTGCAGTGGTGAAATCTCAGCTCACTACAACCTCCACCTCCCAGGTTCAAGTAATCCTCCCTCTTCAGCCTCCCAAGGAGCTGGGACCACAGACATGTGCCACCACACCTGGCTAATTTTTGTATTTTTAGTAGAGACCATGTTTCACTATGTTTGCCACGCTGGTCTCAAACTGTTTACCTCAAGTGATCCACCTGCCTCAGTCACCCAAAGTGCTGGTATTATAGGCATGAGCCACCATGCTTGGCTAATAGTCATGTTTACTGAGGCCAGCATGAATAGGTCTTTAGGAGAAATAAGGTGATTGGGACATTCTGTTAAGTTGGAAATGATGGTAAGTTAACCAAATCAATATGTTATGTAGAAAGTTGGATACATGTGTGTGAAGTGAAACATTAAGGTTTTTGATGGAGAGACCTATGTAAATCTATGTTGTTGCCATATATTTGGCATTAAACCATGTAATTTTTGATATTATATGGAGAGAGGTAAAAAGGAAGAAAGGTTAGGAATGAATGTCAAGACAGGGATAGGAAGTAGAACTAGAGAAGTGACCAGAATCATGATATAAAGCACAGGTGTTCTGTATACCAGAGCCAGAAAGGAGAGACTTTTAAAAGAAGGGAGTAGTCTACCCTATCACGGGTAGCTGAAATACTGAGTAGAAATTGGTCATTTGACAAATATCTACTGCGCTCCTACTATGTACCAGCTACAATTCTAAGCACCTAGAATGTACCAGCGAAGAAATAAAATCTCCCTCCTTTGTGGAACTTTCCTTCTGTTCCTCAAATTGGAGACAAAATAATAAATAATAAAAATGTTAGTGAAATAAATCACCAAGTATTATGGAAGGTGATAAATGCTATGAAAAATAATGTAGAGCAGGTAAGAAATTTGAGAGTACAGCAACCTAACTGAGTGTAGCAAGGGATGAGATCAGAGAGATAATGGTAATTGGCTTTCACTCAGAGTTTGAACAGATTGGTGACATGATATGAGTTGTATTTTGAGAGATTTATTTCTGTAACTTTTTATAAAATCTGCTTTCAGGCAGACAAACGTGGAAGTCTAGTTCCATTTAAAGGCTATTACTATTGTCCACAAGAGAAATGATGGCTTTGACCAAAGTGCATAGGAAAGGCGAAATGTGGATAAGTTTTGAGAGAAGCTCCAACAAGATTTCCACACGAATTGAATGAGAGCACAGGCAAAAAGGGGGAACTCAAGGATAGTGCTAATGTTTTGTTTCATTTTTTTTTTTGGCCTGAGCAACTAGAGTGATGAGATATCATGAACTGATGTATGATAGACTGAGACCGGATCTGGAGACATTCAAGAGTTCAGTTGTGCCTGTGTCATATTTAAGATATTTGTCATTAGAGGCATTGTAGAGAAAGTTGAAAATGTGGATGTAGAGGACTGAAGAAAAAAATATGAGCTGGAGCTATCAATGTAGAAGTTTCTAAGCATATAGATAGTATTTAAAGACTTAAGACTTGGTGTGATTACCTAGAGAATGGGTATAGACATAAAAGATATCTTGGATATTGCAAGAAAAAGTAAAGAATCCATCAAAAGATACTGCTTACTTTGGTTGCATGTGAGGTAGTGCTCATTTATATGTTGAAGAGAGGCTCTCAGAAGTAAGTAACAGGCAAATAGGAAAAGTAATGTTAAATCATAATATACACTATTTTATTTGGTTCTCTTAACAACCCTACTAATGAGTTGTGTAATTATTTTCATTTCAAATCATAAAAATTTGTCCAAGGACACACATTGAATAACTGACTGTCACATGTTACCAAGTTCTTAAATACTAGGCAATATTATAGCTTATACTGCTCTTGTATTGATCTCTCCCTAAAAAATTAAAGAAAATACATAGGGCAGAGAAAAAAGACAACTACAAAATTATGCGCTGATTGGACACTCATATGCATTTAAAACATTCAGTGCATTGTTGCTTGGGAATTTAAAAGGATATTTTATAAATATCTGAACCAAATCTCAGAACTTCTAATCAGCATTTGGGTCTCATTAAGTGCTTTCATTCCTTCATATTCCTTAGGTTGCCATTTGATTATTTTTTGCTAAATGATAGCTTATTTACATCTTTGCTTTTTATACATTCTCTTCTCCTCTAGTGTCTCTTCCATTCTTGATATTAAGCGATTTTCAATACTCTTGCTAAAGTCTCAATTATTTTAATTCTTGCTTATTTCTGTTCTTTCAGCTGTTTTATACATATCTTGCAGTGCATTAAAATAAGTTTTAACATAGACTAGGGAAACAAACAACTAAACAAATAAGCAAAACTAGAGAAGCCAAATAACTGAGTGAGACCAACAGTGAAAAGTAAGATAATATCATTTAACCTTAAGTAAGAAATTTATTAGATGAAAAGGAAAGATTAAAATAAAGTTCTACTAGAAAACAAGTAAATAGAAGGAAACAGAATTTGCTGGTTTAAATAAACCTCTTCTGAATTAATTACTGATCAAAGTATTTTTGATTATGTTTATCTGTCAGCTTAATTCTTGAGAAATGTTTTTTAAGCAGAAATCTTACAGGGATACATTACAAATCTAATGCTAAATTTTATTCTATGATGATTGTATTTTTCATCCAACATAGCAGTATTTTGAATATCATTCATATGTTATTAAAATGAATATATGACACGTTTATGGCACTAACAATTTATCATATAATTAGGATTACATATGTAAACACTTCTTGCAGTGCAAGAATACTGTGGATTGAAAAATGTTAGTGTCTTTCCTCCCTCAGAAATATTATGTATAATATGTTTTGTGGTTTTCAGCCTATTAAGGGAGTACATTGGTGATTTTTATTCTCACTCACTCATTGAAATAAGTAAACATAAATAAAAACTTGTTCTCTATTAGCTCTCTATTGAAATGAATTATTGTGAGTAGGCACTGAATATCTTTGCCTGCTTAGAAAGACTCTAATTCAGCCCATTAATAATAAGGCTTCCAAATGAAGCAGTCCACTTTTTGTTTTCTATCAGAAGACACAGAATCAGAGCATTCTTTCTGGTAAAATCTGTGCTGTAATGGTGGTTTTTTGGGAGTTCTGATGACAGGAATAGTCTTATGGTCCACATTTTGGGATCATGAGAGTCACTCAGTAACATTTTCTTTAGAATGTCAATAAAAATTGTAGACTGCTGACTGGGAGGAGATGGCAAGTTGAGAAATCGACAGTGTTTTTAGACGTCTTTCTCCTCCTAAGATTTCCACATTTACCTCCTGGAATCTTATTGCCAGCTAATGCCACCTTGTTTCTCATCTAAAATAATTTTAGTTAAGCAAAAAAAAAAAAAAAAAAGAAAGAAAAAAAAAGTGCCCTCTCCTCACAAGCAATATTTCAACCTGATTAACAATGAACTTTATTATTATACATTAGTGACTTCAGTATCCACATAGGTGATCATATTATAAACAGGCACTGAGAATTTGATGTCTATAACAACCACAATCTTATTCTTTATATCTATTTAGAAAATCACACATTGTAAGAACACCTAAGACCTTGATATTTCCCAGAAATATACCTCTGAAATATTATGTTTCAAATGCTGAGTTGTGCCTGTAGTTTTTCTACACTTACCTCCCTCATCATCTTCAATTGAACTACCTGGCTTTTTGACATTACGGTGTTCTATTTCACATCTACCAGTTCCTTCTCTGTTATGTCTAACATGACATTGTTTTGTTCCCAATTTGGCTTATAGTGTACTATTTTAAAGAAAAAAAATCCACATAAGTAATTTAATGATATTCTTCGAACTGTAACTGCATTATCAATGTAAAATAGAAGCTAAAATGAAATTTTAATAAATAACAAAAGGATATTTAAAAGTTAGTTGGGTGAAACATATTTGACAAGAAGAAGGGTGTAGGCTGAGAAATGAAAACGTGATAAGGCTACCAAAAAATGTAACACCAAGGTTAAAATCTGTTTTAGAAAAATAACATGTAAGTCAATACTGTAGGACATGAAATAAATGATAGGGTAAAATAAGAAATTGCAAAGCTCTACAGATGTGTTAGGTATAAGATTTTCCACATGGGAGTGACATGCCTGAATATTCTAATTTTGTAATTAAATTCTTTTAGATCCCGATCAATTCTCTCAGATTTTTCACTGTAACTGTTTGTGACTGTATAAAGGGAATTCTTGATCATTTTCATAAGTCTATATTCATCGAGCACTGTAATATTTAGTGGAGTTTATTCTGATCCAGAGTCACTGCTAATCAATCATAGTGTAATTTTTCACCAATAAAAATAGGACATTAATATGTGTTTAATAAAGAACATAATTATCTTACCACTCCCTAAATAATTACCATTCGAAATCTCACCAGGCATAGGTAATCACTGCCAAAATTGTGTCTGCATTTGTTTTCCCAAGCCAAATTACCATTCAGCTTCAGGATTAGGCAAATGTAAGTAAACAAAGTAGACATTGTTTTTTCTTTCAAAAAACCACAATTTAGTTGTATATGTTTGGATACCACTGAAAGTAGTTTTTTAAAAGATTTGTTTGTATTTCTGTATTGAAATTGAGAGGTATTACAGAGATGTTTTCCTTAAAGTGCATTAAAGCACTTTATTAAAACTTTAACAATCTGGGACAATATTTTAGTGTCAAACAGAGACAGAGAGAGACAATGATCTCAAAGAAGAAGAAGAAAGATTACTAAAACAGACATTCACATTAAAAATAAATTTCAAATTGAATAAGTATTTAATAATGGTAATTAAGCAATTAGTCAACACTTTAAAGATAAATCTCTGGTAAAAATCTATTTCAGCATATGACTTACAATGAATGTTAAATGACAAAAAAAATTAAAATTTAGTTGCAAAGGAAAACTTGTTTCTGGCAGTCCATTTCATTTTGTTTTGGTAAGGGTTCCCTGACTTTCTTTGAGTAAATTCAAAGAAACTTGAATAAATTGGGTGAAAAAATCCATCCCTAGATTCAGAGGAATTGAATGTACAACCTGAACGTTAAAAAACATCACATTTTGTTTCTTGACCTCACAGTGTTTATCCCATGAGGGGTGAATGTATGATGTAATTTGGACATACGTGTCTAGATAACGACAGGCTTTTCTTCTTGCAACAGGGAATGAGAAATAATTTTAAAATGAAGCAATACAAATGACTCGACACAACACAAATATTATGTCTGATCTCATTAGTAAACAAATATATATATATATATTTATATCTATCTATCTGTATATATTTAAAGGCCAAATAGCTGAAGGTGTCTTTCCTTTTACATACCTAACTTTAAGAGATAGATTACAGAAGGCAGTAGGATGTACAGCCACAGAAGTAACTCTATTTCTCTCTATCAACCTAAGGGCTCCTTCCATCCAGCACATCAGAACAACAGTAAATGTTTCTCATATGCTGATCTCTGCTATAGCAGTATACCAACCCTAGGGCTCTGCTACGCTTTATCCACGCTAAACCATAAGGGATGACTATAGTTTTGCTTCAAGTGTGTCTGTTTTTCCATGTTTTCTTTTCTTTCTCTATTTTATATGCGTGACCATTTCAAGGTTTTTTATTTTATTTTACTTTAACTTCTAGGGTACATGTGCACAACGTGCAGGTTTGTTATATATGTATACACGTGCCATGTTGGTGTGCTGCACCCATTAACTCGTCATTTACATTAGGTATATCTCCTAATGCTATCCCTCCCCACTCCCCCACCCCACAACAGGCCCCGATGTGTGATGTTCCCCACCCTGTGTCCTAGTGTTCTCATTGTTCACTTCCCACCTATGAGTGAGAACATGTGGTGTTTGGTTTTTTGTCCTTGTGATAGTTTGCTGAGAATGATGGTTTCCAGCTTCATCCATGTCCCTACAAAGGACATGAACTCATCCTTTTTTATGGCTGCATAGTATCCATGGTATTTATGTGCCAGATTTTCTTAATCCAGTCTATCATTAATAGACATTTGGGTTGGTTCCAAGTCTTTGCTATTGTGAATAGTGCCACAGTAAACATACGTGTGCATGTGTCTTTATAGCAGCATGATTTATAATGCTTTGGGTATATAACCAGTAATGGGATGGCTGGGTCAAATGGTATTTCTAGTTCTAGATCCTTGAGGAATCACCACACTGTCTTCCACAATGGTTCAACTAGTTTACACTCCCACCAACAGTATAAAAGTGTTCCTATTTCTCCACATCCTCTCCAGCACCTGTTGTTTCCTGACTTTTTAATGATTGCCATTCTAACTGGTGTGAGATGGTATCTCATTGTGGTTTTGATTTGCATTTATCTGATGGCCAGTGATGATGAGCATTTTTTCATGTGTCTGTTGGCTGCATAAATGTCTTCTTCTGAGAAGTGTCTGTTCATATTCTTTGCCCACTTTTTGATGGGGTTGTTTGTTTTTTCTTGTAAATTTGTTTGAGTTATTTATAGATTCTGGATATTAGCCCTTTGTCAGATGAGCAGATTGCAAAAATTTTCTCCCATTCTGTAGATTGCCTGTTCACTCTGCTGGTAGTTTCCTTTGCCGTGCAGAAGCTCTTTAGTTTAATTAGATCCCATTTATCAATTTTGGCTTTTGTTGCCATTGCTTTTAGTGTTTTAGACATGAAGTCCTTGTCCATGCCTATGTCCTGAATGGTATTGCCTAGGTTTTCTTCTAGGGTTTTATGGTTTTAGGTCTAACATCTAAGTCTTTAATCCATCTTGAATTAATTTTTATATAAGGTGTAAGGAAGGGATCCGGTTTCAGCTTTCTACATATGGCTAGCCAGTTTTCCCAGCACCATTTATGAAATAGGGAATCCTTTCCCCATTGCTTGTTTTTCTCAGGTTTGTCAAAGATCAGATGGTTGTAGATGTTTTGTATTATTTCTGAGGCCTCTGTTCTGTTCCATTGGTCTATATCTCTGTTTTGGTATCAGTACCATGCTGTTTTGGTTACTGTAGCCTTGTAGTATAGTTTGAAGTCAGGTGGTGTGATGCCTCCAGCTTTGTTCTTTTGGCTTAGGATTGTCTTGGCAATGTGGGCTCTTTTTTGGTTCCATATGAGCTTTAAAGTAGTTTTTTCCAGTTCTGTGAAGAAAGTCATTGATAGCTTAATGGGGATGGCATTGAATCTATAAATTACCTTGGTCAGTATGGCCATTTTCACGATATTGATTCTTCCTATCCATGAGCATGGAATGTTCTTCCATTTGTTTGTGTCCTCTTTTATTTCTTTGAGCAGTGTTTTGTAGTTCTCCTTGAAGAGGTCCTTCACGTCCCTTGTAAGTTGGATTTCTAGGTGTTTTATTCTCTTTTTAGCAATTGCGAATGGGAGTTCACTCATGATTTGTCTCTGTCTGTTATTGGTGTATAAGAATGCTTGTGATTTTTGCACAAGCATCTCGCTCCGTCGCCCAGGCTGGAGTGCAGTGGCGGGATCTCAGTTCACTGCAAGCTCTGCCTCCTGGGTTCACACCATTCTCCCTCCTCAGCCTCCCGAGTAGCTGGGACTACAGATATGTGCCACCATGCCCTGCTAATTTTTTGTATTTTTAGTGGAGGCAGGGTTTCACCATGTTAGCCAGGCTGGTCTTGATCATTGACCTCGTGATCTGCCCACCTCAGCCTCCCAAAGTGCTGGGATTACAGGTGTGAGCCACCACGCCTGGTCTCGTTTCAAGTTTTATATCCACAGCTCTTATTAATACTCTTCAAATTCTCTTGTTTGCCCATCTTTATCTTTAATTATGTGTTTAACAATATCGAATGTATACTTTGTACTTTGAACTATATGAATCATATGTTATTTGTTTATACCATTTAAAGTTGTTTATTATATTTATTTGCAAACCTATATTTTTGAATGTTTTGAGGTTCTATGTAAAACTTATTCAGAACTCCCAAATAACAACACTGTTCTTAATACAGATGTGTTAACAAATAACCAAATAATAAATATGATAAAATTCTAACTGAATGGGGAAAATCATTACCATAGGGATTTAGCATATTTATTCTTTGACTTCCTAAACTAATCTCAACAGAGAAAACTGGAATTTCTTAGCAGGCACATTTTCTTGAGTCATTCTTTGTTTTTTTTGACAGAATCTAAGGCTGGAGTGCAGTAGTGGGATCTCAGTTCACTGCAACCTCCACCTCCCTGGTTCAAGCATTTCAGTAGCTGGGATTACAGGTGTACACCACCATGACTGGCTAATTTTTTTTTGTATTTTTAGTAGAGACAGAGTTTCACCATGCTGGCCAGAGTGGTTTCAAATTCCTGACCTTAGGCAATCTGCCTGCTTTGCCTGCAAAAGTGCTGGGATTACAGGCATGAGCCACTGTGCCCGGCCTCCTGAGTCATTCTTGCAAGGAATTTTACTTGGATAAAAAAGGTCCCTAACAGATAGTGGAAACCCAGATTTTTCTATTTTGCTTTGTTTTAATGAATGTAGCTATATATTGAAGAATGAATAAGTGGAAAAGAAAAGAAGGAAGACATGAAATGAAAGGAAATTTGACAATAGTATGATACGTTGAAAGACCTGAGAAAAGTATGGCAAGAAAAGCTTATTATTTTGGGCACATAGAAAGCAATTAAGAAAATGTTTACGTGGAAATATTGTTAGTTGCCTCAAAATGGTGTGTATCTTTTTTTTTTTTTTTCTAAGTAATAAACTTGAGACATCTTTTTCTGCTTATAAGAAAGACTACATTTCTGCTTGGCCTAGCAACAAAGTCTGGTCAATCTACTGAGGTGGAAATATCACATTGCAGCTTCTGGTAAGCTCCTTGTCAAAGATAAATCCTAATGGTCAAAGTTAAACAGGCAAAATACCTTATTCAGAACAGTTGCAATAGAGGAGAGAAGTTGAACTCAACTCTGGTTAATCCAAATGGTGGGTGGAGAGTGTTAAGCCCTGGGATGGATAGTAGAAAAGTACTATTCATCCCAGTAATGGAGGAGAGGACATTAGGTAGGGTAGGCTCATCAGTGGGATGCATTGAGCATGTTGAGTTATTCCAGAGTTTGCTAATTTTATCCTCTGTTATTAGACCACCTGTGTTTCATAGTTGGTGCCCATCAAAGTTAGGTTCCTATCCTTTCATGAAAACTGATAGTGACTCTATTTCTCTTGATAATTTCACTCGAAAAGGATAGCTCCTAGGCCTTGAGAAAGACATTCTTGGGTTATAAAACTGGGCAATAGGCTGAGTGAAGGTTTATATATATTTGAAAGGGGCAAGGGAAATATTTTGCAATTACAAGTTTTCTAAAGTAAATACTCTAATAAAAGGGAGGCTAGAGAGGCTAGAGGCCTGTATTAGTTCGTTGTCACACTGCTATGAAGAAGTATTTGAGATTGGTTAATTTAGAAAGGAAAGAGGTTTAATTGACTTACAATTCCTCATCGCTGGGGAAGCATCAGGAAACTTATAAACATGGCAGAAAGCAAAGCAGAAGCAGGCACCTTCTTCACAGGATGGCAGGACAGGGTGAGGGCAAGCAGGGGAAATGCCAGATGCTTATAAAAACATCAAATCTCTTGAGACTCACTCACTATCATGAGAACAGCATGGGAGAAATCACCCCATGATTAATTGCCTCCACCTGGTGGCATCCTTGACACATGGAGATTACAATGTAAGATGAGATTTTGGATGGGGACACAACCAAACCATATTCAGGGCCTATAGTCAGAAAGAAACTTGTCTCAATTTTAGTCAAGTTGAGCAAATTGTGAAAGTAGTCTTGATGGCATTTAACAAATTAATAAAAAAGATACATGAATATATGTGACTTTTGGCCTTTATTCTTTTCCTGATTCTTAATAACTGGAATGTGGAATACTCTTTGGACTATAAGAATATGGGCTATATTTTGGGTTTACAAGAGATTCTAGGTCTGTGAGGGCTTTTTAGAGAAAAGTATGCCATATTTGTCCTGAAATGCACACCCCCAGATATTCTGAGTGTTTAAACTATTAGGGGAATTTAATATCCCTTACTGGCAGCTGAATATAATCCTAACTGGTAGTGCTTACTTGTTAAATAAAAATGAATCCAAATAGATTCCAAAATAATATCTCTCACCTTCAGCATGAGGACTAAGCTCTGATTTTTTATCTTGCCCAAATTCCTACCTAAGGGGTCTGGGGAATTGTGCCCTACAAACCATGGATTCTTATCAGATGGGTTTTATTTGACCCTGTATATTGTGATTTGCCTTTCAATCTGACTCTGGCATAGCAAGATAAGAAAAAAATATTTAACTTCAAAATATATTTCCTCTCCAAGTCTTGAAATTGCCCTGCTGTTGTGGGAAGTCAGGGACCCTGAACAGAGGGACTGGCTGGAGCTGTGGCAGAAGAAGCATAAATTGTGAAGATTTCATGGACATTTATCACCTCCCTAATAATACTCTTATAATTTCTTATGACTGTCTTACTTTAATCTCTTAATCCTCTTATCTTCATAAGCTGAGGATGTACATCCCCTCAGGACCCTGTGATGATTGCATTAACTGTACAAATTGATGGTAAAACATGTGTGTTTGAACAATATAATATGAAATCAGTGCACCTTGAAAATGAACAGAATAACAGCGATTTTAGGGAGCAAGGGAAGATAACCATAAGGTCTGACTGCCTGCAGGGTCGGGCAAAAAGAGCCATATTTTTCTTCTTGAAGAGAGCCTATAAGTAGGAGAGATATCGCCAAATTCTTTTCCTAGCAAGGAATATTAAGACCCTAGGAAAAGAATTGCATTCCTGGGGGGAGGTCTATAAACGGCCGATCTGGGAGTGTCTGTCTTATGCGGTTGAGATAAGGACTGAAAAACACCCTGGTCTCCTGCAGTACCCTCAGGCTTATTAGAGTGGAAAAAAAAAAACACTCCCTGGTAAATTTGAGGTCAGACCAATTCTCTGCTCTTGAACCCTGTTTTCTGTTGTTTAAGATGTTTGTCAAGACAATATGTGCACAGCTGAACATAGACCCTTATCAGAAGTTTTTGATTTTGCCCTTTGCCTTGTGATCTTTGCTTTGCCCTTTGCCTTGTGATCTTTATTGGCCTCAGAAGCATGTGATCTTTGTTCTCCTTTTTGCCCTTTGAAGCATGTGATCTTTGTGACCTACTCCCTGTTCGTACACCCCCTCCCCTTTTGAAGTCCTTAATAAAAACCTGCTGGTTTTGTGGCTCAGGTGGGCATCACGGACCTACCAATATGTGATGTCACCCCTGGCAGCCCAGCTGTAAAATTCCTGTCTTTGTACTCTTTCTCTTTATTTCTCAGACCGGCCGACACTTAGGGAAAATAGAAAGAACCTATGTTGAAATATTGGGGGCAGGTTCCCCTAATACCCTGCAAAGTCTCTTGTGGGAAAAATCCACATTCTATAGAGAATCTCCTTTCTCCTGTGTTTTCCTTCCTTTATTTCCAGATCTAGGAGACAATTAACTAAGAGCCAGGCACCCTTTTAGGACCCATAAGAAACATTTTACAACCTGCTCTCTCTCTCTGTCTGCTGAGAGATTCCTTTGCACAATAAAACTTGGTCCC
This sequence comes from Pongo pygmaeus, assembly GCF_028885625.2. Lineage (NCBI taxonomy): Eukaryota > Metazoa > Chordata > Mammalia > Primates > Hominidae > Pongo > Pongo pygmaeus. The sequence continues at coordinate 78,925,197 of NC_072387.2, forward strand.
CACAATCCTTTATCTTAACCTGAACATTCTTTTCCATTAATCCCAGGTCTTCAGATAAACTCAATCAGAAAATGTTTAAATTTATCTACAGTCTGGAAGCCCCTGCTTTGAGTTGTCCCACCTTTCTGAACCAAACAAATGTACTTATTAGATGTATTTGATTGATGTCTCATGCCCCCCTAAAATATATAAAACCAAGCTGTACCCTGACCACCTTGGACACAAGGTTCTCAGGATCTCCTGAGGGCTGTGTCACTGGCCATGGTGACTAGTATTTGGCTCAGAATAAATCTCTTCTAACGTTTTATAGAGTTTGTCTCTTTTCATTGGCAACCAACACATGAATTGCCTTTTGAAATCTCTCTATATTTGTTAATTCTGTATTCACATTCATTATGTCATCTATATATTTTGTTATATATACACACACATATGTATTTGTGTGTAAATCCTTTTCCAGCTTGATTCAAAGCTGGATCTTATATTTGTATGCCCCTTAGGGAATTACATTGTAACTACCTATTAGTGATATTTGTTTGAATAATTATCTCTATTTTAGTAACATCTATCAGAATTGTGCAGAATTTCTAATATAATATTTTGTGTGTGTTGGATTACATCAGAAAAGATAGGAGTTTGTGAATAATTGATTGTTTTCTACATATTATGTTAAACAGTAAAACCAAAAGATAGCAGCTAGCATGGAAGAGTGAAGTGCAATATCTCTTGCTAAGTGGCTTGATTACTAATTGATTTGGAATAATACTGAAGTAAAAGGCAAAAAGCATACAGGGGAACTTTTTTCATCCTTTAGAAACCTTTGAAGATATCAGTCTTTTCTGTGCTTCTTTGTTCAAATAAAATTTTAGCTACTTCAGCTTATAGAGAAACTCAAGGTAAAAAGTAATGACCTTTCAAGCTTGAGCAAACAGGAAATTTTCTCATTTTTGTTACGGATATTTTATTGAGACCTTTATAACCAAGATAAATAATGTAAAAGCTTAGTGAAGAAATGTGGTCCACAATAAATATTAAACAACAAGATAATAATGATAATGATTTTTTCATTGAAGACAGCTTTTGAATTTTTGATTCAAACTATTAGCTTTGGGGCTTAATAGAGTATTGATTGTACACAAGGGCTCTAAATAACAATGAAGTTATCCTCACAAATGAAAATAATCACGTGAAAGAGCTTCTAATTAAAGTTGTAATTTATTAGCATAAAATAAATTTTATTGCTATAGTTTATGACCACTATAGCTGAATAAATAACTCTGATTGTGATCAATAAGTATTGACTAATAGAACAGAGTTGGCTGTAGTCTATTCCAAGCATGCAAGCCGGGACACATTTGTAAACACTAAAATTGTCTTTCTTTAAGTAATTCATTGTGTTAACAAAAATGAAATATACATACAATTAAAAAAAATTAACACTTTTTCCCCTAAAGGGTTAAATTATTTAAATGTTTGAATACATTTGCTTATCCCAAAGTCAATCTGCATATTTGAATAGGTTTAGAAAAGTGGGGAGCCTGTGCTTGAAAAGAGATATCTCAAAAGAGAAAGCACTTTTTTTTTTTTGGAGACGGAGTCTCGCTTTTTTGCCCAGGCTGGAGAGCAGTGGCACAATCTCGGCTCACTGCAAGCTCTGCCTCCCAGGTTCATGCCATTCTCCTGCCTCAGCCTCCTGAGTATCTGGGACTACAGGCGCCCGCCACTGCACCCAGCTAATTTTTTTGTATTTTTAGTAGACACGGGGTTTTACCATGTGTTAGCCAGGATGGTCTCAATCTCCTGACCTTGTGATCTGCCCACCTCGGCCTCCCAAAGTGCTGGAATTACAGGCATAAGCCACCGTGCCCAGCCGAAAGCACATTTTAAACATGCTCTTATTGGATAATGAAAAGAAAAATCAGCCATTTCCTTTTGCAAGGTATCATCAGAGTTGAGACAATCACCTTTGTGTTCAATCTTAGTTTAGGATTTATGTATTTACCTGTGAGAGTGAAGACTGTTCAAATTATATTCATATTGCTAATTTTATCCAAAAATATTTATTGAGTGCTTCTTATGTGCTGGGCATTGTTCTATGTGTTGAGGGCCTTATGTGTATTACTATCTTAAGAATAACTCAGGGCTAAGTAGAAAGTGGAGAATATAGTTTTGACCTCTAATAAACCAGGTTTTAAATATCAGGACTGCTGTAAACACTTCATCTGTTATTTAACTTTGGTTTTTCTGTTTCTTCTTATGCAAGTTTAAAATAATAACTAATTTGTTGGGTTGTTGTAGTGTATAAATTAGATGACGATATGAAAAGTACTGGTACGTTATAGACTACAAGGGATGGTTGCTTACCATAATTAAATAATAAGTAATCATTGTAAACAGTTATAAGCATTCACAAATACATTATTGGTGGTTGAGATTTCAAATGATCAAAATATGTGAAGATCCATCTTTATGGTTCTTGTTTCATTTTGATACAAAACTTGAGCCACATCCAACATTCATAAAATTTTCATATATTATATCTCATATGTGATGTGTTCACCAGCATTTCCTAATAAGATTCTTTATGGTAGCTTCTGGACATTGCCACTTGTAAACAACTCTATGCAGCCTAATCCCCAGAAATCCATCTAATTTTGGGGAAACTATTTTTGCTTCCAGTGAGTATCACTGCATTACCTAGGCTTTAAAACTACTCTAAATAATACCAATGCACTTCTTTTTTACTTTTGATGGCTGATTTTTTTTTTCCAGCTACTAGTGCCTACTATTGGAATCCTTAGGATGTCAAAAGTTCTGTGGTGGGTCTGTGGTTAAATTGAAGAGAATGCCACTTCGCATTTAGGCTGTCTTCTATGAGAGAAAAATCAACATCTTGTACCTCAAAATTTTAGCTTTAAGGGAATAAGTTCTTTCTAGTCACAATTACAGTCCTTAGGTGAAATTCACACACGATTTTCTAAATCTCTGTTATAAACAACTTACCTGGCTTCTCATATAATATTTTTTATTATTTTTATTTTATTCTCTAATTTTATCAGTTGTATATTTTGAATGGCATTGTTTCTTGAGGCTATGAGTGTTATGCAATATAAGATAACTAGCATTATTTAAAATGCAATATTGGAATTATGAGTAGATCTCCTTTCAAGATGGCCATGATTAGTACTCTATATTAATAATTCTTTACATCTACATTTTGTTCAATCAGAAAATTTCAAAATCACATTGCATTAGTTTTCTAAACCCAGAACCATTTTTATGGAATTTTAGAAAAACATTCTGAACATTTCTTTCTAATATACTAATTATAAATAGTTAATAAAGCAAACATAATATTAGAATTGAATTGAAGATCATGGAGTAAATAGCACATTATATTCTCTACTTAATAGATTATCCTACAGTTTCAAAGCCTTTTAAACCATTTTAACCACTGTGAAGTAACTTTGTACATTCTAGCACCTGCCCTTATTTCCCACCTTGTCTCTGAACCTTTTTTTCTTTAGCCTTTATCAGTGAGTAAATGTCTACTTTGCCCCTTGCACAGTATTTGTATGACATACGAACTTCCATCTTGGGACAAATAACATTTAAGTATATTTCAGTTTTATTCTAGCCCAGTTCTTCTCACTATTAAGCTCTTTGAGGATAAAACTTTGTTTTATTTTTCTTTGTAGGTCCAGAGCTTAGCATTGTGCTTTGCTAGGCAAGCATTAAATTTGTATTTAATAGTAGATGAGTAAATAAAATTTTAAAAAATCAGTGAATGTCTATTATATATTGAAATCTTCTGAACATATTTATATAAGAATATTATAAAGTACTATGTGATATATGACTATATTATTTGTACAATGTATATACACATACATACAATGCTTGCTTTTTTACAAAATATTTTATATCCTATGCTACAACTTGCTGTTTGTACTCAACATAATATTATAGACATTCTTTTGCATGAAAGAAGTAGTACTCTATTATTTTTAGTGACTGTATAATATCCCACAATGCAGTATATTAATTTCTTTATTCCTCTATTAATGGATTACTTACAAATTCAATATTAATAATGCTGCATTAATATAGTATGCATTTCCAAAGACTATATTTTAATAGAAATTATTGAGTCAGAGGTGTGTAAATTATATTTGTATTTTTGCTGCCAAATCAAACACCAAATATTTGTTCAATAGTTTCCAGTCTTTTAAAATATATACAAATGTATGTTTGTATATATGTAGATAGATGATAGATGATGGCTAGGTAGATAGGTAGATTGACATAAAAAGGGAGAAGACAAAGGAAGAAAATGAAAGGGAGAGGAAGGGAGGGAGGAAAAAAGGAAAGAAGGAAAGAGAGAAGGAAGGGTATCTTTGAATATATCTGTATATATATGTGGGTGTGTCTGTATATATGAATATATATATTTTAAGAAAATGAAATTTATAAAGTGTTCAAATAATTTTAAAAAATTCTTAAAAAGGTGGAAATCTTTATTAGTCAGTTAGGATTTAGAGAAAGATTAATAATAAGAGATGTCTTTTGAACATGTTACTTTGCAAGAAAAAATTATGACCTTTACCATTTTCTGTCTTCTTCAATTTTTATCTCTACCTTCCTTTTTAAATTCCCCTTCTTCCATGTCCTCTTTTAACACACAAATATCAGCCTCTAAGGAATCAGGGCACTGAGCAGACATCTTAGCTGGCATTCCCAATGCCCAAGGAAGTGGGGTGCTGAGAGGGAGGGGAGGCAGACTGGTTGCTTTGTGGGTGTCGGATGCCTGAGAAAGAAGGATCATGATTGGGAGGGTTTGAATGGCAAAAGTCTACTGGGCTTCTTAGGAATCTGACCCATTTATCATTAGAGCAAGTCACAGACAATGTTAAAAGTGGGTGAAACAAGAAAGAGTAACATGGGATATTGTAATTGTTATGGTGATAACCACCAGAAGAAATAGCTTATGTAGTATGCATCCTTCTAGATTGTGGAACTAGATGTCAAGAATAGATGGCTTTGGTGAGAATTATTTTAGAAATACTTGAGTTTTTAAACAATATTTGCATATTATTAAATACATTTTACATTATAAAAAGAGCATATAGATCTTTAATATATTTTGGAACTATATTTATTAGATATATTTTATTTTTAATTTGAGGGCTGTGATAGTTTTATGTGTTAACTTGTCTATTCTACAGAACCCAGTTGTGTGGACAAAAACCAGGCTAGACATTGCTGTGAAGACATTTTCAAGAGGCAATTAACATTTAAAACCAGTTGACTTTAAGTAAAGCCAATTACTCTTCATATTGTGAGCAGGCCTCATCCAGTCAGTTTAAGGCCTTAAGAGCAAAAACTGAATTCCCTTTGGAAATAAGGGATTCTGCCTTACAGCTATAACATAGAAAGCCCAGGTAAGTGTCCAGCCTGCTGTCCTGCCCTATGGATTTCAGATTCAAGACTGCAATATCAACTCTTACATAAATTTTCAGCTTGATCTCCTATAGATTTCAAACTTGCCAGCCAACACAATTGTCTGAGTCAATTCCTTAAAATCTCTTTTTCCTTTCTCTCTCTCTCTCTCAGAAGACACAGAAACACACACACACACACACACACACACACACACACACACACACACACACACATTCTGTAATATGCTTTGTATCTCTGGATAATGCTGACTGAAACAAAGGCCTAAATGTTTAAACAGAGGGCCTTCCAAGATGGCCAAATAGGAACAGCTCCAGTCTGCAGCTCCCAGCATGATCAATGCAGAAGACGAGTGATTTCTGCATTTCCAACTGAGGTACCTGGTTCATCTCATTGGGACTGGTTGGAGAGTGGGTGCAGCCCAGCCAAGGGAAGCCATCACAGATTACCTGGAAAAATGAGACACTGCTGCCCAAATACTATGCTGTTCCCAAGGTCTTAGCAACCAGCAGACAAGGTGCTTCTCACCAGTGCCTGGCTTGGCGGCTCCCACACCCACGAAGCCTTGCTCACTGCTAGCGCAGCATTCTGAGATTGATCTGCGAGAAGGCAGCCTGGCTGGGGGATGGGCATCTGCCATTGCTGAGGCTTGAGTAGGTAAACAAAGCGTCCAGGAAGCTCGAACTGGGTGGAGCCCATCACAGCTCAACAAGGCCTACTGCCTCTAGATGCCATCTCTGTGGGCAGGGCATAGCTGAAAGAAAGGCAGCAGACAACTTCTTCAGACTTAAATGTCCCTGTCTGACAGCTCTGAAGGGAGCAGTGGTTCTCCCAGCATGGCATTTGAGTGCTGAGAATGGTCAAACTGCCTCCCCAAGTGGGTCCCTGACCCCTGTGTAGCCTAATCGGGAGACACCTCCCAGTAGGGGCCCACAGACACCTCATATAGGCTACCCCTCTGGAATGAAGCTTCCAGAGGAAGGATCAGGCAGCAATATTTGCTGTTCTGCAGCCTCCGCTGGTTATACCCAGGCAAACAGGGTGTGGAGTGGAACTCCAGCAAACTCCAACAGACCTGCAGCTGAGGGACCTGACTGTTAGAAGGAAAACTAACAGAAAGGAATAGCATCAACATCAACAAAAAGGTAATCTACACCAAAACCCCATCTGTAGGTCACCAACATCAAAGACCAAAGGTAGATAAAACCACAAAGATGAGGAGAAACCAGAGCAGAACAGCTAAAAATTCTAAAAATTAGAGTACCTTTTCTCCTCCAAAGGATCACAACTCCTCACCAGCAATGGAACAAAGCTGGATGGAGAATGACTTTGATGAGTTGACAGAAGTAGGCTTCAGAAGGTCAGTGATAACAAAATTCTCTGAGCTAAAGGAGGATGTTCAAACCCATTGCAAGGAAGCTAAAAACCCTGAAAAAAAATTTAGACAAATGGCTAATTAGAATAAACAGTGTAGAGAAGACCTTAAATGACCTGATGGAGCTGAAAACCATGGCACAAGAACTCTGTGACGCTTGCATAAGCTTCAATAGCTGATTCGATCAAGTGGAAGAAAGAGTATCCGTGATTGAAGATCAAATTAATGAAATAAAGGAAGAAAACAAGGTTAGAGAAAAAAGAGTAAAAAGAAACGAACAAAGCCTCCAAGAAATATGGGACTATGTGAAAAGACCAAATCTACATTTGATTGGTGTACCTGAAAGTGATGGGGAGAATGCAACCAAGTTGGAAAACACTCTTCAGGATATTATCCAGGAGAACTTCACCAGCATAGCAAGGTGGCCAACATTCAAATTCAGGAAATACAAAGAATACCGCAAAGATAATCCTCGAGAAGAGCAACCCCAAGACACATAATTGTTGGATTCACCAAAGTTGAAATGAGGGAAAAAATGTTAACGGCAGCCAGAGAGAAAGGTTGAGTTACCCACAAAGGGAAGCCCAATAAACTATCAGCAGATCTCTCAGCAGAAACCCTGCAAGCCAGAAGAGAGTGGGGGCCAATATTCAACATTCTTAAAGAAAATAATTTTCAACCCAGAATTTCATATCCAGCCAAATTAAGCTTCATAAGTGAAGGAGAAATACAGTCCTTTACAGACAAGCAAATGCTGAGAGATTTTGTCACCACCAGGCCTGCCTAACAAGAGCTCCTGAAGGAATGACTAAACATGGAAAGAAACAACCGGTACCAGCCACTGCAAAAACAGGCCAAATTGTAAAGACCATCGAGGCTATGAAGAAACTGAATCAATTAGTGGGCAAAATAACCAGCAAACATCAAAATGACAGGATCAAATTCACACACAACAATATTAACCTTAAATATAAACGGGCTAGATGATCCAGTTAAAAGACACAGACTGGCAAATTAGATAGAGTCAAGACCCATCAGTGTGCTGTATTCAGGAGAGCCATCTCAAGTGCAAAGACGCACATAGGCTCAAAATAAAGGGATGGAGGGAGATACACCCAGCAAATGGAAAGAAAAAAAAAAGGCAGGGGTTGCAATCCTAGTCTCTGATAAAACAGACTTTAAACCAACAAAGATCAAAAGAGACAAAGAAGGCCATTACATAGTGGTAAAGGGATCAATTCAACAAGAAGAGCTAACTATCCTAAATATATGTGCACCAAACACAGTAGCATCCAGATTCATAAAACAAGTCTTTAGAGAGCTACAAAGAGACTAAGACTCCCACACAATAATAATGTGAGACTTTAACACCCCACTGTCAAAATTAGACAGATCAACAAGACAGAAGGTTAACAAGGATATCCGGGACCTGAACTCAGCTCTGCAACAAGCAGACCTAATAGACATTCACAGAACTCTCCACCCCAAATCAACAGCATATACTTTATTCTCAACACCAAATTGCACTCATTCTAAAACTGACCACATAATTGGAAGTAAATCATCCCTCAGCAAATGTAAAAGAACAAAAATCACAACAAACTGTCTCTCAGACCATGTGCAATCAAATTAGAACTCAGGATTAAGAAACTCACTCAAAACCCCACAACTGCATGGAAACTGAACAACTTTCCACTGAATGACTACTGGGTAAATAACAAAATGAAGGCAGAAATAAAGTTGTTCTTTGAAACCAATGAGAACAAAAACACAATGTACCAGAATCTCTGGGACACATTTAAAGCAGTGTGTAGAGGGAAATTTATAGCCCACAAGAGAAAGCAGGAAAGATCTAAAATTGACACCCTGACATCACAATTAAAAGAACTAGAGAAGCAAGAGCAAACAAATTCAAAAGCTAGCAGAAGGCAAAAAATAACTAAGATCAGAGCAGAACTGAAAGAAATAGAGACACAAAAAAAACCTTCAAAAATCAATGAATCTAGGAGCTGTTTTTTGAAAAGATCAACAAAATTGATAGACCACTAGCAAGACTAATAAAGAAGAAAAGAGAGAAGAATCAAATAGATGCAATAAGAAATGATAAAGGGGATATCACCACTGATCCCACAGAAATACAAACTACCATCAGAGAATACTACAAACAACTCTATGCAAATAAACTAGAAAATCTAGAAGAAATGGATAAATTCCTGGACACATACACCCTCTCAGGACTAAGCCAGGAAGAAGTTGAGTCTCTGAATAGACCAATAACAGGCTCTGAAATTGAGACAATAATTAATAGCCTGCCAACCCAAAAAAGTCCAGGACCAGATGGATTCCCAGCCAAATTCTACCAGAGGTACAAAGAGGAGCTGGTACCATTTCTTCTGAAACTATTTCAATAAATAGAAAAAGAGGGAATCCTCCCTAACTCATTTTATGAGGCCAACATCATCCTGATACCAAAGCCTGGCAGAGACACAACAAAAAAAGAGAATTTTAGACCAATATCGTGATGAACATCGATGCAAAAATCTTCAGTAAAATACTGGCAAACCGAATCCAGCAGCATATCAAAAAGCTTATCCACCATGATCAAGTCAGCTTCATCCCTGGGAGGCAAGGCTGGTTCAAAATACACAAATCAATAAAGGTAATCCATCACATAAAAAGAACCAATGACAAAAACCACATGATTATCTCAATAGATGCAGAAAAGGCCATTGACAAGAATTACAGCCTTTCATGCTAAAAGCTCTCAATAAACTAGGTATTGATGGAACGTATCTCAAAATAATAAGAGCTATTTATGACAAACCCACAGCCAATATCATACTGAATGGGCAAAAGCTGGAAGCATTCCCTTTGACCACCAGCACAAGACAAGGATGCCCTCTCTCACCACTCCTTTTCAACATAGTGTTGGAAGTTTTGGCCAAGGCTACCAGGCAAGAGAAAGAAATAAAGGGTATTCAATTAGGAAAAGAGGAAGTCAAATTGTCCCTGTTTGCAGATTACATGATTGTATATTTAGAAAACCCCGTCATCTCAGCCCCAAATCCCCTTAAGCTGATAAGCAACTTCAGCAAATTCTCAGGATACAAAATCAACGTGCAAAAATCACAAGTATTCCCATACACCAATAACAGACAGAGAGCCAAATCATGAGTGAATTCCCATTCACAATTGCTAAAAAGAGAATAAAACACTTAGGAATCCAAGTTACAAGGGATGTGAAGGAATTCTTCAAGAAGAACTACAAATCAGTGCTCAACGAAATAAAAGAGGACACAAACAAATGGAAGAAAATTCCATGCTCATGGATAGGAAGAATCAATATCATTAAAATGGCCATACTGCCCAAGGTAATTGATAGATTCAATGCCATCCCCATCAAGCTACCAGTGACTTTCTTCACAGAATTGGAAAAAACTACTTTAAAATTCGTATGGAACCAAAAAAGAGCCCGCATTGCCAAGACAATCCTAAACCAAAAGAACAAAGCTGGAGGCATCACACTACCTGACTTCAAACTATACTACAAGGCTACAGTAACCAAAACAGCATGGTACTGGTACCAAAACAGACATATAGACCAACAGAACAGAACAGAGGCCTCAGAAATAACACCACACATCTACAACCATCTGATATTTGACAAACCTGACAAAAACAAGAAATGGAGGAAGGATTCCCTATTTAATAAAAGGTGCTGGGAAAACTGGCTAGCCATATGTAGAAAGCTGAAACTGGATCTCTTCCTTATACATTATACAAAAATTAATTCAAGATGGACTAAAGACTTAAATGTTAGACCTGAAACCATAAAATCCCTAGAAGAAAACCTAGGTAATACCATTCAGGACATAGGCATGGGCAAGGACTTCATGGCTAATACACCAAAAGCAATCGCAACAAAAAAGCAATGCTTTTTTGGCAAAAAAACAAAAAGCAATGCTTTTTTGGCAAAAAGCAAAGCCAAAATAGACAAATGGGATCTAATTAAACTAAAGAGCTTCTTCATGGCAAAGGAAACTACCAGCAGAGTGAACAGGCAACCTACAGAATGGGAGAAAATTTTTGCAATCTACCCATATGACAAAGGGCTAATATCCAGAATCTACAAAGAACTCAAACAAATTCACAAGGAAAAAACAAACAACCCCATCAAAAAGTGGGCAAAGGATATGAACAGACACTTCTCAAAAGAAGACATCTATGCAGCCAACAGATGCTCATCATCTGGTCATCAGAGAAATGCAAATCAAAACACAATGAGATACCATCTCACACCAGTTAGAATGGCAATCATTAAAAAGTCAGGAAACAACAGATGCTGGAGAGGATGTGGAGAAACAGGAAATCTTTTACACTGTTGGTGGGAGTGTAAATTAGTTTAATCATTGTGGAAGACAGTGTGGTGATTCCTCAGGGATCTAAAACTAGAATTACCATTTGACCCAGCAATTGCATTACTGGGTATGTACCCAAAGGATTATAAATCATGCTACTATAAAGATACATGCACACGTATGTTTATTGACGCACTATTGACAATAGCGAAGACTTGGAACCAACCCATATATCCATCAATGATAGACTGAATGAAGAACATGAGACACATATACACCATGGAATACTATGCAGCTATAAAAAATGATGAGTTCATGTCCTTTGCAGGGACATTGATGAAGCTGGAAACCATCATTCTCAGCAAACTATCACAAGGACAGAAAACCAAACACCACGTTGTCACTCATAGGTAGGAATTGAACAGTGAGATCACTTGGACACAGAGCAGGGAACATGACACATCAGGGCTTGTCAGGGGGTGGGGGCGCTGGGGGAGGGATAGCATTAGGAGAAATACCTAATGTAAACGACGAGTTGATGGGTGCAGCAAACCGACATGGCACATGTATACCTATGTATCAAACCTGCACATTTGCAGATGTACCCTAGAACTTAATAATAAAAAAATTTAAGCATGTAATCCTTTAGTTTTCCAGGAAACAACAATTCACTAAGATTAAGAAATTAGCTTTGATCTTAACATCTTAATTAAGGGCAAACCAATTAGAAAAATAATAATAATCTCAACTACATAAAAATAGATGTATTTGTATTTGCAAAGCAGTATCAAAATAGAGTCAAGATCTCTGTTCACAAAATATCCAAAGCCACGATGTTATTTTACTTATACAAGTATTACCTACAACCCTGTTTAAATTCTGAGACAATATGTTTATATATTTTCAAAAACTGTCACATATACTATTAGACCCAGAAGATGCTCAATTTGAAAGCAAAATATATGAAGGCAGAATTTTTTGTCTTTTTTTTCATTGCTGTATTCCCACTGCCTAGAACAGTGCCTGGTATTTGGAAGACACATAAAAAAGTGTTTTTCTGAGTGAAGGAGGAGTGAATAAATGAATGAGAAAAAGGGGGAAATTATTGAGGAAATACTGAAAACTATATATTAACCAAATTACTTATAGTACATATTAGTATATTAAAGTCTTTGAAGATTCCTACGTCAAATAAAACTTCTTTTGATTACATTTTAGCAACTCTATTAACTAACAAAACTTTTTATCTAATGTTTTATACCTAATTTCTTACATAAACTTTCAATACCCAGAAAATACAGTTGGAATATATTTTCCAATAGATATATTTTTGAAAACCACATTGTTTACAAAATTCAATTTACAGCTGGGTGTGGTGGCTCACACCTGTAATCCTAGCACTTTGGGAGGCCGAGGCAAGAGGATCATAAGCTCGTGAGATCGAGACCATCCTGGCCAACATGGTGAAACCCCGTCTCTACTAAAAATACAAAAAATTAGCCAGGTGTGGTGGCAGGCACCTGTATTCCCAGCTACTTGGGAGGCTGAAGCAGGAGAATTGCTTGAACCCGGGAGGCAGAGGTTGCAGTGAGCCAAGATCACACCATTGCACTCCAGCCTGGGCAAAAAGAGCAAAACTCCGTCTCAAAAAAAAACAATTGCAAAATTCAATTTACATAAAGTGATCCAATTGCCCAAGAATGACTTTTAAATACAAGTTTTTTTGTTTTATGTTGTTTAGAATGCCAATTTTTAATTCTCACCGACTACTTTCCTGTCATCCTTATTTTATACTGACAACGTTGTCTGAATTTCTCTTTTATGATCCCAACTCATTTGTCCTTTCTGATTGTTTCCTTTGCAAGTATTGTCATTTCTGTTTCTACAAAGAGATCCATTAATACTTGTTTAACATTCAGTTTGCTAAAGTCTCCTCCTCTTCTTACTGTTCTTAGAACAGCTAGTAACAGGCACACAACTCTTCTTCTGAAACTGCATTCTAAGTCTAGTTCTTGGCTTCTAGTCATCTTGCCGTTCTTCTTCTTTTCTCCCATGCTATTCTTTTTTCTGATTCGGAGGAACCTAACTGAAAATGGCACACACAAATTGACATTGACTGGTTACTCTGTTAGGTTTTATAATGGACTTCAAAAAAGAGGTATAATCTGTAATTCAACTGTTATCACGTAATAACGAAGGAGATTCATTGATTCTGCAGACAAAACATGAAGCACTCAGAAAATCCCAATTCACTTAAAAAATTAAGGCTGTATTATTTTTCAGTAAATCTTCATTTTATTCTGAAATAAGACAATATTTTACAACTCCTTTGCAAGCACCTTAATGAAATGATTTGTGCATTGACAAATTAAGTAATTCTTCCTTTCCTACTTTATTTCTTGGCATTTGTTTCACTTGATTTCTTATTATATATTGTAATAAAATAATGAGCACATCTGGAGTCTATTGGTTAGGTCAACAGTTCATATAAAGATTTTAAAGTCAATCAGAAATTATTTCTTAAATACAAAATATTTATCTTAACAATTTATCAATTATTTTCTTCATATGTCAAAAGTTTAAGTGCATCAATTATGCAGGCTGTAATCTTAGTCCATTTTAGCTACCATAACAAAAATAGCATATACTGTATGGATTAAACAACAAACACTATTTCTCGCAGTTCTGAAGGCTGAGAAGTCCAATGTCAAGGTGCCAGGAGATTTGGTGTCTGATGGGGGCCCACTTCCTCATTGACAGATGGTGGTTTTCTTGGATAGCGGAGATTTAAAAGACATATACAACCACACACAGATACAGTTCCAGCTATACATATATATGATCCTATTCGTATGTAAAGAAATTCTTAGTAAAATATATATGCAATTGTGTCTATAAAGGTATACATACAAATTTATCCAGATTTAACAACAAAGATAGGAATTCTATTATACAAGGAATAATAGCTTGTCAAGATAATAAACCCAGAAAGCTTCACCTCCTCATAAGCAGAGAGGATCTCTTGATATTCAAGGTCAAAGATAAAGCCTCTTTCTCCGGAAGGAAAAACAGGCAGAGATACTGGCTGTCCCTGTATAAGCACTGAGTGGCATAACTTTGGAGTTCTTCTCCTGTGATGCAAACCCACTGCATGCCCAGATACCTGGTTCTCACTGTTTGAAGACTGGGATTCAATAAATGTGTACTAAGATGCTACTCTGGCTTGGTGGTTTTGGTGTGTAAAATAATACATGGTATGTTTCTCTGATCCAGCAGTCTGAAATATCTCTCAATATATATAAAACTATGGCAGACTAATTTATTAGCTTGCAACTAGAAAAAGACCTCAAGCCCTTAATACTTGATTATTTCACATATAATACCTACGATATTCTACCCCTCAAAAAAACAGAAGAATCTGTTCTCAAAACAGTATTACTTAACATCACATATCACTCTAAATAATATAGTGAAGTAATTGATTTATTTTTTGAGACAGGGTTTTGCTGTTTTTGCCTAGGCTAAATTTGAACTTCTAGGTTCAAGTGATCCTCCTGCCTTAGCCTTCCAAGTAGCTGGGACTACAGGAATTCACCACTGCACCCAGTTTATAGTTAATATTTAGATAGTTTTTCAAATATTTTAAAATATCCAGGTGTGCATGGGTATAGTTTATGATAATATCCAAAAAACAAGCAAGCATCTATTCTGGTGTAAAAAATCAATAAGCTGTAATGAAATTAAAAAGTCATAACCTAGGATGATAATGATGCAAATATGCAGTGACTTCTACTACTGACTATTCAGAAGCAGGCCAAGCTTTATAATTGAAAACACAATCCTTCACAAGACTGACCTCAAAGACAATAGTCACAAATGTAAGGGTTCTCAGGCTACATTCAGTTTTAACCATTGGCTACAAATCTGTAGGTAGCTGCAACAATTTCAAATTCAATACTTTGTTAGAATAACTCACAGGACTCAGAAAAGTGCTATACTTATTATTCTGATTTTATTGTAGCAAAAATCACAACCAGTCAAAGGAAGAGACTCAGAGGGAGAGGTCTGGGAGGGTGCCACCTGCAAAGCTTCCATCGTCACTAGGATCATTAATCACTTGGCACATCAATACACGACAGTATGCAGAGTATAGCCAACTAGGGAACCTCCTATAAGCCTCAATGTCCAGGGCTTCTCTTGGGGTTACATTACGTAGGAATGATTGAATCATTGACCTGGAGATTGAAGTCAATCACTAGCCTTTTCTTTTCCTGAGATTAGGCTGACCCTCTAATTACATAGTTGGTCCTTCTGGTGGTCTGCCCTCATTCTGACTCATTTTGTTAGCATAAACTTTGTAGGGGCCCACCATGACTCAGCTCATCAGCAAAATAGTTTGAGAGGCCCAGCATAAACAACAAATATCCTTAGGCTGTCCCATGGATTTAGAGGCTACCTTCTAGAAACTAGGAAAAAAGATCATCCAATTATTTTTGTTTACAGAGTATATTTTACATTTTATAAAATATAAAATATTTTACATTTTATAAAATATAAAATATTTTACATTTTAATAAGAAATAAACATACAGAAAAAATGTTTTTATAGTATATGTTTAATGTTTTATTAAGAAATGTTAATATCATCTTGAACAGGTAAAGTTCTATAGAACTCTACTTTTTACATCAATATATTATACAAAGAGGCAGATGTGTCCCTATCATAAGCAGAATATCAAAAACTGATGTATGTTTTAAAAAGTATTCTTCTCTATTTGTAAAGCTAAGAGAATATTATCATTTGAAGTATCCAAGCAGAAGCAGTGTAACTGTCAGTATCTGAGATAGCAGATTAGATGACTTGTAAGTTATTTTTCTATATTCCAAGAATATGTTATTTTGAATTTGTGTGGTATATTGTTCCGTGTGTTACACCCATTCTGAAACTGTTTGCATCACTGATTTCAAAACATACTCCTTTTTACTTCCAATATTTCAATGAATGATACCAGTATCTGATCAGTTTCACGAACCTAGAAACCTAGGAATCACCCAAGACTCTCTCCCAACTGCAATCCATCATCAAGAACTTTGAGGTACACTCCAAAAAATAACTTCAAATTTTTCACATTTGTTCAGTGTTACTATCACTGACTTCATCCAAGATCTAATAATCTCTGAGATAGACTGCTAAACTACCTCATTCTGAACTCCAAATGTGACTCAAATATTAAGGCCATAAAGTGAGAAAATGAATAATTAACATGAAACTGCCAATCTCATATAAACAAAAGTGTTGTAGAGACTCATTTATTCTAGTACATAGATATTTATATAATCAAGTGTCCAGTCCTAATAAATGTAATCTCAATAGTGCCCTAAGTATATTCTAAGCCAAACCATCTTTCTTTTATTCCTTTTTTTGTCCTTGGTGTCAGCACTGAAGAAGAAAATGTTTAGAGCAAAGCAGAAATTACTGGGCAAGCTTCTTAACAAAGTCCAAAAGAGGCAAATACCTCTTTTATCAATAAGTTTCATCTTCACATACTTCAGAATAAATACGAGTATTCTGATCTTTATGGTATACCATTTGGAGTAGTAAATTCCATTGACAGTGACTTTAGGCAGTGTGACTGAATAAACTTTATTAGGAAAAAAGTCCTCTAGGTGTGTTTAAGCACTATACTTTTGTATTAGTTCCTTAAAGGGCATATGTTATAAAAGTTCTACGTGAAATATCTAAAGTGACCATGAAATTTTCCATGGCAGAACTTAATCCATCCCAGAAGTCATATGCTCTTGTGAAAGCTAAAATAACATTGTATATTCCTTTTGTCTCTTCAGTAAATGACACTGTTGGGGAAATGATTGTCCAGTTATGTCAAAGTCACTGAGGCAATAAAATGAGCTTTATCATTCACATCTAATAAAGAGAGTCACTGAACTGTACTAAAATTAAATCCACATTTTATTTTTTGGAATGGACAGAATATGAACAGAAACTGAGCTCCAGTAATTCCAATTTTGGAACAGAAAGTTACTTCTCTACTATTTCAGAAGTTTTGAAGGACAAATAAACTTTAGATAGAAATTTCTGAAATAATGAATCAAATGCATAATTGCTGAAAATCTTACAAAAATAAAATTTTATCTCTTTAATGATTTAACATTATGGTTTGCAGTTTTTTCTTCCCTACTTTGGAAGTAATCAAACTCCCCAGGATAAAGACTACATTTTATTTATTTATTTTTTTTAAATTTAAGTTCTAGGGTACATGTGCACAGAGTGCAGGTTTGTTACATGTGTATACACGTGCCACGTTGGTGTGCTGCACCCATTAACTCGTCATTTACATTAGGTATATCTCCTAATGCTATCCCTCCCCCCTCCCCCCACCCCACAACAGGCCCTGGTGTGGGATGTCACCTTTCCTGTGTCCAAGTGTTCTCATTGTTCAATTCCCACCTATGAGTGAGAACATGCGATGTTTGTTTTTTTTGTCCTTGTGATAGTTTGCTGAGAATGATGGTTTCCAGCTTCATCCATGTCCCTGCAAAGGACATGAACTCATCATTTTTTATGACTGCATAGTATTCCATGGTATATATGTGCCACATTTTCTTAATCCAGTCTATCATTGTTGGACATTAGAGTTGGTTCCAGATCTTTGCTATTGTGAATAGTGCCACAATAAACATATGTGTGCATGTGTCTTTATAGCAGCATGTTTTATAATCCTTTGGGTATATACCCAGTAATGGGATGGCTGGGTCAAATGGTATTTCTAGTTCTAGATCCCTGAGGAATCGCCACACTGTCTTCCACAATGGTTGAACCAGTTTACACTCCCACCAACAGTGTAAAAGTGTTCCTATTTCTCCACATCCTCTCCAGCACCTGTTGTTTCCTGAATTTTTAATGATCGCCATTCTAACTGGTGTGAGATGGTATCTCATTGTGGTTTTGATTTGCATTTCTCTGATGGCCAGTGATGATGAGCATTTTTTCATGTGTCTGTTGGCTGCATAAATGTCTTCTTTTGAGAAGTGTCTGTTCATATCCTTTGCCTACTTGTTGATGGGGTTGTTTGTTTTTTTCTTGTAAATTTGTTTGAGTTCTTTGTAGATTCTGGATATTAGCCCTTTGTCAGATGAGCAGATTGCAAAAATTTTCTCCCATTCTGTAGGTTGCCTGTTCATTCTGATGGTACTTTCTTTTGCTGTGCAGAAGCTCCTTAGTTTAATTAGATCCCATTTGTCAATTTTGGCTATTGAAAATGGCCATACTGCCCAAGGTAATTTATACATTCAATGCCATCCCCATCAAGCTACCAATGACTTTCTTCACAGAATTGGAAAAAAACTACTTTAAAGTTCATATGGAACCAAAAAAGAGCCCGCATTGCCAAGTCAATCCTAAGCCAAAAGAACAAACCTGGAGGCATCACGCTACCTGACTTCAAACTATACTACAAGGCTACAGTAACCAAAACAGCATGGTACTGGTACCAAAACAGAGATATAGACAAATGGAACAGAATGGAGCCCTCAGAAATAATACCACACATCTACAACTATCTGATCTTTGACAAACCCGACAAAAACAAGAAATGGGGAAAGGATTCCCTATTTAACCAACGATGCTGGGAAAACTGGCTAGCCATATGTAGAAAGCTGAAACTGGATCCCTTCCTTACACCTTATACAAAAATTAATTCAAGATGGATTAAAGACTCAAATGCTAGACCTAAAACCATAAAAACCCTAGAAGAAAACCTAGGCAATACCATTCAGGACATAGGCATGGGCAAAGACTTCATGTCTAAAACACCAAAAGCAATGGAAACAAAAGATCACATTTCACAAACTCTCTTATTGTTAAGTGTGGCCACATTGTTAATTTTTGGCTAATAGGATGAAAAGAGAAGTGCCATGCATCAGCTTCAAATTTCTTCAAAAGACAGCTGATATGGGGGTTTTCCTGGTTGAATTTGTTCTTTCCTCACTCCTGCTGCCTTTATACAGATGTGATGACAAGCGCTAAAGTCCTAATGTACCCCATAGAGAAAACTGAGGGAGTTCAGGTGTATCAGTGATGGAGTGAAAGGGTCTTGGGGTCTCCATGAGGAAGAGTCGCCATACCAGCCCTGGTATGCATGCCTTCAGACTTTATGTGAAATAGAAATATACTCTTATCATCTCTCATTTATGACACTCTTAATTTGGCCCTCCCAGGAAAATCTTATCCCACTAGATACTGTGACATTTCCGTGGGAATAAAGATGTTCAGGGCAGTGCTACTCAAAGTGTGGTCTGCTATGAATTATTTGTTATAGGTCTTTGATTAGGCTAAGTACAGAAATAGGCAATAAACATTTATAAACTTTTTGAGGACTTGACAATGACATATTTTTATTGTGTTTTTTTTTTAAGTAGTAATTTGTAATCGTTTGGATTTTTAAGGTATCTTTATCACAGATAATTTGAGACTGCTTAGGTGATATGTATTGTTTATCTGTTATTATTACCATTCATAAATAAAAGTTGCATGGATGGATTGTGGGCTTTATCTAGAAAAACTAAAATGCCTAAACAGATATGGAAAGTCATTCTTTGTCTGCTCTGTTTCTATTGATCCTGAAGAACAATCATGGAACTCACTTCAGCTATTTTTAAAATTATATTTCTTGCATTAAACATTCTAAAAACCTAATATGAAACTCTTATATGATATTCTAGAGACTCTAATAGAGATGATGACAGGTTCTTTGCTGAAATATTGGTCCTGGGATTTCTCCAAGTTAGTGACATGAGTGTATAGTGATAGGTCCAACTATGGAAAAGTATCTACCACAGAACAGGTCAACTTTGGCCTAGAAAACAAGTTAATATTAGTTGCAGTTCTTGAATAACCTGGAGGCAGGGAGGGTGAGGAGGAAAGGGTAAAAGGGAGAGAGAGAGAGAAAGAAGAGGGACGGAAAGTTGTTATGCTTCCTATAGCTCCTGTACATGTGTGGTAGTAGTGGGATCTTCTACTGGAATAAGTTTATGGCCCAACAGTCAAGCTACTAAATAATTACATCATACTTTAGAAAAAAGTAAAATGAAACTTGAAGATAATAATTACTACTCTTCTACAAAAATATATATATGTAGAAATATAAATATTTCTCTCCCAAATGGCTTCTGTGAAACAAAAAAGAAAAGCAAGCAATGCATGCTTCACAAACGGAATTTTCTTATTTTGTGTCTTTATGATTTTCCAGGCAATGTGCAATTCATTTCAATTTGTAGCTTTATTTATTGCTCAGTTTTGTTTCTTTCTTATTTGCTATTGAAGATTACTTTATAAAGTCTATCAAATATACAACTTAATGAGTACTTTGGCTTATCTTTTTACTGCTGACCATGAACAATGCAGGAAAAAAAATAAAGAAATAGCTTTATTATTACCTACTGCCACTAAAAGATAAAGCATGGCTTTGTTATTAGGGGGAATTGGATGTCTTTTCCAATCAGATATGAAGAGAATATAAATCTTGAGGGTAAACAGCATTTAACTAAGAGAGAAGTGTAGACATAATTAAATTACAATTCTCAAAACAAATAAAACACTAATGCCTTTACTATGAACAAGATAAAAACATCTTGAAACAGCAGTGATGTATAGCCAAGATATTTTCACAAGGAGTACAATTAAATTACATTTCATTAAAAAGTAGCTAACACTATAATTATTGGATGTGTCTTATACAGAAATGACTAATCTTTTTTATGTATTTACTTCATCCCAGGTACTACATAAAATCATATTAAAGAGGAACAACCCCATTTCACAGATAGGAACTGGCACCTATTTAATATGGCTTTCAAGAATAAACAATTTTATGTAGAATAAAAACAAAAGAAGAAAAATAGAACTACATAATAATAATAACAATTACAGCAAAGAAATGCAACAATAACAAAAAGTATTTTAAAAAACTAAAAATGAAAATTGTGTTCTTCCTAGTTTTAGATAGATGTTGAGCACTGGGAAAGGTATCATTGGATTTATTTTTTTCTAATTGAAATACAGCTATACTGTTGGCAGTCATTAACTTCAATAAACCTCTCAGGCAACTATGATTTTTTTTAACAAAATTAGAATTCTGAAAGAATGATCAGAGTTTCCTAATAAGAAACATTATGCCACTAAATTGTATTGTAACAAAATGAAAATGTTAACTCACCTTCTTAAATACGAAACTCACAATGTGTAACAGAAATTTCAAACTTGTTATCCCCCTTAAAGAGTACCCTTAAAAACATCAGGATGAAAAAATTAGAAATACATGAATTTAGAAGATCTATACTATTCAGAAATGAAAAATTTGGAAAACCTCACTGTATCAAATCTGTAAATATTATGGTTGCTTTCATATAGACTAGAGTTTAAAGCATAAGATCATGCTTAATGCCTTAATAATTGAAAACAGTCATGTTGACTTTTTCTCCTTTGATCTGCATTGCAATAAAAAAGTGATTTGGATAGAAAAATGAAGTCTGTAAAGAAATGCATTTAATTTGTATGTTAGTATTCAGTAATTAACAAGTGAATGTTAGAAATCACTTTTCACTGGAAAAATTAAATTTGTTTACATTTTGTGGAAAAATCAAACTGAAATTTTTGGATTAGCTAAAATATTTTAGAGATAATGCCCACTCTTTCAAAAAGAGTAAAGAATCTACCAAGGTCTGTAACATACATCTTAAAGATAGTATCTGAATTTTGAGCCTCAAATTATCCTGTGTTCATGTATTGGAACAGGAATAGTTTGGTTTTCTGATACCGGCTATAAATGTCATAGTTAATTCTTGTCCTTGGAAATACGTATTATCTAATCTAGTTAACCTTTCATTCAAAGAGGTAGTATAAAAAGACAAATAGCTAGACTTCATTTAGCCTGCAAAAAAATAGATGAATTGTTTCATACCTGTATGGATGTAACTTTTTGCTTAAGAAATTCTCAATATGTGGCAGCATTCAGTTTTAAGACTTGCTTCTTTTTAATGTCATAGCAAAATTATGGCAGGTTGGTTAACATTCACCTAACTCAAATTTCTATTTTGCTACCATTATTTACAAAACAAACAAATAAAACCCAAGCATTGTACCTCATCAAATTAACAGAGTAGTTCTCAAGAATCCAATTTATAACTTTTGCTTATATTTTTGATTCAGGGTTTTAACTAGAAAACAGTAAGATGGTTTTGCTGAGTTATAAAGAATATGTAAATGTGTGAGATAACTGACCTTACTATATTTATCCTATTTTTTATTTTCCTGCTTCCATCTCAGTGCCAACCAGATGACAATGGAAAAACCAACCAAAGTCTGCCAAATATTTAAGGAGGTATATTTGAGCCAATACTGGTGACCACAGCCCAAGGTTGGAATGAAAGTTTCATAAATGAAAGAAAAAAGCTCTCTGCAATGGAGAGGGTAGCCCAAGTGGGTTGCTGTTTTTACAGTTGAATTCAAAGGCTTTTATAAAAAACTCTTCCCATCTCTGCGGCTGTTTGAATAACTTCTTTTACCTGGAAAGCTGTCTGTATGATTCCCTCTTATGTATGTACTTGTGGGTATGTCTCTAGGTAGGCACAACGCACAGCTTCTCGTTTGTATATAATTATGGCCAATTTTTACATAGAAAGGTGGGGGAAAGTAAAGATCATATTTAATGACTGGCTTTAGAGGAAAGGGATTCTGATTTCTATGATCTGTCTTGGACAAGAGGGATTCTAGTTACCTTGGTGAGGCCCAGCGGGAGAATGAGAGGCTGGACAGGAGAGCAGGAGAAGGTCAGAGAGAGCTGCTTCTGAGGCCTTTATCTGGGGGTGTTGTTTCCTGAAACACTGAAGGGCCAAGCCGTTGAAATATTTTTTACAATTAACCCTATCAATGTATTCACAGATGATTTTGACAATTAAACCTCTCAATATAATTATAGAATAGGAAACTCGGAAACAAAGAAATAAGGTTTCTAAAGTTCTATGTCTGGAAAAAGGCAGAACTTAGACACAGGGTTCACATAATAGTTAGGGGATGTTGATGTCTTAGGTTTTGGAAAAATTACCATCACATTACGTATTTATATGTTAAAACATGATACCACTTTTACTCTGGAATCACCTTAGCTTTTCTTTTAGTATATTCATTGTGTGATCTGAATTCAAATTATAATTTTTTAGCTACTAAGAAAAATTTCTGAATATATAAGAAAATGTTTTGTTAAAACATATATTATTGAACTTGCTACAAATGAAAGAAAAATATAAACTGGCTGGTAGTTCATCCAGTAATTACTACTATTTGAATTTTGATCTACAATTTGTAGTTCCAAAGAAAATAAAAGTAGGTTAATTGATGCATATATTTTCTTTTTCTGAAAGACTTACAGAAAAAAGGCACCCTAAATTTTTTCAAATATAAGCTACTTAATACTGTTAACATAAAAATTCAATGACATTAAATGGTTTGCATTTCCTAGGCTGTATTAATCAGAGTTCTCCAGAGAAACACACACAAACACACACACACACACACACACACACACACACACACACATATATATTCCCAGAAGAAATTCTGGGAATTTCTTCACTGGCATTTTATATCTATTCTCTTTAATATAATCTATATATATATTATATATATAGAGAGAGAGATAAATATATATATATTTCATTGATTCATATGTATCATATATATGGGAGCTTTGTTTTATGAATTAGCTCACTTGATTATGGAAGCCTAAAATCCCTTGATCAGCCATCTTCAATCTGGAGAGCCAGAGGAATCTGTGGTATAAGTCCCAATCAAAGCCTGAAGGTGCGAGAACCAAGAAAGCCAATGTTTGAGGTCAAGAGATAATGTATGTCTCAGCTTAAGCAGAGAAAGCAAATTTGCTCTTTCTCTGCCTTTTTGTTCTATTCAGGACCTCAGTGGATTTGATGATGGCCAGCTTTGTCGGTGAGGGCAATCTCCTTTACTCTTTACTCAGCCTACAGACTCAAATGCTAATCTCTTTCAGAAACACTGCCACAAACACACCCGGAAATAATGTTTTACTAGCTGTCTGGGCATTCTTTGATTCGTTCATGTTGATACATAAAATTAAACCTCACAGAGCGCTTCATTAGAAAACAATTTGGGATTTATTTCTGAGCTTCCGAAGAAAGGAACTAGCAGAAATACCTTCCTCTTACCAAGGGTTAGTGGTGGTAGGCTTGCAGAGGAGAGGGGGAGGTTGCTTAGAGAAGAATATACGTAATTGCTTTTTATTTCTTTCTCCAACCTACCTCAGATGTCTCCTCCAAGCCTTTCTATTCCTATAAATGAGACTTTCCTTAGTAAATTTGTCTTTATCTCCCAAAGTAATTTGATGTTCCCTCATCAACCTCTTTTATATCTGGCACTTAAATCCATCATAGAACTTACACAAGCTACAGAAATTATTACCTACGTATGTTTTCCTTCTCACTGTTATCCTTGATGTAAAGAATGATGCTTTTAAGACGATGCCTTCAACACTGGTTTGGATTCCTGGCATTATAGAAGGAATTCAATAATATTTGCCAGATAAATATATTGCATTATGAATATATTACATTTATCTTTATTCTGTAAATAATACAGAATTAGTTATTCATTTTAATATGGCTCTGTAATTTCTACATGCTTATACCGTTTCAAAGCCAATTTTTTCCTGAAAATTTCTGAATTGTTATGATAGATATTCTGTTTAAATTAATAGCATAATATATGAATATAGCATTAGACTAATGAAGTTTTTCTATTACTAATATCTTTTACAGCCAGAGATACAATTAATTCAGACTGTAAATGTGCATCTAAGAATGTGAAGCATTTATTAAAGAAATGTAGTTGTATAAGCTAAACTACTAAACAGGAAACACATAGGAAATTAAAGACTAACCACCTAAACAGAAACATTTTGTTGACCTCTAAATCTACTCATCTGTTTCTATGCTTCCTCATAATACTTAGGGGCTGTTAACTTCTTAGGTTTCAGAAAAATTAGCATATCACATATTTAGATGTTAAAATATGACACCTCTTTGACTCTGAAATCACCTTAGCTTTTCTTTTACTACATTATTTGGCATTGTTTTGTTAGGTCAATTCAATAGCCAAGGTTTTCGTCTCCATGGTTACTTTTGCAAATGTAATTTGGTGAGAAGATCAGAGTAAAAATCAATCAAAGCAGTACTTGGGCAGGCAATTTAACTATTCTCCTGAATGTTAACACTTCATGGACTGTTTTCTAGAGTCCTTTAGGAACTCAATTTTTTAAACTGACATCAAATTAGCTTTCACGTAATTTCCTTCTTTAAATATTTAAATTAAAAGTGAATTCCTGATAAGGATCTTTTACATGCATTGTCTAAGTATGTCATTAATATAATCTAATTATTGCATATCACTTATATCTGGTATTAGAAGTGAGGAAAAGGAAAAGGTTTTCGAACATTTGAAAAAATATAGGTATTCAAACATATTATTTTCAAAAACATCATTTGTATCTGTGTGCATGGAAAGTATGGGATATGACTTGTAAAAATTGTAAACAGTGTAAGCTCAACTTTCTAAATTACAACTAAGCAGAAATTGACATTCAAAATTATGTTTAGCTATCTTAACTAGCAAAGATTATCTGTCCTAAATTGGGGAATAATGTGATAGAGTAGAAATATACTAGTTTTTGCAAAAATATCATGTTATAATTAATGTAGCAATTTTATATACAATTAAATACATTATATATTTTACTGTAAGTAATCTGGTATCCAAAAATAAGCATAATAGTTTAAGCTAATATGAAGATTTTTCTCACAATTATGTTAGAAAAATAGATTGACAAACATATACCATAAAATTCTGTTTTTAGTTCTACAAAGGGTAGAGTGTATCTCTGAAAAAAAAAACAGTATTTTTAATAGGGAGATAATGAATTAATAATACATATAAGAGTAATTTACAAATATCAAATATATTTTTATATTTTTGATTGGACGTGTTATGTGCTTGAGAAAAAAGAGTATTAGTGTTTTTTTCCTAGAATAAAAATCAACTTTTAAAGTACTTATATCAACAAATAATATTTTTCCTAAGTTTGCAAATATAACTTTCAAAGTCTTAGAGCTTTAGTTATAAATCTAGGAAATATAGATAATCTGTTTTAGGGAAACCTTGATTAATATGTGCTTATGTAAATTTAAGTACATTAAAATTCCTTAAAAAGTCTCATTTACAGCTTATTTTAACTCCTTGAAACCTTTTAATCTACATTCATAAATACAACCTACTTTTATTTTAAGCTTTCGAAGTTCTTATCCTAAGACAGAAACTTCAAAACATTAGTCAACTCTAAAACTACAACATATTAAAATTATATATTAAATGGTCAGTTTGTAATATTCAAAATTATAAATGTTGCCATTTTTAACTTTTCTGCATAAAATTTTAAATTTAAAATTACTTTCTAAATTAGAATTTCAGGTCAATTTTGATTGAACTTCTAACATCACAATCTGTTGATATAACCATTTTAAATATAATCCCTCAGTTTAGTACCAAATTGTTGTTGCTATGAGTTTGATGTACTTCATCATCTATATATCAATCCTAAACCTTTCAGATTTCGAAGACACAAGTTCGTCACTAGGCAGTAAAATAGGTTTGCCCCTCTAAGCAAGCTGGGTTTTAATTCTCACATAAACTGAACTTACTATCTCAATAACTGAAGTTGGTGAGAGGCACTGATGGATAAAAGTTAAGAGATTTGACTGTGAGACCAAGCCTACTTCTGTTGTCTCCAGTCTCAGTGGGCTAAAAGAGACAGTAAAACAATGGGTGTAGGAAGACTATAAAATCTACTTTCTCTTGCATCTTCCTTTTTAAAAATTGTAGCTTTTTGTAGCTGTAACTTTCTGCTTGTCATATATCCCATTTTACCTAGCTAATTACTATTTCTCCGCTGGCGCTTGGGAGAAATCCAAGCAGTCCTCTTCTTCCCCATCTATTTTCAGAACCAATTACAAAATAAAAAAGGAAAAAGCAGTTGAGAACTAAAACATTAATCTTATTCCTGATAGAGCTGACATGGAGGTGCGTAAATTACATGAGAGAGCTAAGCAAGGTTGCCAACTCTTCATTTGATGCTTTCATTGAGAAAACCAGAAACTAAATAGAGTTTGCAGAGAAATAATTACTGAAATTGGTGTTTCACAAAGTTTAACAAGCCACATTAGGGTATCTGTTAAAAAACAAGATCTCATTTAGTAGCTCTGATTGGGCCCTCAGATACAGCATTTCTAATAAGCTCCTAGGACTTTTGTTAGTGAGGACCTAGTCCGGATGTTAGGAAACTTTCTCTGTAAAGGGCCAGACAGTAAATATTTTAGACTTTGTGGGCCATGGTGGTCTCTTCTGCAATTCTTCAATTCTGCTAGTGCAGCTCTAAAGTAACCACAGCCAATGCAATGTAAAGGAGTTGGAATGACTGTGCTTAAATAATACTTCGCAGGCATAGAAATTTGAGTTTTGAACAATTTTCATGTGTCATAAAATATCTTTTGATATTTTTGTCAACTATTAAAGAGGTGAATACCCAATCTTAGCTCATAGATAAGATAACATGCACCAGGATTTTACCTGTGCCCCTATATTGCAAACCCCCAACCTAGATTTTTTCTTAAGGTGGCCTTAGTAGAGCCAGATAGAGAAAAAGAGCAAATGTCCCAAAGCTTTCATGGAGAAACAACTGGAAAAATAGAGTAATGTCGATTGTAAGAAGAAATACAAATGAAAAATCAGAGGCTTAATTCTCCCTGTTAAGAGACAAAATGTTCTGTCCCCTCCGTTTTCTCAGAGTTTTTACTTTTAAAAAATGTCAAATTCTAAGTAATTTTCCCCTCACTGAAATATATAAAAATCCTTTCAAAATCTAAATAGGCCTTTGGTGAGTTTTGTAATGTAAGGATGTCCTTCTCAAAGACCTGTGAGCCGTTCCTTTGAAATGTAAGACATAAGGAAGAGAGCATCCCTAGTTCCCAGTTTCTGTAGGAGGTTAGGAGAATAACTTCCCTCAGCACATTGCTTCAAATTGCCAAATTACTGGCTGTCATAAAGTTTTGGAAAATTTACTTTTCTTGTGGTTAAAGCTAATTAGCTAACACAGATGGTCACTCCAACTACCAGATAAAGCTAGAATGAATTATGTGTTACAAATGGTGTTGTCAAGTCCTCTTACTTGACTAGATATAGTGGCTAGATTTCTTTCTGGTTTTTGTAGTGTCTTAGTGATTGCCTGTGATGTGCATCCCATTCTAGTTAAATCTCATTCAATAATAAAATAGATTTATCAACTAACTTTGTAGAGAGAATTTCTTGGTTGGGAGATGATTTTGAGAACTAAAATAATAGTCTATGCAACTTTATTAATTTGTCTCCTACAAAGATGTAACTTTCCCTTATAAATATTCCACTATTACTCTTTGAGATAATTTCAAAAGGCTATGAGATAATTTCAAAAGGCCTAAAATTGTGCCATCTTATGAAGTACAGCTGCCTCATTTGTAAAACTAATATCTTAAGATTAGCCAAATTTGTATATATATTTTGCTGTATGTTTCTAGAATTTGGTAGGCACGATCATTAGATACTTCACATATACACAGATATTAATTCAAACTACATTCACAGATCATGTACATGGATATAGTTGGAGCATTTTAAATTTATCATTTTATATTAACTTATGGCTTTTGGTAATTGAAAAAATTATTGACAATTCCCTATTAGCATACTTGGAAAAATATAAAATATCTATCTATATATTCAGAATATGTAAAAATAAATTGTGAAAATGTAACCATTTATTTTATTTATTCAGAACGGATATTGAGTCCTATACGTACCAGGCACTGCACACAGCACACATTGCCTATACCCAAGAGGCTCACAGATGTAAGAGAAGACAAGCTAATACATGTATGATTATATCACGCATCAATAATGTCGGAAAAATCATTTCCAGGATACTATGGAAACACATGTCAGGGGCATCTGGCTTAATGTTGTGGATGTTATGTCTGAATCCTTAAAAATGTTGTTAATGTAATACATCTTTTGTATGTTCCTAGTAATGTGAAGAGAGATTTTTCCCTAGACACTCCTGGTCTGGGAAAATACTCTTCTGAAATTCATTTATTATCCCTCTAAATGATAGTAAAATCAAAGAGTTATTGTCAGAGACTTCTTTGGCTTATCGACTTCTGCACCCTTAGGAATAATTCAATGGAAGGAGAAACTTAAATCCAAAATGTCCTTACAGGCATAAACCCTCTGAAAATTCACAAAAATTTCAAGGAAGATATGGTAACATCTAGATTGGGCTGGGTTGGTGTGATCTGGGTCTTGCAAAACAATATTTTTCAATAGATAGATAGATGATAGGTAGGTAGACAGATAAACTCAGCTTATCCCATATAAATTGATAGAACTTTGAGGTCAAGTAGAAACTTAGCATATATTAAAAAGGCCACATATTGGCATATATTAAAGAGGGAGTGAGTAAATAGCATCAAAGAGACAATGATGCAGGGAGTCTCCACTGAAATGGCAGTGACAGAATCTACCTATAATGCAGTAGGGGTAAGGTTGTAGAAACTAAGGCTGAGAAAAGGGATTAAGGAAGTTTAGAGATCTAAGAAATGTTACTCTCATTATCTATAGGATAAAATCCAAAGCAGTCTCCTGAGATAAAACATAGGAATATGAAATTAATTTGTTAATAAAGATGGAATGGTCTTTTTAAAGGTATTTAACACTTAGGGATTAATTTCTTACTGGGAAAGTTTTATAATTTATGTCACAATTAATAAACAGTAAGTGTAACTTTCTCAATGCACAATTGCCATCACAGGTTACCTGTCTTGTAATTGAGTAAAGCTTTATCTTTCTATTATTTTTGTTAGTAAACTTTATATTTTTACAGATAGATTAAATGTTTTATATTTTGGACACTATTATTTTTAAAAGTCTGTTTACATAATTTGCCTACTTATAAATAGATTTTAGTTTTGTTTCCTTTTCAAATTTCAGGGCAAATGTTATCTATTACTGAGTTAAATTTTAAGGGGGCATCACCTTTCTTAAATAAAAACTCCTAAATTTAACAGATAAGGAAATCAAGCCTTGTAGGTTCTTATAAATTTTGCAATTAGTCACTAAGCTTGTATTTAAACTAAGTCTGAATAAGGAGATTAATATGATAATAAATTCAAACCCAAGTAATATGTTCTATTGTCATCTAGCCTCATTATATATAAAGAATCACAACTCTTTTTTTAATAAATGTCTTTTTGTCAGTTTCTTATTTGCCTATTTTTGGAAATTTATATTTTTGTGCAGTACAGTTTGTTGAGTTTTCCTTTGTGATTTCTAAAATATACTTTTCCTTTTCTTATTAGTACAAGTTATGTTCTTATATTCACATTTTAATTCCTTTGGAAGACTTAAGAGTTTATTCCAACAAAACTTACTTTTCTCTCCATATTTGTGATATCACATTGACAGTATACTAAATATATGCATCCTGTTTTCATTGATCCTTTGCATGTAATTTTTACACAGTAATTGCTCCTGAATTTGCATAGACCACTTATACTTTTTTGTATCCTTTATTAAAATTTTATTTTTTATTTTATTGCTTAAATGTGCCATAAAAACTCAGGATAAAAAAATATATATTTTTTAAGCTACAAGGATGGTGTACTCTTAAAATTGAAGCTATTTATTTGTCGTTTGAAATCTCATATGTATTTTTAATCTAGTTAATTTGTCAAAGACATATTCACTCAGCCATTTAGTCTGCACAGCTTTCTCAGGATACTATTTTGTGGAATGGAAATACAACTACTAGGAAGGCAGATAGGCTGCCTGTCAAAAGTTTTGTATTCTTCTGGGCACAATAAGAAGATAAACCTGTAAACAAACAAAAGATTTGTAATAATCATTACAAGGTAGTTGAGTTGTTTTTTCTGTTTTGTAATGTTTAAATGTTCTGATATTAATATTATAATTACATTTGTTTATGAGATAATTTCACTGGATAGCCCACATTTTTTTTATTGGTTTGTTTTACTTCTGGGGTTGTTCTTGGAAACTATATGTATATTTCTCTATGGCTTTCTGATACAATTTAAGAATTGTTTTCATTAGTAATGTATTCAATTGAGTTTAAATACTAATTATGCGTTATTCTCTTTAGACTTCAGAGAATAAGTGCAGAAGAAAAACCAGGGTAGTGAGAATGAAACAATGAAATTTTCATTAGCATCTTCCAAAAGTATTATGAGGGTTCTAAACATTTTGTGGATGTATCAGTCTGCTGGGTCTGCTGTAACAAAATATCACAGGCTGGGTGGCTTAAACAACAGAAATTTATTTCCCACAGTTCTGGAGGCTGGATATCCAAGATCAAGGTCCTGCAGGGTTGAATTTCTGGTGAGGGTTCTCTTCCTGCCTTGTAGATGTCCACTTTGTCTTCACATGGCTTTTCTTCTTAGTGCATGCCCGCAGAGAGAAAGGAAACGAGCCCTCTGGTGTCTCTTCTAAAAATGACTCTAATTCCATTAGGTTAGGGCCTTTAGTTATGATCTCTTTTAATAAAAATTATGTCCTTATAGTGCCCAGCTCCAAATGCAGCCACAGTGACATTTAAGGCTTCAATATATGAATTTGGAAAGACATGAACATTCAATTCATAACAGTGGTATAGGACCTAAATTTGGGGAGGACTTTTCCAGTGATTAAGGCAAAAATAAAATATGATTATTTGCATAATTCACAATAATCCTAAAAATATAACAGTGACTTAGTCAAACTAAAACTATTCCATATACTGTAGCCATTGAACTGTCATTTAAGACCACAGCATTTGATACAATGAAGTAATGCTGAAATCAGAATTAGCCAGGAATGCTTTTAGAATACACATTTCAAATTTGGTCTTCAGAGTAATCTCATTAAAAGTATATGCATAGTGCCTAAATGAATTAAATGTTTGTGTTCAAAGTATAATAGATAAAGTCTACCATGGATTGTCTTTAAAAAATTGTCAATTGATTTTGTAGATGATAGGACTTATTATCTATTAATAAACATTTCAAAATAAAACTTTTTTAATATCAAACATAATTCTTAATTTTTGAACTCTGGGTAAATGGAGAGAGGAAGAAGTGTGATTTATAATATTTACATATATAATTTTCTTTTGAAACTGTCTTTAATGTATTTGTAAATAAAATATCTTTTTATTTAGAATACTATCAGAATAGTTAAAACTAGATTTTTTTTTTTACATGTATTCATGAAAAACACAGGCACACACACCAGGATTAGAGATTTACTAAGGTGGGAAATCACGTTCACACATACAACTTTTACTTTATATAAGGTATTAAAAGACAATAGCTTTCACATTCTACATCTATAGTTCTTTATAAAATGTTAATTTAATTACTGGCACATTAATTAAATTAACATTTTGTGGTACTGAAATTTCAGTATTGGCACATCCAGTAACTCTTAGTTAACTAAAGTATTTGATTACATATAATTCACATTCCTCACTAACAAAATAAGTTAAACAATACATGAGAGACAGAGAAAGGAATATGATAAATGTCATTATTAATTATATTATGTCAATTTTGATGAAATTCCTTTAAATTTACCAGGAAGTAAAATAGTGAATTCCACCCTGGTACATCACATTGGTTTTAAAAAATTTACAATTAATGTATTGAAAATGTTGTTAGTTAAATTTTAGTTTAGTTTATTTTGTCCTAGAAAAACACTTCATAATGGCTCTGAATTCATTATTCAAACCACTCCTTGTAGTCTCCATATGATAAATTTTATATACACAATTACTGCATGCAATATAGCCGAATTTGGTTAACATAATCTGTATACAAAAAATGATTGAATGTAGCAAATTAGTTTGGAGAAATTCTCAGGAAAATAAAACCATTTATAAAAATGTTAATGTTAACTTTTTGAATATGACCACTGCAAAATTTTACTGTTTTTTTAAACAGAAATAGATCAACTTATCTTTTCCTCTATTCTTTAAAATTTGAAAATTAATTTATCCATTTCAGAGTGCTAATATTATCTATATGCTCTGTCTGTTGGAGAAAATATGTGAGTAGAATAAATGGTGTACGCTGGGAGGAGAGTGCAAAGGGATGCAAGCCGATGCTATCAGAACCAACCGGAAAAGGCCAAGATCCTATAAAATATAATGTACTAAAACAAAGGTGCACTTAATTATGGCTACATGATACCACTCGGTGTACTGCATACCTATAATCATGAAAATAATGCAACATATTTTACCTGATATAAATTTACAATTTTTTATCACTGTTAACTAGATGTTTTAATTACAAATTGAATAGATGAGAAAAGTAGACTCTAATATAAATAGGAATTTTAAGATTCAAATTTTTTAAATGTCTACAGTAGTAAAATGTTATCAGTACTGTTTTGATCATGTGACAGTTTGTAGAACATAATGACATAAATAAATTTACTTAGTTGATTGTTTATTCTATAAAATGTTATCTTTTAAATTTCTTTAGTTAAAAAATATTTTGTTTTTAAATAATGATTTTTAATGCCTGTAATAGTTAAATGATATCAGTACTATTTTGAATACGTTATTGTAGAGTATCAACGGAATGAATAAATTTATTCAGTTGCTTTGTTCATCTTATAAAATGTTATAATTTTTATTTCATTTATAATGTTTCCATATTTTCAGGTGAAAACTAAGTTATCACCTTTTATCTAAATTTTAAATTAAAAGAAATATTTTAATTTCATTTTGAAAGGTTTTTGATAGTTGTTTAGTTTTTTGTTTGTTTTTGATGGATAATAGTTAATAGTTTACACTATTCATTAAATCATATCATTATATTAGCCATCTCTAAAACTATATCTGAGTAAAGGGAGAAAAATTTACAAAATAAAGATGGGAAGTAAATAAGTTAAAGTTAGTTTTTTCACAATTACACTGAGCTTAGGAAAAATATTCTGTCATAAATATAGGTCTTAAAATAAATCATATACTATATTTAAATTAAGAACACATGAACACAATCTTCATTTAGGATGCACCCAGTAATATTAACACATGAGAATGTATGTCCCTTCTATGCTGATTTTGCTGAGGTTTTTAATCATAAAGGGATGCTGAATTGTTTCAAAAGCTTTTACTGCATCTATTGAGATGATTATGTGATTTTTGTTTTTAATTCTGTTTATGTGGTGTATCATATTTATTGACTTGCAAATGCAATAAAAACAATGATAAATAGGTGGGACTTAATTAAACTAAAAAGTTTCTGCACAGCTAAAGAAACAAGGAACAGAGTAAACAGACAACTCACAGAGGGGGAGAAAATCTTCACAATCTATACATCTGACAATGGACTAATATCCAGAATCTACGAGGAACTCGAACAAATTAGCAAGAAAAAAATGAATGATCCCATCAAAAAATGGGTGAAGGACATGAATAGACAGTCTCAAAAGGACATATACAAATGGCCAACAAACATATGAAAAAATGCTCAACATCACTAATGATCAGGGAAATGCAAATCAAAACTACATTGTGATACCACTTTACTCCTGCAAGAATGGCCATAATAAAAAAATTAAAAAATAATAGATGTTGGCAGGGATACTGTGAAAAGGGAACACTTTTACACTGCTGGTGGGGATTTCAACTAGTACAACTACTATGGAGAACATTGTGGATATTTCTTAAAGAACTAAAAGTAGAACTACTATTTGATCCAGCAATCTCAGTACTGGGTATTTACTCAGAGGAAAAGAAGTCATTATACAAAGAAGATACTTGCAGACATGTTTATAGCAGCACAATTAGCAATTGCAAAAATATGAAACCAGCCCAAATGCTCATCGATCAATTAGTGGATAAAAAATTGTGAGAGAGATATATATATATGTATATATATATATCATATATAGTATTCCATTGTGTGTGTGTATATATATATATATAAAATGGAATGTGTGTATATATATATACACACACACATACACAATGGAATACTATATATGATATATATATATATACACACACATACACACACACACACACACACACACAATGGAATACTATTCAGCCATAAAAAGGAATGAAATAACATCATTTGCAGCAATCTGGATGGAATTGGAGACCATTATTCTAAGTGAAGTAATTCACTAATGGGAAACCAAATATTGTATGTTCTCACTCATAAGTGGGAGTTAAGCTATGAGGACACAAAGGCATAAGAATAATACAATGGACTTTGGGACTTGGGAAAACAGGATCAGAGGTGGGTGAGGGATAAAAGACTACAAATTGGGTACAGTGTATACCACTCTGGTGACGGGTGCACCAAAATCTAACAAATCACCGCTAAAGAGCTTACTCATTAACCAAACACCACCTGTTCCCCTAAAGCCTAGGAAAATAAAATGGAAGAATAAAAAGAAAAAAATAAATTAAAAAATAAAAAGTGAGCAAAGGACTTGAATCGACATTTCTCCAAAGATTATATAAAAATAGCCAGCAAGCAATGATTGGGGAAATGCAAATTAAAATCACAAGGCAATAGCTATCATCTTATGCCCATTATGAAGACTACTTTCAGAAAAGAAAAAAAATTGTTGACAAGGATATTCTGCACACAGTTGGTGGGCATGCTAAATGGTGTAGCCATTATGCATGGAAAACATGCATTATGGAAACAGTGTGGTGCTTCCTAAGAAAAAAACCAAAAGCAATTTCAATTACCACATGACCCAGCAATTCCACTTTTGTTATATATGGTTAAAAGGATTAAAAGCAGGATCTTGAAGAGATATTTGCACATCAATATTTGTAGCGGCATTATTCACAAAAGAAGTGAAAACAACCAGTTTCCATGCATAGATGAATGGATTAAAAAATATTGCATACACATCCAATACAATTTTGCTCAGCCTTAAAACAGGACATTCTGTCATATACTACAACATAGATTAACTTGGAGGCATTATGTGAAGTAAAATATAGTAGTTACAAAAATTACTGTATAATTCCACTTACATGTAGCCTCTACAATAATCAAATTCATAGAAACAAAAAGTAGAATGTGGTTGCCAGGGGCTGGAGGGAGAGGAAGAAAGGGAGTTGTTTAATGAGTATAGAGGTTCAGTTTTGCAAATCAGTTGGCTGCACAACAATGTGAATATGCTTAATACTACTGAACGTACACTTGGAAATACTGAAGATTGTAAATTTAATGTTACACGTTTTTCACCAGAATGTAAAAATAATCATTGATATTACCCTATTATTTTTTAGCTATAATGGCATCATTTTTCTGAAATAAATTGTGTCAAATACATTTGACCATGTGTTCATTTTGAGAAAATTCAAATTTCCTAATGTTTCCTGGAGACAAACTCTTTCTTAATATTTTCCTTGGTTGTTAGATTTCAAATATTTTTGGCTACCTAACAATAAAAGTCAATTCCATAGTTTTCATTGATTTTTTTATAAAAGAAGGTTTTCTTGCCTCTTCTAGCTCCTACACTAGTCTCAGCATTCTTATTAAGCAATGTGTGTTTTCTGGGCACCGATGATAACTGTCTCAAGTGGGTGAATACAGAAGAAACAATAATTAAAATTACATTTGGTGTCAGCATAGTATTATGTTTTTATGGAGATACATACTTCTTTAAATTTGAAAATCAGACAATATAATTGCCCGTCTCTGCAAGTATATACCTTGTTGACTTTATCCGTACATTTGATTTAAAATTTTTTAAAAATACACTGATAAATGCAAATTTTTTGATCATTTATTAATTGTAATTAAAATTTACATGGACCTATTTATTAAGGACATTGTGTAATGTTTCCACTTTGTTTTAAACAATTACAAACATGTGGCTTAAAATAATGTACAGATCAATGTAACAAGTTTGAAAAATGGGCGATGAGAATATGAAGTCTGCCTTCTTTCTAGCAATAATCATAAACACTCCAACTTAATGGATCATATTTTTTTTTGAAATTCTA
This sequence comes from Pongo pygmaeus, assembly GCF_028885625.2. NCBI lineage: Eukaryota > Metazoa > Chordata > Mammalia > Primates > Hominidae > Pongo > Pongo pygmaeus. Next base: position 78,962,612 of record NC_072387.2, read on the forward strand.
AGTTTGTTTAAGAACAAAATTCTAATGGAGTTCAACATGCAATGGATATATATATCATTCAGAATCACTAGCTTCCATGCTTACACTGAACTCAACATAAGGCAAAAGCCCAATAATTTTACTGAATCTTTGGCTCAGTGTGTTAAAAAAGCAAAGCAACATGGTAAGCCTAATGAAAACAATCCTTTGTGTTTGCCAGTTTCAGATTGCCAATATGGTTGCAATAAAATTCAACCATTATCTCTGATGAGATACACAGCTTTGATTAGTAGGACAGTTTGTTTTCTGAATGCAAGATACAAGCATGAATCTGTTTCTCTAATTGTTCTCATAGCTTAGGAAAATGAAGCAGAAGCAGGTTTGTTTTAATAAAGCATAATTCTGCTTCCCTTTATGACCACATATGATTAGAAAAACAGTAAACCAATCAGATACTGTCAGATGAAATATTCTGTCTTCTACTCTTGGCAATCTCTTGGATATTGCCATAGACTATAAAATGATTGAATGAGTTGTGGTCATGAAACTATCCATGTCACAAATGTTGGTCTCTCCTTTCAACTGCTCAAGAAAAAACAAGCCTTTGGTAACTCTAGTTATTGTATGCTACAATACAAAACAAATTACCAATAACCATTCCCGAACTAACTAACATATGGCCAGACATTTTTCCTGTATAAGTTTAATGTTTTCTTGTTTCCTACTATTCTGTTTGATCTACTAACTCTTTCAACATCAGTAGGTAACGCTACAGAGATCCTTGTTCTTGAAGAGTTTTCACCTCTGGAAGTTCTCATTCTTGCCATTCAATATAAAAATAACCACTCCAGCAAGTAAAATCTTTCCAAGTAAAATATCAATAAGTCAAGGTTGCTTGATGACTACCACACAGGCACCTGCTCTCCCAATATTCAAGGAAGCCATCTGTTAAAAAAGATGAAACACAAGACAAGTTTTCACAGAAAAATATAAAACTTATAATATATTTTAAAAGATTATCTACATGAAAATCATAAATGTGTTTGTTTTCCCATTTTAGCCAGAAGTAGTACAATAAAAATGAAAACACTGAAAATGGCATTTTAAAAAAGCAATGATTTGTATATTGAAAATTTTTAAGCCTACAATTTTTGTGGAGTTTTTAAGAACAGTAATAAAACATTTAATGATTTTTATTGAAATTAACCTGCTATAGAAAAGTTTCCATCAAAGCTCTATTCTGGAGTTTTTATGGACACATTTGTGATAATATTTCATAGTAATAGCTTGGAGTATATTTTAGATGAAATAGCTATTACACTTACTGCAATGATTTTGAAGTTATTTCCCCAGATATTGTATTGAATTAAATGTGTTATTCATTCATTCTAGACAGAGACATACAATGAAATAAATTCAATACTTTGTCATAAATAGGCCATAATTATAATTACTATATGCTTATTAAAAATTTTCCATCTTATGACAATCACTGAAATGAGAACTGAGTATTTTTTTAATAATGCTGAATATGAAAATGGTTAGAAATATATTAAAAACAATAATTTTTACAGAGTTTGTAATGAAAATTTATTCTTTGGAGACAAGCCAACATTTTGATAATTTGAGCTTTTTGATATCAATTTTTATTACAATTTTCTAAGAATATCAGGGTAGACTAGAAATTACATGATATTATTTCAGTGTGAAAAGAAAGTGTATAAAATGTAAGAAATAAAATAGCTGCAGACAAAGTAGCCTCAAATCACATACATTATCTTATTGATTGAAAAAGGACATATTCTTACACTCTAAATATGAAAATTACCTCCATTTTCTACCAGTTATTTTGAATGTATTTATTCTTACCCATCATCCCACTGTAGGTTAAAAAAATCCACATGCTATTTATTTTTTATTCTCTTAATGGATTATTTGTAAAAGCTAATTTAATGTAACATCACTTGTCTTCCTCATAGAATTATTGCATAAAATAAGAGTAGGGAAGGAGCATGTGAATATATTCATGACATATTTGTGTGAAGAATAATTTTTATAGGTCACCACTCTTATCTTTGTAATCACATCTTGTACTGTTATCTCCATGAGAGAGGTGAGTGAATACAGTATCAGGAGACAATATGTTAATCCCACAGCATCAATGTATGCAAACCTAAGTTTACCTGACTCCAAAATGCATGTACTTTCCCTGATCTTTCTTTTATTATCTAATGATTTTCATGGATTGTTTCATATCAGAGTCATTTAAGAGGCATTTACAAAATACAGTCATGCACTGCATAGCTGTATTTTCATCCTTGAGGTTCTGGTCATGGATGAACCACATATACAATGGTGGTCCCATAAGATTATAATGGAGCTGAAAAAATCCATCGTCTGTTAATGTCATAGCCCTCTTAACATCAAAGCACAACGCATTACTCAAATGTTTGTGGTGAAACTGGTGTAAACAAAACTGTTGTACTGCTTTTTTGAAAATAGAAAAAAGCTCACAGAATAAGGATATAAAGAAAAAAATTATACAGCTGCACAATGTGTTTGTGCTTTAATGTAACTATTACTATAAAAGAGTCAAAAAGTTTTTAAAACTTTAAGAGTTTAAAAAGTAAAAAAAAATTATAGTAAGCTAAGGTTAATTTATTATTAAAGAAAAAATATTTTAAAATAAGTTTAGTGTAGCCTAAGTGTAGAGTGTTTTTCAAGTCTACAGTAGCATATAGTAACGTCCAAGGCCCTCACATTCACTCATCACTCCGTCACTGACTCACCCAGGGCAATTTCTAATCCTGCAAGCTCCATTCAGGTTAAATGCCCTATAGAGGTGTGTACCACTTTTTATCTTTTATACCATATTTCTACAGTACCTTTACTATGTTTAGATATGTTTAGATAGACAAACACCATTCTGTTACAATTACCTAGAATACATTACGGTAACACACTTATATAGCTTTGTAGCCTAGGAGCAATAGGCTATATCGTACAGCCTCAGTGTGTAGTAGACCATACCATCTGGGTTGGTCTAAGTATGCTCTGTAATATGTGCACAATGATGAAATTGCCTAAGGATGAATTTCTCAGACTGTATTTCATTTTTAAGGAACGCATGACTGTATCTGTTCATAAGCCCTATCACTAAATGGAAATGGGACTAATATTGGGTAATTGTATTTTTGAAAACTTTCCCAAAGGCTCCCTGATGTCCATTCAATACTCAGTACTGTGTACTAAACTACATATAGAGTGAGTAGCTTAACTATACCTTCATCTACATTTATACCTCTATCTCTATATATGCATGTGTGTATGTGTGCATGTGAAAATGAATACTTTCTGATTTTTCAAAAAACAAAATGTGATATTCCCCTTGTATTTATGTCAGTGAATGACACCCCTCTCTACCCAGTTGTTCAAGACAGAATCCTTGACCCTTCTTTTTACCTCACTCAACTCTAAATCTGAATCATCAAGCCCTCTAAATATATCTCCAACAAGTTTAATTCTATCCATTTATTCAGTCTTCCACATAGCTCAGGTTACATAATGTAAACCATATCTATCTCTCAAAACTTAACGATTCTGTCTCTTGCTCAGTGAGACATACCACGTGTTCTTCCTCTGGCTCTTACAAATGATGTTCCTTAAGCCAAAGCACTCCCCATATTTTCATGTGGTTAGCTATTACTCATTTGTCAGGCCTCATTCTACATATTTCCTGAAGGAAGATTTCTCTGCCCAGTGCACTTAAGTTCTATCATAGTGCTATTCTCTTACCAAATAATTAATCATGCTGTTTTAAACATTTGGTATTTTTCTACATAAGTACATTTTAAATGTTTAAGAAAAGTTTTCTTTCTTTTCTCTTGGTCCAGATTTATTTAATATATATTTTTAAAAATCTGCCTTTGCTCTCCCTCCAGGGGTTGTACCTTTCAGCATGAGTAATATGATAACCTAAAAAGGTTGGCCACAGAACCAATGAAATAAAAGTAACCCTGAATGTAGATATTTCACCAGGCTTCTCTGTAACAAAATTCTCAATATATCATTATCAATATATCTTATATATCTATTGTCTACAAATAAATGAAATGCATACACAAAAAGTATACTTAGTTGCAACAATAGTTCTCAATGTATTTGAGAAACATTCATATCACCTCCTACTCCCAGCCAGCAACTACTCCCAGCCTTACAACCTGTAGATGAATGCAGCATGATAATGCTATGACAGTATACCAAGATAATACATTATTAAAGGGCAATTTTACTTAGGCTAGGAGAAATGGAATAAAGTTCTCTTTAGGTCTTGAAGCACGTACATTATTTTTTTTCAAATCAAACACAAAAAATAAGCTCGGTGTTAAATGACAAAAGTGAAATTTATTTAAAACATACATAAATACACACGTGTATCTATACATATGGTGTGTGTACGCATTCTCTGTAAAACAAAGGCACAAAACTGTTAATCGATTCCTAATCTATTTCCAACTCAAGCTAAACTGAGTATTTTTCCAAATATTCATATATTTGGATATTTTAATATAGTTTGCTTATTTATTTCAATAATCAGCCATTTGTGGCTGCTAATATTATATGGAATAACCAATTTAGTCCACTTATAGGACATACGGAGTGAGGTGACAGGAATTTAGCAAATATGGAAAACTTTTCAAGTAGGCTAGAATCCTGAAAATTTTTAAAGGGATTTTGTGTGGGTCTGCTGCTCATCCCTTGAGAGTCTTAAAAATATAAATAATGAGAAGATACGGAAGCAAAATCTTAAAGTAACTTAACAGTTTTAAATTTAATGTTTATTGTATTAAAATAAAGTTGTCATAAAATATTTTAAATGCCGCTTTGCTGTTTGTAAAATACTATATGATCCAAAAAAGTATAATAAAATATAGATGAAGTAAAATGATCTTTAGGAGTCTTTTACCTATTAATTACTACATATATTGTTTTGATTTCAATTTTAGAGGAATGACAAGCATAATGTCTCTTTATTATAAATATGTATTCAGATATTATATTACATCATTTATAAAAACATAAAGTTCCTTTATTTAATGTTCTTTTAAGTGGAACATTTAAAATACACACCATTTAACTAGTACATTTCCTTAGCAAATCAACAATCATTCATTAATGCATGCAGGATTTGCTTTGGAAACACTAGGGACTCAGAAAGGTACAGTCAAAATATATCCTTTGAAATTTTAGTGCAATAATGTGAAAAGCAATCATTACTTGCTTTTTTTTTTTTTTTACATACGGTGCTCTCTGAATAAGAAATGCCTCTTCTCTAGCAATTAAAATAAAATGTAGAAAATAACAAGACTTAGATCTCTTGATATTTCCCCTTCTTTTCTCTACTCCTCGTTCTTTTTACTTACTTGGCTAAATGTACCTATTTTTGTTGAAGTCAAGAGTTTTCCTTTAGAGGAGAAGAAATTCATAATGCAGGTACCTTAGTCTATCCATTAGGAATTTGGTTTTGTACTCTGAAGTTAGTCTGACTAAATATTGTTGCTGAATGCATACCATCAAAACTGGCAAAATCAAGGAAATCATGTTTTGTGAAAAGTAAATATCTTTAAAACAAATGTATTTTAATCAGGTGTTCAAGTTCTTTAGATAAATTGTAGTCAATTTCTTTGACCAAAATCAGATCCTTCCACCCACTGAGGCAATATGAGGAGATGTGGTTATTATTCTGCTTCAGTGAAATAAAGCTTTAGAGCTGCACTGCACTCCTAGATGGAAACTATTTATTTGAACAGTATCTTACTTTTAGATTTCTGGTAAAAGTGAGAAATAATAGAAATATTGAGATATTTGGAGAAGAATGAAAGTAAAGAGAAATCAAATATGTAAGGACACAAGTCAGAATGTATTGATTCCCTCCATCATAAGCAAGGCCACGGTAGCTATGCAGCTAAGATGTCTTTCACTATAATTCGTTTGCCCTGGCCTCATCTTCCCATCACACTCACACACACCAACACACATCCCTAGTTACGTGATTACAAAGGGAGCTGCTTCATTCTAGCATGATCCTGAGTCTCTAACTACAGTGTGTATGTAAGGCATAATGCCTCACCTAAGATAAACCAGTCATTTTACTCCAACTTCCTGGACAAAATGATTGACAAGGAGTGAGCACTCACTACATGACAGGCTATGCAAAGCCCTTTCCTGTTTATTCTTTTAATTGAACTGGAATTTTTAAAAGGTTATTTTTCTGTTTATGGCTGTGGGGATTACTACTTGGACTTTCCAGCAGCACCACCAGGTGAAAAATTCTCTCTGCAACAGATAAAAATGGACCTAATAAGCAGTAACAAAAATGAATGCCAGGAAGGTTGATTTCTGCAGCCTTTATATTGTTTCTAAAACCAAACATTATAAGTTAGGGTTTTGTGAACCAATATATTACACTTTTATTTTTTGCTTCAGGTAACTCAAATTCAGATTCTGTTTCTTCTTGTGGAAAATGGAAATCTTATTAAGTATGTATGTCACTTTTTAATATATATTTTATGGGTATTGTAGTAATAAAAGTACACAAGAATGTATAATTTAATGAACTTTTTACAAAATCAACACAATATTGAATAAAAACAATCATTTTTGGTTTAGGGTAATTAGACTAGATTACTGTTTGTATACCCCTCCTCCACAGAAAGTAAATGAAATACATTCTTATCCTTGAAGTGAATTATGCTGATGACAATCTTACCTGTGTCCACTCATTAGTTTGTGGGTCATAGGATTCCATAGTGTTGAGGTATGTCTGTCCATCATAGCCACCAACAGCATATAATCGGTCACCAAGGAGACAGACCCCAACAGCATCTCTGGGCATACTCAAAGGAGCCACCATGGTCCAAGTGTCTGTTTTGGGATCATATCTAAAATTCAATGACAATAGTACATAACATATTCTAATCACATTCAACTTTTACTATAAAAATTTTACTTTTTACAAAGCCTGTCATGAAAAAGGAAACTTTTTTTCTCTCTAAAGGCTCAAATATTTGAGCAGGTATTCTAGAACGAACATCCATTATGTCTAGCTTTCTAAACTTTAAGGTATTTAAAAAATGCATCCAGACTCATAGATGAATGCAGATTCATTCAACAAAAATAAATGTCATGATGTCTTTCTATAAAAAAGTGTCAGATATATAAATAACTATTATCCACAGTAGAATTAGGGTATTTAAAACAGATGTATGCAGATTGCTATGGTAATGAAGCAGAAGAAATTATTAAAAATCTGGGAGAATTGTGGAATACTCGATAGATGAAGTTTCCTTTAAATCAGTTCTGAAAGTCTAGCCTAAATTTGCAAGAAAGAAAAAAGGAAAAGTTTGTGCAAAAATAACTGTAGTGTTCTGTTGTTGCTGGTTTTTTTTTTGTTTGTTTTAATGTATGTTCAGCTTTGAGGAAACAGGTAAGTAGTGTGACTAAGTTCAAGAAAGACTGAGGAAATGGTGTGCCTCAAGATGTAAGTTTTGATTAGCTTATGGGATGTTTGATTCCCTGGGTAAGAAGGTACCTTCAGTTTACTCAATAGAAAAATAGCCTTTAAAACTTGGGGAAATAATTATAACATGAACACAACTGGGTTTAGTGATACTGCTCAGGATTCACAGTGAGAGAGAGCCTAGTAATTCAAGAGATCAAAGTCAGAAGACTGAAGTTATTGTTATTTAAACAAAAAAATTATTTTCCAGAAAATTTAATAACCATATAGCACATACAGATATTTTATATTTTGAGTGTCAAAACCCTGAAGACTCCTTTAATGAATGTACTCTGAATGAATGAAGAAACTGTACCTTTGCATTTGGCCCACCATTGCAGGTTCTGATACAAAAACAAAAAGGGTGGTAAGAACCCAGAAGAATGACTATAAAATAAAACTGTGAGAAAGGATTTTCTGACAAACACAGCAAATAAATTCTTAGTCTGTTTTCCTCCTCCAATTTTTTTCACCCATTCAATTTTTAACTTGTAGACTCCTAAAACAAATGAAGAAACAAAAATACCTATACTTTATTGAGAATAAAGAAGGTTGTTACCACAGAAGATCTGGAATTTATATTTCACAGAGAATATTCATATTACCCATGATGCTACGTGAATTTGCACACTGTGGTTGGGGGGTTTGTGCACTGCCAAGATGATGTGTAAAATGAGGTGTTGGTTGAATGCTAGAAAACCAGGACTACCTTGAAGCATAGGCTGCCCAGCACATAAAAATTTAATTTTTAGCTCTGTAGTTAATAAGCACAAAACATCACAGATAGATGCAAATGTATATAGACACACACACCAACACAAGTATACAATCTATGCCATCAAAATCTCCTTTAAAAATATTTAAACCTTTTCCACAAACATTTTTAAATATGCAAAGATTTTTAAACATGAGAAAATAAAAGATACCAAAAGGGAGAAAATAATTCAATCCAGAATGTTGAATATTTTATAAAGTAACTGACTGAATATTTAATAAATCAATGGCAAAAGATAATGAGTAAATAATTAGGAAGAAGTAATTGTTCTAAGTTAAATGTGAATTAGAAATATAACAAAATATAGTGAGTAGCCCTTACCTGGATCCTAATTCAAACAGACCAACTGTTAAAAAATGTTTGAGACATTTTGGAATATCAGTGAGAACCCAAGCATTACCTTTTAATATGCAATTATTGAAGTTTTTATTAGCAGAATAATAACATTGGGGTTACATTAAAAAATAAAGTCCTTATTACTTTTATTTGTTTCTGGAATAATTCAACAGTGTTTTGGGTTGAAAACATGTTTGGAAATTTCTCTAAAAAACTTTAGGGAAAAAAGGAAGGACAGAGGGCAGAAAAATGGATGAGATTTTTCCGTAAGATTTTTCAATAAGAACAAATTTGTGATAGTTGTTGAAGCAGGGTAATGAGTATAGGGGAGTTAATTGTATCAGTTGCTTTTTGCCAGAAATTTTTTCTAGTACAAATAACTTTAAAGTGAATAATTTACAATATAGAATACAGTCTGGATTTTGTCACAATCATGTCACATGAACAGTTTTTCTAAAGTTATATTATCCTCGTTTAATTATTCAGCTCTATAGAATTATGTCAAATATTGTCTGCAAAGTAGACTTTATCATGTTGCATATATATATACTTAATAGGTCATGGGAACTGAGAAAATAGCAAACTTTAGTGTGCTAAGCAATAATAAACTAATTTCCAAAGGTTTAGTTCTTCAAGTAAAACTCAAATGTTGCAGGGGAAATTTTAAAAACACTCATTTGTCCTACATTTTGATACATATTTAAAAAATAGTAACCTGCATTCAGAAATATATACATATACATTTTAAATTTTCTAAAAAGTAATTTTATAATTTTAATGCATTTTTTTGGGAAACACAAATTTTTGAATTAGATGTGCCTGTTTTCAGTAGTAGGTAACATGTCTGAAATGTGTAATAACAACTTTTTAATTAATATCTGGTAATGGTAATAATATTTAAATTTATATTTTACCAGTAAAACCAAACCAAAACAAAATGGGAATCACCTGACATAGACATACTCTCTCAGATATTTAGGAAGAGATCACACACATTTAAAATCTCCCAGTAGCCATTGTTCTTGTTCTCAAAATGATGACTTTAAATTGATTTTTCTATATTCAGGAACTCTGGGATTCACCTCTCAGCCTGGCACATACAAAGTTATTATCCCCAAAATGAAATAAGCAATCTATAGATGTATAAGCATTGTCCAAACATTTAATAATAGTGAACTCTGTCATTTTCAGGTTATGTTTCTGAAAAACTTGAATTCTAAGCAGCCATTTTTTGCCTCTAGTTGCCAGGTATTTTTTTGGGGGGGGGTTTTGTTTGTTTGTTTGTTTGTTTTTAATAAGGTGGTGGATGTGGGGTCTTATTGTATTTAGGCTGTCTGCCTTTCCTGCATCTTACCTTGGCCTTCCTGGTCAAAGTGTGAGCTCCATATCAGAGACTCTATTAAAGTTTATAGCCCTCAGGCAAAAGAAGTGCCAGTATATAGTGGTTAAAATTAGCTACAAAATGAAAACTTGTTAGAGGCGTATGATAGTCACAGAATAAAAGTTAATTTCTCTTTGTAAAACCAAATTGAATTTTTTAAGAAACCATTAATTTTTCAAGCATTAGTGTCACTTTCATACTTTAAGGATAATAATTGGCCTTAACATTTTTGAGGAAAATTGTTTTAAATATAAAAGCATTACTTTGTTAACAAATAGAATTGAGAATGTTTCTTTTCCCAAGTTTGTACAGGAGATATTTAGATAGAGAGCAATTAAACAATAAAGAAGTGATTTATAGTCCAGTAGGTTTGCCTGTAAAACAAACGAACAAAATCAAATTAAAAACCAAAGAAACAAAAAAAGAAAGAAATGAAGGTCCATGCTGTGAGAATGGATAGCCTGCTTCAAAAGAGTGGCACATAGATTTCAAGTACATTAATCACAAAATCTATATATTAATTAATTTTAAGAAATTAGATGTGAATTGAGCAATTGAGAGTGCCAATAGTGTTGGCTAAAAATAAATACTTTTATTTTTTCCTGTAAAGAAAACCAACATTTACCAGGTTTCATGACATTATCAAAAGAAATGTTCCTAGACTTTAAAAACTATTTATATTCTGAAAATATAAAACAATTAATTTCAATACAAATTATTTGTTTATAACTGCATAATGGTAATAATGTTCCTAATAAACATTTTCATTCAGATGTTTTTGTATGTATGCATTTCTAAAGGATATTAGCATGGGATTTCTGGGTCAAAAAGAGTGTATACTTTGAAATGTGGTGAATGTTGACAATTGTTATTACAAAGAGGCTGTGTTAATTTACACTGCACTCCTACCATCAGTGTAATGAGCACGTCAGTTGTTCTACATTCTCTCCAACATGCAGTATTATGTGTATTATGTGCTTTTTCATTTTAGACTTTCTGGTGGGTAGGTGATGGTATAATATTGTAATTTTAATTTGCATTTCCCTGACGACTAATGCCATCCAATCATTTTTTTTTCCCAGTAGTCATTGCCTATTTGGATATCACCTCTTGAAGAGTTCTTGTTCAAATCTTCTGCCTAGTTTTTCTGTTCTTTTAAAAATGATATCTAGAATTTGCCTATATATTGGAAACAATGCTTTTGTTGGTATATGTATTGCAAATAGTTTCCCCACTCTCCGACAACTTTTTACCCTCTAAATGGTATCTTCTGAAGACATTTTACTGTAATATTTTCTTTTTTTAGGCTTAAAATATATTTTATTTATTTATTTATTTTTATTATTATTATACTTTAAGTTTTAGGGTACTAAAACTTAAATGTGCACAATGTGAAGGTTAGTTACATATGTATACATGTGCCATGCTGGTGTGCTGCACCCATTAACTCGCCATTTAGCATTAGGTATATCTCCTAATGCCATCCCTCCCCCCTCCCCCCACCCCACAACAGTCCCCAGAGTGTGATGTTCCCCTTCCTGTGTCCATGTGTTCTCATTGTTCAATTCCCATCTATGAGAGAGCATGCGGTGTTTGGTTTTTTGTCCTTGCGATAGTTTACTGAGAATGATGATTTCCAATTTCATCCATGTCCCTACAAAGCACATGAACTCATCATTTTTTATGGTTGCATAGTATTCCATGGTGTATATGTGCCATATTTTCTTAATCCAGTCTATCATTGTTGGACACTTGGGTTGGTTCCAAGTCTTTGCTATTGTGAATAGTGCCACAATAAACATATGTGTGCATGTGTCTTTATAGCAGCATGATTTATAGTCCTTTGGGTATATACCCAGTAATGGGATGGCTGGGTCAAATGGTATTTCTAGTTCTAGATCCCTGAGGAATCGCCACACTGACTTCCACAAGGGTTGAACTAGTTTACAGTCCCACCAACAGTGTAAAAGTGTTCCTATTTCTCCACATCCTCTCCAGCACCTGTTGTTTCCTGACTTTTTAATGATTGCCATTCTAACTGGTGTGAGATGGTATCTCATTGTGGTTTTGAGTTGCATTTCTCTGATGGCCAGTGATGATGAGCATTTTTTCATGTGTCTTTTGGCTGCATAAATGTCTTCTTTTGAGAAATGTCTGTTCATATCCTTCGCCCACTTTTTGATGGGGTTGTTTGTTTTTTTCTTGTAAATTTGTTTGAGTTCATTGTAGATTCCGGATATTAGCCCTTTGTCAGATGAGTAGGTTGTGAAAATTTTCTCCCATTTTGTAGGTTGCCTGTTCACTCTGATGGTAGTTTCTTTTGCTGTGCAGAAGCTCTTTAGTTTAATTAGATCCCATTTGTCAATTTTGGCTTTTGTTGCCGTTGCTTTTGGTGTTTTAGACACGAAGTTCTTGCCCATGCCTATGTCCTGAATGGTAGTGCCTAGGTTTTCTTCTAGGGTTGTTATGGTTTTAGGTCTAATGTTTAAGTCTTTAATCCATCTTGAATTAATTTTTGTATAAGGTGTAAGGAAGGGATCCAGTTTCAGCTTTCTACATATGGCTAGCCAGTTTTCCCAGCAACATTTATTAAATAGGGAATCCTTTCCCCATTTCTTGTTTTTCTCAGGTTTGTCAAAGATCAGATAGTTGTAGATATGCGGCGTTATTTCTGAGAGCTCTGTTCTGTTCTATTGATCTATATCTCTGTTTTGGTACCAGTACCATGCTGTTTTGGTTACTGTAGCCTTGTAGTATAGTTTGAAGTCAGGTAGTGTGACGCCTCCAGCTTTGTTCTTTTGGCTTAGGATTGACTTGGTGATGCGGGCTCTTTTTTGGTTCCATATGAACTTGAAAGTAGTTTTTTCCAATTCTGTGAAGAAAGTCATTGGTAGCTTGATGGGGATGGCATTGAATCTATAAATTACCTTGGGCAGTATGGCCATTTTCACGATATTGATTCTTCCTACCCATGAGCATGGAATGTTCTTCCACTTGTTTGTATCCTCTTTTATTTCATGGAGCAGTGGTTCATAGTTCTCCTTGAAGAGGTCCTTCACGTCCCTTGTAAGTTGGATTCCTAAGTGTTTTATTCTCTTTGAAGCAATTGTGAATGGGAGTTCACTCATGATTTGGCTCTCTGTTTGTCTGTTATTGGTGTATAAGAATGCTTGTGATTTTTGTACATTGATTTTGTATCCTGAGACTTTGCTGAAGTTGCTTATCAGCTTAAGGAGATTTTGGGCTGAGACAATGGGGTTTTCTAGATATACAAGCATGTCGTCTGCAAACAGGGACAATTTGATTTCCTCTTTTCCTAATTGAATACCTTTTATTTCCTTCTCCTGCCTAATTGCCCTGGCCAGAACTTCCAACACTATGTTGAATAGGAGTGGTGAGAGAGGGCATCCCCGTCTTGTGCCTGTTTTCAAAGGGAATGCTTCCAGTTTTTGCCCATTCAGTATGATATTGGCTGTGGGTTTGTCATAGATAGCTCTTATTATTTTGAGATACGTCCCATACTGTAATGTTTTCTTTATAGATGATCCTATGTAGGTCCAGGTTAAGAAGTCTTTCACGCCTCATTTTTTTTTTTTTGAAGGTGATCTCCTGTGTTGTATTCTAACAGCTTTATTGTTTTATGGGTCATATTTAAATCTAAAATCCACCATGAGTTGATATTTAATGTGATATGCAATAGAGGGTAAGACTACGATTTTCCACATGAGATATCCAAATCACCCAGCCACATTTGTCATGCTGGCAGCCTTTCCTCACTCCTCTTTAGTTTCTCCTTTGCCATAATCAAGATTCTTTATATGTGTGATTTTGTTTCTGAACACAAATCTATTCCATTTGTCTACTTATTTATAGTGTATTGTTACTACAATGTCCAGTTAAAATAATTTAATAATAAGCCTTTATATATAGTTTTTCAAGATTGTCTTGGAACTTAGGACCCTTTTAACTTTAATTTAAATTTTAGGATCATATTTCCAATATACACACAACCACAATCAAACTACATGAAACAATTTTAATTTTAAAAAGACTGCATTAAATTTATAAATTTTGTTTTTTATTTTTTATTTTTTGGGTTTTGTTTGTTTGCTTGTTTGTTTTTGAGACAAGGCCTCAGTCTGTCACCCAGACAGTGGTGCAATCTCGGCTCACCACAACTTCTACCTCTGGTGCTCAAGCAAAACTTCCACCTTAACCTCCAGAGTAGCTGGGACTGCAGGCATGTGTCACCATGCCTGGCTAATTTTTTATTTTTATTATTATTGTTTTTAAATTTTAGTGAGATGAGATCTCACTATGTCACCCAGTCTGGTCAGAAACTCCTGGGCTCAAGTGATCCACCTGACTTGGCTTCCCAAAGAGCTGGAATTAAAGGCATAACCCATCATGCCTAGCCCAATTAATTTTTTATATTGACTGAGTATATAGCAATCTTATTAATTCAATCTAACAGTTTCTAGTTTGATTCACATGAAATTATTCGATATTTATCACATAATCTTGAATACTGGCATTTTTATTTATTCCTTTCCAATTGTTGGCAATTTGCTTTCTTTTTATTACCTAACACTGGCTAGTTGTTCTGTTAACATGTCTAATAAAAATGGTATTAGCAGTCATTTTTTTCTTCTCATTCTAATGAAAATCACAAAACATTTCAATATTTGACTATGAATATTTTGTAGATTCTCATTATCAAATTAACAACATTAGTTTATTTTTCAAGTTTGGTGAGCATTTTTTATAATGACTAGATATTGACTTTTATCATTTTTTCACTTATTCAGATATTCATTTAATTGTCATTGTATTAAGTTACATTTATTACTCTTTTCAATATTAAACCAAATGTGCCTTTATGTGACAAACTCATATTGGATTTATATACATGCTTTATCAAACTGATTCTGTCCTAAGAGAACTCTAAGAATTAAAGTCTTAGGGTAGATCCTAATATATTTGAAATGAAAATATTTTTTTTCATATTTTAGTTTATAACATATAACTTTCTAAAAAACATATAAATAATGTTAGTGGTATAATGGTTACCCTTATAGACAATATTTGTTGGTACACATGGTATTTCTACCAAATTTTACGATATTCTGGGTCATAGAGTAAACCTCAAATGATTACAAAACCTTGAAATAGTTTTGAGTTCACTGTTAATTTTAACCCCAAGACAGAGGAGAAAGCAGTCAGCACAATGTTAGAGAAAAATCTCCTCAATATATTCAGGGGGTTTCAGGCTCTTATGCTGATGATGTGCTTAATGTCTATTTTAAATGTGTACTCTTTTTCGATGTACTTATTGATATTCTCCCAACTTTTTAAATCCCCTTCTTAAAAATATAATGGGCATAGAATGATCCAGAAAGGAAGATGGAAAAAATAAATTTCTGCTTCCCTTCTCAATATCTGTTGTTCATTTTCAATGCAAAAAAAATTTTAAACTTAATTTGATTTCAACTTCTGTATAAAGATGAATGAAAAGTTCTATTTTGACTTATGTCATATTTTGTTACATCCATTTTTCAAGGTTGAGGAGAGGAGAAATGAGTTGTTGACAGAACAAAAAGAAAACAAAAAAAAAGCTAAACGGCTCTTTGACTCCTTTCAGATGCAGTTGTCACAATAAACCTTTAAAAATTATTTTAACTATTGTCAGTCAGCAGAACATGGATTATACCCAGGAAATCTGAATGCCAGTTTAAACAAACTTTAAAAATTGGATACACTTAACAGTTCAAAACTAAAGAACAATAGATTATTTATGTAATCAGTTCCTCTACTAATATGACAGAAAACCATAATTAGCACTATAAATCCAAATTATTTTTATTTTATTTTATTTATTTATATATTTTTTGAGACAGGGTCTCACTCTGTTGCCCAGGCTGAAGTGCAGTGGCAAATAATGGCTCACTGCAGCCTCAACCTCCCCAGGCTCAAGTGATCCTCCCACCTCAGCCTCCCAAGTAGCTGGGTCCCCAGGCATGTGCCACCACACCTCACTAATTTTTGTATTTCTAGTACAGATGGGATTTTGCTATGTTGTCCAGGCTGGTCTCAAACCCCTGAGCTCAAGCAATCCACTGTTCTCGGCCTCCAAAGGTGCCAGGATTATAGGCATGAGCCACTGCCCCTGGCCAATATCCTTCTATCTATATAGAATAATGCATGTTTCATTTATTTGTGCATATTTGTATTTCCACAGAATCCTTCTTTTTCCTCAAAACATGCAGATAAATTATCATGATGCCAGAAGAATTCTGGGCAGCATATCTAAGGACAGCAGGTTATTCTGTCACCTCCTTTCTCTGTCGCTCCTCATAAGCCATTGAGGGAAATAGCAAATCACATAACTAAATTGGTATAGCTATTGTATCAGCTACCAATTGCTGCATCTGCTTATAAAGCAGGGCTCCTAAATACTTAGGTTAGCATAGAATCCTTGATACGGTTAGACTTTGTGTCCCCACCCAAATTTCATTTTGAATTGTAATCCCCGGGTGCTGAGGGAGAAACTTGGTGGGAGGTGATTGGATAATGGGGGTGGTTTCCCCCACGCTATTCTTGTGACAGTGAGTGAGTTTCCACGAGATCTGGTGGTTTTATAACTGTTTGGCAAGTTCCTCCTTCGTGCACTGTCTCTCTTGCCTGCTGCCATATAAGACATGCCCGCTTCCCCTTCTCCCACGATTGTAAGTTTCCTGAGGCCTCATCAGCCATGTGGAGCTATGAGTCAATTTTACCTCTTTTCTTTATAAATTACCCAGTCTAAGGCAGTTTTATTTTATTCTATTTTTTGAGACGGAATTTCGCTCTGTCACCCAGGCTGGAGTGCAGTGGCGCGATCTCGGCTCACTCTAAGGCAGTTCTTTATAGCAATGTGAAAATGAACTAATATAATCCTCATATTAACATAGTCTATCCAAAATTTGAGCATAATTTGCTAGCCAATAGCAAACATTATGAATGCGCAGTAACAGAAAAACAATGACAACAACAAACTAGCTAGTTGTTTCACACTACACTCATGCAGCTGACTCCAGCAATAATATATTGAATGAGAAAGGGTTTGGGGGAGGAAGGGGAAGGGGGAAGGGGAGAAGAAGCACATCACAATAATATATCCAAATTGTTTTGATACTCATTTGTTAATAGTGTTTAGATAAGATATAAGGATATGCTTTTCAATTAGTATTTGAACAATTGCTTACCTCTTGAGGCCCTATCTATCTCAAAAATTTTCTACTTAAAGTATATGGAAATAATACCCCAACAAGATGATGCAAATGCAAATCTGGATTTGCAATACCAAACAAATTTCTACCAAATTTTATGATATTCTGGGTCATAAAGTAAACCTCAAATGATTACATTTGCCTTTCCATGAATCCATCTCAACATCCACCCATCCTTCTGCTCTATCTATTCATTTATCTTCTATAATTTCTCTACCAATTCATTTGTCTGTATAACAACTTATTTACAGTTTATCTCAAGAAAGTTTTCCTTGTGGAAATATTGAGGTTCATTTTTCCTAGTGTCTGATTGATTCAATACATTCTTGTTATGTGCCTATTCTGTGCCAGAAATTGTACCAAGCACAAGAATATAGAGGTGGGTGGAAAGCTATCTTGGGCAGTATCAGCACATGGCACCTAGTTTAGTAATAAAAAAAAATGATGTAAAAAGAATTTTAATTATAATGTTAATAATTGGTACAAAGAAATAAAACTCAATTTTTCTTTCTGGTCAAATTTGCCATATGAAATGATCCCTCTGGCAACTATAAGAAGAATGAATTAGAAGATGCAGAAGTGGGTATTACAAAGTCTGGTATAGAAGGTTCCTATTATCTTGACACCCTTCTTTCACCAGCCCTCATTACCGGGATGCAGATGTGAGGTCAAAGGTGGTTCTGATCTATTATTACTCAGCAGTGGGACTGATGCCTTTGAGCATATTTTCTGATCAGTTGCCTAGATTCCAATTTTGTTTGGTATCTTAAAGGTTTACTTATTTATTTGTCTCTTTCTTCTAATACTGTAAGCTCTGTATAGCATAGTGCCAAATACATGGAAAACAATAGTTGCTGACTAAATAGGTAAACGAATGAATGTTCTTTGCCTAATAGATCACATCTTCTGGACCTAACTTCTCCTGAAACTCAATGCACATTTTGGACACTGATTTTGTCCACCAAGATGCTCTTACTAGGGTGAGGCTCAGTCACAAAATTAGTTTTCATCTGTTCCATAAACTATTCTAAAGTCCTCATTCTCATTCAGTCCCTGCCTTCTACCTTCTCTGATTTGAGGTGCCAGTATTATTTGTGCTTAAGACAGCCTGAGTGCAAACAATTTTTGATAAACGTTATATAACTGTACTTAACACCACCATTATATAATAGTTTACATTTCTGCAGGAAATCATTGTGATATAATAAAATGTGATCTATCCATCTGTCTACAAAACATAGCATTGCACACTATTCTTGCTATTTCTAATGATGTTTGCCTATGATTATATACTACAAAACATTTTTACATTCTATGTGCAAAATGGTTCCACAGAGGCACAGTTGCATATCTTGATTTATTGAGGAGTTACATGTGAAATCATCACTATAGAAAATATGTTATAAAAAGTGCAAAAGTGCTATTAATCTGATGGGTAGTATGAGCTAGGATAAGAATCATGATAATGCTGCGTGCTTCTGCATTACTTAAGCTGCTCATATCCACTGCACTCCTATAACTCAAAATAGTCATGCTTATTTAAATGTAATTTTCCAACATAAATGTATTCCTAGACTGAATTATTTATGCCTCCGTTCACAAACAACATTTCAATACATTATAAAGTCGAGTTGGATGAGAATATTTGGATGAAATATCATTTCATTAGCAGCATTTATATAAGATATTCAAGGTAAAAGTAGGAGTCTCATCATATTCATCTCTTCTCTTCGTTTACTCAAGAATTTGGCAGAGAAAATGTAAATCAGTCAGTTGTCAGTCTATTAGCAGCATTTTAAAAATAAATGATTGCACATTTGTGAGTATAAAAGTATAAACCTATTTATTAGGAGTCTGGTCACTGTCTTCATTGTGACACCTGTAGTTCCTGATTTCCATGGACTAGAAAATATTAAAGTGAAAACGCAGTGAACTTAATGCCTTTCTCAATGTGTATACAGCCATAAAGCTACAGTCCATTTCACAGAGTAGCAAGATTGGTAAACACTGTTTCTGTATCTTATCCAATTTGAACACAGCCTGCTTACCAAAAGCCATCTCTTGCCAATGGACTTATCCTCAGTAAAAATGATTATACATCCTTAGAAAACAATTTCATAAATGGGAAAGAATATCCTTTTCCTACCATCTGTACCACTGACAGGCCTCAATCAGGATACAGACTGTGTTTTCCTAACATAAAAAGGACAATTTTTCTGCTGTCAGTGCTATCAGCCAAACACCTCGCTTTTCTCCCAGATACAAGTTGGGATACTGCTCTCCCACTCCCATAAAGCTTTCTGTGGCCATGTTACTGGTTTGTCATTGTAGTACAAACAAAAGAGAATTCTATTACTTGCAGTTGAAATCTTTAAGGACCAGTTAAAAATTTACTACTCTCTGGCTTTTTCCTTTTGACATAGAGACCAGCAATGATCAATATTCTAGGTTATTTTTCATTTTGAGTACCAGAGTGGTAATACCATGGATATGTAGAATGAATGAGGAAAAAAAGCATCATGGTATTAAACCACTGAGAGTTTTAAAGTTATTTGTTACAGTAGAGTTACTTATCTTATACCAATTGATAAACCAATTGACTTAAATATTCCCTATCCTCATTTCCCCATGGGTCATTATGTAACCTGTGTAATAGGAAATATTACCATGCATCTTACTAAGGACTCTTTGGTCCTTACTGCATACCATATAATAGTTCTAAGTAACGCACAGCCCAAAGAGAACTCAGTGATAGCTGTGCCAGAAGTCTCTGCATTGTATTCCTAGGACTGAAGCCAAGGTGTCATCCCACTCTAGCTTCTATGTACCTGGTCAATTTTAGAAAGAGTTATAAGAGAACCTATGTTTCCTTCACACACCAGGATTATTAAAAATATAGCTCCAATCAGTCTGTCTTATGTTAAAAATGGTATGTCATAAAATAAGAACTTAATAATTCACCTTTGAGAGCTTGAAAGGGCAGTAAAACAAACAAGAACAGAAGACTAGAACACAGAAGCAAAATATCCAGTATTTTTAAAAGCGTTAACAAATATTCACGTTTCATAAATCACTCAAAACTTTGTTTTAATGTGTGTTTTAAAAGTATATCAAGAAGAAATTTAAAGATTATTTAAGGACTTGTGAAAAAACATTGTGGGGATTTAAATAAATATTAGTTGAAGGGAGGAAGCAAGGAATAAAAGAATAAGAAAATAGAAGAAAGTACGTGTGTGTATGTGTGTGTGAGAGAGAGAGAGGCAGAGAGAGAGAGAAAGGAGTTAAAAATTTATCTCTAGGTGTTGAATTTACCCTTCCTAAATAACGCAATTTTTTCAATCACTTGAAGCAGGCATCAATGTGATTTGCACTGTCTTTTTCGCTATAACAGTGTCCTTGGGGTCTTACCTTTCTACATAATCCAGTAGCCGGGAACAGTGATTCGAAGCAGGAGCATCATGACCTCCTACTGCATAAAGAAAACCATCACATGTGGCCACTCCGACACCCCCTCTCCTCTTACACATGGGAGCACACATGTTCCACTTATTTGTATGAGGATCATAATATTCCATTGAACTCAAACAGGAACTTCCATCACGACCTCCAACTGAATACAACCTAAAAACACAATTGGAAAAACGTGATTTAATATCATAGTCTGGATGACAAAATATAGAAAAGGTCCTTTAAAATAAATTTTCAAAGTATGAGGCTCAAATGTGTTGGAAATATATTACTTTGCAGGGAGATTTTGTTAAAGATACTCAATAAATGATCATATATACTAGAAATTTCTATTTTTGTATAGAAATTGCAGTATACTAGATGAAATTGAGACAACTATAATTTTAACCTCTATTTCTTGAAAGTTGGATAGATTTAAATTGCATACTGCAAAAATAAGTAATATTAGTATATTAGTTTAATAAATATTAAGAAATGGCTGTTAAAATACAGAATAAAATATAAGACAATGAACAGAAACAGAAGAAAGGCATTATCCTACTTGTTGATAAGCAAGTGATTTGGCAGTATGTAACACATGCCTGTACCTTGTGTTCCATCCTCACAGTTTAGAACAATAAATAAATGTAATAAACTAAAAGTATTATCTTAACAACAACTTTCTTACTCAGTGCTTATACTATAGCTAAAGACAAGACTTTACAGGAAAAAAGAATGCAACAATGTTAGTATGATTGAAAATTGCTGAAGTTTACTTGATACACTCATCTTGCTATAATTATTTTATTAATGAGAAGTATGATAGAACCCCCCAAATAAGTTATGCATCATAAATGGTACTAACATGATTTGAATACATTGTCTAATCCTAATAAAATAGTCCTTCCCCATTTAATCATAGTCATGATTTTATCACAGTAAGGCACAGCGTTGCATTTATTTACTTATCCATTTGCTCACTACATATTTTTGAATGTTTGGTGTGTGCCACACATTTTTAAAACTTTTATTGTTATGTCCATGAACAAAACAGGAAAAAAAATCCATGCACTCAATTCTACTGAAGCAGGGATAGACAGAATATACAAAGTAAACATAAATATCATTTACTACTGGGGAAGGTTCAAAGTGCAAGGGACATAGAATCCAGAAGCAGGATCAGTAATGCAACTGGTGAGGGTAGAGATAGTGGATACAATTTAAATAAGTAACCAGAAAAGGTCTCACTGAAACCTTTGCAAAAAAAAAAACTTGGAAGATAGTAGTAGTGATTGGAGGTGAGTTCAGGAATATCTGGGGAAGAGGAAGATTTAAGGATGACTAAATAGTGAGTGAAAAGTTTCAGAAGCAGGAAGGAAGCCAGAGTGGCTGGGGCAGAGACTGAAGTGAGAGTGGTGGTTCAAGGTAAACGGCAGCTTACAAGGTGCATGTAGACTCTTCTCCCGAGTACAACAGGAAGCCATAGTGGTTTTTGAATAGAGGGAGAATATGATTTGTTTGTGTTTTAATGAGATTAGAGGTGTGAAAGTAAAATAAATCCTGGGACTCCCAAATCACTAAAGCCAAAGGGAAGTCAAGCTGGGAACTCCTTAGCGCAAACCTGCCTCCCATTCTATTCCTAGAAAAGATAGCTACTAAGATTAAAAAAAAAAAAAAAAAAAAAAAAAAAAAAGCTATGTACCTCCCTCACAAGGAATTTCCTTGTGGACAAAGGACAGCAGATATAACTCAAAGTCATCCCTCTGCTCACAGAGATAAGTGAATATCTGAGTGCCTCCTTTGGAAAGGCTAGTCAGAAACTCAAAAGAATGGAACCACTTGTCTCTTACCTACCTATGACCTGGAAGCCCCCTCCCTATTTCAATTTGTTCCACCTTTCCGGAAGGAACCAATGTATATCTTACACATATTGATTGATGTCTCGTATCTCCCTAAAGCGTATAAAGTCAAGCTGTGCCCCAACCACCTTTGGCACACATTGTCAGGTCTCCCGAGGCTGTGTAATGGCCATGAGCCCTTAACTCTGGCAAAATAAACTTCTTAAATTGACTGAGACCTGTCTCAGATATTTGGGGTTTGCAGAGGAAATTTTTCTGGACAATATATCCAATATAATATATTTATAAGTAGACTTAAATCTATAATATTCAATTTCTAAATAAATGCATAGGAAGACAGTATTACTTAGCATATAAATCAATCAGGATGTAGATTTACAAATTCATGCTCTAATACCATATAATAACTCTAAAATTTGATATGTAAAATTATTTTAAATCCTGGGAATGTTTTTCTAAAGCTGTTTATGTTTCTCATAATGGCTGCCATAGTAAAATATATCTGATTGCCCAAGTGTTCCCTTTATGCCTTTATGCGTGTAATACCTCTTTGCTTGATTACTGACAAGTAGTCTGCTAACTCTCAATCTTGTGGTATGCTAAAATTAACCAATAGGAGCATTTTAAAAAACAAGTATTGAACAATTTACAAATTGCTTGCAAAAGCACCCAGAAGTGAAATAATTATTCACTTACAAGTTTTTAATCATTCTAAACACCTTATGAAATCTGAACCTCACTTATTTCTCTTTCATTTAAATTGATGATTTAACTCAAAAGAAGTATGGAATAACCCTAAGATATTAAAATGTAACTAAATGTATTTTGCAGGGACTTTACTTATGGGCATCTTTCTGTGAGACACCTAGCACAGTCCTCGTACATAGTTTATAAATAAACATGATATGAACTTCTTATTCTCTATTGTTTTAAAGGAAATGTTTACTTCAAGCTGCTTTATTTATTCATAAACATTACTCTGATAAATTATACTATTGAGTTATTTGAACCAAATATTGTTGATAATTAATAATAAAATAGTTCTAGGGAATAATAGATCACACATTTTCTGTTTCTGATATTATTTCAAAAATTATATATATATATATATATACACCTAAATTTACATTAAAAAGTAATGATGGCATACAACCTACCAAGACTAATCATGAAGAAATATGAAATATGAACAGACCTATATCTATCTAACCTAGTATCAAACTACATATAGGTCTGTTCAGATTTTGGATATTGAATTGGTAATCAAATTTCCCAAGAAAGAAAAGTCCGGGAGCAAACAGATATACAAATAAATTCTCAACAGCACTAACCATCAGAGAAATGCAAATCAAAGCCACAATGAGATATCACCTCATTCCAGTTGGAAAAGCTATTACCAAAAATAAATAAATAATAATAATAAATGCTGAATAAATAACAAATGCTGAATAATAAATGCTGATGAGGATGTGAAAAAGGGGAAACCCTTACACATTGTTTATGGCAATGTAAATTAGTAAAACCATTATGAAAAACAGTATGGTAGTCCCTCAAGAAATTACAAGTAGATTCACCATAGGATCCAGCAATCTCACTACTTGATATATATTCAAAGGAAATGAAACCAGTATATAAAAGAGACAGCTGCACTTCCATGTTTATTGCAGCACTATTCACACTAGCCAAAATATGGAATCAACCAAATGCTCAACAATGGATAAATGGATAATGGAAATGTGCTCCATTTGTTGGAACACAATGGAATAGTATTCAGCCATAAAGAGAATAAAATCCTAATATTTTCTATAACATGGATGAGCCTGAAGGACACTACGTTAAGCGAAATAAGCCAGGCACAGAAAGACAAATACCACATTGTCTCACTCACATGTATACTCTAAAAAAAAAGTCTCATAGAATTTGAGAGTAAAACGGTAGTTATCAGAGACTAGAGAGAACTAGTGGGGAGGGGTAGATGGAGAGAAGTACTTTATGAATATATGCTACCAACCAGCATTGTCTGCAATCCATTTATCTGTGAATATAAATTAAGTGTGAATTAGGCTAAGAATGAGAATGTAAAAATAACAATAACTATTACTATAATTATTCTTAAAAGCATAAAAATAACCAAGGCTTTTAAACAATGAACTCTGAGCAGTTCAAATCTATGCTACAATATACACACAAGTCTTCATGAATAATTATCAGGTCAAACACAGTGGCTCACGCTTATAATCCCAGCACTTTGGGAGGCCAAGGTGGAAGGATGACTTTAACCCAGGAGTTCAAGACCAGCCTGGGCAACATGGCAAAACCCCATCTCTACAAAAATTACAAAAATTAGCTGGGCATGTTAGCACATGCCTGTAGTCCCAGCTACTCAGAGGCTGAGGCAGGAGGAACACTTGAACCCGGGAGGTCAAGGCTACAGTGGGCTGGAATCATGTCACTGCACTCCAGCCTGGGCGACCGAGCGAGACCCTGTCTCAAAACACAAAAACAGAAACAATCATCAAAGGTAATCTTCTTAGATCTCCCCCTCACCATCTATTTACTTATAGTTTAGACTGATTCCCTGCTTCTTTCACTGAAATGACAAATTAGATGTTGGGAATTTGAAGAGCATAGAATAATCTGATGATGGAAGTCAAAGCACTGGCAGCATAGGAAGTGACAGCTGACAGTTTCACAGCAAGAAAGGCAATGTGACATTTCCACTTTGAGTTGAAAGATGAGTAAAAATTTGTAAGATCAAAAACCAGGGGGGAAGCTTTACATACAAGGAAAGCATTATATGTAAAAACCAGGGGCATGAAAGGTCACAGCAGTTGATAAATAAAGAGTGACAGGTACGTTATATTGATGGAAGGGGTGCTAGTAAAGGAGGGGATGAAAG
Organism: Pongo pygmaeus; assembly: GCF_028885625.2. Taxonomy (NCBI): domain Eukaryota; kingdom Metazoa; phylum Chordata; class Mammalia; order Primates; family Hominidae; genus Pongo; species Pongo pygmaeus. Next base: position 78,988,114 of record NC_072387.2, read on the forward strand.
AGATGCAGCTTGTAGGATAAGAAAGTTAGATTGAAAATGAAGGGAGTTGCATGCCATGTTGTGGAGTTAAGGTTTCATTCCAAGGCAGTGAGTTAAGGACAGAAAAATAACATTCTTCAAAACCATCAGCTTCATAGTTCCATCTGCTATAAATGTTGACCAGTATATCCTTGCATGCCAGGAATTGACAGGAGATCCAGAAATATTGTTGACTAAGTGCACTTTTCTAGGACCTTGCTGAGAATTGCAAGAATCTGAGTCTTCCCTGCTATTTTACCTATTACCTATGTGTTTACCAGCATACAGATAAGTTTCACCTAATGTTCAGTCACCAGGTTTCAATATCTTGAGGCCTAGTTAGCAGGTGCTCATCTAAGTTAGTGCCATATATTTTATATTCTATTACATACAACACAGCAGCTCAACAAAACAAATCCTGTATTGATTAGGATATGTGTTTGAATGTGTGTAAACACGGTTTTACAGGTGATGAGACCCAGGCTGCATTGCTAGAGTATGAGCATTGTCAAGAACTGTGAAGAATCGGAAATTCTACCCTATTTCTAAGCTAACAAATTAGCCTGCTGCAGTTTCATGGATGCTGGCAGAATAAACAAGATTCATGGGGGAGAAAGAAGTGACTTTGCTACTTGCAACACAGTAGGCAGCATAAATTTCATGTTTACATCTGCTCTACTTGTTTCCCCCAAGCCTCACCAGCATGATTTGGAGCAACTCAAGTGAATGCTGCACATGTGGTGGGTTTGTTTCACAGCTACGGGATCTCTGAGTTTTGGAAACTCTAATCCTTTAAAGAGGCTGCCAGAGAACCTGTCCAACCTTTGCCCTGAAGGGAGACATTATCTTTATGATTCTGGTCAAGGAACAATTCTCTATTCTCTGACCAAAAGGAAGTCACTATCTTTATCTTCCAACCCTTTGATTTACAAATATCCTGAAAATATGTTATGAAAAACAGTCACCAGTAATTATTGTTTGGAAAATGTGTAGTAATGCTAAAACCCCATGGACAATTGTCTATTAACCCTCATGTCTTGATGTCCCAAAGTGGAGTCCCAGTTACCACAACCATGGTTCAAACAGCAGGATGAAGGAAAATTGGAAGAAGGAGCACCATCCCTCCCTTAAAGAGTCCATCTTTTAGGGTGCACAACTCACCTCTCACATCTCATAGGTCAGAACCAGACACATGGTTATACCTAGTTGGTAAGATGCTGGAAAGTCTTGTCTTTATTTTAGATGGCCATATGCCTCACTAAAAATGTGTGTTTATATTGTCATATAAAAAGGAGTGAATGAGTATTGGTGGATAATTAGCCAAACTCATTCATACTCTATCAGGCTTCACAACCTCATTTACCAGCTATGTGTTATAATAGTAGCAAGTGTCAAGAGGAGTTTGCAATAGACATCATCATTTATTAGCAAGTAGAAAGAAAAGCAGTCACCAATATATTGTTGTAGCTTAGTGAAATCCCGTTCACTGTCCTGTAAGACACATTAACAAGTACCTCCCACAGAAAGGCAGATATAGGAGTAATCTGACAGCAGGATTGACAAGCTTTCTCATGGCATCAGAAGAAAGAGCTAGTGCCATAGCACTAGATCTTTTCTAGCCCTATGTAGGGTGGTGCATTCATATTTACTTTATCATAGGTAGCTTTTTATTACATATGCAGGGTTATTTCTACTCATCTCTTGGTCAACTGAGGTTGTGTCTCCACTAGAAAGTCTTTTCTAATCCCATTTTGTCTTGTTCCCCAAAATTTAGCTTTATTTATAATCTGTATCCTAGGTATGGCTATTTACAATTTTTCATACTTTACCAATAAAGTATATTTCAAGGAAAGTGCACAGAAAGCACTCCCATACCATTATGTAAATACTACAATGTTTTGCTAACTAGCTTGGGATATTAAATATAATTTTCACTCACTGTATTTGGTTACCCAGAAAAAGTGTTTAGGCATCCTTTCTGTTGCACAATAAAAGGATTAGAATCCCTCAACTCCAGTACCTTTGAAGAAACTCTCTAGATCCAGAACTTAGCTTGGTCCTTTGTTTTCTAATTAACGAAGAGCTCTTTCATCTGATGCCATGAGAAAGCTTGTCAATCCTGCTGTCAGATTACTCCTATATCTGCCTTTTCATGGGAGGTACTTTTTAAAGTGCTTTACAGGACAGTGAGTGGGATTTTACTAAGCTACAGCAATACATTGGTGACTGCTTTTCTTTCTACTTGCTAAGAAATGATGTCTATTGCAAACTCCTCTTGACACTTGCTGTTATTATAAAACACAGCTGGTAAATGAGGTTGTGAAGCCTGATAGGGTCTACCTACCTTTATTTATTAAAACATACCCAAATTTATGAAAAGAATCTGACAATTGTAAATATGTGAATTAATTTAGATCAATTCATCACATATCCAAACTTGGCAGAATTCACCAACCCAAAACTGTCAGTTCAACCTTAATCTCTCCGTATTTCCTCTGCTCCCACTCTATGCGTTTTATAATTCTGCAACTTATTTGTTATTGTTTTCTAGTTCCTTTTAGTATAATGTAAGCTCTCTGAGGGCAGAATTTATTTATCTTCTTTGATATGTCATTATGACCAGTACATGTTTGTGAAATTTTTTAAAAAATGAATGAAGCACTTGTTTTTAATTCTAGAAAAAATAGTGATTTATCTGTGGAAACTTATCAATGAAAAAGCACCTGTTTAAGTTCCACTGAAGCAAGACTTTGACAAATGGCAGGGAAAATTATTAATTATGTGTCTCGGGAACACAAAAGTAGGGAAGAAAGAAAGATTAATTTTAACTAGGTGGATTCAAAAAGGGTTCACAGGAAAGGTACAGATTAAACTATGCTTTGGATGGTAGAAAATATAAATAATCTTATTTTGGTTTTAAGCAAAAGCAGATCTTAATATATTTTAACACTTCTTGACACTATTGTTTTCAAGTACAATAAACTCAGTCCTGTTAATATTGATCTTGCCACACAGATCTTGCACATAGAGAGCTAGACTTGGGTTTGTTTATCAATCTAGAGAGTTTTCAAATGTATTCAAAGACCAAGTGAATATTGAGCATGAAACTAAGAGGACAGTGAATAGTGGACAGTCATAAGTTAATAAGAAAAAGCAATGAAAGGGGAATCTAGGCAGAAACATGAGAAAGTGAAAAGGCAAAGGGGTGTGGACAATCTAGGTAGGTTCAGGGAACTGGAATGATTTGGTACGGCTGGGACATCAGGTGGTTGTAAGGCAGGTGCCAAGAAAAGAGAATGGAGAAAGAAAGTGAAGTCTAAGCTATTAAAACCACTATATTCCAGAATGAAGAACCTGGAAATGACCATGCTCAAATATGGCACCAAAATGAGTTGTTGAAATACATTTTAATTCTGAGGCATAATTTATTAAATAATACGTTTCAACAATTGGCATATATCTTAGTCAGTCAACTATTGTGAGGAAATTCTACTAATTGTACAGTTTCCTTGAGCAATTAGAAACAACTCTTCAGCCAGAGTGAATATTTATAAAATTGAAATGAAAACACATCACTGCTCTTTTTTTTTTTTTTAAATCTTCGTAATATTTTTACCTCACCCAAGTTACTATATGATCTCTTTGGGGCCACTCCCTTTTATTATATGTTCCTGCCAAACTTAAATTTTGCATTTTATATTCAAGGACTTGATACAAATTTTCTTTCTTATTGGAATGATTTCCCCCATCACATATCCATTCTGGATATCTGGATATCTGATAAATCAACCAGTTCCCTTAAAAATCATCTCTTTCAGCATGTGAATTAAAATTCTCCTGAGCTTATCAGTAGCCCCAACTGAGATTCAGTAAACAGCAATTTCTTTTTTTTTCTTTCTTTTTTAATGTGTGAGTCTAAGATTAATTAAAACGTATACAATTTTGGGTGCCACCTTTGAGAAGAAGAATACCAAAATTTGAATAAAAAATAGAAACAGAGTGTTGGAAGGTACTATGCAAGTGATGGGCCTTGAGGCTTAAGGCACTGTGCCAGTGCCTTAATAGGCATATTAGGCATAATAGAAAAACATAAAAACATAATAGAGGACATAATAGAAAAACAACAGACAATTAACCCTTCTTTCATGATGCTTTAAGCCATATGTGCTTCAGACTGAACAGAAATTACAACTGCCTTGTAAAAATTATTTTTTTGTTTGTTTGTTTGAGACAGAGTCTCTGTCACCCAGACTGGAGTGTGCAGTGGCGTGATCTCAGCTCACTGCAGCCTCCGCCTCCCGGGTTCCAGAATTATTAACATGAAGCTTTGCACGCCTGTAATTCTAGCACTTTGAGAGGCCAAGGAGGGCAGATCACCTGAGGTCAGGAGTTGGAGACCAACCTCACCAGCATGGTGAAACCCCATCTCTACTAAAAATGCCGGAAAAAAAAAAATAGCAAAGCGTGGTGATGCATGCCTGTAATCCCAGCTACCTGGGAGGCTGAGGCAGAATAATTGCTTGAACCCGGGAGGCAGAGGTTGTAGTGAGCTGAGATTGCACCACTGCACTCCAGCTTGGGTGACAGAGCGAGACTCCATCTCAAAAAAAAAAAAAAAATTATTAACATGAAGATTTGAATGAATGAATGAAAGAATGAATGAATCCATTTTGCCATAGTAAATCATGAAAGAAACTCTGTTTTTATACGTTTTGCAGATTCTTAAAGGGGTGGTACTACATATTTATTAAAATTCAAGCCTACTTATAAGATGTGTTCAGGCAGAATCAGTATCTGTTTGTGAGCTAAGAAAATTTTTTAAAAATCACAAAAAGACATCTTAGCTAGAATGTAAAGTGTAAAAGAATCAAGCCAAGACAGCTACCGAAGAAGAAACAAAAATAACCACTAATGTATATATTGTTTGAGGAATCTGAGGTTATATTTGGCCAAGTGCCACACATCCACGTTTATTAACTTTTTTTTTGTATTTTCTGTATTCACCAAGTAAGTCTGGCTGTGCTGGCATATATACCCCTTAGCTTAATCTATCTTACTAGAAGACTCACTACATTTGTTATATGAAATTGATGCAATTTTGGTCTTGAATCCGTCAGAACACGCTCATTAATTTTAAGCCATAAACCAATTTCTTGGTTTTTTTTCCCACAACAAATAGTATCATAAGTAACCTAAACTTAAGATAAGTGTTCATTGTTTTTTATTACTCTTAATTGGAAAAAGTGTTGAGAATAATATTTAGGGAAACAACAGCCAGGTTAGAATGACACATTAGTGTTATGTGATAGCAAAACAAGGGGAAAAAATCACGTCAGCAGAGGTGAGGAAAAAAACAAACAAAAAAATGTAAGAGGGTGGTGTTAAAACAATTTTCTGCTATGGGTCTGAAGTAAAAGGTCATTTTCTAATGATTATGTTTCTGTCTGAGTAACACAGGAAAAGTACCCAGACATTAATAGCCAGTCATCAAACTACAGAATTTTAAAGCCATTAAATCACACCCAGGGGGAAGAAAAAGATGCCAAGTAAAAGCTCTACTAATTCAATTTAAAGGAAAAAAAATTCAAGTAAAAAATGGAACCATTCAAAACAATTTCACAGAATAGAATTAAAATTCATATTTAATTAAAATGTAAGCAATTTTGGCAATGTAAGAATTAAAAACTTCAAAAAGTATTGATATCACACCCTGATATTTTTCATGAAGAATGATACTAGACAACACAGGATTTCTTAATATATGATGTATGCTAGCTGACCGAAAAATACAAGTACAGGAAAAGTAATCTGAATAGTGATTTCTATGTATAGTCAATTTAAAAGTGGCAGTAGAAGAAACTAGATAGACAATTTAGTCATAACAACATGTAAGAAATTGCAAGACTCTGCGTTAAATATTTTCTCCATTTATTTCTGATTAAGACTGGAGAATATTTACAACAAAATACATATTTTAAGGTGATTCAAAGTAAAGTCATAAAGAAGGTCACAAAGCTATAATTCCAGCTAATTATCCAAAAAATGTGGATAAGTAATGTACTAACACTTTAATGTGTGTGTGTGTGTGTGTGTGTGTGTGTGTGTTTTCATTACAAAATCATGTAACAAGTGAATAAGTTAATGAAAGGACAGGACACTTCTCACCCATATTGGGCAAATTTGCCGTGTTAATGAGACATCCATTTTAAAAACAATACCAGGAATAAATCTATTGCTGTCAATGTAAATGGTAAGAAAAAGTCACTAAATAACCGACTGTTACTTATAAATAGTGATTAGAAAACATAAAAAGGCAAAAAGGATTATGCTTTCCTCTATTATCCTCTATTAGAATTATAAAAACATCCAAGAGAACATCCATTCCATTTTTCTTCCGGATACAGGATCTTGCTCTATCACCTAGGCTATAGAGCAGGTGGCATGATCACAGCTCACTACAGCCTCGACCTCCTGATTCAAGTAATCCTCTCACCTCAGCCCCTCAGCCTCTCAAGTAGCTTTAACTATATAGGAGCATGCCACCATGCCCATTTATTTTTAAAATTATTTGTAGAGATGGGGTCTCACTATGTTGCCCAGGCCGGTCTCAAACTGCTGGACTCAAGCAATCCTCTCACCTCGGCCTCCCAAAATGTTAGAATGACAGGGGTGAGCCACTGTGCCTGGACGGAGAACATTCATTCTATTATTATTGTAAGTTTTACTATCCATGAATAGATATACCCACTGCATAATTTTACTTTTAATATTTAATATTGAAGAATGTTAAATTTTATCATTGACTTCCAAATTAAGTATTTTTAAAGAATAATATTGTAATGCTTAAGAAAAAAATCATTTTCAAGAGAAAATGTGAATATAAGTAGAAAAAGTATTGATAAATGAATATATTTACATGTTACATAAATTGGTGTTGATAAAATGTATGTATTATTAAATATATACATTTTCTATTGAGTAAAGTGACAATATTAACACAAATGAAAATATTTTTTCTATGAATGTCATTAAAAGGCACAACAGAATAAAAATTGTATTGAGAGGAGTGAGAAGCAGAAGGTAACTATTTCATATAGAAACAATTCCAAGAAATTTCTTTTAGAAAATTTGCAGATAGGACTGAAAGTTGGTAATAAAATATTTTAATTCCTTCTCCTAGAAGTCTCAGTATTCCTCAGAAGGTAATGGAAGAACAAACAACCACTTTTTATGCAAGCAGCCCATCACTATAGGCTGTGTATGATTTTAACTTCTTTTCACTTCTACACAGCAGCCTTCCAAAGCAGTGATGATAGTAGGATTTGGAGTTTTTCTCAGCAACTATAGCCAAAAGAAGTCTAGCAGAAATGTTTACAGATATTTTTTGATATTGAGAGTGATTATAGTGTAAAGTTCGATAGCGAACACTTTATACATTACTGCAGAAGAAAGCTTTACCAAATACAAAAAAGAGATTGAATTGACAAGTAGCTATTTGCTTTAGCTTTTTGTGATTCTGGTTCACCTTTTCTTTCTTATCTAATAGCTTTTTAAAAATAATAATGGATATTGACACTAATGAAACTTCTAGCAAAACATTTGAGAGCAGGATTTTGAGAGCAAATAAAGGTACCTTGAAAAAAATTAAGGGACTTAAATATTATGTGACAGGGAAAATCACAAGTAGTAAATAGAAAAACAAAATAAAGTAAAACAAAGCATGTAGAAGTTTTTCCATCATATAAAAATATTTTATTTTTTGACCTAAAAACATATACTTTAAAGACTTTAAAGACGATAAAAAGACTTTAAAGATGATAAAGACTTGAAAGATGACAAGATAACACACTCAAAATAAGGTGGTTATAAAGGTGATTTGAAGGAGGGTAGTCAAAGATATCACCTAAGAAAAGTTAAAATGCAAAAATTTTAAGTCTGCATTGGAGATACAAACGATCATAAACAAATTGGCATTGATTGAATTCATTTATTTTTTTTTAACTGGTGAAGGAGATTTATGGCAAAGAAATCAGTCTTAAAACACACATAGAACCATTAACATAAGTATGTACTAAAATATATCTCAAATCAGAGAACTAGAATAATGGGAAAAGAAACAATTAAACAAACAAGTCTCAATAGATTAAAAACTTTCCTAAGCAGAAGAAAGACAGAGTTGAGATTGTTAAAATGAATCTCCAAGTAGTAATTTAAAATAATGAGAATTAGGCTTCAGATTGTACCCCCAGAAACATTTTGATTTTTGAGGTGGAAGTACAAACTTTTTAAGCTGTTGTCTCTCAGGTCTACATCCTCTCCTGTATTTTCTACTCTTGAAATAAGGGCTAAATCTCTGAAAACCACTTTTCTGCTTTGCCTCCTGGTTCCCTGTTAGGATCTGACATCAGTGGGTGGCAGAGACTGAAAGACTAGAGGAGAGTAAAGGGTCTTGGTTTTTTGTTTGTTTGTTTGCTTTTTTATTTTTTTTCCTGTAAGTGTCACCCCATCCTTTTCTCACTGTAGCAGCACTGTAGCAGCACTGTAGCAAGAGTTGTTCTATAGCACCAGACACACCTAGTTTGCAGTTTTTCTAAGACACGCCATCGGCTTCATTGAGACTACTCTAAGCCATTGGCACTAGCAGATTGGTATCCTCTTCTCAGAGATCTGGGTCCCAGGTCTTTCCTGCTGTGACTAGCTCCAGCTAAGCAGTGGCCCAAATAGCAGTTCACTGAATTTCAGTGCACAGGGCCCTTCCCCAAGCTTCTAAATCTTAATCATTTTAACCATGTCTTTTAGTTCTCCCCCAGGAGAGGTAGCTATTATTGTGAGTTGATTAAATTACAATATAGTGTTATTTTGTTGATTTTTGGTTAACTAGTAAGTTTTTTTACTTATTCAACAAAACTTCATATTTAATATTAAAATACCTTTGTTTAGAATGACTGATAAATGACTGTTCTGATTTCTGGCTCTTGACTGAATGTTAACTAATATAAACATAGTAAAAACATCTATAAGAATAAAAGTGTCTGGGAGGAAGTGAGGAGCACCTCTGCCCGGCTGCCCCGTCTGGGAGATGAGGAGCACCTCTGCCCGGCCGCCCCGTCTGGGAGATGAGGAGCACCTCTGCCCGGCCGCCTCGTCTGGGAGATGAGGAGCACCTCTGCCCGGCTGCCCCGTCTGGGAGATGAGGAGCACCTCTGCCTGGCCGCCCCGTCTGGGAGGTGAGGAGCGCCTCTGCCCGGCTGCCACCCCGTCTGGGAGGAAGTGAGGAGTACCTCTGCCCGGTCGCCCCCTCTGGGAAGTGAGGAGCGCCTCTGCCTGGCCGCCACCCCGTCTGGGAGGAAGTGAGGAGCGCCTCTGCCTGGCTGCCCCATCTGGGAAGGGAGGAGCGCCTCTGCCCAGCCGCCACACCGTCTGGGAAGTGAGGAGCGCCTCTGCCCGGCCGCCCCGTCTGGGAGGTGAGGAGCGCCTCTGCCCGGCTGCCACCCGGTCTGGGAGGAAGTGAGGAGCGCCTCTGCCCGGGCGGCCCCGTCTGGGAAGCGAGGAGCGCCTCTGCCCGGGCGGCCCCGTCTGGGAAGCGAGGAGCGCCTCTGCCCGGCCGCCCTGTCTGGGAGGTGAGGAGCGCCTCTGCCCGGCTGCCCTGTCTGGGAGGTGTACCCAACAGCTCCGAAGAGACAGCGACCATCGGGAGTGGGCCATGAGGACGATGGCGGTTTTGTTGAAGAGAAGGGGAGGAAGTGTGGGGAAAGGAAGGAGAGATCAGATTGTTGCTGTGTCTGTGTAGAAAGGGGTGGGCATAGGAGACTCCATTTTGTTCTGACTAGGAGAAGTTCTTCTGCCTTGGGATGCTGTTGATCTATGGCCTTTCCCCCAGCCCCCTGCTCTCTGAAACATGTGCTGTGTCAACTCAGGGTTAAATGGATTAAGGGCGGTGCAAGATGTGCTTTGTTAAACAGATGCTTGAAGGCAGCATGCTCTTTAAGAGTCATCACCACTCCCTAATCTCAAGTACCCAGGGACACAAACACTGCAGAAGGCCGCAGGGACCTCTGCCTAGGAAAACCAGAGACCTTTGTTCATGTGTTTATCTCCTGACCTTCTCTCCACTGTTATCCTATGACCCTGCCATATCCCCCTCTCTGAGAAACACCCAAGAATGATCAACAAATACTTCATGAATTAAAAAAATAATAATAAAAAAAGAAAAAATAAATAAAATAAAATAAATAAAATAAAATAAAAAATAAAAAAAAAAAAAAAAAAGAATAAAAGTTTGGGTTATAAAAACACATATGAAAGATAAAAAAAATCACTGAACTTACATATCTCCCCCACTCCCCCAAAAAGATAGAATATAAGTAAATAATATCTATTGAATTTTAAAAATACAAGGCAGAGATATTAAATTACTTAAGCTAATTTGCAAACAATGGGAGAAGACACAGGAAAGTCCCTTTCAGACATAGAATCTAATAAATTACATAATCAACACATACTTCCTGGAAAGTAAAAATAATAAAGTGAGATGCATTCACTTGGAAATGATTAATTTTCAGAATACATGAAGAACTCCATAAATCAAAATGAAAAAGAGAACACACAGAAATAGAAACAGAGAAAATTTTGAAAATAAACTTCAACAGAAGATATACAAATGACTAATACATATATTAAAGATGTTTGATCACATCAGTTCTTAGAGAATGTGATAGCACTAGTAATCAGAATGGATAAAGATAAATAAAAGACAAGTCGGATGTTACCAAGTCAGTAGGGCACATGGAGCATTCAGAATTTAAAAATCTGTTAGTGTGCGGACAAATTAGGAAAACCACTTACAAACATGTTTGAGCAGTATCTACTAAACCTGAGCACAAGAATAAGTAAAGCCTAGTAATTTAAGTTCTAGGTCTACAGCCAGCTAAAATGTGTATGTATATTCACCAAAAGATATACATAAGAATATTCATAACTGCACTATTCTTAATAGTCAAGAAGAGGAAACAACTGAAATATCCAACTACACTCAGTAGTTGAGTGTAGGAGAATGAATAAATTAAATTGTAGTATAATAATTGATATAGTTTGGATGTGTGTCTCCACCCAAATCTCATATTGGAATGTACAGCCCAGTGCTGGAGGTGGTGCCTGGTGGGGGTAATTGGGTCATGGGGGTAGATTTCTCATGAATGGTTTAGCACCATCCCTCTTGGTACTGTCCTTACAATAATGAGTGAGTGTTCCTGAGATCTGGTTGTTTAAAAGTGGGTAGCACCTCCCTCCTGGATCTTTTGCTCCTCCTTTCACCATGTGATGTGCCTGCTCCCCCTTGGCCTTCTGCCAGGATTGTAAGTTTCCTGAGGCCTCCCCAGAAGCCGAGCAGATGTCAGCATCATGCTTCCTACGTAGCCTGAAGAAGTGACAGCCAAGTAAAGCTTTTTCTTTATAAATTTCCCAGTCTCAGGTATTTCTTTACAGCAATGTGAGAATGGACTAGCACAGTAATAAAGAAAAATAAACTCCAAGAACAACTATTAATACTATAATTTGTTAAATTCTGAATTTAAAGAAAAGAGTAAGTAGAACTAAGTCAAACAAAAATTATTAAGAAAATAAGAAAGAAAATAAACATAGCCTCTGTGTATGCTTGTTTGACTAAAAATAAAAACAAAACCATATAATGACACTGACAAATGCTATGACAAGATGAAATTAGTGATAATACTAACAGAGAAAAATAACAAATTAGGACAATCACAATATAGAATGAAGATATAGCAATACTAAATAAATGATTTGTGGCAGTGATGAAATTAGAAGTGATATGTGACTGCCATGTGTTAAATTTTAGAATATCAGTAAAATAGAATATTAAAGGTACTATATATAATAGTATACATAAAGCTTCTACTGTCATTTCTTTCTCATGCTCAAGAAAATACACTTCTCATGATTAAAGTCAATTATAGCAGATAAATTGTAGAAAGCTTCTTCATGCCATGATGTTATGCTAAAATAAGATTTATATCATAACGAAAAATGTTGTGAAATCATTTATAAGCAACTTTGATGCAAAATCATAGCTAGAATATGGAATGCAAAAATTAAAGAATTAATGCAATATGAGCAAGTAGGATTTACTTAGATGTGTAATATGATTTATAGTTAGAGTATTTATGCAAATTACCACATAAACAGATCAAATAAGAAAACAATCATCATCTTGACAAATTCATAAAATGTATGCTAATTTTAGAAAATAAAATTTCCACTATGGAAACTACAGACAATAAAATACTGCCTTTAACCTTAATCAATATATGTATCTCAAATAACAACTGATATCAGAGACTATAAAGCCCTATAAAGGTTTTCCAATTAAAATAGATAGATAAGGACGCCTGATATCACTACTATTTAGTTAATCATTCTAAAAATATAAACAACACAATAAAAAGGAAATAAATGTATATTAAGAAAACAGAGAAAAAGTTTTCTTACTAGTTTATTAAATGTTTATCTTTCTAGAAAATCTATTATTATAAATTGAATAGTAAATATAACAAACATATGCATTTAGTTAAATGGTTATATATAAATTATCTTTTACAATTTAATTATGCAATTATTAATGTATAAATAGATATAAATAAACACATATATAAAATATTAAAAAATATAAATAAACATGAATAACCTCAGAAAGAAAGAATAACCATGCCAAATTTAAACAGCACTAAAATACAAGGAGAGTAATTTTAAAAGATAAAAGTACAACTGTCTTCTCAGAAGAAAATATTAATATTTCAAATTTAGAGATCCCACATCTTTCAAATTAATTGGTAAATATTTATTTACAGAGAAAATTCTAAAGGGATGTTTAAGAGTGACTTTTTAAACTCTGAGAAATGTATACCAAAGTTTAAATAAAATAATTTAGAGGATAACTAACCAAAAGAAATTTTGAAAAACAATTATTATAAGGAATATGCCTTACCTTTGCATTAAACAAAATATATAATGTGAATATGTATTCATTGTATATGTGTATCTGTGTGTATACACATATACAGTGTTAAGTCACCTTTTATAAGCAAATTTGACAAAAACAAAGATAAATAAATGGGACTTAATTAAACTAAAAAAGTTTTGCACAGCAAAAGATACAGTCAGCAGAATAAACAGACAACCCACAGAGTGGAAGAAAATATTCCCAATCTATACCTGCAACAAATGACTAATATCCATAATCTACAAGGAACTCAAACAAATAAGCAAGAAAAAAACAAACAATCCAATTAAAAAGGCAGCTAAGGACATGAATAGACAGTTCTCAAAAGAACATATACAAATGAGCAACAAACATATGAAAACATTCTCAACATCACTAACGATCAAGGAAATACAAATCAAAACCACAATGGATTTAACCACCTTTCTCTTGTAAGAATGGTCATAATCCAAAAATTAAAAAGAAATAGATTTTGGCATGGATGTGGTGAAAAGGGAACACCTTTACACTGCTGGTGGGAATGTAAACTAGTACAACTTCTGTGGAAAACAGTGTGGAGATTCCTTAACTAACAGTAGGATTACCATTTGATCCAGCAATCCCACTGCTGGGCCTCTACCGGGAGGAAAGAAGTCATTATATGAAAAAGATACTTGCATATGCATGTTTACAGCAGCACAATTTGCAATTGCAAAATATGGAACCAGCCTGAATGCCTATCAATTAGTGATTGGATAAAGAGATTGTGAGAGATATGTATATATATATATCTATCTCACTATATATATATATACCTCACTATATATATATATATATATATATACCTCACTATATATATATATATATACACCATGTATATATACACCTATATGTATACACCATGTACATATACACCTATATATATACACCATGTACATATACACCTATATATATACACCATGTACATATACACCTATATATATACACCATGTACATATACACCTATATGTATATACACCATGTACATATACACCTATATGTATATACACCATGTACATATACACCTATATGTATATACACCATGTACATATACACCTATATGTATATACACCATGTACATATACACCTATATGTATATACACCATGTACATATACACCTATATGTATATACACCATGTACATATACACCTATATGTATATACACCATGTACATATACACCTATATGTATATACACCATGTACATATACACCTATATGTATATACACCATGTACATATACACCTATATGTATATACACCATGTACATATACACCTATATGTATATACACCATGTATATATACACCTATATGTATATACACCATGTATATATACACCTATATGTATATACACCATGTATATATACACCTATATGTATATACACCATGTATATATACACCTATATGTATATACACCATGTATATATACACCTATATGTATATACACCATGTATATATACACCTATATGTATATACACCGTGTACATATATACACCTATATATATCATGTATATATACACCTATATACACCATGTATATATATATACACCGTGTATATATATATATACACGGTGTATATATATATATACACCATGTATATGTGTGTATATATATATATATATATATATATACACACACACACACACATACCATGGAATACTACTCAGCCATAAAAAGAAATGAAATAATGGCATTTGCAGCAACCTGGTTGGAACTGGTGATCATTATTCTAAGAGAATTAACTCAGGAATGGAAAACCAAACGTAGTATATTCTCTCGTAAGTGGGAGCTAAGCTGTGAGGATGCAAAGGCATAAGAATGATACAATAGGAGGGAGTAGCCAATATGGCCAAATAGAAACAGCTCTGCTCTGGGCTCCCAGTGAGAAGGAAAAAATGGCAAGTGAATTCTGCATCTTCAATTGAGGTACCAATTTTCTCTTATTAGGACTGACTAGGTGGTTGGTGCAACCCACGGAAAGTGAGGAAAAGCAGGGTGGAGCGAAGGTCCACCAGGAGATGTACAGGGCACTGGGAGCTTCCTTTCCTAGCCAAAGAAGGCAGTGAGGGATTGTGCTACCCCTCCTTGAAAACCATGCTTTTCCCATGGATCCTTGCAATCCACAGATCAGGAGGTCCCCTCATGAGCCCATACCACCAGGGCCTTCAGTCACAAGCACAAAGCCGTGCAGACTCATGGTGGCTGCTCGGGTGGGCAGCTGCTGGAGCAGGCACTGGACACAGGAGTATTTGCATACTCATGCTCTGGAAAGTCCCATGAGGCAGGAGATCCATCCACTCCCGTGGGAAGGAGGCTGATGCCAGGGAGCCAAGTGGCCTCGCTCCCACGGAACCCCACAAGCTAAAAAGTACTGGCTTGGAATCTCTGGCAGCCAGCACAGCAGGCTAGAGACTGCCTAAGAAGATGGGTTCCCAGAGAGGGAAGGGCTGCTGCCATCACTGTGGCTCCAGTCAGCTGTTTCCCTCTGCTGCTGGTGTCAGCAAGACTGGGCGATCTGGACTGGGAGCAATTTCTCACAGGGGAACGCAGTGACTGGGTCAGTTCGTGGCCAGACTGCTTCTTTAAGCAGGACCCTGATCCACTCCTGCTCACTAAAGGGGGCCTCCCTATGGGAATTTCAGCATCCCCAGCCAGGGATTTATGAAGAGAACTCTGATATCCCTGGGAGGAACCTGTAGGAGGAGGGGCAGCTGCAGTATCATGCATCAGTGGTCTTAGTCTTTTCTGGCTGCTGGCTCTGGAGAGTAAGGGCAGCCCAGACGAGGGAGATTTTCCCCAGCACAGCACACCTGTCCCACCAAGCTGCAGTCAGACTGCTTATTTAAGTGGGTCCTTGATCCTGCTCTTCCTAACTGGGTGAGACCTCCAAACAGAAGTCTCCAGACACTTCATACAGGAGTGTTCAGGCTGGCATCAGGTTGTTGCCCTTCTGGGACAGAGCTCCATGAAGAAGGAGCAAGCTGCCATCTTTGCTAGTCTGCTGCCTCCAATGATGGTATCTCCAGGGGTGGGAGGGACCCAGGCAAATAGTGTCTTTAGTGGACTCCCACCAAACCGCAGCATTCCTATGGAAAAGGGGCCTGACTGCTAAAAGAAAAACAAACAGAAAGCAACAACGACAACATCAATGAAAAAGACCCCATAAAAACCCCATCCAATGGTCAGCAGCTTCAAGAATCAAAGGTAGATAAACCCATGAAGATGAGAAAGAATCTACACACAAAAATGCTGAAAACTCAAAAAGCCAGAGTGCTGCTGCTTCTCCAAATGATAGCAAAATGTCTCCAGCAAGTGCACAGAACTGGGCTGAGGCTGAAATGGATGAATTGACAGAAGCAGGCTTCAGAAGATGGGTAACAACAAACTTCACTGAGCTAAAGGGTTATGTCCTAACTCATTGCAAAGAAACTAAGAACCATAATAAAACACTACAGGAGCTGTTAACCAGAATAACCAATTTAGAGAGGAACATAAATTACCTGATAGAGCTGAAAGTCACAACAGAACTTTACAATGCAAACACAAGTATCAGTAGCTGGATAAGCCAAGCAGAAGAAAGAATATCGTAACTTGAAGACTATCTTGTTGAAATAAGGCAGGCAGATAAGATTAGAGAAAAAATAATAGGAATCAACAAAACCTCTGAGAACTATGAGACCGTGCTTAAAGACCAAACCTACATCTGATAGGGGTACCTGAAAGAGATGGGGAGAACAGAACCAAGTTGGAAAACGCACTTCAGGATACCATCCAGGAGAACTTTTCCAACTTACCAAGACAGGCCAAAATCCAAATTCAGGAAATCCAGAGAACCCCAGTAAGATATTCCACAAGAAGACCAACCCCTAGACACATAATCATCAGATTCGCCAAGGTCGAAATGAAGAAAACAATGCAAAGGGCAGCCAGAGAGAAAGGCCAGGTCACCTATAAAGGGAAGCACATCAGACTAATAGCAGACCTCTCAGCAGAAACCCTATAAACCAGAAGAGACTGGGGGCCAGTATTCAACAGTCTTAAAGACAATAATTTCCAACCTAGAATTTCATAGCTGGCCTAACTAAGCTTCATAAGTGAAGGAGAAATAAAATATTTTTCAGACAAGCAAATGCTGAGGGAATTTGTCACCACCAAGCCTGCTTTGCAAGAGCTCCTGAAGGAAGCACTAAATATGAAAAGGACGAACTGTTACCAGCCACTGTGAAAACACACTTAACTATACAGACCAGTGACACTATGAAGCTACTACATAGACAAGTCTGCAAAATAACCAGATAGCATTATGATGTCAGGATCAAATTCACACATAACAATATTAACCTTGAATGTAAATGGGCTAAATGCCCCAATTAAAAGACACAGAATGGCAAGCAGGATAAAGAGTCAAGATTCATTGGTGTGCTGTATTCAACAGACCTATCTCACATGCAAAGACATACACAGACACAAAATAAAAGGATGGAGGAAAATTTATTGAGCAAATGGAAAACAGAAAAAAGCAGGGGTTGCAATCCTAGTTTCTGACAAAATAGACTTTAAATCAACAAAGATGATAAAAGACAAGTCCTTGAAGAGGATTGACATATTGTTTGTATTTGTAAAAGGATTTCTCTGGAAGCCTTCATAAATAAGACTGAAGAGAAAATAATTAAAAAGATCAGACTAGAAGCTGTTGCAGTTTTCTAGGCAAGAGGTGATACTAGCTTTGTTTAGATCTGTGGTTCTCATGGGGAAGACAGGGGCTGTATTTTGCCACTTCCCAGGGGATAGTAGACAATGTCTGGAGATATTTTTGCATGTCACAATGAGGTGGTGGGTGAGGGGCATCTAATGGGTAGAAACCCAGGACACTTCTAAACACTCTGAAATGCACAGGACAGAAGACTTCTTTCAACAAAGACTCATCTGGCCTCAAATATCAATAGTGTTGAGGTTGAGAATTCTTGATTTAGAGGGATAGGAATGAAGATGCTTGGAAAGTAAACTAGTGTAATTATGTAAAGAAAAATATATTGAACGCCAAACTTTTAGTAGTTTTTTGAAGGCTACTCAACTATTTATTCAAAAATGATATAAATATTCCCATGAAATATATTTGATACTTCTTTAATCATCAATTAATGTGAAGAGATTTTGGGATCCGTTGTCTATAGAGAGAGCACCAGTCTTTATTTGTCAATTTAAAAATATCAACAGCTTAAAATGTTTTAAAACAATTTTTACCAGCTTATTAAAATTTATTTTTCAAATAATATTTACTCAATAACTTTTTTTCTAAGATTAAAAAAAAATGAGAAAAAAATTTACTTACTTGCCATTCAATGCTGCTACACCAACTGTGCTCCGAGCAATTGACATACTGGCTACAAATGTCCATTGTTGACTCTGTGGATCCCACCTTTCCACTGTATTCAGATAGCTCCAGCCATCATGGCCTCCCACAGCATAAATAGGGCCTTCAAGTACTGTTACACCTAAAATATTATATAAATGAATGTTGTGCCTATAGTTAATATCATATTGTACATTTAAAAATCTGTTAAGTGGGTAGATCTCATGTTAAGCGTCCCTAACACAATAAAATGAAAAAACTTAAAAAATTGAATAGATTTATTTCACAGTGAGATTTTAAAAATCAAAGCAACAGTACAAAACTATGAATTCATTCAGCATAGACTTCAGTTGTTAAGAAACTATTACAATCTCGTAGAAACTACCTACCATTAATTGAATCATTCCATTAAAGTGAAAACAAAATTGGGAGCCAAAAATAGTATTATGACCTAGATGCTTTATAAAATAATACTAATTCCCATATTTATGACTATATTAAGAAACAGATTACTAAAAATCAAAGGTAAGATGTCTTGGGCCTCTACTTTTAAAGAGCATTTCTACACTGCTATTTAAAATACTTTGTTACTTACAACAATGTTACCTTAAAGCAATGTAATATTACCAATTTGAATTTCAGAATAGTATTCTCTGTGCTTTGGCTTCCCAAAAAGCTTAAAATAAAATTATGTAAAGCTTAGAAAATATGACATCTTTCATATCATTAGCTAAAATTACTAAACACAAGCAATTAAATACAATTAATAGAGAGCCATCCATGGGAAGATATATGTAACTAGTACTCATTGCTTTTCTAGTAAACTCACATATTCATAAATAAATTTTCTTAAATGCTCAACAGTTGCTAAATATTTAAATATAATGTAAATATTGATTGATGTGCTCTTTAGCTGTACAGAAATTCTGATGAATATTTCCTAAAAGGGTACAATTTGAAGCCTGATTATAAAGAAGTCTGAAGCATCTGTGAGTTTTACCCTATTACCAAGCTGACAAATTAGACTGCCACAAATTTATGCATATTGATTAAGACATGACTCCTAGATCAAAGAAGAAATACAGTTTATTACTCATAGCAACAGCAATAGTCAGAGTATCAACAATTTTTGTTTCTGTTGCTGGTTCCCCACACCCCAATTCCCATAGGGTGATCCAAAGAAGATAATCAACGTGACCTTAATGTTTCCCTTCTCTTGATCAAACTTTAGACAGTCTCGTCCTGTGTCTAGAGCCCTGACTTCATTTTCCTTAGAGCATTTACTTTAGAAAACTTATAACTGTAAATTATTTCTGTGCTTCTTTGAGATGTAAATCTTTGATAAAACCTCTTGCCAGTTTCACAACCCAGGTCTGTCTTTCTCAAGGACTTGGGAGCTGCAGTTCCTTTGAAATTTAGTCATTAAGGTATTCTATCTCCCAGACTCCTGAAAGTATAGGAGCCTAATTTCAGTTGGTACCTTGCCGCAAGCTATAAAACTACTTTTTGAAATAAAGATAGACGAAAGTTAACCATTCTTTTGAGTAAGGCCAATTAGCAAACACAGATTGCCTATGATCCACCTATCCAATCTAGTTCCCAAAAACTCTACCACCTTTGTTTTAGAAGAGTTGAGTTCAGTCACAGTTTTATCTTCTCTTCCTTATTGCAAGCTTTCAATAAAGTATTTCTTGCCTGTTTACAATTGCCTCATACAATTTTTGCTTTGAGAAGGGTTAATTGAAACCTGTACATGCAATCGATTGTATTATAGAAAAGAACTATAATTTATAATGGACAATAAACATGCATACCCATTGCTGAGGAAGGAGATATTATCTTTATGCTTTTAAGCATGACTGCATTTTATTTTGGAGAAAAGAACTATCTCTCTGTTTTTAGTCTTTCTGTTAAAATAACCTCCTTTTAAATATATTCCAGAACAAAGGACACTCAGTAACTTGACTTTAAAGATGTGCAGAAATATGAGAGACCCATGAAGAATTGTCTCCCAAAACTGATGTGAAAATAAAATGACAACTCATTTATTCATTCATTCATTTAACTATTATTCATTGAATGACCTTTATGTGTCAGGAATTATTATTGGCACCGAGGACACAGTGATGAATTAGGCAAAGTCTCTGCCCACAGTGAGCTCCTATATCAGTCAATGAATCAACTAAAATAGAATAAGTGCATTGTTCCCAGTAAGTAAGCATGCTTCACACATATTACACAATTATACAATTATAATTTAATAAAAAATAAATGTAGCCAAATAGCATTAAAAATGTTCTACAACACACATTCAACTTAGGGATGTTATTTTACACAACTCTATTCATATAGAGGGATCGTGTTTTGAGTGCAGGCATAGTTAAAAAGCATAAACTTCAAATCTTGTTCTTTCATTAGGTAGCTTGACGTAGGAAATGGGTATTAGAAAGGATGAGTAAATGTGACGGTTGAGGTTATTTCAAAAGGATATGATATATCTCATAGGCTTTTTAGAGAAGTATAGGTAGATATTCACATGTATCAACAATAATTAACTACATGGAGATTAAAGTGAAAACATCAGTGAAGTTTTCAAAGAGATCCTGAAATCAACTTTTTACTGAGCACCTATTAGATACAGAGTAGACTTTAGAATACGTTGTGTGCCTTGGGTTGGGTAGAAAATATTTTGATTGATTTATGCTCTTCTGGAGAATATATCTATCTGAAAAGACCAGATCACTAGGATAATTTAATAACTTAATAAATTTGAAGTTTGTTATAACAGCAATGGAAAATCACTGAGATATTTCATAATAGGGATGTGATTGCTATGACAAATTAATTCTGGAGGTTTTGTAGCAAATTGATTGGAATCAGGTTAGGTGGCAGTAGGGAGATGATTAGAAGAAAATTTCAGAAATTCAAAAACTACAAGGTAGTAGATTGAATTAACAGGTTTCAGTTCAAGCAGATAAAAGTGAAAATATTTGAAATATACTCGCATATATTCTGTGAGTCCTGCTGTTGTAATTTACTAACAGAATGTATAGGGGTATATGAATAGAAAGAACAAATCAGGGCTGGATGTGGTGGCTCACACCAGTAATCCTGACAGTTTGAGAGGCTGAGGTGGGCAAATCACTTGAGGCCAGGAGTTCGAGACCAGCCTGGCCAACAAGGCGAAATCTCGTCTCTACTAAAAATACAAAAATTAGCTGGGCATGGTGATGCGTGCCTGTAATCCCATCTACTCAGGAGGCTGAGGCAGGAGAATCACTTGAACCTGGGAGGCAGAGGTTGCAGTGGGCCAAGATTGTGCCACTACACTCCAGCCTGGGCAACAGAGTGAGACTTTGTCTCAAAAGAAACCAAAAAACCAAACCAAACCAAAACAAAACAAAACAGAAAAACAAAAACAAAAACAAAAAAAACAGAAGAAAGAATAAATTAGGGATAAATAAATTGGTTAAATAATTGGGTAAATTTTAAGGGTAGAAAAGTTTGCAAATTATTTTTGGGGAAAGCTTGAGAACTCTATTTTGGATATATCATGTTTAAAGGGACTATTACACATTTAAGTGGGGCAAATAAATAGGCAGTTAAATATACATGCCTACAGTTCAAGACAATGTTAGAGTTATATGTAAAATTGTTGGAGTTATCAGCAATTATATGGCTTTTAAAGTCATAGTCCTAGATATAATCAGTTAAGCGGATACTATGAAGAGAGAATGTAACAGAGACCATAATCTAGCTTTAAGTAGCTCTAGTATTGGTTACATGAAGAGGAAACAAAGAAAATAGAGAAGAAATAGCCAGATAGGTGAGAGGACAACCAGAAGCTTTTGGTATTTGTAAAGTAAGAGTGGAGAAAGTTTCTAGGAGGATGGGGTGATCATTGGCTTTCATATTTCTGACCAAGTGCATATTTCTGTAGGATTTGAAAGTAGGTTCTGCACATGGTTTAATCCATTCTGGTTACTACTTAGTGATATATCCTGTAAACATCATACATATATGCCTTGTTTTTCTTAATTGCTGAGAGGTTACATGACTTTATAAAAATGTTTCACTCAAAGTATAATATATAAATAACATATTACATTAATATACAATATATAAATATATATTAAATTACATTGTATATGTAATGTACAACATGTACGTGTTCAGTTTGATGGTATTTTATCACAAGAATATCCCTGTATACCTACTATCACTTCCACTCCAAAACCTCTCATGCAACTTCCCAGTCAATACACCCCCAAAAGGTAACAATGTTTTTTTCAGTTAATTCCTCAAATAATAAGTTTTTCCTGATTTGAACTTACAAATTAAGTAATATAATTTAAAAAATTATTTAAAGTTGTTATCTGTGACATTTTTAGTCAGAAATTAGGTGAGATAGTAACATTTTTAAATTACAAATATTATTACAGTGTATGATTATGCCACTTTTATAGCTCCATTCTATTGTTGATGAAAATTTGCATGGTTTCCAGTTCCAATATTTTAAAAATAAAGCTGAAATGTACACTTTCTTGATGTACATATGAATTCATTTTACCCAGATGTAAAATTTCTGGGTCATAGAATATACTTACATTGAAATTGAGTAAATGCATCAAAAAAGTTTTCCAGGTTTTTTTTTTTAACCAATTTTTATTTTCCCCAGTAAAGGAGAGGAACCCTGTCCTCTGATAATCTCTCCACAACTTGTCACTGTGAAACATTTTAATTTTAGTCATTCTGATGAGTGAGTAATGGTATCTCATCATTCTGTTAGTTTTCAAGTTGATGACTGGTCAAACTAAGCATTTTTTCATGTGTTTTTTGGCCACTTGAATTTCCCTTTTTGTGAAGGCCTGTTAAAAACCTCTTCATTTTTAATTGGATGTCTCTTATTAATTATATCATTTTATCAATTTGTAGTAGTTCTTGTAATCAATTTTAAATATTATGGATGTAAATTGTTAATTTTAAAAATTATACTTATTAATTCTTTGTTAATATTTGCATTACAGATCTTTTTCCACTGTGAGGCTTGCATTTTCACTTTCTTAAACTTGTCTTTTGATGAAAAGGAGTTAAGTTTACTTGATTTAGGAAAAAGATGTTACTTCAGTAGCAGGAAAAAATTTTTTTTAAAGAAATAATGTTGGTGGAATTGATATTCACAAATATAAAAATGGACCATGACCAACACACAAAAGTCAATCTAGATGGATCATAGGATTAAATATAAAAATTAAAATAAACTTTTCAGAATATAATGGACAAGCATAACTAAAATAGATAAGCATAACAATGACTATTGAGGAAGGCAAATATTTCTCGAACAGAACATGAAAAATACTTGTTCTAAATTTTAAAAAATTGTAAACATAAAAATTAATATCCTTTTGGTATTTCATATGAATTTTTAATTTTTTTGCAATTTTCTGAATTTTCCCCCAATATCCTAATGAAATATTGATTGAGATGGTATTGAATACACAAAATTTTTTAGATAATTAATATCTTTACAACATTATCTCTTCTAATCCAGAACACGGTATATAGCTTCATTTTATTAAGATTTTAACTTCCAGAGTAATGTTTGTTTGAAATTTTTATTAGAACTTTTTTATATCTATTACTGAAATGATCACTTCGCATTTGATTTCCCTATGCTATTGCAATTGGCATTTTTAAATTTTCTATTTGTTTCATCAATAAAAAGAAAATAGTTCTTATGTATTGACTATATCCAGTAGCCTTGTGAAATATTTATAAATAATTGTCATAATAATCCACATTTTTTTGTATTTTCTATGTATACAATTATGTCAGCCCAAAATAATACCAGTTGTATTTCTTTCAATATAATTACTATAAAGTTTAGTTCTCTATTTTGGCTTACTTCAATGACATTATATGGATACATATTTGGCATTTAAAATTCTTCTTGCTGAATTGATTGTTAAATATTTCCTTTTATTCAGTAATGCTTATTGCTCTGAAGTCTAATTAATCTAATTAGCTACACTAAGAATTGTATGAACTCCAATTTATCTAATTAATCAGATACACTAAGGTTCTTTCTGTTCCAATGTGCTAATCTTTGACTTTGGTTATTTAATCTATTTATACTCAATGTAATAACTGATTTTATTTGATACAATTTTAATATTTTACTTGTTTCATCCACTTTTTTTCTCATTTTCTTTCTCCAATATTTTTGTTGTTGTTATTGTTCTATGGGTAAAATATTTCATTTTTTTTCCTTTTCCCCATGTGTCACCTTATTGTTGAGAGAATGCAAATGATTGAGTTTGTCAAACAGGTAGTAAGATTATCACATAAGGCTCACACAAATGAGAGACCACAGTCATAATCAAGATTTACTAATAATATCAAGGAAAAAAGGTATTCTGAAGCATATGAAACACTGATAGACATCTAGAACTTTTCTGTCTAGGGAATTCCTTCCTTTCTTTCCAGGGTCTTGATGGATTTGTGTGAGCCTCCATAAAAAGGTTGAACTCTAATTACTGCCTCTGTCATTCAGAGACTGTAGCCAGCCCTAGCTGCCAGATTTCACTTTGATTTTTTGACTGAAGAGAGAAGAAATAAATAAATTTCTCCAGAAATGCATGGAGAAAGTCAAAACAAATGTTGAGTTAATCTTTGTATTCTTCCCATCTCTTTCACATCTTGTTCTCAAGTCCAGGCTTCCTTAGTTTCTCTCTGATGACTTTAAGAATTTGATTTGTTTTATTTAGCTTTTACAGTTATACACATTAGGAAGCTTACTCAGATAGCAGATACTCCATCAGGGCCAGAAGTTAAATTTGTGAGTTAGCTTTTAACTTTATTTTTAATGTAAACATTAGATAATGTAATATAATCAACTGTATTGATTGTCATTAATGTTTTGGTTTTTGTTTATACGTCAGTAAGAGTTTCCTCCAGTCCTACCATTTATATAGGCAAGTTTCTATTTCTCTCTATATTGCAATTTATTTACTTTAAACTGGGGACAACTAGAATAATTATCTCATGGTGTTATGATGAAGATGATAAGAATTAATATGTAAAACACTTAGAACAGAATCGGATTCATTGCAGTCACTCAGTTTTTGCAAACCATTGTAATTGATATTGTTGTCTTCATACTCAAGCCTCAGGGACAATATAAAGAGGAAATTCATGAAAGAGAATATATATAAAGGTCCTATAAGCATATAAAAATGTTCAATAGAATTAGTAAGTAGAACAACCAGGATATTAAAATAAAACATCTTTAGGAGAAAGTTTTAGCCATCAAAAAACTTTAAAGCATGACAATATCAAATGTTGCTAAGAACATTAGGAATTGAGAAGTCTTATATATTGCTGATGAATTGAAACTTAGGAACACAATTATGAAGATAAATTTAACTATTCTTAGTGAAAATATTGTAATCTAGCTTTCATAGAAATATGAAATATTTTATAATTAAAAATATATTACTATACACAGCAAAATATACTAATTAAATACATGGACTAGCAAATATTTAATATAATAAGCCAAGGAACATTTACATTATCCATTGATCTTTCAACACAGTTATCTATCCTTTGCTCTAAATACTAGAAAGTCTACCATCTCTCTACTGGAGATACAATAGAGCCTATATTCTAGAGGAGAATACAGACAATAAACATACAAATATTGAAGGATTTATATATTACTATCTTTTAATTAACCAAGGTATTGCCAATAAGACTATCAGAGGTGGCGACAGAGCAAAATGCAAATGAGTTCTGGTTTAGGAGTCTCCTTGGGCCCAAATCCCAATCCACTGTTAACGCTTGTATTAGTCCGTTTTCACGCTGCTGATAAAGACATACCTGAGACTGGGAAGGAAAAGAGGTTTAATTTGACTTACAGTTGCACATGGCTGAGGAGGCCTCAGAGTCATGGCGGGAGGTGAAAGGCACTTCTTACATGGTGGCAGCAAGAGAAAATTAGGAAAATGCAAAAGCGGAAACCCCTGATAAAACCATCAGATGTCGTGAGACTTATTCACTACCATGAGAACAACATGGGGGAAACCGCCCCCATGATTCAAATTATCTCCTCCTGGGTCCCTCCCACAACATGTGAGAATTATGGGAGTACAATTCAAGATGAGATTTGGGTGGGGACACAGAGCCGAACCATATCACCACCAGTATGACATCAGAGAACGATATTTAAATGTTTTGTGTCCTAGTATCCTCATCCTTAAAGAGTATATAACTCATAGCATTTGTGTGAAGATTGAATAGAAAATGCATATAACAGTGCTTGGCAAATGATAAACTTTTAATAAATTTTAGTTGTTACATAAATCAAATGGTCAGGATGGTCTGTCTTGGGGTGGTCACTAAATCTAAGAAATTAAGAATTGCAAGTAGAATGATAGAGCAAGTATAAAATATGTTGTTACTCTCAAAACTTAAATTCCTCTCAAACATCCCTAACTATAATTAAATTAAATTGTTTAGCAAGTAACATGTTCCCAGGATTGTTGTTTATTTTAAATGTCTATGTTTGGAAAGTATCAATGTTTTCCTGGAAAATATTCATACTTTATGCTTCCACATTATAAAGGAATATATTTTTGTAGATTGCCACAATATTTTCAAACTCTAGCTGCCTTATTATGTGATTCTCATATTTCTTGCAGCTGTGATGATTTCCTTGCAGAATGGGCTCATTAAGTAGGGTGAATAATTGGACTAGAATAATTTCAAAATCAAAATGATACATTCAACTACTTCCTAATGGTTACTAAAAATATCTTTATAGATGCAGCAAGGTTATGAGTTTAAAAATATTTTTCTGTGTTATGTTCAGTATCAATATTAAAACTGCATTCTAAAAATAATTATAGAAGAGAAACATCTAAAGTCATTTTTCATACAACTCAAGCTTAATAATTACATGATGACTTCTGATAATTTTTAAAATGTCTTTTAGATGTTTTATGTTGCCAAAATGTACTTTTTCCAGTACATATAATTATTTATAATTTTTGGACTGTAGCTTTTTGCATATATTCCCCTTGAGAATTCTGCAGCAAAATATTTACCAGAATTTTTCTATATAAGTTTTTAAGATAGTTTATTGAAAGAAACAAACTATCGTTAATTTTCATGTAACATGGCACACGTTAAAATCAAACACTTCCCATATAGGTTATAGAACACATAACTACATCCAATGAAGATGTTGGCCTTTGAATATGGAGAAGGAATTGAGGAAGATAATCTGTCTATACAGATCATTCCCCATAATGCTGTCATTTTAGGAAAAGGTAGAGCCTCCATAATTTCTCTGAAACTAATTGTTATTTCTGTATCAATGCAACCAAATTAATTTGTTCTGAAAAAGAAATTATTATTTTTCTTTACACTTGTTAATATTATCCATTCAGAATATTGCTAAACATATTCTAAGCTCTAAACTGTTTCAATAAAAAGGGTTTTAATTATGCAAAATAATAACAATGAAAAGCTAATTTTTAGTATTGCTTTACTGTTTGCCTGTTAGCCATTAATTGCATCTTAATTTGAAAAGCATTAGCCTGTAAACTGTATTTCCTTTTGTCTAGGTAGAATATATTAATTTTAAATTAATAATAATGTATTTAAATTTATTTTGATTTAATAATTGTGTTAAATTACTAAATTATTATTCATCATATTAGTCACAAAATATATCTAAGTCACCAGTGGCTTCATAATATATGTATGACCTTCCAGATATAACTTATTTAAAATCTTCTTTTCAAAATTATTTGTAAAAATCCTCATCATGTATAAAGTATCACCCAGTAAATATGTATAATCAGTGATTAGGGTGACTGAATTCCAATGCTCTCAAATAGTTTTACTTCAGAAACAAGAAATAATTAAGTAATAGTTCATAGAATTGAACACTTCAGTGTTTTTCTGTGCAATGAATTAAACAAAATAACTTGCATATTAAGGAAAGAAGAAATGGATAAGTAAAATTATACACATTTTATATAAATTACTCTATACAATTTTTCCAGTGAGATATTAAATATACATGTATGTGTGTATATATATGCATGTGTGTATATATATGCATAGTTTTCACAAAAATTACCTCCAAAATATATAAGCATATAATATACAATATATACAAGTACTCTATATAAATTTCTATATCTGTGTAAGTACTATGGAAATATTAACAGATTGACTCATATACTATTTTAAAATGCTGATCATGGGCCTAACACAATGTAGTGTTTTGTATAGACAGTTTTCACATAATTCTACTAAATTATGTAGCATTAAGATTTTTTTGCTTGAGCCATAGAAAAAACTATAATTTATAGCATTTATATATAATTTATTTCATTCTTTCTTTGGCTGACAATAGTGACTATCCATCGTGGTTGCACATTGAAATCACCTGGGAACCTTTGAAAAAATACATCTGGAATATGGTGATTCTAATTTAATTGAACTGGGATGAGGTCCAGACACAGAGATGTTTAAAAGTTCCCTGAGATGATTTTTATGTACATTCACAATTGACAATAACTACCACAGTGAAACATGATGATAGTACTAGTATCATTGCAGAATGTCCCCAACCAATAACGTGCCTACTCTACAAGCCTCTAATATCTTTCATTCATGTCGTGTGTGTGTGTGTGTATGTGTGTATCTGTGTCGGGAGCATGTGGGCATGTGTTATGTGTAGGTGTATGAAATCAAGGCTGTCAGGTAAGTTTAGCAGTTTGCTAACTTTCATTTTTATTGTTATGCAACTTGCATTTCATGGATTCATTCTTCATCAATCCATATTTCCAATACTTATGATATACCTTCTATAAGTTCATACCCTCACAGAATGTACAGGTGGATATGAAGGGGAAAGACAGGACCTGCTGAAGGACACAAGTAGTGCTACCTTACTACCTGTCCATGTGATAAAAGGAATGGTTCTTGTCCAAGGTGAAAAGTGATGACTGAGCTAATATCTGAGGGAAGATTAAGATTTGTGTGGGGATGAGGAATTCTTGGCAGAAGAAACACTCGTGTTGTGATAAGAAGAATTAGAGTATTTCTGAGGAACTGAAAGAGGCCAATGTGGCAAGAAAACTGGAGAGTCCAGGAACAGGCAGAATGATGTACAATAAGGCTAAATGGTTAAAAGATCATACAGTGTGGGGCCTTGTATGCCAATATGATTAATTTTTTATTCTAAGAGTAATGTGAAATTACTAATATGTTTTAAACAGAGACATGATGTATCTGCCTGTATTTTTCAAAAAATGTCACACTGGCTATGGTGTGGAAAAATAAGAGTAGATGTGGCCATGCCAAATAACGTATGTGAGAGGTGACAGTGTCTTGCTTGTCCTGATGTGATGCAAGTTGATATAAGGAAAAATGAAGGACTCAGGAAATATTTGCAAATTAAGAGGATGTATTTATGAATTTCTTTGCTTACACTCCTCCTTCATCTATCCATCAACACAGCCTGTTATTCAAAATTACAAACTGGCAATGTGACCTTGGAATCATTATTTAGTTTCTTGTGCCTCGGTTTCTTATCTGCACAATGGAGTAGTTATGGTATCTAACCCATAGGGTTGTTACAAGGATTTAATGAAGCGATATATACAAAGCACTTAGAAAAGTGCTTGGCACATCTTTAACATTATATCAGTAATCAATGTGTTGAAGATTATCATAGCAATGTATCAAGAACCTACATCTTCTAATCAAACTTCAGTCTATAGTATCACTGTAGAGATATGAGAAGAGACTACTGAAGGAATCAGTTAAAGATTTAACTATTGCTAATGCACCACATTGCCTCTATTTCTGAGGACTCGACTCTATCTATATTTGATTTATCTAAGCAATTAAAAATATTGTACCAGAATCTTCCACAAATATTGTCCTGTCAAAAATATTTTAAAAAGTGAATTAGCAAAATATATTTTGTTAATTATATTAATATGTATCATGAAAATCTCAAGGATGATTTCATGTGGTACATAGACATTGTTTTAAAGTGGAATGTTATAACATGAAAATAAAACAAATAAGAGTTGTTTGCAACCTTGGGATTCTAGCTCTAAATGTCAGCTTTCCATGTAGCTAAGTGTTGTTTTCTTTTAAAACAAAAATCACAGTTGAGGTGACACTAGTAAGTGCTGTAGGGCTTACAAGCTCCAATGGGAGATATCTCAGAAGATGAGGTCACTGGCCTGGGGGTTTAAAGTTTGGGGAGAATTTTGACAACCATAGATGCAAGCCATTTTAAGTAAGTGAAAGGAATCACTTGAGCGGAACATAGAAAAAACTCAGGCTATATATGGCCATAAGCGAATAGGTACTTTATAACTGGCTGTTGTAGCAACCATTTAAATGTGCTCACTCAGAACTGAATACAGCCTCTCCACATCCACTGCTGCCTTTGCACCAAAGCCACATTTCTTACTAACCATTCCTGGAGAGTGACCATGCATGGTGGAATTACTAATGCAGGCCCATTCTTTTAAGACATGGGTCTTCCTGAACTGGAGACTTTGGCTCTAGGATGCCTGGCTGAACTTTTCTTGGAAGTGTGTTGCAGTCTGAGATTCTTCCTGCCCAATCCTCCTTCCTCCCATTTTGACTTCACAGGAGTTAGTTCTAAAGTTTCTCCCCACTTTCTCCTGCTCTCTTCCTTTCTGTCTTTCAGGAATGTTTACTCTAATAAATCTCAGGGACTCTTCTGCTCAGTGAGCCCAAACCTTCATAGCTGTTAAAATAAAAAGGCTGAAAGAAATATGTTTAGTACTAGGACATAGAGGCTTTGATAACCAATTGAAGTAAAGATTTTATGTGAGACTCAGGAATCGAGTCAGGAATTTTCAAAAGAGGATGACATCATTAGAACTGAACTTTCATTCGTTTAACCCGGCTCCAGCCTTTAGGATCATTGTAGGGAATATGTGAGGAGACAAGTGATGATGCTGTTACAAACAAAACAGAACTGTTCTGTTTAAATGAATGAATGAAGATGACAAAGTGTAAATGGAATCACTGCTATAAAATAATACAGATGGGAGTCAAATCATAAAGACAGTATTAGTAGGGCCAGATCTAGATTTTATTTTTCAATATGACAGATAAATCAAATGAGAATATTTGTTAATTTTTTCCACAACAGAAATTGAGTTTAAGTTATTCTATTCAATCATTGGCAAAAACATTAAACATTCAGTAGGTGTAATGTTAATGTCTAGGCAATTGTCCTACTTGAAGATTATTCTCTACTGCATTATAGCAGGGTTCTGTTGACATACACAGGATTCTGTTATACCAATATTAGCATCTTGACATTCCATGTTCATTTTCCATAATGGCATAGAAATAATTGAAAAAAAATTTTTGGGACAAGAGTCTCGCTTTGTCACCCAGGCTGGGGTACAGTGGTGCAATCACAGTTCACTGCATCCTTGACCTCCCAGGCTCAGGTGATCTTCCCACTTCAGCCTCCCAGGTAGCTGTGGCTAATTTTTTTTTTTTTGCTTTTAGTAGAGATGGGGGTGTCCCTGTGTTGCCCAGGATGGTCTCGAACTCCTGGGCTCAAGCAGTCCACCTGCTTCAGCCTCCCAAAATGCTAGGATTACAGGTGTGAGTCATTGCACCAAGCCAAAAATTAATATTCTGAATGTTCTTCAGTAGGAGTTACCCTTTAAGAAATGCTAGGATTATTAATAAAATTAATGAGACTCAATATAATTTTCAGGACAACCAACTCTCTGAGAGCTGTAGTAATTATTCTCAAAAATATATTATCACATATTGATGTTATTCAGGGATGTTAAAAATGTAAGGTCCAAAATACATGAAATGCAGCTATACTTCTTTTCTCATTTGCTTACAATTTAATAAGGGAAAAGGACATATCCTTTTTGTATATACAAATATCTGAACTTATCATAACACCTACCAGACATTTGAAGCTCAATAAATTTTGGCAAATAAATGCACAAAGTTTGTGTCATATGAAAATTGTTATTATTATATATCTTCCAAATTTTAATATTTTACTTTCCAACTGGATTGTAAGCTTTTTAAGAACAGGGCCTGTGTTTTACACTGTGCACTCCCCATAGCACCTAACAGACTCTCCTAACTCCAATTCATTCTTCATATTGCCACTAGAAAAAAAAAAATCATCTTAATACAAATGCCATCAGGCACCTTCCTGCTCATACCCATGTTTAACATTCTCTCTGTTGTTGCACAATGGCTTTTTTTTAAAGCTGGCCTTACACCATTGTTTGAGTTTTGTTTTTGTTACATTTCTAAATCCTTTATCATTTGGTGTATTTTGCTATTACCCAAATGTTCCCTGAATTTTAACACTCTGGACCTCAGCTCATCTGATGAAATTCCACTATTCTTTCAGATGTAACTCAAATGGAAAGTTTTCTGTAAGGTTTTCTATTGTTTTAGTAAGATTTTCTTCTTCCTGTATCTATGACCCTGCAATACTTTGCTTACTTGAATCCTTATTATGAGATGTTACAGACTGAAATGATTTGGATATTTGTATCCTCCAAATCTTATGTTGAAATGTGATTCCTATTGTTGGAGGTGGGGCCTGGTGGGAAGCGATTGGGTCATGGGGGTGGATCCCTCATGAGCTTAGTGCCATCATCTTGGTTATGAGTGAGTTCTAGCTCCTTGAGTTCACAAGAGATCTGTTTGTTTAAAATAGCGTGACACCTCCCATTTCTCTCTCTTGATCCCACTCTTGCCACGTGATACACCAGCTTCTGCTTTGGGATGAAGGAAAAGAGGAAGCTGGGGTATCACGTGACAAGAGCTTCCTGAGGCTTCACTAAAAGGTTTGTGGATGCCAGCATCATGCTTCCTGTACAGCCTGCAGAACCATGAGCCAATTAAACATCTTTTCTTTATAGATTACCCAGTCTCTGGTATTTCTTTATAGCAATTCAAAAGTGAAATAACACACAGGAACACTGGACAATTTGTAAACACATGGTATTAAAATATTACTTATGTAGTAACATTATACAGGCTTCTACTTTGTATTTGTTATATATTTCAAATATGATAGACCTGAATTAGTAGAGATATTATTTTAATGTAACTAATACATTCTTATATTTGAATTCATCTCAAAAGTAATTTTTTAAAAAAAGCACTGCAGAAAAAAGTTAATTACATAATTCATTTAACATTAAAAAGTCATTCAACAAGATTATCTTGCCTCAGTCAGATGTACAGCCCATTGCTTACACTTTTATTGTATTTCAATAATTGCTAAATTAAATAAAATTGAGGAAATTACTCTGCATTTATAGTAAATAAAATGAAACATGTGGGTAGTGGAAAAATCATAGGTTTTGAAAGCTGACTGTTTGCATTCAGCCTAATCACTTATTAGCTGTGGGATTTTGTGAAAATTTCTTAATCTCTTTGATTCTCGCTGTGTGAATCTTGTTCTCTGGGAGTATTTTGTCCCGGGGCCACACTGTTTTTCCTTGCCATTGTGCCGTTAGTGGAATTTATTTAGTTTGCCTCAGTGTATTCCCCTTACTTCAGATCTGGATGATTTCCATCCCTTCACTTCAAAAGGAACCTGAGCCACATAAGTAAGTTGACCCCCACCCTTCCCAGGAAGCATCTTTTACCAAATGAGGCAGTTAATAGTCTTTGTCACACCCTTACTCCAAGACCATAATATCTACATATGTTGAGGTTGGATAACTCTGTGGTGCTTATTGATAATTTATGTAGCCATACCTGATACAGAAAGGGATAATACTAGTGCAAAATATTGGGGGATAAAATGGAATGAGTTTGAAGACTTCTAAATATTTTTATATTAGATTTTGTGACTAAAATGAATTTCTGATCAATATTTTATTGATTCTCTCTTTAAATTCTTTATGGTCATCATTAACAAAAAACTTTGCCCTCCAATAGTAGCAATTTGCAGAAACTACTTTTTCGTTATTAACCAGACTCTGACAATTAATTTGTTTAAATTGATCTTTTAAAACTTGCTGTATATATAAACACCAAAGTAATAATCATTAAATTCAGAAAGATTTTAGTAGAAAAGAAATGTGAAAAATTAGAAAAATAGAAAACTGAAGATTCAACATGCTAAATTAACATGGTAAATTAAGTAATAAATTAAGAATCAAACTATCTGGGATGATTCAACAGGAGTGTTAGCCGAGAATTCCATGATGTGGCCTCTGTGGTGTTCTCCAGCAGTTTGTATAAAACCCTATTGACAAAAACAATTGTAACTAAATGTATTAAGAGATAATTATAACTAAATATCAGAGAACCATGAAAATAATTCAAAGATAATCCACATGTGAATAGTTAATAAACCCCCTTTGTCCTGCACTGGCTAGGAATCTTTAGCAAAGATGAGAGTGTCATTAAGGTTATCCTTTGCAAATATCATCAACTTTTTTTGTAATTAAACAGAAACAAAAAAAAACCTCAGTTATTAGGCAAAGTATCCGCAAAGTATTTTCTTGGTATTCAGTTAATTCTTGTCCTGCTTTGGTTAGCATTTTTTATAAATCAGTCAGTCTCTTCATTAGAATTCTGAGAATTTTTACCCAGTCCAAGTGATATGATCCTAAATCTTTTAGAAACCTACATTCAAGAATACTTATCAGAGTCCTTTTTTATCATTTCCATGAACCTCCTTGAAGACACAAAACTTTAGGATTTTACTCACTTGTAAGTAACTTACAAAAAATGCATAAGAATATGAACAAAACCAAATACAGTAATTGTTAAAAATGCAGTTAACAAGACAATTTCATTATTTCTGTGGCCAAAGTAATTTAACATAATAATCAAAATTTTAACTGATAAAATATATCACGACATATTCAAATTTTAGGAATCTTATAAAATTTTGGAACACATATTAATAATATATCCATAAAAATATAACTCAAAGGTTAAGCATCATTTATTATTTGACAATAGTCCCCATATAACTTAATATGTCAAATATGAGTTGTTATTATTTCTATTTTGGATGCTTCAGTGGCCCTCTGGGGCAACCCAAACAAAGTTAGTTTGAAGTCAAGAAGACTTAATTTTAGAATTTGAAATTTGATTTGGGGAAGGCTGTCAAATAGGTTAAAGGTTTAAAGCACTTAATCAAATAAGATCACACGTTGGCCTGGCAGTGCCTTACGCCTGTAATCTCGGCACTTTGGGAGGCCGAGGCCAGAGGATCACCTGAGGTCAGGAGTTTAAGATGAGCCTGGCCAAGCCCCCTGGCGAAACCTCATCTCTACTAAAAATGCAAAAAATTAGCTGGGTGTGGTGGCAGGTGCCTATAATCCCAGCTACGCAGGAGGCTGAGGCAGGAGAATCGCCTGAACTCAGGAGGTGGAGGTTGCAGTGAGCTGAGATTGTGCCACTGCACTGCAGCCTGAGTAACAAAAGTGAAACTCCGTCTCAAAAAAAAAAAAAAAATCACAGGTCATTATAATAATTATCATTCATTTAGCTAAAGTGGTAATAAAAGGGTTTTTTTAAAAGTAAAAACCTTTATTTTTTGATGGAGATAGTTTTTCAAACCATCAAACTATCAAAAGAGCTGAGATAGCATGAAACAATCCATCTCTTCTCTCTCTCCTTTTTTTTGGAGTTTACTCAAAAGGTGAACAAAAATCTTTTACTATCTCTTATTAATGATACATTAAATTCTTGTTCAAAAGATAAACCAATTAGCTTCAATACAGAAGCTAATTTTAATAATCCTATAAACCAATTCATTTAATCCTGGTCAGTTTTTGACCACACAAGATAAGATTTCCATAAACCTTTTTTAAGCTCTTATAATTTTTTTTCTGTTTTCCTCAACTTTTTAGATCCATTTTGTTTTATCTGTACCATTTTTTCCTTCATTTTGAAACAACATTTAAATAATCTCTAAACCAGACAAAAGGACTTTTTCTTACACAAAAATCACATCTTCATGCCTTTTAAAATAAACTTTTTCACTAAAACCACATCTTACTTTCTTTATAAAGTCTGTCTATAGAATTGTCATATCTAGTAATTGTAATTACATATATTAAGTATAATTTTCACTGTTAGTAATCCTAATTTCCAGTGAAAAATTTAGGGAGTAATTTTGAACTGTTTTATAAGAGCATTTATAGAAAAGAACCATCTCGTAATTTTTTTAGAAAGCTATTTCCTCAATTTTTTTGTTTATTGATAGATCTAATTATATTTAGCTTTTCCATACTATATAAAAATAAGATGACTGAGTATATAATAAACCTAAACTATGTTTAATAATTAATGTTTCAGTACTTTTATTTACCTAGAAAATACTCATTTTATGTTTATCTATTAATTAAATATAACATGACTTAAATAATTTAAATTGCTGAAAATAAGTTTGAAACTATGGCACAGGTACCCTCCCTAATGTTTCCCCCAGGTGTTCTGGGTCCCAAGTACCTACGTGGTACCCACGAATGGAAATTAAGGGCAGGACTTGTCTATGTCCAGAATTTACATACCAGGTGTAGAACTCAGGAAAGTGAACACCTCCCAGCAGGGAGGCAAATCTGGGCCGAGGAAGATGGGTCTATATTAAGATTCACTCTGCCTTGTAGCTGTTGACCAAAGCACAGAGTACATGTTCCCAAGCCTCACCATGGCCACCTGTCCAGACCTTAGAATCTAGAGACTCAAAACTAAAGACTTACTAAGCTCACAGTAAGATGTGTGCAAGGCTTTGGGGGTGCCCAGCAGCCATCTTTGACAGCATTGGCACATAAATCAAGCAGGTATCAAAAATACTACAGAACCAATAGTTTTATAGCCTAAGAACATGTAGCAGACACTGTATAAACCTGTCCTACCAGAAGACACAGGCAAAAATGTCTAAATTATATTTAATAATGATAATTTGGAGACATTTCTATTTTATTTTACCAATCTTAGTTAGCTTTATTTACTAAACATTACCTTAGATCACATAGAAATATTACATACACATAACATGAAGACATATAGACAGAGAAAAAGTAGATCTTAGAACTTTCATTAAGATTTTTTATTTGCCAGCTTACAGATAGTCCGAATGTGGAAAAGAAAACTACCCATCTTCTAGTTACCTGCTTCATTGCTCTATTCAATTGTTAGGTAGGCAACCTTAAATTCACATTTCTAAAGGGATGACTTTTAGGTGAAATAAGATAGAAAAATTTATATCTCAAAAACTCAGAGCTGAGACTTCATGCCTAAATATTGTATCGTCATTTGCCCAAACCAAGGAAAAAGACCCTAGGCAAAGGCCCAGTTAAGACAAGATTGCCAGGCAAAGCACCTGAAACAAAGGTAAGACTGGTTAGGCAAACTTAACAAATTGTCATTAATTGTTATTAAACTTAAAACAATAGTAAGAGTTTCTAGTGACTCAAACCCTCCTCTCTTCCAGTGTACATAGGCAAAAAGACACCCTTACGAATGGAGGTTTTCTTTAAACCTCTTCTTTTACAAAAGGTTTCTAAATAGTCGGTAAATGTCAAAAACGTAAATTTTGAATACTAATTTATTTCAGTAATCAGACTTTTTAACTTAGTTTCTGATCCTTAGCTAAAACTACTACATTCAGTGCTAAGCCTGTTAAGGGGTGAGACAAAGAAAGCATACTCTCTGCCTAGACTCAGTATGGATAACTGAAAAAGAAACCAGGGATTGAGAGCCTCAGCTGAGGATCTACCTTTTGTAAACACCTTATCCAGAATTATTTTCATCTTTGGGGCAGGATAGCAACTAAACCAAAAGGTTAGGATATTTTTTTATTATTATTATTATTTTGAGACGGAATTTCACTCGTTTTGCCCAGGCTGGAGTGCAAGGGCACAATCTCGTCTCACTGCAACCTCGGCCTCCCAGGTTCAAGTGATTCTCCTGCCTCAGCCTCCTGAGTGGCTGGGATCACAGGCATGTACCACCACACCGGGCTAATTTTTTATTTTTAGTAGAGACAGGGTTTCATCATATTTCCCAGGCTGGTCTCGATATCCTGACCTCAGGTGATCCACCTGTCTCAGCCTCCCAAACTGCTGGGATTACAGGTGGAAGCCACTGCGCCCTGCCACAAGATTTAATTTTTATCATCAATTAGTCACTTAAGCAGTTTATCTGCTTTTTATAAAGACTGTTTTTAAGAGGCAATACAAATACTGAAATATTTTTAGATGTTTCTGCACATCAGTAAGCGTCCCTGGATGAGCCTAAGGGGGGAGTCCTCAATTTTAAATGCACTTTTAAAAATACAATATAGCTTATTTTGAATGTCCCACTGTAATTTTAAATTATCTTTAGTAAGATTTTGCCATTTTTGTGATTGCTGCTTCTGGGGCCTAATTCTGGGAGCTTTGGAATCAGAGAGAAAGTTTACCCACAACGGAATCTCCCATTGTTGCCAGAGAGCAATGGACAAAATGGG
This sequence comes from Pongo pygmaeus, assembly GCF_028885625.2. NCBI lineage: Eukaryota > Metazoa > Chordata > Mammalia > Primates > Hominidae > Pongo > Pongo pygmaeus. Next base: position 79,027,069 of record NC_072387.2, read on the forward strand.
CCCAGTTGACACCTCACTTGGTCACTCAATGTTCCTGGGAGTTGCCAGAAAAAGCTTAACTTTAAATCCCACTTCTGGCACCATCTGTTAAAAGAAAACCTTAAGACAAATTAAATTTGAAAATGTTTAATTGAACAGAGAACAATTTAAGAATCTGGCAGCATAATGAACCAGAATAGGTTCAGAGTGACTCTGGGGTTGCCACATGGTCAGATAATATTTGTAGACAGAAAGGAAAATGATATACAAAAAGCAGAAATTGAGACGCAGAAATAGCTGGATTGGTTACAGGTCAGCATTTACTTTATTTGAACACAGTTTGAACAGTTGGCTGCCTGTGGTTGGTTGAAACTCTATTTATTAATACAAAAATAGGCTACAGCCTATTTACACCTCCAGTTAAGTTACAGTTTACTAGGTATGATGGAACCTTAGGCTAAACTTGATGTAAGGAGGTGGATTTGGGTTAAACTTAGGCTAAACTTGATGTAAGGAGGCAGATTTGGGTTAAACTTCATTTAACAGTATATATAAGGTCGGTGGACAAGAATTAATTGAATACCAGGAAAATACTTTGCCAGATTTTCATGCTACATCAGTCAGTACTGAAATTGTTAAGATATGCCCTTTGGATAAACTCCATGGTCCAAGTCAAATTACCAATGATAATGCATTTAATAAATAGTGCTATGCACTTGAATTGGAAAAACAAAATTGGTCCTTGAAAGGATATAAGTCCAATGCTAATTGTTGACTCATGGGGAGTCTGAATGGCTGTCTGGTTTTTCCTGAATCCTTGAAGCTTCCATTATTAAAAGTTCTGCACTCAATGACTCATCATGGAATAGATAAAATGATCCAAATTATATTAAAATATATGTTGATGGGTGACTGTTCTAAATTGCTAAGATGGTTTATGATCAATCTTTAGTTTGTCAAACCCATAATTGTTGAAAGATAATCACAACTTCAAGTATATTTCTGTTACCATTTGATCATTTAGACAGATTTCATTCAATTACCATTTCTCGGTGCCCCTTTTCTGATTATTTAGAAACTTTCCCATGCAAGAGGCCCAATGCTAAGAGTAGCTAAAAGGTTATTAGAAAATACATTTCCCTCATGGGGCATTTCTAAAGAAATCTTCAGCAATAGAAGTACTTACTTTACTAGACAAGTTGTAAAATCTGTAAATAAGGTATTAAAGACACTATGGCATTAGGCAAAGCTAACTGAATTAACTGAATTTTCATGGTCAAAGGTACTGATGATTGATGACAATCCACTTCCCATGGAAAACATAAATTGATCCTTTATGAGATAGCCATTGGAAGGCCTATCCCTAAAATTAGATCAGCTTCTCGACTCTGATATAACTAAGTGCTGCAAGGCTTTAATGCATTATGCCAAAGTGTGTTTTCACTAGGTAAAGGATGCTTTTCATGATTCACCAACTGAGGACAATCAAACTCTTCATGATCTAAAATCCATGTCTTCTGGAAACAACAGCAGATAAAGAGTGTCCCTGAGGTCCACACTGCAGGAAAACTTCAAAACTTTGAATCTTAGGCTCGTAATCTCACAAATCAGAAGGGCTGCTCCAGACTCTTGGAACTGTGCACCCATTGAAGACCTTAAGGTAAAGCTAATCCGGGAAGTTTCTTCCCAGAAGCAGACAGCATCCTAGATTGACAGCTTTCCCAAGATCATAAGTTAGGATTTCTCTGCCATCATGAGACTCTTACCTCAATTTTTTCTTATGTCTCTATGAACAATAGAACTGGAAAAGGGGTGATGTGTGCACCCATGGGGTATATCTTTATTTGTGGAGGATTTTGTTTCCAACCTTATACATGGGCAAAATTATACTTTTGATTGATGGGAAATGAAGGGCCAATGTGGATAAAGAAGTTTAGTGGTAATTTTCTTGCTCCATAATCAATCAGAAGCAGAACATTTGTCCACTCCTCTTAACCTACATGATAAGTTTAAGAGAAATCGCCAGGAAACATTTACTCTTCTGGATGGGCATCATTTGTTAGGTTTCTTTTTCCATGATTTGGAGTAAATGAAGCAAGAATTAGAAATTTATCCCTCATAAAAGGCTCTATAGCAGATTCTACCGCAAAGGCCACAGTTGCACAACAGACTTCGTTAAATTTTCTTACTAGAGTTGTGCTAGGTAACAGAATTGACCTAGATTACTTACTGGCTGAATAGAAAACAATCTGTGCAGTTGCTGACACTTCTTGCGGTACATGGATGACTAGTTTGGGTATTATAGAGACTCAGTTGCAGGAGGTTAATAAACTAGCTCCTAGATCTGGCTCATTCTTTGATCTATTTTAATTAGTTGGTTTGGCTCATGGAGACTTTTGCTAAGGAGCATCCGCTAAACTCTCGACATTATCTTCCTGATGGTCACAATGGTAGTGTCCCTGGTGCACTGTTTTTTCTCAAAAGTTGTTAATGTTTACATGTATGCATATGTAGAATATCAAATGTGCTCTCTTTGACTGAGATGACAAAAACTCAAATAAATGTGTGATCACGAGGACACTTTAACCTATGAATGATGTGCTGAGACCTGAAACCATAAATGATAGTAATTGGTAGTAGCACTAAAGCCCCGTTTTGGTCACACTCTCACCTAGGTGAGAACCTGACCAAAAATGCGGAATTGTTAAACAAAATGATGGGAAGCCAATGTTCTGAAACTGAGCTCTTACACTAGGCCCCCACAGACCAAATTAAAATGGAATCACTCGTGCTAAATGCTATGTAATCAAACAGTAATGTTAAAGAAGATAGATCCCAAAACAGAGCAGTGTTTTATTTTTCTCCAGAAAACAGGAGATTCCAACATAATAAGAAAGTCTCCTCTGTTGTAACCCTTACAAAAAAGTAACCTGAAGTAACCATTTTTTTTTTCTCTATTGTTCTGTTTTCCTGTTGCCACCTTACAAAACCCACTGCTCTATTGCCTAGTGGGATTTGATACCAAATAAGTCCACTTTCTATCATAACAGAATGACGTCTATGCCTGAAGTTTTGATCAATCCCTCAAAATTGAGAGGTTGACAAAACAGGGGAAATCATTGAATTAAATTTAGCCTGAAGCTGCTTCCGTGCATATTTTAAGTTTGCCCTAAAGGTTTCTTTATTCATAGTGAACTGTATAAATCACAGAATTTCAGCCAATCACAGGTGATCAACTGTTAAAACCATGTTTAAATAAGGCAAATGTCCAGTTGTCACCAATCAAGTTGTTCCGTACACTGTTTTCTGTACATCACTTTTCCTTTCTCTGTACGTCACTTCCGTTTTTTTCCATAAATATTATTCAACCACATGGCAGAATTGCTCTGAATCTATTCTGGTTCGAAGGGAGGCCCAATTTTCAAATCATTCTTTATTCAATTAAACTCTTAAAATTTTTGTCTTAAGTTGTGTTGATTTCTACTCAGTAGAACAGATATGACCTTATCTCATCTATAAATGAAAAAAGTCCTAAATTCATACCATTTCTACTAAAAAATGGCACAAAGAAAAAATACTTTGCATCGCTATCATAAGTAAGTGTGTAAGAGTTCCAAGAAACAAAAGATTGAAGCCAATGTAAGTCTTTGGGAGAAAGTCTTCTAGACACTTGCTGCTCAGTGAGTGATCCTGGCACCAAGAACATCAGCATCATTTGGGAACATGTTAGAAATGCAGAATACCTCTCAACCCAGATCGACTCAATTCTAATCTGAATTTTAAGAAGATTCCAAGGTAATCATATGCACATTAAAGAAGTATCTATGTTCTTCAAAGAGGAAAACCTATACCCTAGAGGGTGCATAATGCAATCATTTGGGATATGCAAATAAAATATTAGAAGTTACCTTTTCTCATGCTTTCATGTATATCTTTGCTTTTTTTTTGAGACTGAGTCTCGCTTTGTTGCCCAGGCTGGAGTGCAGTGGTGTGATCTCAGCTCACTGCAGCCTCCGCCTCCCAGGTTCAAATGATTCTCCTGCCTCAAACTCCCGAGTAGCTGGGATTATAGGCATGTGCCACCATGCCTGGCTAATTATTTGCTTATTTTTTGAGTAGAGACAGGATTTTGCCATGTTGGCCAGAATGGTCTTGAACTCCTGGTCTCAGATGATCCTCCCTCCTCAGCCTCCCAAAGTGCTGAGATTACAGGCATGAGCCACTGCACCTGGCCTATCTTTGCATGTTTTATAGTGATGGTAATCTTAATTCATTAATACATTTATATACTTTATGAATAATATGAAACACATATTGACGTAAAAGCTCAAGATTTGTATACTAATAGATATCTTATACAAAATGTTAAAGACCATTTCTCAGACCACCCTTTGCTTTGCTATCACATAAGCACATACTAATTTCAGGTAAGATAATGAGAGCTTGATTCAAAATTAAAATTGTTTTATAATGAGAGTCAATACTAGGTAATATTAAAAAGGAAAAACTCTTATCTTTAATTCCTACAATGTCCGTGTCGCAATGTCCATGTCACAGAGACTGATAATTGGCCACCACACTTTCTCTCCTTGTCCTATCCTAATAGAGCCACTAGTTTTTAGCTGGCTATATAGCCATATAGGAAGATAAAAGATAGAATTTTTAGCCTTTTACAGCTAGACAGAGCAATTTGACCAGAGCAGAGGTACACTTTGGAATGCTGTGCAATGGATAGAATTGAAGCAACCACCCAGGCAATAAGCTACCCTCTGATCTGTTGCTAAACAGAGAAGGAACAAGCAAGAAGACCTCTGATACTCTAAGGGCTTTGCTCCACAGAGGCTCATCACAGAGGCTCATCTCCTGACTTTACCACAGGGAAAAATTTGTTTCACTTAAGTTATTGCTATTTTGGATTTTACTCTTAGCCTCAGTTGACTAACAGATTCTAACAGATTCAGCTGGGGAAGAACATTAAACTTCTTTGCTTTTGTAGATGACACCCAAATCTTCAGCAATCTCTATTACATGTACTAATTCTGCTTTGGAAAAAATCCTATATTCCAAACACATCTCAAAAGTGATACAAATAATCTGGAAACAGTAAACTGCCTCATGAATTTAACATTTCCTATATATGAATATTATTGACCATGAAATAAGATTTCAAATTTAGCTTGGAGGACACACACCATATGGAAAAGAGGAATCAAATATAGGAGGAATTAACCCTCAAAGGTATAAATTTTTCATAAACTGTAAGAGTTATTTTTCATTACTATACATTAGCTGTTTCAAATATGCAAATGTTGAGTTCCAGTATTTGTCTAAAGAAAGTAGGTTCTCTCTCTCTCTCTCTGTGCATATAAAAGGGAAATAGAGTAAAAAATGCATTTCATATATTTTTAAACTCTCAATTTTTATCTTTATATTAAGTTTATTTTATTTCACCTAATTTATATATATATATATATATTTAGAGTGCTTGACTCTGTTTATAACTAAACGAGCAAAAAATAATAATACTTCAGTTACTTCAGAAATATGAATGGAAAAGAAGGTGGGAGAGAAAAGGCAGTATGTATAAATATCCTTTGTCTTGTCAATTCTGGAAAATATCCCCAGTAGATTTTCCCATATTTCGTTGCCCAAAGCTCAGTCAGAAGTCTATCTTTAGGCTACTGACTGGCAAATGGATTAGATTCTCTTAATGATATTTTTGGGTTGTAATATTGCATCAGGTAAAAATGGGGTTATTGTAGAAAAGATAAAATGAGGTAGCTAACTGGTAGACAGGCAATCAGCAGTGTCTAGCCTAAAGATTGCAAACCTGGACAAGCCTGACTGGAATAAAACAGTTATTGATAGTAGCAATGTTAGTACAAACTAATTTTATGGAAAATAATTAATATACTTTTACATATTTGGTTATCTTCTATAAATTGACAATGAACAGCATAGACAATTTTGGTATACATTACCATATCAAAATGGCAACTGGTATTTTTCTAGAGTTTTTCTCCCTACTTCAGAAAAGAAACAAAAAAGATACTAGGTGTGGCTATATCCTACTTTAACGTAATTATTGCTATATTTATTAATGGCTTAATTACTAAAAAAAGTTGGAAATAAAAGACAGATATATTAGCATGACTTTTTGTTTCAGGCCAAACTAGAATTATTTGCTTAAAGCAAAATACATTTTAACTGATGTAAAAATTAAAAAAAAAAACAAAAATGTGTACATAAATTTTGAGTAACAGAAGGATCATTAGGAAAAACATAAGTTTGTTATACAGGACTTGAACACTAACAAATTTTACACTTTTACAAATAATAACTCTGTTTTAGCAATCTCTCTTCTCTTTTAAGAAATATCAGTTATCCAGGCATGGTAACCCATGCCTGTAATCCCAGCCCTTTGGGAGGCTGAGGTGGAAGAATTGCTTGAGGCCAGGATTTTGAGACCAGCCTGGGCAACATACGGAGAACCTGTTCCTACAAAAATAAAACCTTTAAAAACAGGAAATATCAGTCTATACTAGTATAATCACTCTATTCAATCCTTACATTAAAATTAATTTTGCATAATTTTAATAGATTGATCACCCATATAATGACAACATCAATAGATTGCATTTCTAGAATAGCTTTGAGAGCTTGTTCTTTCCTTTCATTTTCTCAGTATTTTGTCTTAATTAATTCTGACATCATATTCTTCAGTAGCCTTCTAATTCAATTTACTACCTCCATATCCATGCTCTTCAATGATTTTTGATGTGTCTATCAGATAGTCTTCTAGTGGCATAGACTACTGCTGCTCAAAAACTTCAAAGATTTTCCACTGTCCAGAAAATATTAAAGACAAAATCTCATACTATGACATAATATTTTAATCAATATCTGGCCTCAAACTTTTTTCAAATTATATCAAGGATAATTTGTAAATTAGTATATTTACAAAATATCTAAATTAGTAAAATACAATTGTTTGTATGTTTCATCTATGTTCCATACATCATATTTTACATGATATTTCTTATGTTGCACTCTGTGCTGAGAAAGATCTTCTCCTATGGTAATACCTAAATATTACCCATCATTCAAATACCTACCCAAATACCCATAGATCAAGCTTTCTTTAACTTATCAAGCTGCAAAGAATGCAACCATGATTTGATAATTTTTTGTAAAGCTTGTATTTTTTCTAGATTGTATTAAAAGAATTTAGAGTATGGAGTATGTGTCTTCTAAGAGACTACAGACATCTGTGAAATTTTTTTTTTTAAATATCTGAAATTATTACATTACACAAAGCTTCTACAGCTGTGATTTGGACCTAGTGGACATTCATATAATGCATGTCCACTAGAGGTATGAGTGAACAAAGCATGGAGGAATAAAGGAAGAATGAAAGAATTGACTAATCAGGGAAACTTAAGCCTAGAATAAAAAATTAATCTTCTTTACTGTTTTCAAATGATGCAAGTAATGTTAAAGATGTGAAAGGGTTGTACAACAGTTTGAAAGAAAATTAAAAGATAAAGCATTGAGAAAATTTTCTCTATGAAAAAATTATACTGATTCTGCATTGTATTTAATTTAATTTACTTTTGATTATATTCAAATTTCTTATACATTGATGTTGAGCAGATATGAATAAAAACCTAGTAATTATTAATAACTTCATTAGTTAATACACTGTTTATGTTTTTATAGATTACTAGTTATTTCTTGAACTGAATTGAGATTTTTTGAGTTTATTCTAGATCCTACTCACTAAAAGCAAAAATAATGCTTGAAATTTAGGTGCTTATAGAAATTGAACAAATGTTGTTCTTATCTTTACATGGAACTAACATTCTTTTTAATGTTTCTATTTATGATTTTACACCATCAATGATATTTTACTTTCATGTAATGCAGTTTTTATACAAGCTAGCAATGTTTAGGAACTCATGGAAAGTTAAATAAAAAATGAATATGACTAAGTCTCATTCTAGAAGCTAATAGGATAAGTGTGAAAAATTGCTTAACTAATTATTATCTACAATTATCTGTGCTATAACATACCCACTATGTACCAGGAGTACAGAGGAGAGAATCACTATCATTGCACAGGGTTGTAAGTGAAGGAAGACTTTAGCAAGGAAATGACATTATGCCCAACTGCTAAGGTTTGAAAAAGATTTTTTCTTTAGGCAGGGACTAAAAGAAGGGTGAGTCTGGGTAGAGGCAACAGCTTTTACAAAGTAGGTTATAAAACTGCTTTGTGGGTTTCCAGCTTGGTGAAATATTTCATGTTCTAAATCTCAGTGTATGATAGTAGACAGGAGTGGCAGAGTTTAGGATAGCATAAAAGGCAAAGGAAAAATACTGATGACAGTGACAGGAGACAGACAAATTCCTAGGCAGACAGGGATGGGTCCCTGGTGAAACTCAACCTTCAAGCCAATGACAGCCAGAAGCCTGAAAACCAGGCTGCTGGTTCTAGATAGCGTCTGTGACCGGAGTGAGAATGTCTATTCCTGTTTGCCAGTCTTTCCAGATTGTATTTTTCTGAAAAATGCTTTTTAACTAATCAAATGCTGCCTTTTCCAAGGCTACCTGCAGCCTGTGCCTCCTCATTCCAAACATATAAAAGCCCAGGACTCAGTCACACACACAGCTACCCTCTTTTGGGCCCCCTTTCACAAAAAAGAGGGCTGTCCACTTCAGGTCTCCTTTTGTTGTTGAGAGCTACTCTGTCACTCAGTAAAATTCTTCCCTGCCTTGCTCACTCTCCGGTATTCACATATCCTCATTCTTCTTGGTTATGGGACAAGAACCCAGAACCTGCTGAACGGCAAGAATGAAAAGGGGTGAAACACATTCTTAGCTGGCTTGCCAAGCTGTGGGCAGTGACACGCTCCTGTTTGCCAGACTATGGGAGTAAACAGTGGTGACCCTTCTGGGGGCCCAGACCCCAGGCCTCCCTGAGCCAGAGCTGTGACATGCCCTTGTTTACTGGGCTGTGAACAGTGGGAATGAGAATTGTCAAACTTCTTGGGGGCTCAGACCTTGGGACTCCTCAGGAGAGAGCTATAACATCCCCTTGGGACTCCACGATTGCTGGAGTCTCTGAGTTTTCAGGCACCACTGCATTCCCCTCAGCCAGATGCCAGCACCCAAGGTGAAAGCCAGTCATGGCATGCCTGGTCCAGATGTGGGCTAAGCCCGGATCCCACGGTGATCACAGAATCTGGGCCAGGGAGGAAGCCAAGCGCAGCCTGCTGGCCTGAGTGGGCAGAGTAAGCCAAGCAGGTGTGAACAAAACTCACGCAGAAGCTTTGCTGGCCACAGAGGTTTCTGGCTTACAAAGTGGCACCAAAAGTATCCTATGTTATTGACAAGCTGTGAATGCATTGTTAAGGAGTTTATAGTTTCTGGACAGGTAAACAATGTTTTAAGACATTAACTTTGTTTTTATGTATTTTTTAAATTTTTTTTGTTGAAAAATGAAGTCTTACTATGTTGCTTAGGGTGGTCTTGGGCTCCTGGCCTCAGACAATCCTCCTGCCTTGGCCTCCCAAAGTGCTAATATTACAGGTGTGAGCCACTGTCCTAAGACATTAATCTTTCTATTGTGGAAATGAACTGAATGAGAGAGATGAGAGTCTAAAGTAATAAATATCTCTGCTCTACAATAGAATGATAAATAAGATCCTAATCATTCTATTTTTTACTACTATTATTTTTGATTTGGAGTCTCGCTCTGTTGCCCAGACTGGAGTGCTGTGCACAAGCTCGGCTCACTGCAACCTCCGCCTCCTGGGTTCAAACAATTCTGCCTCAGCCTCCCAAGTTGCTGGGATTACAGGTGCACACCACCATGCCCAGCTAAGTTTTTGTATTTTTAGTATATGCTAGTCTATTTCTTGTTTATATATCACAACTATGAATGGCATAAGCAAATGTGAAACATATTATCTTTGTAGTGTTCTTTGGGAGCTGTGATCTGCTAATCTCACTACTGTAATATGTGGTCAAGGCAATGCTGGTCTGCTGCCATATATACTTTTGGGCTTTACCAACCTTTTCTTCTCTGCCTGATAAGTCTTCAGATCAAGACTTCTCCGACTAATCACTGCTATCTTCACCTTAATCTGGGTTTACTACCTCTTCCACGCCTTGCAGACTTTTGTTCTGTGTTGCCTATTCTCTCTCTACAATCCATTGTCTAACACCATGTGCCTTTAGCAACTTAAAAAAAAAAAAATAGCACATGCTCTTCCTCTTTGGTTTCTTAGAATAACGGCAACTTTTTTTTATCTATTATGTTTAAAGTTGGCTTAAGCAATAAGAATCAACTACCACAACTTACTTTTAATGGGCTACTTATCTTTATCTCATTTTAAATTTTTTTAGAGGGATGCTGAAAGGTTAATATACCTCGATAAATTTCTAGATGTAAGGGCCAAGGTTAGAAATTCCATCTATAGACTTTTCAACTAATGTCTCTTGTCTGTCATTTCATGCTTTCCTTACACTTTCAGCAGCAATTGACCTTTGTTAGCATAGATTCACTTTAGCTGCTTCTAGTAAGAAGTAGTTATGAAAGTCTAACTTGAGAAACAGATATTCTTTTTTTCCTTTATTGCCAAGAGATACTAACAGTGAAGATATGTGGGTGCATATTGTCCTAGAATAAAAATATATTTATAATAGAACAGCAAATTTTTTTCTCATTATTGTTGGGGAAAAATAAATCAAGCATTACCTATATAAAAAAACAGAAGTACTTAAAATTTGACAAATTTTTCTATTATTTCTCAGTGATATAGTTACACCTCAAATCACACCTCATTAAATCTAAACAATTTAAGGCTGTTTATTTCTCAATGAACTAAATTGAATTAAACTGTGCCCCTGTTTTCCAAATCTACTCTAGTTTGTCCACAATATTTCAAATATTATGTTGATCAACACTAATGCTCTAAAAAGTGTATTACTTTTAGAATTTTTCTTTTAGAATATTTTCTTACACCTACTATGTGTAAAGTATCTTGTAGGTAATAGGATTTGGTTCCAATGGTAGCTGTTTTTAGTTGTTTCTGGATAAACAAAGTGTTGTTTCTGAATAAAGTGCCTTAAAAAGAGCCTGTGTCATCAACCAGCTTCCAGTAACACAGAAAAAAAATTAAACATTAATAAACATCAATATGAGATAATCTTCATTTGATAAATATCAACAAAGCACTAGAGTGTTTGATTCAAGAGATGGAGAGAATTTTTTAACAAAGTTGATCAAAAAAGGTTTCATTAAGAGGAATATTCTTGGATTCTTGAAAAGCAACAATAATTTCAGGAAGTAGAACTGGGTGAGAAAGTGTTTGATGTTTTGTAGGCCATTACACAGGCAGAAAACAGAATAAGCAAAGGAAAAAAAATAAAACCCTAAGGTTTGGAAAGTGGTGTGCAATGTCCTCTGATGGAAGCATTTGTTTTATTTTTGTCCATGCATAATAGATATACATTAAATTATTTATTTTTCTTAAACTAAAAAGGTAATATCTGCTATACACTTTAAGGGAATATAATGTAGGTAAAGTTTTGTAATAATGTGAAGTCCTCTGGAAATTTTTTATGTTCATCATGTGTAATGACATTTATTATTACTCTACTCTTATTTGCATATGAAAATTGATGAATAGTCAGAAAGTCTGATCAAGCATCAGTACTCTGTGAATTCACTTTGCTGTCTCCTCTATGTCCCAGTTAGAACTTCCTATATTTTTCCTCTATGAGATATGATTGCATATTTAGTATTATTGTTGGAGTATGTTTCTTAAGGATGTCTATCAAATAGTGAGCACTCAGTAATAAATGGTAATAAGAGAACATGTAGAATTGCTAATCTAAATATATAATTTTTCTTTTATTTATGATAATTAAATTTGCAGAGATAATTTCATTGTGCACCCTCTAACTCCTACATTATTAGGTGATTCTACAATTTAGTCAAGGTCTTTTGAGTATGGAGAACAGAACCTAAATTAGTAAATGACACTCTACAATTAAATTTAATAAAATTTTTGAACATTTCCTATATTTCAGGCCAAAAGTTACTAAATATATAGTGTTTTGTTACTCTATTACATGCAAAGCAATGTGAAGGCAATATCATGTTTATCTTGTTCACAATTTTCTCTCTGGCACCCAGAGAAGTCCTTGGCTATATATATATAGAATAAAATTTATTGTGGGAGTTTCAATCTAATAAAATATCAAGTTGAACTTAAATTATCTGTAAGTACCATAACAAATTCAATGTTATTTACTAATTATTTTTCACAAATACAATTTTGGTAACTAATTTTGTTGTAAAAACAACAAAAATAATGTTAACCTTTCTTAAAAAGTTTGTACCAAGTGACAAAAAAATCCAGTTGAGTGCTCAAAAGAATAGTAACACAGCAGCATTACTCTTTTTAAACATATTTAGAAACCTAATAATCAGGCCTTTTCAGCAAAGGAGAAAAATTAATCATAATGAACAATTTTTTTGTAATAACATACAAACTCACAGATACAAATAGAGTTCAAGATGAAATAAAGTGTCTGTTTCAAAAGGTTTTAATAAATTTTATGACATAAAAGTACACATACATAGTTGCAAAGCTATATGCACGGATATAAAGTTTGTGATTGATTTTAACTGGTTAAACTTTAATATATTATATTTTTGTATATTACCTATAACAATATTAATCTTCCTATGCTTTTGCTATTCTTTCAGAATCTTAAGTAGTACAATTTGGCAAAATAATGGAAATGACTTTTGCCATATCTTCTCTCTCTTCCCAGGTGTGAAAAATGGTATGAGTGAGTTAAGTTTTTCATTGTTCTTTCGTTTTATCTCAAAGTTTAAAATGCAGTGTGAATCTGAATGATTGATTAAAACACAAGCGCTGCTCTGCTTTAGGAGTAGACATTGTTTTATTCCTTTATTTTCCTAATAAACTTGCCTTCACTTAATAAAAAAAAAACACACACAAGCAAGTAGAAATAGCCTATAGTATTCTGTTCAATTGCAATAAAATAATGCAATAATATTTTCTTGTATATTAACTTTGCAGATTCTGTTGCTTCCGAGGAAATCATTGAACTGACTACCTGTGTGTTATCTTTTATTGTACAAGTCAGCTTATCATTAAAGCTGCTACTGAATTCTATTTGAACTTCTACATTGAAAACGATGTTCTAACTGAGACTATCATGGAATGAAAAGTTGCTAGGATACCATTTTTCATTTTTAATATTTCTTGAACAGAGGTTTCATGTCTTGTGGAAGGCGAAATGCTTTTTGGAATAATCTGTATTAAATCTGACAATCTAATCTCTTTTTCTGAGCAAACAGGAAAAAAACACCAATGCGTTTTTTAAAGTCGTTTCCTGGGAGTGCTGAATGAAAAAACATGTCTAATGAAACTAATAGATAAGACACCACTACAGGCAGGACTAACTGCCTGTACATGGAGTTGCTAATGCATTCCTGCCTAAACATATGATGCATTGGAAAGTTTGCTACCTTTCACAAATGACATCTAAAGAGACGGAGCAAGGTTACACTGTTGGTCAACTGTCATAAAAAAAAGAGGTACTAGTGATTCAAATGTCTGAACGTTTGAATAAAAAATTTATATTATATGTCTTGTAAAAATAAGCATCTGTTAATATGATATTCACACAAATAATTTTTAACTATCAATGTCAATACCTTTCAATTTATAGGGTATACTCTTTTAATTAAAAATTATTAATGTATTCACAAATATTTGATTTTCTATATATGACAATTGTTTAAGATATCAGACCACAAAAAACAAGAACTGTTTTCTATTAGGGCTTACATTCTAGCCAGGATTATTGGAGTAAAGATATGGAGAAGGGTCATTTGATTTCACTTAAAATTCAAAAATATTATCTTTTGTTTTACTTTCATAAAGGGTTATTTTTTGAGAAATTATGTGAAGTGTATTTTTCCTGAATGCCTAAGGGTTTCTTGTTTTTTTTTTTTTTTTTTTTTTTTGAGACAGTGTCATGCTCTGTCACCAGGACTGGAGTGCAGTGGCACCATCTTAGCTCACCACAATCTCTGCCTCCCGGGTTCAAGCAATTCTCCCTCCATGGCCCGGAAAGGGGCTCTCCCAATTTTAGGTGGTAAGTGCATTTTTAAAAAATTATGATCCTAGGCCAGGCGCGGTGGCTTACGCCTGTAATCCCAGCACTTTGAGAGGCCGAGGCGGGAGGATCAGAAGGTCAGGAGATCAAGAACATCCTGGCTAACATGCTGAAACCCTGTCTCTACTAAAATACAAAAAAAAAAATTAGCCAGGCGTGGTGGTGGGTGCTTGTATTCCCAGCTGCTAGGGAGGCTGAGGCAGGAGAATGGCGTGAACCCGGGAGGCGGAGCTTGCAGTGAGCTGAGATCGCACCACTGCACTCCAGCCTGGGCGACAGAGTGAGACTCCGTCTCAGAAAAAAAAAATAAAAATAAAAAAATTAATAATTTTTCTTATGGAGAATCTCATATTTAACCTCCACAAAACATAGCTCTGCCCCTAGGCTCATTTAGCTTACTGTGAAAAATGAACTTACTTGGTATATTAACAGAAATATTTATACACAAATAATCAAAAGGGGGTAGAAAATGCAAAAAGCAAAGCAAAATGAAGCAAAGCAAAACCACCTCAAATCTGCAGAGAATTCTAAAACAAGCTTTGCCACTAATGAGCTGTATGAACTTCAACAAACTAATTAATCTTTCTAGTTCTCAGTTTTCTCATTTGTAAAATTAAGATTCTGAAGTAAATATTCTCTTAGGTACACGCTAGGTTTTAATAAATATCTATTATTCTAAATTATATTTTTGTTTGATTGCTTTAGCATTCCATTACCACATGCACATAGAGTTGGCAACTACTAGGGCTGAGAAATTTTCTATTAAATGTAAGTTTAGCATGCACTTTAAGTTGACACATGGAATATTTACATGCCCACACAGGTTAAAGGCATGTTAAAAAAAAGAAAAGTATAAAATAAGATAATTTCCCCAGAAAAACTTACAAAAACAAAAGCAAGCAATAAATTAGCATTCAAAATCAGAATAACAGGAATTGAGGTGGTAACTTCTGTAGTTAAATTAATATTTTTTTCTCTTCTGTTAACAGCTCTTTCTGTGTGATTTACCTGAATGACTAGATTGTCCTCATGTTTTCTAAAATCAAAGCTCAAAGCTTTTTTATTCAATAATAAAAGGTTATCAGGTTAGTTTGTACCTTTTGATATGGTTTGGCTATGTCCCCACCCAAATCTCATCTTGAATTGCAGCTCCCAGAATCCCCACATGTCATGGGAGGGACAGGGTGGGTGATAATTGAATCATGGGGTGGGTATTTCGCAGGCTGTTCTCGTGATAGTAAGTCACACAAGATCTGACGGTATTATAAAGGGCAGTTTCCCTGCACACGCTCTCTTGTCTGCCATCATGTAAGACGTGCCTTTGCTCCTCCTTCACCTTCCACCATGACTCTGAGCCTCCCCAGCCATGTGGAACTGTAAGTCTACTAAACCTCTTTTTCTTTTTAAATTACCCACTCTCAGGTATTTCTTCATAGCAATATGAAAATAGACTAATACAGCTTTATTATTTGAAATTTGGGCTAACTTTAAGTATATAGGGCCAGACATGGACAAGAGATTATCCCAAATTAATATTTGATTATTAAATCTAAAATTCTAATTGAATTATTATCATCTTAAAGTGGGATTATAGAGGTCATATTAGATATTATCCTTATATCTCTTGTACTGCAAAAGGATATTTGTCATATTTTAAAATACTTTCATGAGATAATCCAGTATCATTTAAATTAATTTATTTATTTTCCAATAAAATTTGTGGTTTGCTACCCAAATATGCTATCTTCTCTTTCACATTTGTGTTTTTACACATTTCACTTTTTTGGCTGAAATGTAATTTTTCCTTTTACATTTGCCTAACTATTCTTCATAGTTCAGCTTATGCATCACTTCTTTTTGGAAATCATTTCTAATTATCTATTCTGACTTGAAACAATATGATCAGAGCACCCTTACTCATTGTATGTATAACTCTTTATTTAAATTGTCCATTAACTAATCTGGACTTCCTACTCATGTGTAAAGTCCTTGAATACAATACCTTACTTATCTTTTTATTCTGAGTATTATAGTGTGCAGCAGTAGCATTTTACTGGTAGTTGAATGTAGGAATAACTTAACAAGTAAACATTCTTAGACAAATGTTCCTCATATTTAACTTGACTACTTCTACTAACCTAAATTTCTTTAGTGTAATATTTATAATTCATATTATTATTAAAAATTAAGATTATAAAAATGTATAAAATAGAGATGGATATATCTGATTAAAAATAGGCACTAAAGAAGATAGTAAAACAATTAAAGAGATTTAAAATGCAGCCAAGGATGAGGTTGCTATAAAATTTGCAGATATTTGTTATTATCAGACTGAAAATTTAATTCTAGACTTTTAAACCACAGAGGAAAACCTAGGTTAGTTGTTATATAATCTATGATGTCCTTGGGCTAAAAACTGACCAATTACTC
Source organism: Pongo pygmaeus (assembly GCF_028885625.2). NCBI lineage: Eukaryota > Metazoa > Chordata > Mammalia > Primates > Hominidae > Pongo > Pongo pygmaeus. Next base: position 79,043,701 of record NC_072387.2, read on the forward strand.
AGGAAGATAAAATTAATACTGTGACTCAGATCAAACTGATATATGTCTCAAGGTTTCTTATAAAAAGAAAACTTAGTATTCAAAACCAGTTTCTAGTTTAAAGGGCCAGTTTTCTAAAAGGTATGCTATAGGCCTTCAGCATCTTATGAAAGCACAATATAGAAAAAGACATCATTTCTATTCAGTCCACAAATTCTTAACATCATTGCCGAATAGAGTGTCTTATATTCCTTAACAGAAAATTATCAAGACAGATAAGACATAGTTCTTGATTGTATAAGAGATATCTATGGATTTCAGAGAAATCATGTTGAAGATTACTCATACATTTTGTGGTATAAAATTTTGCCTCTGGAAATGAGTAACAGGTTAGGTAAAAGCTTGATTAGTGAATAAGAAACAAGGCACAAAATCTCTATAACTAACTGAATAATTTTATTTGTAAGAGAATGTTTGCAACAAGTGTATAAAACTAGTGTTTATATCTACTGTATATAATATTGAAGGCAAGTATTACTTCTTTTTTTTTTTTTTTTTTTTTTTTTTTTTGAGATGGAGTCTCGCTCTGTCACCGAGGCTGGAGTACAGTGGTGCAATCTTGGCTTATCACAACCTCTGCCTCCTGGGTTCAAGAAATTCTCCTGCCTCAGCCTCCCGAGTAGTTGGGACTACAGGCATATGCCACCATACCCAGATTATTTTTTGTATTTTTAGTAGAGACAGACAGGGTTTCACCGTGTTAGTTAGGATGGTCTCGATCTCCTGACTTCATGATCAGCCCACCTCGGCCTCCCAAAGTGCTGGGATTACAGGTCTAAGCCACCACGCCCGGTCAGTTATTCTTTCTTATTCTTCTTTTCTGCAACACCTGACGGGATTCCTAGCATTAAAAAATCTTCAATAAATGTTTATTTGAACAAGTACATAATGCATTGAAAAGACACCAGGGAATATCTAACTAACTTACAAATTCAAAAGGCCACAGAAGACCAAGTATATAATGAGGGTTTTCCTAAGTTTCACAATTTATAAATCAGAGTATATAAGATTGCATTCTGTTAAAAAAGGTCTTCCTTCCTTCCTTCCCTCCTCTTTTTTCCTTTCCTTCCTCCCCTCCTTACTCCTCCCCTCTCCTGTCCTCCCCTTTCCTCCTTTCCTTCCCTTTTTCCTTCTTTCCTTTCCTTTTACTGTTGCTTTCCTTTTTCCTTCTTTCCTGTCCTTTTTCCTTTTCTTTCCCTCTTTTTTTTTTTATTTCTCTTTTTCTGGGATTACTAATGTTGTCTATAATATTTCTAACAGAAACTGATAAAATGAGAGGAAATGAACAATAACTCCAAAATATTATTTGAAATTGTAAACACATATGTCTATATCTTTATCAAATCTGCATTAGTAGTAAGAAATGTAACATTATTATGATTCTCTGTGCAGTTAATATTTATGCTGGAAGTGAAGATGGTAAAGCTATCTGCTCCAAAAACTTGTTTTATTTCCTATGCAAAATTTATTTTATTTTATTTTATTTTTTGAGACAGAGTCTTGCTGTCGCCCAGGCTGGAGTGCAATGGTGCGATCTCAGCTCACTGCAACCTCCACCTCCCAGGTTCAAGCGATTCTCCGGCCACAGCCTCCTGAGTATTACTGGTGCCCACCACCACAACCAACTAATTTTTGTATTTTTAGTAGAGACAGGGTTTCGCCATGTTGGCCAGGCTTGTCTCTATCTCCTGATCTCAGGTGATCTACCCGCCTCAGCCTTCCAAAGTGCTGGGATGACAGGCATGAGGCACCATGCCCGGCCATTTTTTCTATTTTATCAATCAGATATCCATAAGTATAGAAAACTGTGTGTCAGTGTGCATATTTGTGTATGTGATTTGAGTATGTGGATACAAACATGCATTATTGAGAGACTTAACTTTTTATTTGAATCTCCAACTTACCTCCTTTTTGTTGTTTTCACTGTGGCATTATTTTTAAAATGTTTGATACCTTGTATTGAGTGGATATATTTAAATTTTGTTTCCTTGTGAAAACTTACAAAACTTTGAAGAGAGAATCCTTTTAAAGAAACATACTGTCTTGGTTTAGTAAGAAATGTGATTTCTTAAGTAAAAGAGACATGAAGAGGGCACACACATATGATATATTTAGAGAAATAAATAGTGTCTGCACTAAAACAAGTGCTCCTTTTAAGACAATGAAAGCTGACAGCCTAAAATTTGATTTTTTAGTCTAACGAGTTATATTACAAATATATACAAGGATTGTATTATGCTGATTTTTTTTCAGTCCATTCATTACTTGTTGTTATATATATATGGTTTCTAAAAGCCAAGGAAAAGACTGATGATAAATTTCACTCTGAATTCTCTTTCTTCATATACATATATACATATACACACACACACACACATATATGCACACACATTTATATATATTACATATATATTTAAGAAATATTACTTCAAGTACTTCATATTGTCTTGAAAATACTATTTTATATTTTAACATCACATTTCCCCCATGTGGTTTATGAAACCTCATTGATTCTATTTCCCTGCCACATGAGCATTTCTGGATACAAAGCGGCAGATTTCTCCACTCCACCTTTGTTGCACCCCCCGATCTAACTGGAGCATCCCCAGATTATTTTAGTAAGTAAGTTTCTTCCAGCGTAATATAACGGACCAGAAGTGGAATCAGACTTCTTTTAAGCAATGAGGATGAGGGCAATTTTGTGATACATTAGGACTGCCCAAATCTTTGCAGGGGGAGACAGTCCGTGTTTGCTTTTTGGCAGAGACCATATACTGACTATGTCTCCCATAAGGTCAAAAACTCTGTGAATGTACAACAGTTTATCCTCTACCTTTCCTGAAAGGGAAAGGAGGTCTTTGAATCCTAACACCAGAATATGCTTCTTGAGTGACTCCTTTTTTTCTTTTTCCTTTATTTGTCAAATATCAAGTTCATGAGAAGGAATTTTGAGTTTCATATTCTTGCTAAGATTGGCAGAACCCACAATGCATGAAAATGTCTTTTTGTTTCTTCATACTTGAGAAATAGCTTGACTAGGAAGTAAGTAAGTTGAAAACCTTTGCCTGTCGGAAGTTTGAAGTATGCTTTCATTATTTTCTAGCATCTAGGATTGATACTCAAAAGCCTGACACCAGTCTGATTCTCATTCCTTTCAGCTGACAGGAATTTTATTGCTGTTTCATTGCTGTTCATTCATGCTTGTTGTTCTCATTAGCTTAGGTTTTGTTCTCTTTTCCCTCACTATGGGAGATATTGTAATCATCTTTCTTTTTACCCATGATATTCTGAAATAGGATACAAAATTTGAAACACATAAAAGCCGTTTTTTGGTCACTCATTGTTTTTCTGATTGCTTTCTAGGAGAATCATTTTAGAAGCCTGTGTTGTACTTTAGATTAATTTTCTCAAATTATTTTTTATTATTCTTTCCGACTTTCACTTTACTTCTCTACTATAATGGCTATAAATGGGATATTAACTTTCTAATTATTGCTTTTGATCTCATCTATTTTCCCATAATTTTAATATTTAGTCATTTTATTGATTTTAAAGAGATGACATCAATTTTATATTTTTCTAAAACTTTTATTCAATACTCAATTGCAGCAAACATTTTAAATTTGAAGAGACATTTCTTACAATTTTCTTTTCTCTCTTTTGATAACTTCTTGTTTTCAAGGGTGAGTATCTTATGGCATCTACTTGGAGATACCAAATAAATTTGTGTTCTTTTTCTGTTTTAAGCTCTCTCAGAAGATGAATTATGTCTGGTTTTAAAGAAAATATAGTATTGGCTGGGGAGCCAAGATGGCCAAATAGGAACAGCTCCGGTCTACAGCTCCCAGCATGAGCGACGCAGAAGACGGGTGATTTCTGCATTTCCATCTGAGGTACTAGGTTCATCTCACTAGGGAGTGCCAGACAGTGGGTGCAGGACAGTGGGTGCAGCGCACTGTGCGTGAGCTGAAGCATTGCCTCACTCGGGAAGTGCAAGGGGTCAGGGAGTTCCCTTTCCTAGTCAAAGAAAGGGGTGACAGATGGCACCTGGAAAATCGGGTCACTCCCACCCTAATACTGCACTTTTCCAAAGGGCTTAAAAAACGGCGCACCAGGAGATTATATCCCGCACCTGGCTCAGAGGGTCCTACACCCACGGAGTCTCGCTGATTGCTAGCACAGCAGTCTGAGATCAAACTGCAAGGTGGCAGCAAGGCTAGGGGAGGGGTGCCTGCCATTGCCCAGGCTTGATTAGGTAAACAAAGCAGCCGGGAAGCTCGAACTGGATGGAGCCCACCACAGCTCAAGGAGGCCTGCCTGCCTCTGTAGGCTCCACCTCTGGGGGCAGGGCACAGACAAACAAAAAGACAGCAGTAACCTCTGCAGACTTAAATGTCCCTGTCTGACAGCTTTGAAGAGAGTAGTGGTTCTCCCAGCATGTAGCTGGAGATCTGAGAACAGTCAGACTGCCTCCTCATGTGGGTCCCTGATCCCCGAGCAGCCTAACTGGGAGGCACCCCCCAGTAGGGACAGACTGACACCTCACATGGCCGGGTACTCCTCTGAGACAGAACTTCCAGAGGAACGATCAGGCAGCAGCATTTGCGGTTCACCAAGATCCGCTGTTCTACGGCCATCTCTGTTCTCCAGCAACTGCTGCTGATACCTAGGCAAACAGGGTCTGGAGTGGACCTCTAGCAAACTTCAACAGACCTGCAGCTGAGAGTCCTGTCTGTTAGAAGGAAAACTAACAAACAGAAAGCACATCCACACCAAAAACCCTTCTGTATGTCACCATCATCAAAGACCAAAAGTAGATAAAACCACAAAGATGGGGAAAAAACAGAGCAGAAAAACTGGAAACTCTAAAAAGCAGAGCACCTCTCCTCCTCCAAAGGAATGCAGCTCCTCACCAGCAATGGAACAAAGCTGGAAGGAGAATGACTTTGATGAGTTGAGAGAAGAAGGCTCCAGACGATGAAACTACTCCGAGCTACAGGAGGAAATTCAAACCAATGGCAAAGCAGTTAAAAACTGTGGGAAAAAAAATTAGATGAATGGATAACTAGAATAACAAACGCAGAGAAGTCCTTAAAGGAGCTGATGGAGCTGAAAGCCAAGGCTCGAGAACTACGTGAAGAATGCAGAAGCCTCAGGAGCCGATGCGATCACAGTGATGGAAGATAAAATGAATGAAATGAAGCGAGAAGGGAAGTTTAGAGAAAAAAGAATAAAAGGAAATGAACAAAGCCTCCAAGAAATATGGGACTATGTGAAAAGACCAAATCTATGTCTGACTGGGGTAACTGAAAGTGACGGAGAGAATGGAACCAAGTTGGAAAACACTCTGCAGGATATTATCCAGGAGAACTTCCCCAATCTAGCAAGGCAGGCCAACATTCAGATTCAGGAAATACAGAGAATGCCACAAAGATACTCCTCGAGAAGAGCAACTCCAAGACACATAATTGTCAGATTCACCAAAGTTGAAATGAAGGAAAAAATGTTAAGGGCAGCCAGAGAGAAAGGTCGAGTTACCCACAAAGAGAAGCCCATCAGACTAACAGCGGATCTTTCGGCAGAAACTCTACAAGCCAGAAGAGAGTGGGGGCCAATATTCAACATTCTTAAAGAAAAGAATTTTCAACCCAGAATTTCATATCCAGCCAAACTAAACCTCATAAGTGAAGGAGAAATAAAACACTTTACAGACAAGTAAATGCTGAGAGATTTTGTCACCACCAGGCCTGCCCTAAAAGATTTCCTGAAGGAAGCACTAAACATGGAAAGGAACAACCGGTACCAGCCACTGCAAAAACATGCCAAAATGTAAAGACCATCAAGGCTAGGAAGAAGCTGCATCAACTAAAGAGCAAAATAATCAGCTAACATCATAATGATAGGACCAAATTCACACATAACAATATTAACTTTAAATGTAAATGGGCTAAATGCTCCAATTAAAAGACACAGACTGGCAAATTGGATAAAGAGTCAAGACCCATCGGTGTGCTGTATTCAGGAAACCCATCTCACATGCAGAGACACACATAGACTCAAAATAAAAGGATGGAGGAAGATCTACCAAGCAAATGGAAAACAAAAAAAGGCAGGGGTTGCAATCCTAGTCTCTGATAAAACAGAACAAAGATCAAAAGAGACAAAGAAGGCCATTACATAATGGTAAAGGGATCAATTCAACCAGAAGAGCTAACTATCCTAAATATATATGCACCCAATACAGGAGCACCCAGATTCATAAAGCAAGTCCTGAGTGACCTACAAAGAGACTTAGACTCCCACACAATAATAATGGGAGACTTTAACACCCCACTGTCAACATTAGACAGATCCACGAGACAGAAAGTTAAAGAAGATACCCAGGAATTGAACTCAGCTCTGCACCAAGCAGACCTAATAGACATCTACGGAACTCTCCACCCCAAATCAACAGAATATACATTTTTTTCAGCACCACACCACACCTATTCCAAAATTGACCACATACTTGGAAGTAAAGCACTCTTCAGCAAATGTAAAAGAAAGAACAGAAATTATAACAAACTGTCTCTCAGACCACAGTGCAATCAAACTAGAACTCAGGATTAAGAAACTCACTCAAAACTGCTCAACTACATGGAAACTGAACAACCTGCTCCTGAATGACTACTGGGTACATAACAAAATGAAGGCCGAAATAAAGATGTTCTTTGAAACAAATGAGAACAAAGACACAACATACCAGAATCTCTGGGACACATTCAAAGCAGTGTGTAGAGAGAAATTTATAGCACTAAATGCCCACAAGAGAAAGCAGGAAAGATCCAAAATTGACACCCTAACATCACAATTAATAGAACTAGAAAAGCAAGAGCAAACACATTCAAAAGCTAGCAGAAGGGAAGAAATAACTAAAATCCGAGCAGAACTGAAGGAAATAGAGACACAAAAAACCCTTCAAAAAATTAATGAATCCAGGAGCTGGTTTTTTTTAAAAGATCAACAAAATTGATAGACTGCTAGCAAGACTAATAATAAAGAAGAAAAGAGAGAAGAATCAAATAGACGCAATAAAAAATGATAAAGGTGATATCACCACCGATCCCACAGAAATACAAACTACCATCAAAGAATACTACAAACACCTATATGCAAATAAACTAGAAAATCTAGAAGAAATTGATAAATTCCTCCACACATACACCCTCCCAAGGCTAAACCAGGAAGAAGGTGAATCTCTGAATAGACCAATAACAGGCTCTGAAATTGTGGCAATAATCAATAACTTACCAACCAAAAAGAGTCCAGGACCAGATGAATTCACAGCCAAATTCTACCAGAGGTACAAGGAGGAGCTGGTACCATTGCTTCTGAAATTATTCCAATCAATAGAAAAAGAGGGAATTGTCCCTAACTGATTTTATGAGGCCAGCATCATCCTGATACCAAAGCCTGGCAGTGACACAACCAAAAAAGAGAATTTTAGACCAATATCCTTGATGAACATTGATGCAAAAATCCTCAATAAAATACTGGCAAACCGAATCCAGCAGCACATCAAAAAGCTTATCCACCATGATCAAGTGGGCTTCATCCCTGGGATGCAAGGCTGGTTCAACATATGCAAATCAATAAATATAATCCAGCTTATAAACAGAACCAAAGACAAAAACCACATGATTCTCTCAATAGATAAAGAAAAGGCCTTTGACAAAATTCAACAACCCTTCATGCTAAAAACTCTCAATAAATTAGGGATTGATGGGCTGTATCTCAAAATAATAAGAGCTATCTATGACAAACCCACAGCCAATATCATATTGAATGGGCAAAAGCTGGAAGCATTCTCTTTGAAAATTGGCGCAAGACAGGGATGCCCTCTCTCGCCACTGCTATTCAACATAGTGTTGGAAGTTCTGGCCAGGGCAATTAGGCAGGAGAAGGAAATAAAGGGTATTCAATTAGGAAAAGAGGAAGTCAAATTGTCCCTGTTTGCAGATGACATGATTGTATATCTAGAAAACCCCATTGTCTCAGCCCAAAATCTCCTTAAGCTGATAAGCAAATTCAGCAAAGTCTCAGGATACAAAATCAATGCACAAAAATCACAAGCATTCTTATACGCCAATAACAGACAGAGAGCCAAATCATGAGTGAACTCCCATTCACAATTGCTTCAAAGAGAATAAAATAAATACCTAGGAATCCAACTTACAAGGGACGTGAAGGACCTCCTCAAGGAGAACTACAAACCACTGCTCAATGAAATAAAAGAGGATACAAACAAATGGAAGAACATTCCATGCTCATGGGTAGGAAGAATCAATATTGTGAAAATGGCCATACCGCCCAAGGTAATTGATAGATTCAATGCCATCCCCATCAAGCTACCAATGACTTTCTTCACAGAATTGGAAAAAACTACTTTAAAGTTCATATGGAACCAAAAAAGAGCCTGCATCACCAAGTCAATCCTAAGCCAAAAGAACAAAGCCGGAGGCATCACCCTACCTGACTTCAAACTATACTACAAGGCTACAGTAACCAAAACAGCATGGTACTGGTACCAAAACAGAGATATAGATCAATGGAACAGAACAGAACCCTCAGAAATAATGCCGCGTATCTGCAACCATCTGATCTTTGACAAACCTGAGAAAAACAAGCAATGAGGGAAAGGATTCCCTATTTAATAAATGGTGCTGGGAAAACTGGCTAGTCATATGTAGAAAGCTGAAACCGGATCCCTTCCTTACACCTTATACACAAATTAATTCATGATGGATTAAAGACTTAAATGTTAGACCTAAAACCATAAAAACCCTAGAAGAAAACCTAGGCAATACCATTCAGGACATAGGCATGGGCAAGGACTTCATGTCTAAAACACCAAAAGCAATGGCAACAAAAGCCAAAATTGACAAATGGGATCTAATTAAACTAAAGAGCTTCTGCACAGCAAAAGAAACTACCATCAGAGTGAACAGGCAACCTACAGAATGGGAGAAAATTTTCACAACCTACTCATCTGACAAAGGGCTAATATCCAGAATCTACAATGAACTCCAACAAATTTACAAGAAAAAAACAAACAACCCCATCAAAAAGTGGGCAAAGGATATGAACAGACACTTCTCAAAAGAAGACATTTATGCAGCCAAAAGACACATGAAAAAATGCTCATCCTCACTGGCCATCAGAGAAATGCAACTCAAAACCACAGTGAGATACCATCTCACACCAGTTAGAATGGCAATCATTAAAAAGTCAGGAAACAACAGGTGCTGGAGAGGATGTGGAGAAATAGGAACACTTTTACACTGTTGGTGGGACTGTAAACTAGTTCAACCATCGTGGAAGGCAATGTGGGAATTCCTCAGGGATCTAGACCTAGAAATACCATTTGACCCAGCCAGCCCATTACTGGGTATATACCCAAAGGATTATAAATCATGCTGCTATAAAGACACATGCACACGTATGTTTATTGAGGCACTATTCACAATAGCAAAGACTTGGAACCAACCCAAATGTCAATCAATGATAGACTGGATTAAGAAAATGTGGCACATATACACCATGGAATACTGTGTCGCCACAAAAAAGGATGAGTTCATGTCCTTTGTAGGGACATGGATGAAGCTGGAAACCATCATTCTCAGCAAACTATCACAAGGACAAAAAACCAAACACCACATGTTCTCACTCATAGGTGGGAACTGAACAATGAGAACACATGGACACAGGAAGGGGAACATCACACTTCAGGGACTGTTGTTGGGTGGCGGGAGGGGGAGGGATAGCATTAGGAGATATACCTAATGCTAAATGACGAGTTAATGGGTGCAGCACACCAACATGGCACGTGTATACATATGTAACCAACCTGCACATTGTGCACATGTACCCTAAAACTTAAAGCATAATAATAATAATAAAAGAAAATATAGTATTTATGTATATCTTAACTCATAGCCTAGGAATCTTAATAGATGGTATATAAATAATATTAAGCAATAAATAGTTGGAGCTCCAAGTACATAGAAGTGATGAATAAAATGAAGATTTTAGAAAGACTTGATCAGAGATCGGCCTATAAGATAGGTAATCTTTAAATTGCAGAATACAGGGGACCTTTTTCTGATTTATTAGTTATAAACTCTATTATTCTAATGATATTACAATGGCTTTTACAAAAATGACAGTCATCGTTCTAGCACTGTTTTCCTCTTTTTCCCTCTCAGGAGAATTCAGAAGAAAAAGATAAACTCTGGACTCCACAGGACTCTATCTATCTATCTATCTACTTATTTACCTACATATCCCTCTGTCTATATCTATGCCTATATTAAAATCTGTATCTATCCTCTAAATTTAAAATACTTTGATTAAATAATTCCATGAATTTACTCCACAGGAATCTTTAGGATTGATCTTCTATGCTATCAATTTCACTCAGACATTGAATCTCAGAATTTTTTTAAATTAATTTTTTAAATTGTTTTACATGTCTGTCTTTTATTTTGTATGGGTAAGTTGACAGAATAAGTCTTATTTCATAAATTAAAAATAAAAAATCAAAATATTATTACATTATTATTATTATTTACTCTTTTTTTTTGGCAACGGCATGTTATGTTAGAAAAAATATGACTATTGAGTCAAGGAATCCGAGATTAAATCCAAAGTTTTCCTTGTAAAATGATGTGAAATAGGGAAAGTTAGTTGACTACTTTTTTCATCACTTTTTGTACAATTAAAATGACATAAATGGTATTTGTATTATAGGGTTGTTGTGAGAATTTAATCAGTTAACAAATAGTAGAATGAACAAATGACCATTTTTTCCTCTACTGTCCTAATATCTGATCATTCTTACTTTGGAAACATATACACACATCAGTGTTCTTGGAAAGCAAGGCTTGTATTTCACTATTGATGAAAGTAAGTTGAGCTACTTCTCTTTCCTCACCTTGAAAACGTAAGGCCAATAGTGTGCTTCCAACAAGAGACTTTAAATCTGGAGTGACCAAAGCAAAGAAGGAAAGAAAGATTTTGTTTTGTATTTGTTTTGCGTTGTCAAAGGTTGAAGCAACATTAAGTTGGGAGGAGAATGTAACTTAGAGCTACCTAATACATCTAGAGTAGGTAGAGGCAGAGACGCCAGCTGAAGCATCAGCGTCTTTCCATAGAAACATCTTTGTCCTCACCAGGCATTCACCGAGATGTAATTGTGGTCTCTATTTAACTATCAAGCTTCTTTTGGTTTTAGCCAGTTCTGACACATTTGGTCAATTTTCTAAGCTAACCATTATGTTTTCAAAAGATTCCTCTTATTTATGCATCACTTAGTTTCTCCTTGTTGTAACCATATAAAAGCAACCTCTTATAGTGACATTGTCAGGAATTGCATGAATAACAATCTTCAAATATCTACTAATAACAAGAACACTGGCAAAAAATATTAAAATCAAACTCTGGAAACTAAAAAAAAGGCTGGGAACAATATAGGAAGCATGTATTCAAGAAAAACAATGAAATCTAGAGAACAGTGAGGTTTAAATATGCTTATTTTTATCTCCTTCTCTGTAATGTTGTGATTGCCACAAATCCACCACAAAATATTCCACAAAACTGAATATGAGAAAACATTTCCCAGTTCATCCATGATGCCAATATTACCTTGATACCTAAACCAGACAGAGACATGATAACTCTAGACCAGTATCTCTTGTGAATATAGATGTGAAATCTTCCACAAAATACTAACAAATAAAATACAGCAAAATATAAAAAGGGTTCTACACTGTGACTAAGTGTAATGTATTTGAAAAAGACAATGTGTATTAACATCTGAAAATTATTAATTTAATATACTCTACTAATTGAAAAAGGACAAAAATCACATGCATATTTCAATAGATACAGGAAAATCCAATACCCTTTTCATGATAAAAACATTCATTGAACTAGGAGCCGGGCAAGGTGGCTCACGCCTGTAATCCCAGCACTTTGGGAGGCCAAGGCAGGTGGATCACCTGAGGTCAGGAGTTCAAGACCAGCTTGGTCAACATGGGGAAATCCCATTTCTAAAAGCGAAAACAACAACAACAACAAATAAAACATTCATTGAACTAGGAATATAAAGGACCTTTCTTAGCCTGATAAAAACATCTATTTTAAAAAAAGGAGGAACATATTTAATAGTGAAAGTCACTTGTATAGTGAGTGCTGGAGGGTCAAGCCATTGCCATAGGGGAAACACACACACACACACACACACACACACACACACACAAAAGAAAAAATAATAATACAAAGAAATATATTAATCTATTAAATATGTTCAGCCAGATTTCAGGATACAAGTTAAATATACAAATACAAACTGTATTTCTATACACTAGCAATAAAAAATCTGAAAATGAGATGAAGAAAACAATCACATTGATAATAATATCAAAAATAAATTATTTAGGAATAAATTTAGCAAAATAGGTACAAGACTAGGGACCTAACTCAACAGAATGACAACTCATATACAGGGTTGGAAGATTTATTTTTTTTTACGTGGCAATACTCACAAATTGATCTGGAGATTCAATGCAATCAATATTTAAATCCCAGCTACCCTTTTGTAGAAATTGATAAACTGATCTTTTTATAAAAAATATGGAAATACAAGGGACCCAGAATATCCAAAAATTCTTAAAATAAAAACCAAAGACAGACAGTGTGATCACACTACATGATTTTAAAAACTACTACAAGGCTTCAGTAAACAAGAAAATGTGGGAATGACATAAAGATATACACATAGACTAATGTAATAGAATTGAAAAATACAAAAATAAACCCTCACAGTTATGGCCAATTGATTTTTGACAAGGGTGCCAAGAATTCAATGGGAAAGAAAGGTCTTTTCAACAAAAGAAGCAAGGACAACATGCAAAAGAATGAAGTAGAACTGCTATCTATCTCATGACAAATACAAAATTAACTCAAAGCGCGGATCACATTTCTTAATTTAAGACCTTAAATGTTTGAAATCTAAAACTTTAAAAAGACAACATAGGCATAAATCTTCATGAACATAGATTAGAAAATAATTTTTTAGATATATCAATAAAACCACAAGCTAAATAAATAAATAGAATTTCATGAAGTTAATAACTTCTGTGCTTCAAAAGGCACTATTAAGAAAATTGCAGAGCGTCAGGAAAAATAGCCAATGCATGCTGGGCTTAATACCTAGGCGATGGGTTGATAGGCACAGCAAATCACCATGGCACATGTTTACCTATGGAACAAACCTGCACACCCTACACATGTACTCCAGAACTTAAAACTAAAAATTTAAAATTCATAGAATGGGAGAAAATATTTACAAATCTTAGTCTGATAGAGGACTTCTAACCAGTGTATCAAAATGTAAAAGGAACACTTATAACTCAACAATAAAAAGAAAAATAACCCCAAGACAAGAATGGGAAAATATTTCAATAGAGCTTTCTCCAAAGAAGGTATACAAAAAAGATTCTCAAAAATAATTAGAAATGAGAAACTAGAGAAATGCTTATAAACCTACAATGAGATACTACTTCAAATATACTGGGATTATTTAAATAAAATCACAATTTTAGGCAAAAATGTGAAGAAACTGGTACCCTTATATGTTGCTGGTGTGAATAGAAAATGGTGCAGCCACTTTGGAAAACAGTTTTGCAGTTTCTCCAAAAGTGAAACCAAGAATTAACCACAGGACTCAATAATCTCACACCTAGATATATACCAAAAAAAAAATTGAAAACATATGTTCAGACGAAAAGGCATATATAGTAGTTTAAGTCATAACAGCCAAACTATAGAAACAACCCAAATATCCTTCTATTGATGACGTATTAACAAATGTGGTAAAGCTTAATAATGGAATATTGTTCATCCATAAAGGAATGAAATATCAATATACACTACCTGGAATTGACTTTAAAACATTGTGCTACATGAAAAAAGCCATACACAAAAGGCCAGAAATTGTATAATTATTTTTATATGAAATATTCAGAATGAGCAAATCCCCAGAGATAAAAAGCAGATTAATTGCTGCTAAGAAAGACTGAGTTATTAAGACTGACAATGTGTTGGGTATAGGATTTCTTTTCAGGATGACGAAAATGTTTTGGAATTTGCTAGTGGTGATGTCTGCTCATCTCAATATATTCAAACACACTGATTTCTGTACTTTAAAATTTAATTAACTTTATGATATGTGAATTATATCTGAATTGAAAACAAACTAAAAGCAGAAACAACCCCTACAATATATTTAATATATAAGATGTTGCATAGCATATAAAAAATCCATAATAAATAATCACTGTTATGTTTACCAATTTCTCCTCAAAACACTTAACTGAAATAGTGCATTGTAGTAATGTCTTATTCAATTTTATATGATATAAAATATCATGAAAAAAGATAATATATAGAATTATGTGCTTAAAGACTTAAGTGATAAAATAAAAATTTGTAGCATACTGAGAAAAGCGTGGTCTTAATTTGTTTAATTCCCTGGGCAGATCTTTGCTCCCTTGATGTCACAGAATTTAAATGAATATAATTTTATATGTAACTTTATCCAGCAGAATGATCATTTTTCCATAGCTGTGAAACATTTTAAACCACGCAGTTTTAGCAACTACAGAACTCATGTGACTTTCTCATAAAATCATGTAAGTTTTTTTTTTTTTTTACATAAATCAAAGGGAAAAAAGCTAGATAAGTCAAAACACATTTTGAGGTTTCATTTTTTTCAATTTTTAAAATTTTACTTTAGATTCTAGCTTCTTTTCACTTGAATGTATAATATGTTATTATATATTCAATTTTGTAAAACCTCTGCATACCACACATAGATACAAATTAATGGTGTGGCAAATAAAATGATACATTTTAGTTTCTGAACAAGTAGAAACCTAGCACAAACTGTTGGTTTCACACTCAAACCCAATCCTGCGGGTTATACTGAAGAGAGAGTAATCGTATATATTTGAGAGCCTAACATCATTTGTGACGTTCTGAGTGAGACAAAAATTTAGAGTACTGCCTTGAGAAAATATCTGGGAGGAAAACTTGATATGTTCTTTTTTTACTACCCCATATTGTTCCCTTAGGAAGAGTCACTGCATGTTTCCTATCACTCAGTGATGATACATCAGTGTCAGTGCAGAACTTGCCAGAATTGGATTGTTAACATCACAATGCCATCAGAGCCCAGCTTGAATGAGGAATTTTGAATAGCAGAAGCAAACAGACTTGCTGGTCATGAATATTACCTTCTCATTTAAGCTAGGAGCTCTAAGGTTAAGGTATCCACAGATAAGAAAGAAAATCTTAAAAGGATTTATGTGCAAATGGAAGTAAACAGATGCAACCCCTGCGGCCTACATACCAGGGATTACAGCAAATAGGTTGAGCAAAGTCAGCTTACAGGGTTAGGGCTTCATGCCCAGCTGTAATTCCCCCAGCTACTCCTGATTGTTTTAGTAAGATACAAAAACGTACCATATGCCTTAGCCCTTCATACAATTACCCAAAGTATCTAATACTGGCCACATGAGTACTCAGATAAAAGAATTACGTATTTCAGAGGCCGCAACTACCATTAACCAGCATTAGAAGAGAAAGAGAAAGAAACAGAGCATTAAGAAATGGTGGGAGAGAGGAATAGAAGAGCAGGAAAGAAACAGTAGGAAAAAAAAGAGGAGAAAAAGGATGAACAGCAGAGAAAGAGGAGAGAGATAAAGAAAAAAGAGCTGGGGGAAGGAGAGAGAAGGAAGATGAATCTACAATAAAGAAGAGTTAAAGAAGCAGATAGGAATTTGAAATAGGAACAGTACGTAGCCTAACACAGATAAGGGAGAATATGAAAACCACGAAGAAGAAGAAAGCAATGATAATGAATTAACAAGTAGGGATAGCAAGAATGCAAAAAACAAATTTAATTGACATTAAGATATCAATACATGAAATATATACCATGATGCACACAGATTAAGAACAATACAGAAGGCTGAATATTAAAGTTAACTCTCAGGAAAGGATAAAGACAAAAATATAAAATAAAACTTAATAATATGATAGATTAAGGAATATCAACATCTATGCAATGGAAGTCCCTGGAAGACGGAAGGAGGTAAAAATCAAAGGCTGAAACTTTACATTGGAAGATCAGCAATCTTAGGCCAAGGATGTTTACTGTATTTGAGTACGATACATAATGCCGAACTTCCTATGATTCAACTGATCATAAAGGAATATGACTGATTTTAAAGGAAGCACTCTGTCTCATTGGAGAATACAGATATCTTGTGCCCCCAACAACCTGGCTTTAACTGACTGAACCTTTTATTGGTATGTAAATCAAAGGCAGTCTTCTACAAGGGCATTGTCAGCCATCTTTCCTTCTCTCTTTCTTTCCTTTTCTCTCTCTTCCCTCATCAATCTGTGTATATTTAATTTCTTTAAATTTTACTTTGGATTGATGGTGGAGTAGACATGAATGCAAAATACAGTGCTGGGAATATGAACATTGAACAAGTATTAATTTTGCTTACCTGTGAATGTCTAAATCTGTGGATTTGCAATTAAACTCTGTTATCTGTCTAATACGTATATTCTAAATATAGGAAAGGAAGCACTTAGTCAATTTGCTGGCATATTTTAGATCTTCAAAAAAAAGTAATTTGTACTTCTCCTTACAATCCTCATAAGACAAAGTGTAAATTCAAGAACTGTTAGTCTTTATTAAATTGTTCTTTATAATACGTATATAGGACTTTACAATTTACAAAGTGATTTCATAGTCATTTTAGTTATTATATTTTTGTCTACTTAAAAACCTTGAATTGGTGGCAAATCACGAAACCAAGGCTGAGTTTAAATGCTGGCCCCAAATCATGCAAATAGAAAGTGATAAATTCAAGATGCACATCGAGATCTGAATCCAGGTATAGTTCTCTCTAGTTCCTGGTTACCCCATAGCAGGGAACAGATAAATCCTATCATAATGACTTATGGTGCCAGCAAATGTGTTGCTCTTTCTCTAAACCTTTATTGTCCTCTTCCCCACAGATTTTTCAAAGTGGAATCAATTAGGTGCAAAGACATAGATGTGCTTATTCAATAATGTGAGAGAAAGCTACCTGAAGTTTCACTCAACCCACATTAACTATTTTTCCCTCTGGGTTGCACTACTTTGGCCTTTCCATGTTACTTCATTTTTCCATATTCAACTGTACATATCGTATGATCTTTGAGGACAGCTTGAGGTCTACTTTGAGGATGGCTTGGAGTCTACTCTTTTAGAGAACTTTAATATGTATCTCAACAGTTTAAATTAAGATTAGTAAACACAGGAAGATGTCAAGAAATTTAAATAAAAAATATGCTTCAAATAAACCCATAATTTACTTAAAGATAATGATAATTGATGACACTGTCATAGTTTGGATGTTTGTCCCCCCAAAACTCATGTTGAAATTTGATCTCCAGTGTCGGATGTGGGGCCTACTGGGAGATGTTTGGATCATGGGAGCAGATCCCTCATGAATGGTTTGGTACTGTCCTCATGGTAATGAGGTCTTGGTCTATCAGTTCCCTCAAGAGCTGGTTGTTAAAAAGAGCCTGACACCTGCTCCCGTCTCTCTTGCTTCCTGTGTAACCATGTGATCTCTGAATGCATGGCCTCCCTTTGCCTTCTGTCATAAGTGGAAACGTTGAAACTTTCACTAAAGGCCCAATATTCCAGCTGGAAGAATAGTGAGCCAAGAAACTTTTCCATGTTAATTACCCAGGTTCAGATGTTCCTTTATCGCAACACAAATTTACTAAGACAGGCATCAATAATATATTTTACCATATAGTTACATTATCAATAACATGTTTCTAAAAGTAATATCAATAAAGTAAGAGATCTTACCTAGACCATGTCTATGTGTTGACATTGGTGGTAAGACAGTCCATGTCTTGGTTTTGGGATTGTAACATTCAACAGTGTTCAATGTCTTTAAGCCATCTCGACCTCCAATTACAAACAGTTTGTCATCAATAACAGCCACACCAAACTGCAACCTTCTGCCGTTCATCATCCCTGCCTGGATCCACAGATTTGTTCTCAGATCGTATTTCTCTATAGTTGTAGCTCCTGATAAAACATAAAATCAAAAAGTCACCAATTGCTATAAATCCAACAAACAGCCTGCCAAAGCAGGGTACAAATTAGGATGTGAAAACACTCTTGTCATATTCATTTAAAAAAAAAAAAAGTGGCAGGAAAACAAAAGGAGTAGTAATTCAACTACTTTATTTTCTCTTCTTGGCAGACATGAATGATCAAAATAGACACAAATGTTCATCTTGTTTGAATTACATAATGGTCTCATGCTAAACTACTGATTCTATAGAAACATTGGTGAGCATGACCCAGTTCTGTCAGTGGATTTTACAACTTCCCTCTATCACATTTGTCATTTAAAAATGTAGCGTAATACCAGCTTGAAAAATATTTATGAAAGCGCTTTTAAATAATGAAGCTATGCATGTTATTTGGATCATTTCTGAAAGTTAATTCAATAAACTATTACCATATTTTTCTTTAAATTTGTCATACGCCTTAAATAACTGAAGGTTTTAAAAATCAATTGTAAGATATATAAGTAAATATTTGCTATGCTTTTTAAACCAGCTTTTAAAAAATAATCTGGGAAATAGCTTAGGCTGGGCGCAATGGCTCACGCCTGTAATCCTAGCACTTTGGGAGGCTGAGATGGGCGGATCACAAGGTCTGGAGATCGAGACCATCCTGGCTAATTAACGGTGAAACCCTGTCTCTACTAAAAATACAAAAAAAAAAAAAAAAAAAAAAATTAGCCGGGCATGGTGGCAGGTGGCTGTAGTCCCAGTTACCCAGGAGGCTGAGGCAGGACAATGGCATGAACCTAGGAGGCAGAGCTTGCAGTGAGCAGAGATGACGCCACTGCACTCCAGCCTGGGCAACAGAGCGAGACTCTGT
This sequence comes from Pongo pygmaeus, assembly GCF_028885625.2. Lineage (NCBI taxonomy): Eukaryota > Metazoa > Chordata > Mammalia > Primates > Hominidae > Pongo > Pongo pygmaeus. Next base: position 79,062,812 of record NC_072387.2, read on the forward strand.
CTCAAAAAAAAAAAAAAAAAAATCTAGGGAATAGCTTAAAAGAATTTTAAGAAATGATCTTCTATCCTGAACAATCATGTTAGAATCTCTAAATAATATAGCTTATATTTCTTAAAAGCTTTTTACATATAAGTTTGAGAAATGCAATAACTCTGACTAATAGAAATTGAAAGAAGAAGCTAAATTGCTGGTGAGATTTGTTTTAATGGGTTTAATTACCCAATTCTCATTAAAAATGCCTGTGTAGAACAAGCTCCCAAATGTTTATATGATATAATATAAGCTAACAGACACTGATCTTGAAGTAGTGTTTGACTTAATGTTCAGATTCACCTTCACCAATGTTACACCTTCAATCATGAAACATTTCTACAAAGCAAATTAACATTCTTGTGTACTTTCACTTAAGCACTGATGATCTATTTTACCTGTAATAAAAGTTTGCAAATCTAGGGAATATATTCCTCTGGGGACTCATTTACTCTTTAGAACCGAACTAGTAATGAACTAAATGAACATAAACACTTTCATAACAGAAGTTTTGCTAATTAAAGTAAAAATGATACAATTTATGCTCAATTTTTACTTAAAGGTAATAGCAATAATTAGATATCTCAAATCTGCTTTCTGATATTGCTAAAAATATAGGTTCATTCCAATATATAATTTTGAAGTATTAGGAAATTATTGTTATTGTTAGGATAAAAATAAATTGCAATGTTCACAAAAGCTATTCAATAGTGTTTATTAACATGTATAATATTTTAAACAAATGTATTTATTTTATATTTTAATATATTTATTATATTGTATATTGAATGTTTTATTCATTTGCCTTCAAATCAAAATTCTAAAGCAAACTACATAGTTGAATAACTTCAAAGTCATCTGGATTCTGAAAACTTGATAACTTTTATATCATATGAATGCATAACTAAAAATTAAGAGTTGTACACAGGTGGCCTGGTGCGTGGCTCACGCCTGTAATTCCAGCACTTGGGGAGGCCAAGGAAGGTGATTCATCTGAGGTCAGGAGATTGAGACCAGCCTGGCCTCAAACTCTGTTGAAACCCCATCTCTACTAAAAATACAAAAAATAAAAATAAAAATAAAAAAATAGCCGGGCATGGTGGCTCATGCCTGTAGTCTCAGCTACTCAGGAGGCTAAGGCAAGAGAATCCGTTGAACCTGGGAGGCAGAGGTTGCAGTGAGTCCAGCCTGGGCAACAGAGTAAGACTCAGTTGCATAAAGAAAAAAAAATTGTTTACACAGATATCTGTCTCTTGTGACTCTATTTGACCGATGATGGCAGAAGAAAGTGATCTAATCCTAATTAACACAATCTCATTAGGCTCATATTTTCTCGTATGAGTGGACAAGGAAGAAAGTATTTGAACAACTGTACTTCCCACAGACTCCAAAGCCTTGCTCAAAACATTTGCAGGGAATTTGAGGTCCAGTTACCCTCCTCAGAGGAAACAGTTAGGAATGAGTGAAATTAAGACTTCTGAGTAAGCAAAGGAGTTGCGATTCAAAAAGGAAAAGTCAGGAATTGATTTGGATTTCAAAGCCTCATTCAAATGAGCTAGATAAGTCTTAAGTCTCAATACATGACAGGATTTTTAACCGTTACAGTTTTTCCTGTAACTTCAGTCTTCAAAAGTGACCTACTCACTTATCCTAGTAGCTACAGCAGAAATAGGAGCTTATTTCCATCTTCATTTTTCAAATTAGAATTTATATTAATTTACTATGGCTACTGTTAAAAATATTTCCAATTTAGTGACAAATAACACAGATTCGTTATCTTATAGTTCAGGAGGTCAGAAATCTGAAATAGTTATTTCTGCACTAAAATCAAAATGCTGCCATGGCTCCGTTCCTTTCTGGAGGCTGCAGGAGAAAATCAGTTCTCTTGCCTTTTCTATCTTCTAGAACAGGGGTCCCCAACTTCCAGGACGTGGACCAGTAGTGGTCCGTGGTCTGTTAGGAACCAGGATGCACAGCAGGAGGTGAGCAGCACCCTGAGCTCCACCTTCTGTCAGACCAGCTGTGGCATTAGATTCTCATAGGAGTGCAAACCCTATTGTGAACTGTGTATGGGAGGGATCTAGGTTGCTCATACCGTATGAGAATCTAATGCCTGATGACTGGAGGTGGAACAATTTCACCCTGAAACCAACCCCCACTCTCTGACCCCTGTCCATGGAAAAATGTTCTTCCACCAAACTAGTCCCTGGTGCCCAAAAAGTTGGGGACTGCTATTCTAGAGGCCACTACATTCCTTGTTACTCCATCTTCTATCCCCAAAGTCAGCAACATTGCATTTCTCTGACATTGACCCTTGTGATTACAATGGGCTCATACCAGTTTAATCAGACATAATGTAGAATAATCTGTTTATGTTAAATTCAGCTGCTTAACAACTTTAATTCCTTCACAAGCTTTATCCCACTCTTTCTGTGTAACATAACATATTCACAGGTTCCAGGGTTTAGGATATGGACATTTTTCTGGGCAGGGTGGGGGGAGGTGCATTATTCAGCTTACCTCAGAAACCAAGGCCTATTTATACTCCAGTCTTCAATCTTGCTTAGTTATATAAAGTTAAGCAATACAAAATGAAAAAGGATATTTTACGTTTGTAGAGCTTACTCATACTAGCCAATACAATTGATTTTCTTATTCAAATGTCAGCAGGTATTGTAAATGTTTTATCTTCTTAAGAATAATAAAATTAAGGTACGCTTTCTCTTTTTAATGAAAATTATTAATAATAATATCCTTTATGGAATTTTCTCACCAATGTACTTTATTAGCTTTCAATCTAAGCCACCTAATTCTATAATTATTATTAATTTATCAATTTGTGAGTTCTGTTGTTTTCTTTCGTTTATAAGACTGTATGTATTCCCCTGGCTATTTTCTGAGTCAGAAGAAAAGGACAGTCAGTCGTGAGTAATTTTAGCCTTTGTTGTCCCTTAGAGAAAAACCAATATTTATCATAATATAGATTACAAACAGAATACAAGTTAGAGTGGACTGCTGCAATGCTATGTAATAAACTTGGAAGGGATTCAAAATGAAAGTTTACTTTAAGACATAATTATTTTGGGGTTACTCTGTTAATGAAGCCATCACTGGTATCTCAAATACCTACAAGGTGAAGGCGAATTACTCTGTGCGTAGAATATACATTATTCGGGTGACTACCTAAAGCCCTGAATGGACCACAATGCAATCCATGCTTGTAACAAAATTGCACATATATACCCCATAAATTTATTTAAAATATAATGAAATGTGGGACTGCAGGCATGACAGAGTCCTGACCACTTCTGTTAACTGAAGAATGCCCACTCTACCAAAAAATAACAATCGCTACTTCGTTGTTGCCATTGGAAATTCTGGCTGAGTATTACCAGGCTTTTTGACTTATTAAGAGGAGGCAGAAATCTGTATTTTTAAAATGTGCAATCTCCAAACAATAAACATATATAATAATTTAAATAATGTTTAAGTACATAAAAACAAGCACATGGCCACATCTGCCATAGAGAACTATTATTAGAAGTGGTTATATCCACATTGTTTTTTCTCTTAAACTCAAGACTGCTGCCATTACAAACATATCAAGGTTGCATTTAGCTTTAGTAGGAAATTATGTTGTCATTCTGTGAGCTTTTGTACAGTAATAATATTATTTTATAAAACGTATACTATAATAAAATCTAAAAGAATCATAAAGTATCTTAACCTAATGTACTTACATAATTCAAAGGTGAATCTCATTCATCATATATAGAAAATCTGAAATAATATTAGATAGAAATTTTTCTCACTATTTGATATAAGACAACATATATTTATGTCCAATTTTATAAATGATAATTTATTATAGACTATATGTTAGTTGAGAGATAGGTGTGTAGCATTTGTAGTAATATCAAATTTTGGTACTGAGTTATTAGAAATAATTCCTACAATGCCCATTGATTATTTTCTTTTTATTATTTTTTAATTTTACTTTAAGTTCTGGGATACACGAAAGAACATGCAGGTTTATTACATAGGTATACATATGCCATGGTGGTTTGCTGCACTCATCAACCCATCATCTAGATTTTAAGCCCCACATGCATTAAGTATTTGTCCCCTTTCCCCCCTAACCCCCGACAGGCCCTATTGTGTAATGTTCCCCTCCCTGTGTCCATGTGTTCTCATTGTTCAACTCCCACTTATGAGTGAGAACATGCAGTGTTTGATTTTCTGTTCCTGTGTTAGTTTGCTGAGAATGATGGTTTCCAGCTTCATCCATGTCCCTGCAAAGGACATGAACTCATTCCTTTTTATGGCTGCATAGTATTCCATGGTGTATATGTGCCCCATTTTCTTTATCCAGTCTATCATTGGTAAGTATTTGGGTTGGTTCCAAATCTTTGCTATTGTAAATAGCACTGCAATAAACATATGTATCCATGTGTCTTTAAAGTGAAATGATTTATAATCCTTTGGGTATATACCCAAGAACTCCCACTATTGAGTGAGATTCTCAAAGTGGGGGGGATAAGGGAGGAGACCATCCCTCATATTGTCTTATGCCCAATTTCTGCCTCCATAGAGAAAAGAAGTAAAAACTAAAAGGCAGAAATGAAATCCACAAGCAGACAGCCTGGCACCACACCCTGGGCCTGGTAGTTAAAGATCGACCCCTGACCTAATCAGTTATGTTATCTATAGATTAGATTACAGACATTGTATAGAAAAGCACTGTGAAAATCCCTGTTCTGTTTTGTTCCGATCTAATTACTGGTGCATGCAGCCCCCAGTCACGTACCCCCTGCTTGCTCAATCGATCAGGACCCTCTCACGCACACCCCCATAGAGTTGTGAGCCCTTAAAAAGGACAGAAACTGCTCACTTAGGGAGCTCGGCTCTTGAGACAGGAGTCTTGCCGATGCTCCCGGCTGAATAAACCGCTTCCTTCTTTAACTCGGTGTCTGAGGGGTTTTGTCTGTGGCTTGTCCTGCTACATTTCTGGGTTCCTACAATGTCCATTGGTTATTTTCTATAAAAAGTATTTATAAGGCTGGTCTGAGTGCAATTGCATTTACAACTAATCGATCATAACCAATTACAGATTTCTTTGTTCATTCTCCATTCCCACTGCTTCACTCGACTAGCCTTAAACAGAAGTATTCATATAACCAAGAGAATTCATGATACATATATTATTAAGAGCTACTTGACACTTTAGGGACATTTTAATTGAAATATTATTCTTAAATAAATATTGAGTAAAGGTGTTTTGTGCAGGGAGTTTTAAATAAGATATTAATAAATAATATTTAGTGAATACTTCCTTTGCTCTAAGAGCTTTACCTACATTACTACATTTCATTTTATAAAAGCCTGATGAGATACATATTATTATTGTGTCAATTTTTACATAGAAAAAAAATTACAGAAAACTTTAATTACTTGCACAGCATCTCTCGGTTAACACCTGGTACATCCACAATATTAACCTGGCTCTAGAGCCCACTCTGAGAAACACTTCTTTTTGTGACTTCATCACAGATGTAAAAAGAGTTAATTGCAATTAATATATGCAGTGGGTAGAATTTTAAAAATTTCCCTTTCTGAGATTGCATGACCTATTTTCCAGAACCTGTGCATATGTTGAAATATCAGTCCATGAACTGCTACACTATATAGCATTGTTGACTTTACAATAAGAATAATATCTCGCTGGCCCTGATGACGTGATCCCCTGAAAGTGAGACATTTTTTTTTCAGGCTAGTGGTAGAAGGGGAAGGAGAGCTTTCTCCAGTTAGTGGTAGAAGGGAAAATCAGACAGTTTGAAGCATGAGCAGGACTTGACTTACTGTTCCTGGCTTGAAGATGGTTCATATAAGAAGGAATGCAAGTGGTCTCTAGAAGCTGAGAGTGATTCTGACCTGACAACCAGCAAGAAAACAGTACCTCAGTTCTACAACCACAAGGAATACATTTTGTCAACAATCAAAATAAATTTGGAAAAGCTCCAGATAAGAGTATAGCCTAGCTAACACCTTGATTTCAGCCTTTTGTGATCTTGAGCAGAGAATTCAGACCTGCCACCCCAGGCTTCGAACCTACAGAACTCTGAGGTAATAGATGGCAGTTGTTTTAAGTCACTTTTTCTGTGGTAATTTGTTACAGCAGCAGTACAGTTTAGTTCTTTCAAATGTGCATTTTTACTATTTATAAAGTTTTGGTTTTTCAAGTTCAATAATTTAACCAGAAGATATTATATGTAATACATTAAATACAAAACTACTTTCCTCATGACAAAACAAACAATAGACTCCTTTCTCAAAATATAAAACTGAGAAAAAATGGTCAAGATGTTATCCAAAGTGCAGTTCTGGGTCTCTCTGGAGATATTCACTTATATAGACAAATACATATTTTTTTGTGGGGGGAAATAGTAATTAATGTTTGTATACTCTAGTTAGGCAATACAGACAGCAGAATTTGTTCCTACATCTATAATTCAAGCAAATAGCAACCTCACTTATCTTGCATACAGCACAGAATTCAGTGATAAAAAGTTTTCTGAACTGACAAAAGAGATGTCACAAAAAAGCTCCTAAAAAGAAAATAAAGCTCTCTTATTCAACTCACCAGAGAGATCTTTACCTGTTCTCACAATGACTTTTTACTGCAATTTTAATGCAATATTAGTAACTGGACTTCCAAGCCATTTTACAAACTCATAAAGTAGAATGATTTAGGACAATTTAAAGCAGCAATGGGTGGCAGTGAGAAAATAACCAGGAAAAAAGAATGCATCAACTTAAATAGAACAATCATTTATGGTTATTAAACAACAGCAACAAACGATAAAACCCATATTATATAATACCTAAAGGACAGCTTGGCCTAACACTTTGGTGACCTTGATGCCATCAAATTATTAAGAAAAAGTTGTTATGTTTGATGTATTGTCTTTTAAAAAGCAGGAAATAGAAATAGTGAGACGCATTTTGGAATAGTTTAAAATCAAAAATTTTTTTATGATCCATAAAACATAAGACTTCGAGCTTTAAAAAATATCATTATAAAGAATTACTTATTTTTTCAATGTTTTATAGTATAAGCATTTCATTGACTTTCATGTATTCATATTTCTATGGAAAATAAAGCTTTAGGATAACATTTTTATACTTATATAAAAGGTATCATTGCAGGAGAAATATTTTTCCAGCACAAATAAAAGTCTTTATTTTTTAAGTAATTTGTTATATAAGAGTGGCTTTGAAAACATCTCTAAATCATTATAATAATTCCAAATGTGCCAAATAAGCAACCAAAATATTCCATATCAATCCCTGATAAATGCTAGATGTTGAAGTAGATCTATAAATTTTGAAAATCCAGCATTTTGCTTGCTATTAAACTAATCTCATTGAAATGAGGAAGTACAAAAAGAAGTCTACTTCTTGGCTCATAACCAAGGAAATGAAGAATATAAAACACATTTCTATTGTATGTATTACATGTAATAGTTCACCTTAATAACTAATAATTTTTACCTTTAAAATCTTAGAAAAAATAAAACACTTCTGGAAGTAGGTAAATCAGAAAAGCAGAATACAAGTCAATACAATATTTAAATAAAAATTAAAACCATTTACATAGTGGAAAGAAGATAATAACCTATTTAGGGTAGCACCATTAAGAGCAAATAATCTAAAAATAAAATTAGCAAGGTCAGTACCAGCTCCAGATGAAAAAAAACAAAAACAAAAACAAAACAACAATAAAATTCTGTTGAGAGATGTTTGTTGAATAAATGGAAAAAAATAAAAACAAAACTACACTGATTCTGAAAGATATTACTTATTTCATAATTTATTATATAACATTTAATATATTAATAATGATATTTGTGCAAGGAATTTATAAAATTATACTGGCATTTCTTTGGAAACTTAACTGTACAATACTAGGAAGTAAATTATTTAAAACCAGACAATTTCTAATAGGATGCTCAAGGAGAAAAAACCCTATCAGATATTAAAAAGTATAGAACTATAGAGTTTTCTTTAAACAAAATTACTGATGGAGAATAGCCACATTAATGAATCTGACAGAAAGCCAGAAATAACCCTAATACATATGAGTGTTTTTAATGTAATAAAAGTGGTTATACACATCAATGGAAAACATCTTATTATATAAAAAACTAAGATAATTTGTTATTCTTTTGAGAAAAATAAGTAAATCTTGATTCCTACCTTACTCCTTACACCAGAATGAATTTCAGATGAATTGATTACTCAAGCACAGTTCACATGGCCACAACTTGATAAATGTTTGTTTCTGTTCTCTGGGTCCACATATATTAACCAAGACAGAGTTTAAGTTACCTTCCAGGATAATAGTCACAGTCTAATAAAACCTTAAGAGAACTACAGATCAAGATGGCTGACTAGACTCAAGTAGCATGTACCTCCTCCACAGAGACAAACCAGAGTAACAAGTACATACTCACACTGTACAGGTCATCTAGGAGAGAACACTTGGATTCATCAGAGAAGAGATGGGAAGTGCCAGAGGTAAGTAAAGATAGTGTTCTAGGCAGCTTACCCAGCTGGGAACAGACTGACAGTAGAAACCAACTGAGATCCTGGACGTGGGGAAACAGTAAGATAGAAACCCACAGAGCTCAGAAATCGGCTTTAACAATCTGGGCCATGGAAGAATCCCTTGACCAACCACTAGGGCCTCATGTCTGATACATGGAGCTGCCTAAAGATTCTCAGAAATGTTGCTCCAGAAAGGCAACCCACACAGAAACTCAGAGGCATTTGAGCCTGGAGTAACCTCAGTGGGAAGCCATTTTGAGAGTGCAGATACTGGGGACCTACAGGCATGGCTATAGCCACTGCAATGATCCAAGGAGGAACAGGGGAGAATAAGCACACCCACGCAACCTCTGGTAGGGTACTTGCCACTCTGCTACAAGTTGCTGATCAGATTAAGACACAGGTAGACCATGTACTCCACAGCTTCTTGTTCACGCTACATGCCTTGGTGGTGCTCTGACCCTGTCTAGTTCCAGGCCCAAGATGTCATTCTGGGAGTTTAATACTGGGCCGAGCCTTGCCTTTGGCCTGAGTTCAGGCTGACATGAGTGCAACTGTCACCTGATCAAGGACTGACAAAGAAACCATGTCATCCCATGCATATCTAGGACAATACTCACTGCTCTGCAAGGGGCTGATGTGAGATCCAGTTGTAATTGGACTGCACTCCCCATGGCTTCTTGTTCACACTGCTTGGTTGGATGGTGCCCTACCCTCTCCAGGCCCAAGATACCATTTTAAGAGTTTAATGCTGGACCGAGCCCACCCTCGGCCTGAGCTTGGGATGATATGGCAGCAGCTGCTGCCTAGCCAAGAAGGGACAGGGAAATAAGGCCATCCTAGGTATGCTTAGGACACTACCCACTGCTCTGCCGGGAGGGTAATTTTCTCCCTTCTCTGTTGCTTCTGCTCCCACTGCTACCTATTGCCTCTTACTCTTCAGGACCACCTACTAGACTGCTATTGTTAGACTGAGACATGAGCAAACCACACTCCCCATGTAGTTCACCTGAGAGGGGCCCCACTCTCTCCAATTATAATCCCACACCCGGCACCATTCTGAGTGTTTAGAGATGTTGTTTGGTGACTGGTGGCAATGGCAGGCATTTTATTCTCAAGACTAAAGAGACTGGAGAGCTTGCTCTGGAATGGGGAGAAGGACTTCCAGAGCTCCAATGAGTGGTGTGTGTGGAGAGTGCCCCAGCAGTTGGCACTGGAATTAGACTCTCTCCCATTACAGGACTGGAGTGCGAGGAGTGTTGCTGAAGCTGAGGTTTCTTGCAGACGGCAAGACTGCAGCCAGGGCAGCTTTGGAACCTGAATCCTGTCTGTGTGGGTCATTGCTGGGTGCCCCAGCCTGCTCTTTTGGTCACTTGGGGGACAGTGCTCCTTAGCTCTGAAGAATAAGAAGGAGGCAGATGTCACTCTCCTGGAGATCTAAACCTTTGTGTGGTTTGCCCCTAAGGGAGGATAGAGTGCAGCCACTCAAAGTCCACCACGGGTTAGTGAAAATGCAAGTATAACACCAGCTGCTGAAGGGAACACCACCGAAACCCAGGAGTGGATATGGAAGGTGGGTCACCTCTCCCCCCCTGACACTCCACCTCAGTGTACTGCTGCAGACTCAGCAGTGGCTCTTCCCACTGGGCCCAGGAAGTGTGGGTTGAAAGAGACTGTTTCTTGGGCTTCTTTAGCAGCTCTACCCTGACTAAAGGCAAACATATCTTGAGGAAGGGTGCTTTTCTTCCTTCTCTGTTGCTTCTGTTCCCACCGCTACCTACTGCCTCTTACTCTTAAGGACCACCTAGTAGACTCAGCCTGAATTACATCACCAGACAAAATTACATTACTACAACCAACAACATCTTAGAAAGCCACTACACAAACCTTTCTGCAACTAAGGAACCCCTACAGAGGCCTGGCACTCTGAAAGCACCCAGAAATGAAGTCAATAAATGAAACATCATATATGCCACAGTCATATCCCCAAGGTAGAAAATAGAATAAAAAATCAAAAAGCCACATCTAAATGATAGCAAATTGAAAAAAAAAATACAAAGTGTCAGCTCTCAGAAGAGAAACAACCAGCACAAAAACTCCAGCAATACAAAAAGCCAGTGTTTTGTCACCTCCAGAGGATTTCAGTAGTTTCCAAGCAATGGATCCTAACCAGAATGAAATGTCTGTAATGACAGATATAGAATTAAGAATATGGATGGCAAAAAAACTCAATAAGATCTTAGAGAAAGTTGAAATTCAACACAAAGGAGCTAGAAAATAATTCAAAATTTAAAAGATGACATAGTTGTATTGGAAAGAACCAAACAGATTTTCTGCAATTAAAAAGTTTACTACAAAAATTTCAAAATACAATTGGAAGCCTTAACAGCAGACTAGACCAAGCAGAAAAAAGAATTTCAGAGATCAAAGACTAATCCTTTAAATCTACCTAGTCAGACAAAAATAAAGTAAAAAGAATTTCAAAACATGACCAAATCCTTCAAGAAATACGGGATCATGTAAAACAACAAAATCTACGATATTAGCATACCTGAGAGAGAAGAGGAAGCAAGCAACTTGGAAGACATATTTGAGGATATAACTCGGGAATATTTCCCCAATCTTCCTGAAGAGGTAGACATGCAAATGCAAGAAATCCAGAGAACTCCTGCAAGATACTATCTAAGACTGTAAGTCCCAAGGCACATAGTCATCAGACTATGCAAGGTCAATGCAAAAGAAAAAAATGTTGAAGGCAACTAAGAAGAAGGGTCATATTACCTGTAAAGGGAAACCTGTCAGACTAACAACATATTTCTCAGCAGAAATCTTACAAGCCAAAAGATATTGAGGGCCCATTTTTAGCATTCTTAAAGCAAAGAAATGCCTTCCAAGAATTTCATATTCTCCCAAACAAAGCTTCATAAATAAAGGAGAGATAAAGTCTTTCCCAGTCAAGCAATCAATAAGAGAATTAATCAGCACCAGATTGCTCTATGAGAGATGCTTAAGGGAATTCTAGACGTGGAAATGAAAGAATTATACTTGCTATCACAAAAGCACACAGCCCATAGACCCTATAAAGCAACTACACAACTGAGACTACAAAGGAACTAGCTAACACCATGACAGGGATAAAATCTCAAATATCAATATTAACATTGCACATAAACAGTCTAAACACTCAATTTAAAAGACATAGAGAGATAAATTGGATTTAAAAAAAAAACAACAAAAAACAAGACCCATCCTTCCACTGTCTTCCAGAGACCCATCTGATGTGTAATGAGACCCATAGGCTCAAAGTAAAGGGATAAAGAAAGATGTACCGTGCAAATGGAAAAAAAAAAAAAAAAAAAAAGAGCAGGATCACTATTCTTTTATCAGATAAAATAGAGTTTAACAACAGAAAACAGGAAAATGAAGGGCATTAGATAATGATAAAGGGTTCAATTTAAGTAGAAGACTCAACTATTCTAAATATATATGCCCCCAACATTAAAGTACCCAGATTTATAAAACAATTAATTCTAGACCTAAGAAAAGACTTTGACAGCCACAAAGTAATAGTGGCAGACTGCAACACCTTACTGATGGCATTAGACAGATCGTTGAGGCAGAAGACGAACGAAGAAATTCTGGACTTAAATTCAACACTTGAACAATTGGATTTAATAGACATTTACAGAATACTCTACCCAACAGCCACAGAATATATATTCCTCTTGTCTTCATATGAAACATATGCTAAAATTTACCACATGCTTAGCCATAAAGCAAGTATTGATAAATTAAAAACAAATTTTAATTATATGAAGTATCTTCTTGGATCACAGTGGAATAAAAACAGACATAAACACTGGGAGAGTTCTCAAACCATACGAATACATGTATTTTAAACAACTTGCCCCTGAATGACTTTTGGTTAAAAAACAAAATTAGGGTAGAAATTAATTTTTTAAAAAGCAAGTGAAAATAGAGACAACATTCCACAACCTCTGAGGTGCGGCAAAAGCAAGGATAACAGCAGAGTTTATAGTGCTGAACATCTACATCAAGAAGATAGAAATATCTCAAATTAGCAACCTAACCGAACACCCAAAGGAACTAGAAAAACAAGAACAAACGAAACAAAGCTAGCAGAATAAAATAAATAATTAAAATCAGAAAACAACTAAATGAAATTGAACTGTACAAAGAATCAATGAAACTAAAAGTTGGTTAACAGAAAAAAAAGAGAGAGGATCCAATCAAACACAGTCAGAAATGACAAAGTTGACATCACAGCCAATTCCATATGAATACAAAGGCTCCTCAGAGAGTGCTATGAACACCTCTATGCACACAAACAAGAAAATCTGTAAGAAACAGATAAATTTGTGGAAACACTACCTCCCAAGACTGAGCTAGGAAGAAACATTAATCCAGAACAGACTAAGTAATGAAACTGAATCAGTATTAAGAAACCTATCAAATAAAAAAAGTCCTATACCAGATGGATTCACAGCAGAATTCTATCAGACATACAAAGAAGAGCTGGTACCAATCTTACTGAAACAATTCCAAAAAATCAAGGAGGGGGGCCTCCTCCCTAACTCATTTTAGGAAACCCATGTCATCCTGATAGCAAAATCTGGTAAAGACACAACAGTAACAACAATGAAACTACAGGCTAATACACCTGATGAGCACAGACACAAAAATCCTCAACAAAATACTAGCAAATCTGAATCCAGCACCAGACCCAAAAGTTAATTCATCACAGTTAAGTAGGTTTTATTGCTGGGATACAAGGATAATTTAACACATGCTTATCAATAAATGTGATTCACCACATAAACAGAATTAAAACCAATAACCATATGGTCATCATAATAGATTGAAAAAAAAAGCATTAGATAAAATCCAACATCCCTTCCTGATAACAATCCTAAACAAAGTAGGCATTGAAGGAATATATCTCAAAATAATAAAAGCCACCTAAGACAAACACACTGAATATGCAAAAGCTTAAAGCATTCTTCGTAAAACCTGGATCAAGACAAGGATGTTCACTATAAATCCTCTATTCAACACAATACTGGAAGTCCTGGCTAGAGCAGTTAGGCAAGTTACAGAAATAAAAGACATCCAAGTAAGAAAAAAAAGTCATATTATCTCTCGTCACTGACGATATGATTCTATGCTTAGAAAACCATAAAGATTCTATCAAAAGACCCTAGACTTATCATTTTTTATTGTGTCTATTTGATTCTTCTCTCTTTTCTTCTTTATTAGTCTTGCTAGTGGTCTATCAATTTTGTTGATCTTTTCAAAAAACCAGCTCCTGGATTCATTGATTTTTTGAAGGGTTTCTTGTGTCTCTATCTCCTTCAGTTCTGCTCTGATCTTAGTTATTTCTTGCCTTCTGCTAGCTTTCGAATGTGTTTGCTCTTGCTTCTCTAGTTCTTTTAATTGTGATGTTAGGGTGTCAATTTTGGATCTTGTGGGCATTTAGTGCTGTAAATTTCCCTCTACACACTGCTTTAAATGTGTCCCAGAGATTCTGATATGTTATGTCTTTGTTCTCGTCGGTTTCAAAGAACATCTTTATTTCTGCCTTCATTTCGTTATGTACCCAGTAGTCATCCAGGAACAGGCTGTTCAGTTTCCATGTAGTTGAGCGGTTTTGAGTGAGTTTCTTAATCCTGAGTTCTAGTTTGATTGCACTGTGGTCTGAGAGACAGTTTGCTATAATTTCTGTTGTTTTACTTCCTTACACCTTATACAAAAATTAATTCAAGATGGATTAAAGACTTAAGTGTTAGACCTAAAACCCTCAAAACCCTAGAAGAAAACCTAGGCAATACTATTCAGGGCATAGGCGTGGGCAAGGACTTCATGTCTAAAACACCAAAAGCAATGGCAACAAAAGCCAAAATTGACAAATGGGATTTAATTAACCTAAAGAGTTTCTGCACAGCAAAAGAAACTACCATCAGAGTGAACAGGCAACCTACAGAATGGGAGAAAATCTTTGCAATCTACTCATCTGACAAAGGGCTAATATCCAGAATCTACAAAGAGCTCAAACAAGTTTTCAAGAAAAAAACAAACAACCCATCAAAAAGTGGGCAAAGGATATGAATAGACACTTCTCAAAAGAAGACATTTATGCAGCCAACAGACACATGAAAAAATGCTCATCATTACTGGCATCAGAGAAACGCAAACCAAAACCACAATGAGATACCATCTCACACCAGTTAGAATGGCGATCATTAAAAAGTCAGGAAACAACAGGTGCTGGAGAGGATGTGGAGAAATAGGAACACTTTTACACTGTTGGTGGGACTGTAAACTAGTTCAACCATTGTGGAAGTCAGTGTGGCGATTCCTCAGGGATCTAGAACTAGAAATACCATTTGACCCAGCCATCCCATTACTGGATATATACCCAAAGGATTATAAATCATGCTGCTATAAAGACACATGCACACGTATGTTTATTGAGGCAGTATTCACAATAGCAAGGACTTGGAAACAACCCAAATGTTCATCAATGATAGACTGGATTAAGAAAATGTGGCACATATACACCATGGAATACTATGCAGCCATAAAAAATGATGAGTTCATGTCCTTTGTAGGGACATGGATAAAGCTGGAAATCATCATTCTCAGCAAACTATTGCAAGGACAAAGAAACAAACACCGCATGTTCTCACTCATAGGTGGGAATTGAACAATGAGAACACTTGGACACAGGAAAGGGAACATCCCTTTTGTGGGGTTGGGGGAGGGGGGAGGGATAGCATTAGGAGATATACCTAATGTAAATGATGTGTTAATGGGTGCAGCACTCCAACATGACACATGTATGCATATGTAACAAACCTGCACATTGTGCACATATAAAATATATATATATATACACACACATATATATACACACATATATATACACATATGTATGTGTATATATATAAAGACCCTAGACTTGATAAACAACTGTGACAAAATTTCAGGATACAGAATCAATGTACAAGAATAAGTGGCATTTCTATATACAAATAATGTTCAAGGTGAGAACAGAATCAAGAATCCAATCTCATTTACAATATCCACAAAAAATAAAACACCTAGGAATAAATCTAACGAAGGAGATGAAAGATATCTACAAGAGCTACAAAACACTGCTGAAAGAAATCATGAATGACACAAACAAATGGAAAAGCATTCCATGCTCATGGATTGGAAGAATCAGTATCATTAAAATGTCCATACTGCTCAAAGCAATCTACAGATTTAACTCTATTCCTATCAAATTTCCAATGTTGTTTTTCACAGACTTAGAAGAACTTTTCTAAAATTCATATGGGACCAAAAGGAGTCCTAGCATCCAAAGAAATCCTAAGCAAAAAGAATAAAGGTGGAGGCATCACATTACCTGACTTTAAATTATACGATAAGGCTGAAGTAACCAAAACAGCATGGCACTAGTAAGATATAAACACATGGACAAATGGAAAATAATAGAGACCCCTGAAATAAAATCACACATCTACAGCCAGCTGATCTTTGACAATGACAACTAAAAAAACAATAGGGAAAGAATACCCTAATCAATAAATGGTTTCGGGAACACAGGCTTACCATATGCAGAAAAATGAAATTGCACTCCTACCTCTCCACACCTACAAAAATTAACTCAAGATGGACTAAAAACTTAAATGTAAGACCTCAAACCATAAAAATCATAGAACAATACCTATAAAACACTCTTCTAGACATTTGCCAATAATTGGCAAATAATGTATTACTATGTCCTGAAAAGAAAATGAAGCCAAAACAAAAATTGACAATTGGGAGGTAATTAAACTGAAGAGCTTTGGCAAAGCAAAATAAACTATCAACAGAGTAAACAGACAACCTACAAAATGGAGAAAATATTTGCAAACTATGCTTCTGACAAAAGGCTAACATCCAGAATCTTTAAGACACTTAAAAAACATCAACAAGTAAAATTAGAAAGTGGGCGAAGGACATGAACAGATACATCTCAATAGAAGACATACATGTGACCAAGAAACAAAAAAAATACTCAACATCACTAATCATCAGAGAGATGCAAATCAAAATCACAATGAGATACCACCTCACACCAGTCAGAATGGCTATTATTAAAAAGTCAAAAAAGGCTGGGCGTGGTGACTCACGCCTGTAATCCCAGCAATTTGGGAGGCCAAGGCAGGTGGATCAAGAGATCAAGACCATCCTGGCTAACATGGTGAAACCCCCCTACTAAAAATACAAAAATTAGCTGGGCGTGATGGGGTGCACCTGTAGTCCCAGCTACTCGGGAGGCTGAGGCAGGAGAATTGCTTGAACCCAGGAGGCGGAGGTTGCAGTGAGCCGAGATTGCACCACTGCACTCCAGCATGGCAACAGAGTGAGACTCCATCTCTAAAAAAAAAAATAAATAAAATAATAAAATAAAATAAAAAGTCAAAAAATAACATTGACAATATTGTGAAGAGAAGGGAATGCTTATATACTGTTGGAGGGAATGCAAATAACTTTAGTCCTTACAGAAAGCAGTTAAGAGATTTCTCAAAGAACTAGAAACAGAATTAGTATTTAACCAAGCAATCTCATTACTGGATATACACCCAAAGGAAAAGAAATCATTCTGCTAAAACGACACCTGCACTCATGTGTTTACTGCAGCACTATTCACAATAGCAAAGACATGGAATCAACCCAGGTGCCGACCAGTGGTTGATTGAATAAAGAAAATGTGGTACATATACACCATGGACTACTATGCAGCCATAATAAAGAATGAAATCAGGTCCTTTGCAGCAACATTGATGCAGCTGTAGGCCATTATCCTAAGCAAATTATCAGAGAAACAGAAAACCAAATATCACATGTTCTCACTTATACATGGGAGGTAAACACTGGGTACAAAAGGATAGAAAAATGGAAACAAGTAACACTGGGGATTCCAAAACTGGGGAGGGAGGAAAGTGAAAAGTGTTGAAAAACTATCTTCCATCAGGTACTATGTTTACTTTTTGGGCAATGGGATCATTAGAAGCCCAAACCTCAGCATCACGCAATATACCCATATAACAAACTTGCACATGTACCTGTGGAATCTAAAATTTTTTAAAAAGCCGTAAATGAACTAGGATATTAAAAGGTAGGTGATTAACTTTTACTTCTAGGTGGCGCAAGATGAAAGATTTGTGAGGGAGAGCCACAAAACCCAGAAGTTATAAAGTATATTTTAATAAATAAATAACCACCAACCATCTAAATATAAAATATATCTACATCAAAAATATACAAATAGAGAAACAAAAAACTGAAATATAAAGAAATTAACTACACCTTTTAAGAAATATGAAAAGGCTATATTTTGTTGGTATATAAAACATATTAATCAAGAAGAAAAATAGAAACATCAAAATTTAAAAATATGCTAATTATATAAGCAGGCAATTAATGTGAATGCAATAGGTAAATATCAGAAAATTTACTTAGGCTTTCCTAATAATTAAATAATTTTATCTATTTTCAGTAGATTAGAAGATACATAATTTTGATGTTCACATCTAAATCAGCTGGTTGACATTAAATCAGTGCAACATTTTAGGACAGCTGTGTGTGAATGCAATTAAATATATAGTAAATTTAGAGAATGGATAATTTCCTTCTTTTTTTTTTTTTTTTTTTGGAGATAGTCTCCCTCTGTCACCCAGGCTGGAGTGCAGTAGCACAATCTCGGCTCACTGCAACCTCTCCCTCCCAGGCTCAAGTGATTCTTCTGTCTCAGCCTCCTGAGTAGCTGACATTACAGGCGTGTACCGCCATGCCTGGCTAATTTTTTTTTCCTTTAGTAGAGACGGGGTTTCACCATGTTGGCCAGGCTGGTCTTGAACTCCTGCCCTGAAATGATCCACCCACCTAGGCCTCCTAAAGTGCTGGGATTATAGGCACCATGCCTGGCCTGGAAGTTGAATTTTTTATATGTAACTACCTATTTTAAATGTTCTACCATAAATATTTCTTAGCGCTATAATTAAATTTGTAGTTCATTATTTTTAAAAGCAGGTTTTGTTGCTGGTAATGATGACACAACAGAGAGACTTTTAAAAAGGTAAGCCAAAACTTAAACTTATTATTTCTATCATTATTAGTTAGCTACCTTTTTATGGCAAAGAGCTCATATTTAAAACAACTTTACAACAAAATTAAAAAACTAGCCGAGAGTGGTGGCACATGCCTGCAGTCCCAGCTATTCGGGAGGCTGAGGCAGCAGAATCACTTGAACCCAGGAGGCGGAGGTTGCAGTGGGCCAAGATGGCGCCACTGCACTCCAGCCTGGGCAACAAAGCAAGACTCCATCTCAGAAAAGTAAAAAAAAAAAAAAATAAATATAATAAAAAAAAGCTTTACAACAAATGAACACTCAAACATTATTGTGAGACTATTTTACGTTTTCATCTTAAAAATGCTTACTGAACATAAACTCATGCTACCTGACATTTTCAAATAAAATATTTATTTTTATAACTAACATCATTTGCCAAAAATAAGCAAGCCCTTGTTATTTATGTTATTAAAATGCCCTATGCCCCAGTAAAGGTCTTCCATATAATATGTGAATTTTTCTAGCTTTCATTGAAAATGTAGACACTGGAATGAAAGAAAAAGATGGCAATCATGACAATTAGGTTCTAGTGTTCCTGATTGTATGGCAAAAAGAGAAGTCATAAAATGTCTTTGCAGACATGTAGTAAAAGAATATGAGGTTCCAGTGATCTCCACCTAAACTATAATCCTGTAAAAAATACATTTTCCTTTTTCATAAATGAGCACCGGACCTCACTGAGATACTCTAATTGAAGGCTTTCTGTGATTCATTGAGATTTACTCATTTTAAAATGCAAGATTACATTAGTGCCACATTAGGTGACTTCTATTTATCTCTAAATCTTTTACTTATTCTCTGCAAGTCTGTATCATAGAAGTAATTTAATTTTGCCCTAGGGAGACTATTTCTGTTTTCCAGAGAATAGCCACACACTGGAGAATTAAGATCAGGTATTCATGAAATATATGCAAAACACACTCAGACTTATTACCCCATGGATCTACTAAAGGAGATTTAGTGTGGAGGAAAGATATGTTTATTATCATTTGCTGTACATTCACAGGGAGATTGATCAAAAAGAATGTACTGAGTACTCAAGAATTTATAATTATGGTAGGCCTTTTATCATAACACATGAATGTTTTATTCAGTCTGCATTCATACAGTCTGCATTCCTAGAAAGACCTACAGAATGTACAATGATGGGGTTCAAACCCTCTATTAAGAGGCAAAATATAGCTATTAGTCTGAATTTAGAAATATTTGACCCGTAAGTTTTACTCTGAACCACCCTCAGAAGAGGCCCCAGAAAATATTTACAGCTGAATTAGTCACTAGGATTTGTCTCTTTCTAGTGAAGATAAGGCCCTAAAAGAAAACTTCGCTTTTCATCTGACAGCCTTATTTTATTCTTGGATTAAGAACATGGCTTCTAGGGGCTAGAAGTCCCTTGTCCAAACACTCACAGGGGATGACATAAATAAGAATTTGACTTAACTCATAGGCATCTTTTATAATTCTAAAGATAGATGCAAACGCAGATACCCTGTCTTAATTTAGTTCTTCCCTTGGGATGCTTGGGGAAGTATGGGTCTCCTCTACAATATCCCTTAGCAAGACAGTAAGGGGCTATTTCAGAAGAAAGTTCTTTGTGTGTGAAATGGAACTGAGCTTTGGCGGACATGATCTTATTCATAGTTTTGAGTTGTTTCTATAGCTGTGTGCAAACTGATGACCTTGAACAAGTAATCTCCAGTGATATACTTCAAGTTGAAAGAAAAAGTGTTGAAGTGGAACCAAAGTGACTGAATGTAGTCACTGAGGCAAACATCAAGTAGGGCAACACTCAAAAGGGCAAATATGAAAAAATAACACTTCTTTTATTATATTGCTTTTCTTCAGAAAAAGTCATACAGTATTTTAATGTTATTTCTCCAACCTAATTGCAAATAGTCGGGTTTCTCTGACAGAGAATTGTAAGTGAATCATTTTCTCTCTCAAAGCCATAGGATGATTACTATTAATTAAATGCTGCAAAAATTATCCAGTTACAGAAATGCTGTATGAAAGGCTGTTCTTTAAAAGTTCCTGATAGTGTAGCTTGTCCAGTTCAAGCCAAGAGAGTAAAAATAAGGTCAAGATATCTCATTTTCCATTTTTGCCTTGCAACAATACAGATAATAATGCAAAGCATGATGAGATGAATTCAGGATAAATGATCTGGCCAAGTCCTTTGAATACAAAGAGACAAATATCAGGAGTTTAATCCTTAAAGTTATATAATTTATTAATTTAAATTATATAAAAATTCGAGGCATGCATGAAACATTAAACAACTATAATACACTCTCCATAATAAAATGATTCAATAGAACATCTCTGGGAAATTAAGCTTTTATTTTATACTTAAGAATTAAAGCTTCTCACTTGCTTATATTTTTCTTCATCACCTTCCCACCACATTCTTATTATTAGGCACACTGAGAATATTTGCTTTGAGTTCACGTGAAAGATTTAGTGCTATCTGAACAGACACCTGCCTGTTAATCAAAATCAGTAATTGACCTATGGCTGTAAGTAGTCATTCAACAAGGAGGTAATGCAAAAAAAAAAAAAAAAAAAAGTAGAAATAAAAGAGGCTTTTAATTCTCCTTCACTTGTCCACTCAGTTAATCAGTACCTGAAGGACCGATCACTGCTACTGTGGCCCTAACATGCCGTCAGCGTGCTTAGGATTTCTTTACTTAGGCTCTGCTTTTTATTCACAGCTATCATGTAAAAGGTGATAAACAGAGCAATGTGATAATAAAATTTTATTATTATTTTCTCTCTTTTGGCTCCAAAGATCAGTTTGAGAGTCTCAGGTTTTTACTTGGCTTACTCTTGCTTTAGAATGAAATAATCTGTTATAAATGCCTTTGTCAAAGCCAGAGGGCTCTCTGCTTGCCAGCTGTCATTCAGTATGTAGGAAAGTTCACTTGGCATTGTTTTCCCGTGTCAAGAAGAGAGCAGTCCCTCTAAGAATCTTGATTCTCCTTTAGCCAAATCAAAAGAGGGCTGCTCCTTCATGGGCTTGTATCTATTAAGTAGGATCTTGCAGGGCCCATCAGCCCCATACCCTGCCTAGATTCTAGTTCTATTTCTCTATATCAAACTGTGTAATTTTATATTGTATCCTCAAACACAGATAGTCCTCACTTTGTTCTGATACACTTGAATTTCAGTTACTTATGGTTTAGTTAAGTAACACCAGTCCCCCAATAACAGGGTTCACATATCGGTTATCATAATGTATTCCCTGTGAGTAATTACATTAAGCACAAATTTTACTACTAACTCTTCAGTCCACAAGTCATTACTTAACAGATGCACATCACCATAAATAACTCATCGTGTCAATTCTATCAAAGTCTGGAGGTGATCATTATCAAGTTCACGCACAGGCTTTTGTGTTTACTCTCTGTCTCCTAGTGATAAGCTTGCTATCATTTTACAAAAAATAGAAAGGATAATTGAAAAAGGGAATTGGCCAACAGAGACGTAAGCGTAGTATAAAAAGGGAAAGTGATAATACTAGAAGCGAAATTTGAATAGCATCACAGACTTTCATACCAAGTTAGTTGAGAATTGCCTCTGGAGATTCAACCTCATGCTTTACTCCCACTACAGGGATGCCTGTTCAAGGGACATGCAGGCCGAGCTTGCTCTGAATACATCAAAGAATGCTCTTAGGTAGAAAAGCAGGTAGAACAGGAGGTTGCCCGTGCTGTGACATTGCAAACTTGCACAGAAACTGCCCACTCCAGCTGCTGATAAATTAGATTTGGGTCAAACAAATGTGATGTTTGGCACTAGAAATTTTCAAGAAAAATACAGTAGAGGTTTATTTTCTTCTATAATAACAGTCCTAAAACTCTTTTTTTTTTTTTGGAAAGGGCAATAGTAAAAGTCATAAGCTCTGTGGATCACCTTGTGTGTTTCTTTCTTGCAACCACATGACCACTGCAGAGTGAAAGCAGCCGCAGACAACAGGTAAACGAATAAGTGAAACCCAGTGAAAGTTTATGAACATTAAAATTTGAATTTAAAAAAATAAAAATTTCATTATGAATTTTTTTTTCCAATCATTATGATGTACAAACTATTCTTAGTACATAAATGATACAAAACAAATGGTAGGCTAGATATGGTCATAGTTTGACAAACCCTGCTTTTAAAATATCCATAAATCATAAATTATTAGGAAAAAATAAAGATTAAAAAGCTTAACAAATGTTCATTCGTCGTAATAATTTACTTATTTATGTCTTCTTTTTTTTTTCTTTTTTTGAGATAGAGTCTCACTCTGACGCCCAGGCTGGAGTGCAGTGGCGTGATCTTGGCTCACCGCAACCTCCGCCTCCAGGGTTCAAGCGATTCTCCTGTCTCAGCCTCCCAAGTAGCTGGGATTACAAGCACCCACCACTACACCCAGCTAATTTTTTAAATTTTTGGTAGAGATGGGGTTTCACCATGTTGGCCAGGCTGGTCTCGAACTCCTGACCTCAGTTGATCCGCCCTCCTTGGCCTCCCAAAGTGCTGGGATTACAGGGGTGTGCCACCACACCTGGCTTTGGTCATAATACTTTAAAGAGCTCTTTATTTTTAGAAAGAAATTAATTAAATTTTCAGATAGCAACTTGTATATCTGATTTAACTTATCAAAGTGGCCTTCCCCTCTACATAAAATATCAGCACTGTCCCCTCATTTTGTACTCTCCATTCCCCCATGTTTATGTTATACTTCTGCATAAATAATCATCACATAAACTATTTTTTTACTAACTTTTTTGCTTATGGCCCCATTAATAGAACTTAAGCTAAAACACGGCAGGAATTTTTATATTTTTGTTCACTAGCACTAAAAACAGTGACTAGGCCAGGCCCAGTGGCTCATGCCTGTAATCCCAGCACTTTGGGAGGCCAAGGCAGGCAAATCACGAGGTCAGGAGTTCGAGACCAGCCTGGCCAACATGGTGAAACCCCATCTCTACCAAAAATTAAAAAAATTAGCTGGGTGTAGTGGTGGGTGCTTGTAATCCCAGCTACTTGGGAGGCTGAGACAGGAGAATCGCTTGAACCCTGGAGGCGGAGGTTGCGGTGAGCCAAGATCACACCACTGCACTCCAGCCTGGGTGACAGAGGGAGACTCTGTCTCAAAAAGAAAAAAAAAAAAAAAAAAGAACATTGACTAGAAATTAGTAGGCACTCAATGAATATTTGTAGCAGATTTAGATAATCCCAAAAGAATGAGTTTATAATCTGGAAACCCAAGAAACATATAAGGAGCAGACAGTAGAAAGGATACCATTTTAATTATATTTCAAAATTAATAATTTCTAATTATTGAAACAAACATTTTTAAAAGGTCATGTTTTTGATTTGGGAGAAAATACCAGCAGCATTATCAGAAAGTGACATTGTCTATTCAACACATGAACACCTAAATAAATAATTGTATGGTACAATTAAAATTAGTCAGACTTCCAAATATATGAAGTCATTACTTATTTCTACCCGCACTTCAGAGGTGGGCATTGCAATGGTCACCAGTAGAGATTCTTGAGTCACTTAAAAGAAATAGCTCCAACAGAGACACTTACAAAAAGATTGCAAGTTATGTGCAACAAAAATACCTCAAATTACAACCTTATAACAATAGGCCAAGCATCTATTAAGAATAGTATAATATTTGTGAAAATAATGATGTGTATAATTGCTATAAAATATACTCAATTATATTAACCTTATAATATAGAATAACTGGTTTAATATAATTACCTGATAACGATTAAATTGATATTGATATTAAAATTTTAATGCACATAAAATTTAGAAAACAATGGCTAATAAATATAGTGGGTTTAAAATATATATATGCAATTCAGTTTTTCAAAAATATAACTATATTTTTATAACTGAACTTATTTTGCTCATAAACTTTCTTTCAGGATTAGCTGTTAAGACATCAAAAGTTCGCTATCAAGAGCTTGCATTTTAACTGTATTTGCTCTGTGAAGACATAGAAGCCTCACCTCCAATGAATAGATGTTTAAGTGTGAAAGAATTGCCACAAATGAATAATATATGTCATAATATTTCAAAGTAAGGCTGCTTCCATCATTTATTGAATCAGCATTTGGTTAAGTTGTTAACTTACAACAACTTAGCATGTAACCCCGTGGTCTTGCATCAGCATGTACCTCAAAATGTCTCAAAGAAATAGGAAATGTTATTACTCTCATTTTGCATATGAGAAACACCAACATTTAAAATACTTAATTACCCTACTAAAGTTTTAAGTGTTACACAACTTTTCCAATTTTATTAAAGTAAGTGAATATCATGACCCAAAGGTATTTGGGGTTGTTGGTGAGGAGCTAGGCTCTAAAGTCTATATATAAGCCAAAAATAATAAAATAATTAAAGTTGTTTTTTAAAAAATTATTTACACTTCTAATAAATTCATATTAGAAATTGGACTACACATATATATATACATGCACATGTAGCACCATCTATTAAAACTTTAAATCTAGTGTGGAAATCTATTTTTAGCTCGGTGTTTTGTTTATGATACAAAATAAAATACTTTGTTTTCTTTTGTATAATTCACTCTTATACAAAATACAAAATAAGTAACTGTATTACTCTATTCCCCACACTACATGGATACTGGGACTTTCTGAAGCATTAGCATTTTCACTTCTCTTACCTCTTGCTTGCTTACTCCAGAGAAACTGAGCTTGGTATCTCTCTAATCATTGAAATTTTTTCTTTCTCTCTCTCATATGGTTGGATTCCTTGAGTAACGTTTATAGTTGATATGACTCCAGTGTAATAGAGTCAATTAAATGTTCTTATCCATTTGGGTATTTATTCATAAATTTCGCTCTCAGTATTAAGTCACCTTTTGGTGTGTATATCATTATGTGTGTGTGTATATATATATGTGCATATATATATGTATATAATAGTCTACAAGTGTATGTTTGTATTTCTGAACCACATTAAGTGCTGCATGTTCATAGAAGCATCCTTTAAAAGTCAGACATCAAGACTACTTGAGTGTGAAACAGTGCTAACATAAAATTTTTCAAAAGCTTAGACATTAAATAAAAATACATCCTATAATTCTGGTATAGCAAAGAATGTTTCTATGTATAAAATTTCCTGAAAGTCCAGGTTGTTACGCAACATATGAAATGTTATTAGTAGAAAAGACCATGAAAAAGCAAATAGATTTATTAATAAACAGCCATAATGAAAATAATACTATGTTGTAATTCACTCAGTGACATATTGACACAGTTCCCAAAAAGTAAGACAATATTTTCTCTGATGTTTTTCATGAATACGTTTTTTACAAGGTGAGTGACTTATAATTCAGCATATACGTGCAGTGACCACAAAAATACTTGTACATGACTGTCTACATCAGCTTTATTTATAATAGCTAAAAGTGAAAATATTTCAGGTTTTCATCAACAGGAGAATGGATAAACAGATTACTATTAATTAATTAAAAAGAAGATAGGGATATGCACAACATAAATGAATTCCAAAAATAATATGCTAATTGAAAAAATCTTGGACAAAAGACTACAAAATGTGTGATTTCCATTTATATGAAGTCTACAAATAGGCAAAACTAACGTAGGTTGAAAAAATATTCAAAGGAATAGTTGTCTTTGGAGAAGTGGAAGGTGAAATTGACTGGGAAGGAATATGAGTGTGCCTTCTGGGGTAGTGGTAATGCTCTATCATGTTTAGTGTTTGGGTTACATACCTGTATGCATTGTGAAAACTCACTTAAAGGACCACTTAAGATTTGCACATCTCAGTGAATGTAAATTTTGCCTAAAATATCTAAAAAAAATTTGAAATCTAATGATAATATGTATCCAGATGTGTTTAGGATCAAGTTCATTCATGTTTTCAATTTTGAAGTGCATTAGAAAATTGCTGAGTGATAGAAAAATGATGGATACATATGTGATAAAGCCATGTTGCATACTAGTAATGATATAATTTAGATGAGAATATGGATGTTAACTATATGATTGTTTCCCACTTTTTAATGTTTAAAAATTCTATAATAACATGTTGATAAACATGATTAAAAACAGCTTTTTTCTACATAATTGAATTGGTCAGGCTACTGAGAAGCCAGTGATGGGAGGATTTTAAAGCACGGTGAGATAAGCAGGGGATAAAAGAAGAAAGACATCAAGCATAAAGCAATGTATGTGTATGAGTAGTACTGCGAGTGGAAGGGAGCTTCAGATCTGGGGTGGTGAGTGGTAAAATATGATAAAGTTTAGAAGTATACTGGCAAGAAATTTTTGATGGAAAGAAAATAGGAAAAACCTGCCAGTTAAATTAGGTGATGAAGAATAGTTTTGTCATGGGCAAAGAATATTAGTTCTTACCTGGGGAATGGGGATCTAATGAAGGTTTTTATTGTATTTTATTTATATTTATATTTTGTATTTTAATGATCATGCTGAAAGTCATGATAAATTAGTTTGATAGTAGATAGCTGGGTGGATGGGACTGGAGAGAGACTGGAGATAGGGAGATCACTATCTAACGTATTTCTGTGTTGTAAGAACAAATAAATCCATTTAAGAAGCACATGTTTTATCCCAGGACTACAGGGCTGAGGTGATAAAGTTTCAACTAAGGTAGTAGAAATGCTGATGTAAATCAGACAGCCCTTGATAACTGATTAGCTACAGAGGGCAGAGCAAATCTGATAACTGAAGTCTGAAGCCAATTTGGATGGAAATATTGCTGATAGGGTATATCCCAGATAGTATATTAATAGTTCTCTGACAGTAGGAAATATAATGACCTTGTATTGAATTATAGAACTTTTATTTGACATTTATACAACATATTATGGCCTAGAAATACTTACTTACAGAAAAAAAAGATTTATTTATTTTGCGTCTAAAAGTTGCTTTTGTTAAGTGAACATTATGTTAAGTGAACTAAACCAGGCACAGAAAGACAAATACAGGATGATCTCACTTTTGCATAGGAGCTAAAAAAGTCAAACTCATAGAAGCAGAGAGTAGAATGGTGGTTACTAGGAGCTGAGAATCTACTGGTGAAGCCTGGAGAAATGTTGGTCAAGGAACACAAAATTTTAGTTAGGAAAAAGGAATAAGTTAGAGATCTGTTATATAATAGATCTCTACGACATGACTATAGTTAATAACAATGTATTGTCTATTTGAAAATTGGTGAGATCATGCCTGTAATCCCGGCACTTTGGGAGGCCAAGGCAGGCAGATCACTTGACGTCAGGAGTTGAAGACCAGACTGGCCAACAGGGTAAAATTTTGTGTCTACTAAAAACACAAAAAACCCCATGGTGGTGGGCACCTGTAATCCCAGCTACTCAGGAGTCTGAGGCAGGAGAAGCGCTTGAACCTGGGAGGCAGAGACTGCAGTTAGCCAAGATCCTGCCATTGCACTCCAGCCTAGGGAACAAGAGCAAAATCTGTCTCAAAAAAAAAGAAAAAAAAAAAGAAAGAAACAAATGCTGAGAGTAGATTTTAGGTGTTCTCAGCAGGGAAAAATATTTGAGGCAATTTATATGTTAATTATCTTGATTGAGCCATTCCACAATATATACATATTCAAAGTATCATGTTTTAAACCTTAAGTATATAAAACCCTATTTTTAAATTGAAAAATAAATAAGAGTTGTTTTTTTCACGTAAATAATGTGTTCTTTTAAGAGAATATATGGCCGTGAAATTTAAATTTTATAAACGAGTGTTTAGGATACTTATAGTAAGATTTTTATTTTAATAAGAATATATTAATTGAGACCTTTATAAACGTGTATTCGTTTTCTGGACATTCATTTTCTAGACAAATGAATTTTGTCTAGAAAAATTTTCTGGACAGTCATATGTACATTTTTGGACATTTAAAGATACTAATTTCATGGTTCTTCATGCTTATAATTAGAATAAAATTTTAAAATGTGGGCTGAATTTTAATGTAATATCTGTTACATCAGATTTTGAAAACATGTTATTAAAAGGTAAATCTCAATGGAAATTAATGAAACAGAATTTCAAAATAAGGTAAAATTATAATATATTCATAATTTTGGTATATAAAATTAATTTATAAAACATGAAATGGAAATAAACATAATAGAACATATTTAATTTTGTCAATTATATAATTTCTTATATTTCAAATATGTTTTCTAAAATCATAAGATAAGGTTTATTTATCTGGCCTGAGATTTTTTCCTTCACACACTGCACTTGAGAACTGATTCTAATCTTCAGTAAAATTTTAAATAAAAATAATATAATAAGAATTAATGTATGTCAAGTATTTAGCAGGCCTTTTAAAAAAGTCATTCTTAGTGTCAGGGCATGGTGGCTCACGCCTGTAATCCCAGCCCTTTGGGAAGCCAAGGCGGGTAGATCACGAAGTCAGGAGATAGAGACCATCCTGGCCAACATAGTGAAACCCCGTCTCTACTGAAAATACAAAAATTAGCTGGGTGTGGTGGTGCGTGGCTGTAATCCCAGCTATTCGGGAAGCTGAGGCAGGGGAATCTCTTGAACCCCGGGAGTCAGAGGTTGCAGTGAGCCAAGATCATGCCACTGCACTCCAGCCTGGCGACAGAGCAAGACCCTGTCTCAAAAAAAAAAAAAAAAAAAAAAAGTTATTCTTAGCACATCTCATCATTAACAAGTTAAATGTGAGCAAAAGAGCAGAAGAAATAATACAAATTTTGGAATTACACACAATCCTAGATTAAAACTCTACTTACTAAATGGTAGAAACTAAAAAAGTTTCTTAATCTCTTCAAATTCAAAATGAGCTTGGAAAATACTCTCAAGATAAGTTCGTTGTTGGAAGTAAATAAAATTTTGTATATGGTGGTGTTTGGAAGGAGGTATTTATAATATATGTCATTGATGTGAAAATGGCAGATAAGATACGGGACTAACTTGCAGCTCCCATTTGGATGGACAGAACAGCGTGAGGAGACTCACATAATGAATTTTTGCTGTAAGAACTAATGCAGGAACATAGCAGGAAAACCAAAGGAATTCACAGACCCTTTGAAAGAAGTGGCTTGCCACAGCACACTCCATGAACAGCTAGAAAACTGTGAGTGCCCAAAATGTGAAAGGGGAAAGTCAGCCTCCAAGCACATACGCTTACCTCACTGGGATCTGAAAATCCAGATCACAAAGGAAGTATTTAACCTTATCTAGAGCTGAAACAAATGTAGAGAGCCAAGTGAAATATAAAAATAGAAGAAGAAGTAGGATGAGCCCTGTAGGCACTCTCAGCACCCAGAGAAACCACTTCTAACTTTATCTCATGGGGTTCTTGGGGAGGGCAGCCAGTGGAATTGGGAACAGACCACAGGGAGAAGGAAACCTCCCGCTGAACTTTCTAATAATTTTGACTGAACACCAATATTCCTGGGTACAATCCAGGGCGGAATGCAAATGGAAAGTACAGGCCATAGGAACACAGAGGCTAAAGCAAGTGGGGAGGGATGAGGCCTAAAAACCTTGCTTGCTTTCTTAGCAGGGAGGTTTGTAGCCTGGGGCAAGATCTCAGCCCTGCTTATCAGCTGCCTGGATATAAACTCCATGCTGATGATGAGGCAAGGTGGGAATAAGGCTGGCCTTGCTGGCTGTGTAGGACCTGGGTGAGGCCTGTCATTGCCAGCTTTCCACCACTTCCCTGGCAACCTGTATGATGCAGCAGAAGCAGCCATAATCCCCCTGGGAAAGTGACTCCATTGGTCAGAGAACCACACCTCCATCCCCCACAGTGGCCACAGCAAGCCCTGCCCAAGGAGAGTCTGAGCCTAGATATGCCTAACCTTGCACCCACCAAGCCTTTCTCTACCTGCTTTGGTAGTCAAAATGAAAGACATAATCTCTTAGGAGCTCTAAGGCCTCGCCCATCGCCTGAGAAACCCAAAGTATACTTATCCAAGAAATCTTAGGGCAAGCTTACATCAGCTGATGCTCTCTTGAAAGTGCCACCTCCTGGCTGGAGGCCAACAAACTGCTAGCACAACCAGCATTTGAGGAAACCAGCACAATAACACAACTACAACCAAGGACCCTCACACAATTCACTTCACTCCCTTACTACCTCCGCTGGAGCAGGTGCTGGTGTGTATGTCTGAGAGACCTGAAGACAGATCACATTACAGGACTCCACAGACTCTCCCCAGTACCACCCCAGAGTACAGTAGCTCTGCTGGGTGGCCATACCCAGAAGAGCAAAAACAATCACTGCAGTCCAGCTCTCAGGAAGCTCCATCCCAAGGGGAGGGAGGAGAACACCATATCAAGGAATCATCGTGCAGGACAAAATAATCTGAACGCAGCCCTTGAGCCCCAGATCTTTCCTCTGACATAGTCTATCCAAATAAGAAGGAACCAGAAAAACAATTCTAGTAATGTGACAAAGCAAGGAGCTATAACACCATCAGAAGATCACACTAGCTCACCAACAATGCATCCAAACCAAGAATAAATCTCTGAATTTCCAGAAAAAGAATTCAGAAGGTTGGTTATTAAGCTACTCAAGAAGGCACCAGAGAAAGGTGAAAAACAAGGTAAAACAATTAAAGAGCTATGAGGCAAAGCATCAGATAACCTATAAAGAAAAATCTATCAAATTAACATCAGATGTCTCAACAGAAACCCTACAAGCTAGAAACTATTGGGGTCTTATCTTTAGCCTCCTTAAACAAAACAATAATCGGCCAAGAATTTTGTATCCAGTGAAACTAAGCTTCATAAATGAAAAGATATAATAATATTTAGACAAAGAAATGATGAGAGAATTTGGCACTGCCAAGCCAGCACTACAAGAACTGCTAAAAGGAGTTCTAAATCTTGAAACAAAACCTCAAAATACACCAAAATAGAACCTCCTTAAAGCATAAATTTCACCAGGCTTATAAAATAATAATACAGTAGAAAAAAAAAAAAGAAGGTATTCAGGGAAAAACTAGCATGATGAAAAGAATAGTACCTCACATCTCAATATTAACATCGAATGTAAATGGCCTAAACGCCCCACATAAAAAAAAAAGAATGGATAATAATTCACCAACCAAGTATCTGCTATCTTCAAGAGACTCACTTAACACATGAAGACTCACATAAACTTAAGGTAATTGGGTGGAAAAAGATATTCCATGCAAACGGACACCAAAAGTGAACAGGAGTAGCTATTCTTACATCAGACAAACAGACTTTAAAGCAATGACAGTTTAAAAAGGTCAAGAGGGACATTAAATAATGATAAAAGGATTTGTGTACCAGGAAAATATCACAATCTTAAATATACATGCACCTAACACTGGAGCTCACAAATTTATAAAACATTTACTACTAGACCTAAGAAATGATATAGATGGCAACACAATAATAGTGGGGAAATTTAATACTCCACTGACAGCACTAGACAGTCATCAAGACAGAAAGTCAACAAAGAAACAATAGAAGTAAACTATACCCTGGAACAAATGGACTTAACAGATATTTAGAGAACATTCTACCCAACAGCTGCAGAATATACATTCTATTTATCAGCACATGGAACATTCTCCAAGATAAACTGTATGGTAACCCACAAAACAAGTCTTATCAAATTTAAGAAAATTGAAATTATATCAAGTACTCTCTCAGACCACAGTGGAATAAAATCGGAAATCAACTCCAAAAGAAACCCTCAAAATCATGCATATACACGGAAATTAAGTAATCTGATTCTGAATGATTGTTGGGTCAACAGTGAAGTCAAGATAGAAATTTTAAAAATTATATAAACCGAATGATAATAGTGACAAAACTTATTACAACTTTTGGGATATAGCAAAATCAATTAAAAAGGAAAGTTCATAGCATTAAATGCCTATATCAAAAAGTCTAAAGAGCACAAACATTCAATCAAAGGTCACACTTCAAGGAGCTAGAGAAACAAGAACAAACCAAACCCAAACCCAGCAGAAGGAAAAAAAAAACAAAGATCAGAGAAAAACTAAATAAAATTGCAAAAGAAAATACAATAGATAAGTAAAACAAAAAGCTGGTTCTTTGAAAAGATAAACATAACTTATAAACCATTAGTGAGATTAACCAAGAAAAGAAGAGAGAAGATCCAAATAGGCTCAATTAGAAATGAAACAGGAGATATTACAACTGATAACACAAAAATAGAAAAGATCAGACAGGACTACTATGATCACCTTTACACGCACAAGCTAGAAAAGCTAGCAGATTTGGATAAATTCCTGGAAATATACCACTGTCCTATATTAAACCAGGAAGAGATAGAAACTCTGAACAGACCAATAACAAGGAGCAAGATTGAAATGGTAATAAAAAAAGTGTCAAGAAAACAGAATTCCAGGACCCAGTGGATTCACAGCTGAATTATATCAGATATTCAAAGAAGAATTGGTACCAATTCTATTGAAACTATTCCAAAAGATAGAGAAGGAGAGAATCCTCTGTAAATCATTCTATGAAACTGCTGTCACCCTAATACCAAAACCAGGAAAGGACATAACAAAAAAGAAAACTACAGACAAATATCCCTAATACACATATATGCAAAAATTCTCAGCAAAATACTAGCTAACTGAATCCAACAGTATATCAAAAAGATAATCCACCATGATCAAGTTGATTTCACACCAGGGATGCATGGATGGTTTCAAATATGCAAGTCAATAGATGTGCTACACAACACAAACAGAATTAAAAACAAAAATCACATCATCATCCCAAGAGATGCAGAAAAAGCATTTAACAAAATCCAACATCCCTTTATGATTAAAACCCTCAGCAAAACTGGCATAGAGGGGACATACTTAAAGATAATAAAAGCCATCTATGACAAACCCACAGTCAACATTATGCTGGATGAGGAAAAGTTGAAAGCATTCCCCCTGAGAAGTGGAACAAGGCAAGGAGGCCCACTTTTTACCACTTCTATTCAACATAATACTGGACATCCTAGCCAGAACAATCGGACAAAAGAAAGAAATAAAGGGCATCAAAATCGGTAAAAAGGAAGTCAAACTGTCGCTGTTCACTGATGATATGATTGTACACCTAGAATACTCTATAAACTCATGCAAAAAGCTCCTAGATCTGATAAAAGAATTCAGTAAAGTTTCAGGATACAAAATCAATGTACACAAATCAGTAGTACCGTTATACACCAACAGCGACCAAGCTGAGAATTAAATCAAGAAATCAACTCTTTTTAAAATAGCTGCCAAAAATTAGTATAATATATTTAGGAATATACCTAAGCAAGGAGGCAAAAGACTCTGCATGGAAAACTGCAAAACACTGCTGAAAAAAATCATTGATGACAGAAACAAATGGAAACACATCCCATGTTCATGGATGGGTAGAATCATTGGGAAAATAATCATACTGCCAAAAGCAATCTAAAAATTCAATGCAATTCCCATCAAAATATTGTCATTCTTCATAGAACTTAAAAAAAATTCTAAACCTCACATGGAATCAAAAAAGAGCCTGCCTAGCCAAAGTGAGACTAAACAACAACAACAACAACAAATCTAGAGGCGTCACATCACCCAACTTCAAACTATATGACAAGACTATAGCCACCAAAACAGCATGGTACTGGTATAAAAATAGGCACACAGAAAAATAGAACAGAATAGAAAACCCAGAAAGAAAGCCAAACCCAGAAAGAAAGCCAACTGATCTTTGACAAAGGAAACAAAAACATAGAGTGGGGAAAGGACACCCTATTCAACAAATTTCATTGGGATAATTGGCAAACCACATGGCAAAAAACTGGATCCTCATCTCTCACGTTTTACAAAAATCAACTCAATATGAATCAAAGACTTAAATCTAAGACCTAAAGTCACTAAAAATGTAGAAGATAGCCTCAGAAAAATTATTCTAAACATTGTCTTAGGCAAAGACTTTATGACCAAGAGCTCCAAAGCAAATGAAACAACAAAAAAGATAAATAGATAGGACTTAATTAAACTCACTAAGTTTCTGCACACCAAAGGAAATAATCAGCAGAGTAAACAGACAACCCACAGAGTGGGAGAAAATCTTCACAAACTATGCATCTGATAAAGGACAAATATCCAGAATCTACAAAGAACTCAAACACATCAGCCAGAAACAATAAATAATCCCATCAAAAAGTGGGATAAGGACATGAATAGACAATTCTCAAAAGAACATAAATAAATAGCCAGCAAACATATGAAAAAATGCTCAACATCACTAATGATCAGGGAAATGCAAATCAAAACCACAATGCGATACCAGTTTACTCCTCCAAGAATGGCCATTATCAAAAAATAAAAAAAATAGATGTTGGCAAGGATGTGGTGAAAAAGGGAACACTTTTACACTGCTGGTGGGAATGTAAACTAGTATGACCACTATATAAAAAACAGTATGGAGATTCCTTAAAAAATAAAACTACATCCACCATTGTATCCAGCAATCCCAATACTGGATATCTACCTAGATGGAAAGAAGTCATTATATGAAAAAGACATTTGCACATATGTGTGTTTATAGCAATACAATTTGCAATTGCAAAAATATGGAACCAGCCCAAATGCCCATCAATCAATGAGTGGATAAAGAAATAATGGTATATATATATATATATATATATATATATATATATATATACTTATAGTTTTGGATATATATATATATACACACACACACATATATATACACACACACACATATATACACATATATACACACACATACATATATATACATATATATGTATATATATACACACACACACATACATGTCATGGAATACTACTCAGCAACAAAAAGGAACTAAATAATGGCATTTGCAGCAATCCTGGGTGGAGTTAAAGACCATTACTCCCAGTGAAGTAACCCAGCAATGGAAAACTTAACATCATATGTTCTCATTTATAAGTGGGAGCTAAGCTATGAGGACACAAAGTCATAAGAACAGTACAATGGACTTTGGGGACTTGAGGGGTGGGATGAGAGGGTGGGGGTTGAGGGACAAAAGACTACACATTGGGTACAGTGTACACTGCTCAGGTGATGGGTGCACCAAAATCTCAGAAATCATCACTAAAGAACTTATCTATGTAAACCAAACACACTTTTTCCCACAAACCTATTGAAATGAAAATAAATAAATAAGTACATAAATTAGGGGGAGAAACAATGAAATTACAATTAGTTAAATATATATATGTATGTATTTATGTCATTGATGTAATATCTATTACTTAAAAATTATCAGTTAATGAGGAAAAGTATCCTAGATCCATAAAATTGTTTTCTGCTTGAAGGGTCCTATGGGAAGAGTTGTGTAGGTGACAACAATCTTCTAATTACATTTTGCTTTTCTCATCTTCAAAATATTACAAAGGTGAGTTTCGTATTAACACAAGGTTTATATTGACAAATAGTATATTATACTTCAAAGTGAATTTATAATTCATAAATACATGTGAGACTTGTCCATTTTGGATATCCATTTAGATCAGTTAAATTAGTTGCAGTTTAAATTTAGTAGATGATTACTGAAAGTCTACAATTGATAGCAAATGTTATCACAATTAATAGTAAGTGTTTCTAAAATTAGAAAGTTTCTGTTGCCAAGCTGTCTATCATTTGAAAAAGAGAATGTATAACAGGAGAACAAATGAGTATTCAGTAATTTGTACTTGTAGTTTTGAATATTTGCTAATAATCCCTCAGTTCTAAGGCATGTATCAATTCCTGTTTAGGTTCCAGATTTTGAATTACACTCACTATTAGAAGTGTGGGATTTGATCAAAGTGTTAATGAATAGTCATTTACATTGTAATTAGAGATGTTCTAATTTAATACATGATATAATTTTAAATTTGAGGTGGGATTATTATTTGCATTTTAGAGATGTAGAAGTTATAACTGAAAATAGTACTATTAAATTTGTGAATACTCCAAAATTAATTAACTATGAAAATGTCAATGAGTCTACCTTATAAATATCCAAAATTTGAAAATTTGAAAAATTTCAGAGTGTTAATGGTTTAGTAATAGGCAAAATACTTACATTTCAAAAATTATAGGACATAAATCAAATGAAATAATCTACGGAGAAAACTTTAGAATAAAACGGAAATAGGATGCTTCTGACTGTTGGAGAATAGAAGACTCAGGCTGAAATGCCCTCTAATTCTAATACCACCCCACCTGGGGAAATTACAAAAAAAATTATTTGCATTGCTCGTCTTACATGAAAATAAGAGAAATTTTCAAGGGCATAGTCAAATAGCTGAAGGAACAGTGAGGTGAAACCAGAGAGAGAGCGCTAAAGGAATACAAAAGCCAGCATCTCTTGTGGACAGAGGTTTCCAACAATAAGATCTGGAGCATCTGCCTTGGGCCAAACACAAGGTGGGAGAACAAGGAACCAGAGATGCTGCATTAAGCCTGGATGGTTAAAGGGGGCTGACATGGCCCTAAGTTAGTGGTGCCTTTGGTTCTGGGTTGAAGCAGATTCAGGCTTATCAGAGGAAGGCATCTGCAAAATTTAGGCCCCTAAGAAGTCCTAGAGAGTAAAGAAAATTAATTATGACTTTACAACAGTATTACCTAACACAGAAGGAATCAAACTTAACATGATTGAAAGTTGTCAGAAACAACAAACAACAGATTTAGACCCTAACCTTTTAGATGTTGAAATTATTAGCCACAGGATATAAAATAAAATGTGTAATTGTTAAGAAGTAATGGACAGAATGAAAAAAAAGTGAAGTAGGAACATTAAAATTCATAAATAAATATATAAATCTGAAAAAATTCAGGAAGTTTCAGAAATAGACAACCTCAAAATTACAAATACACAGGGGCTTCTTTTAAACATGATGGAGTAGTTTGTGTCAGACAAACTTTTCCCACATGAGTAACTATAAAGCTTTAGTTCATAGTACAAAATTTAGCTGTTTTAAGACATTAGAGACTAAAAAATACAGCTAACACTTAAAAGCCTGAAGTCCCAGAAAGAGGGGACGTGAATGGAAATGAGCCTGACATTTTTTGCCATTTTGCCTTTAGAAATGATTGATTCACAAGCAGCTCTAGGCTTAGAGACCTTGCAATACATGTGGGCTGAGGCCTCTGGGCAGTCTGATGGGGCCGAAAAGACACAAATTGCAGCTCAGGGCAATCAAGGCAGTCAGGACCTTAGACTCCTGTCCCTCAGAAAAGAGAATGGCAGGGCAACACGCTTGTGTTCGCTGGGCATTTGCTGATTTCGAAGATGTACACAGCAAGAGGCAGAAATCCAGGCAGAAAATGGAAGCTAAGATGCTAAACTTAGCTTATAAATAGTTGTAAGGCATAGATTTATCTCAGAACTATGCAAAACTATTGAAAGCCAAACAAGAGTAAGGCAGTCCTCACAAACGCTAACTCTTAATCTCAAATCATCCAATTCTTGTTTGGAAGAAGGCAATTTTCTCTAAGTGTCTGCATAAAATAAAGTAAATTATGTCTTAGAAAACTTAATGTTATCCAAAGCATCTATATATTTTCTTATACAATATCCATCATTCTTTCAAACATTGCCAGGTGTGTTATTCTACCTACTAGATATTTACAGCAGACTTCTGAAGTATTAACATTATTTCCTTTAAAATAAAGAAAATGACAGGATTGTACCATAGGCTGCTACTACTGACCAAACAATGCTCAAGAAACTGAAAAAAAATGCAATAATTAGAAGAGAGGTATTAATATATCAGTATTCATTATTATATATGTGATTAAATGCATAAAAAATTAAAATACAAAAATTTCAATTTCACTACTAAGAAGGGAAATATAAATGTAATGATGAACATTTGGGGATTGATTATACTACTCTATTTTGTTATGTTAAACTTACTCATATAAAAAGGTTTTTTAAGACAAAATTTTTTTGACAAGAGAGTAAAACTGGCACTCTGTATAACTTGGTAATATTATAAATTCTTATATATTTTTGAAAAATAAATAACCTTATACATCACAACGGCTTTTCTTTCCCACCCACTAATTTTTCATCTAGGTGTATATTTAAGGAAATAGAGATTAGGATAAAGTTTTATGTATGTGGGTGCTAATGGTGGCATTATTTATATAAAAAATAATTGAATCCCAGCAAAGTGTTTAATAATAGGGTTAAGCTGAAGTAAACTGTGACATTTCCGTGTGAATAATAATTAGTAAGCAATTTGAAATGTCTTTCAAAAATTTAATAACATAATTTCACACATACAGTGTAAGTAATGACTACAAGCAACAAAAGTAACAACTTCAAGGATGTTAGCAAATCTAAATATACCTATACTTAGGTACCTAGCTATATAATGTCTGAGAGAGGAAGTTGAATACAATAATAAATAGGTATATTTCTACATAAATAATATGTATAGATATATAGTTATACTATATATACACATACATCTCTGTCTCTCTATATATATATATCTCTCACTTTTTTTTAAGTAAACATCAAAATCACCATCCAGATTCTGTCTTTTGAGAAAGAGACTACCCCAGATGGAAGGTATTTTATTGTGTTTTAAAGAAGTTTCTAAGGCTTTCCTACTTCAATAATAGTGTATTCTAAGCTTTAGTACCTTCTCCCAGGACCAATATTCTCTTTTATGAGTGCCTATATTCATCCATGTGATGACAAACATTTTGCCTTTTTATTCTCTTGATTTGCTATGTACTTATAAAATAAATCTCATTTCTTTAGGCTTCTGCATTTTCATATTTACAGGAATTGCTCTTTTCCAAAAATAAACTATGAAAACCATCTAACAGCCATAGGATATCTTTCTGACAAACAACAAATGAGAATGTGTCATTCTCTATTGATTACCTAAGTTTCTTCCCTTCAGCTACAATTTTTAAATCTCGGTTCACAGTGATTGAAATAAGTTTTTTTTGTTGTTCTGATTTATCTTAATAACAATTTTTAAAAAGATGTTGAATATTTGGTCATATTCTATTGTTGCCAATTCCAGTTTGTTCTTATAAATACTTGAAATATCTTATGGCTAATTATATCATTTATTAGAAACAAACAGATGAAAATTACACTTTTTGCATATTATTTTCTTGTGTACTTATTCATGAAAATTAAGACAGACATAAGAAAATCTGAAGAGGACAAATTTTTGGAGATTTTTCCAATAACTCTAAAAACATAAGAATAAAATCTTCAAATGCATATGTTTAGTTTTTAAACAAATGATTCATTTTCTTTTGAAGGACTAAATCAGTAAACACAATTAAACTTATAAATTATAACTTTCACCATTCTTATACTTCTTTATAATTGTCTATTTATTTATCTGGCTTCTATATGAGACTCTCAACTTCTCAAAGACATTCTCTTCATAATTGAGATCCCAGCAAGAATTTGCCTTGCATTTCACATTTCTTAGCATTGAAATAGCATTCTCAATATATCCAACAAATTGTTCGGCTGGTGTTAAGTGATTCAAATCTCTTTTTTATTTTATATGAACTCTTGTACATAATGCACAAGAAATCAATAAGGAACTTAAAAATAAATAAGAAGCAGAAAGTAACTACAATTAAAAAGATATTTAATTTCTCCCTTAATCTTAAATTACAATAATTAAAGCTGAGTTTATGTAATTTTTTGTGGTATAACCATCACAATATTAAGGCTGCATCACGGTATAACACAGGATGTATAGTTATATAAATCCAAAATTATATACCTTTGTTGTTATCCATTCCTCCTACAGCATACAAAGTTCCAACTGTAGATTTTCTGGGTTTAGTTCTTGGACTTTGCATTAAAGTTCTTCTTTCTGGCAATAGATGGTATTTCATTGCTTCTAGAATCAGCTTTTGACATTCCAGATCATTCTTAAATAATGCGTGATTTTCTAGGTCAGCCAATATCTGTGAATAATACACAATAGCTGTTAATAATGTTTTCAAAGGGATGAACATTATGTCATTCCTTAAAATTGGAAGTTTAATGTCTGTGATATTATCCTTATATTGAGCAGGATGCAGGGTGTAGTAAGAATTCATTACAGTAACAAATAAAAATGTGTAAAATGAATGGCTTTCAACAGAGACAGAATGGATATTATTTTTGATTCAGTATTATTTATCATTGTACCACACAGAGTAAAAAAAAAACACTTAGAGTGATCAGCTTTTCTACTCATTTTCTTTTTATGAAAGCTGTCTGAAAATCAAGTATAGTTACTTGTGTTGGCCATAAACATGTCAGGTGAAAGACATTTAATTTGTTGAAAATAGACTTCAACAAATTAAGCCATTACAAGCTTATCGTAAGTGTTCATATATTTAATTTAAAATGTTTCAAGTATAGTTTAAATCTCTTTTAAATTCAAAATAACTCAATAAAGATGAAAAAAATTTCCTCGTAACATCTCTTTAATTATACAAGGAATTTAAAAGTTGTGTATTAGGCAAAGTAATAGTTTCCAATAGTGAAAATTTTATACCAAAATTCAGCACCCAATAGACCAATAGAGTGAGACCAGTAGTTTTAAAGTGTATTGTGTCTATTTTTTGCTATAATAGGTTATTGTCTCTGCAAATTATTTTGTGTACATTTATTTGCACACATCCAAAGTATCTTATTTTCCTCTTTCTCTTTCGCTCTTTAGATTATTTTTCTCCTTGATTCTTAGTCTCTCCTTTTCTTTTTTAATGGATCCTGTTTCACTTTGAGTGACAAGAAAATGTGTCCCATAGATTTAGAAAATAAATAAGTAGAAAATTTAGCATTTACTCACTGATCTTTTCTTGTACATTGATAAAAAAAATTGTACCACATCTGTACAGAAATGTTCATTGAATGAATAAAAATGGCAGCATGTGACTAATTAAATTTAACACTATAATTATGACTTTAATTAAAATGTTTAAGCCTATCTAATATATAAAACTATAAGAGGTGCCATAAAGAGTATAGCAACATATAAGATACACAGCATAATTTTATTTTGAGACAGAGTCTCACTGTCACCCAGGCTGGAGTGCAGTGGTGTGATCTCGGCTCACTGCAACCTCTGCCTCCCAGGTTCAAGCAATTCTCCTGCCTCAGTCTCCTGAGTAGTTGGGATTACAGATGTGCACCACCATGCCCAGCTTATTTTTGTATTTTTAGTAGAGGCAGAGTTTCACCATGTCAGCCAGGCTAGTCTCGAACTCCTGGCCTCAGGTGATCCACCCGTCTCTGCCTCCCAGATTGCTGGGATTACAGGTGTGAGCCACTGTGCCTGGCCCAGAGCAGTTTTAATCTGAATAAGAAGTGTAATATTAGTTACTAGATGCTTTGGAATTACATAAGTGAAGATGATTAATTACATTCTTGGCTCAGTTTCCTTTTGTTGTATACTAATACCTTAGCTGCCTTTCTACCCACTTTTATTTTGAACATTAACATATATATATATACACACACATATATATATACATATATACATATATGTGTGTGTATATATATATATAATATATATATATAAAAGATCTCCAATGGAAAGTTTTGAAAGGACTACTATTTTTAGTAAAATTTTTTGTTTTTATTCACCAGAGGGACTATTTCTAACCAGGGCCCAGTGGTGTTCATAAACTTTATAACTATGTTTCTGTCTATCTACAATGACTCTTGATCCTCTGTGTGTCAAATACATAATTTCTTGTATCTGACTCTTTTCATTGCCACAGAAGGAAAATAATTAACCTCTACAGTACTAAATTTATGTGTATGTAAAGCTGGCTCTCATGAATTCTCATTTTTCTTCTCTCCTTTTCACCTCTTTTGGGAAAATTTGGGATTAGTTGGTCATAAAGATACTATTCTTTCATTTGGAACACACATTAGGAATAGCTTAACTAGATAAATAGTTAAAACATTACAAATAAAAAATAAAAATCTTTAAACTTTTCCCCTTCAATATCACCTCTCATATTCAACATAGTATTGGAAGTCTTAGAACAATCAGGGAAGAGAAAGAAATAAAAGGCATCCAAATTGGTAAAGAGGAAGTCAAGTTTTTCCTCTTTACTGATTATATAGTCTTATATCTAGAAAAACCAAAAGACTCAACAAAAAGACTGGTAGGTTTGATAAATAAAGTTGCAGGACATGAAATCAATATACAAAAGTCAGTAGTGTTTCTTGTTTCTATACGCCAATAACAATCTAGTTGAGAAAAAAAAATCAAGTAGTCCATTTTTACAATGACTAAAAAGAAAACTAGGAATAAATGTAACTAAGGAAGTGAAAGATCTCTACAGGGAAAATTACAAAACACTGATGAAAGAAATTGAAGATAACACAAACAAATAAAAAAAAAATCCCATGCTCACAGATCAGAAGAATTAATATCATTAAAATGACCGCATTGCTCAAATCATTCTATAGGCTAAACACAATCTCTTTCAAATTACCAAAGTCATTTTTTCACAGAGTTGAATAAACAATTCTAAATATATATAAAATATCAAACCAAAAAAGAGCCCAAATGTCAAAGCAATCCTGATCAAAAAGAACAAAACTAGAGGTATCACATTACCTAACTTAACCCAAGCAGCATGGTATTTCTCTAAAGATAGATATATAGGCCAATGGAACAGAATAGAGAGGCCAGAAATAAAACCATATATTTACTGCTAACTGATCTTTAAGAAAGTCAGCAAGAACTTACACTTGGGAAAGGACACCCTCTTCAATAAATGGTGCTGGGAAAATTGGATAGCCACATGCAGAAGAATGAAACTAGACTCCTGTCACCATATACAAAAATCAACTAAAAATGAATTAAATACACAAATGTAAGTTGCAAAACTATTAATACAAAAACACTAGAAGAAAACCTAGAGAAAGTTCTCATAAAGAGTGG
This sequence comes from Pongo pygmaeus, assembly GCF_028885625.2. NCBI lineage: Eukaryota > Metazoa > Chordata > Mammalia > Primates > Hominidae > Pongo > Pongo pygmaeus. The sequence continues at coordinate 79,106,644 of NC_072387.2, forward strand.
TCTAAGCAAAGGATTTATGACTAAGACATCAAAAGCACAGGCAACAACAATAAAAAGACAAATGGGACTATATCACATTAAAAAGCTTCTGCACAACAAAGGAAAAAATCAACGAAGTGAAAAGAAAATCTGCTTAATGGGAGAAATATTAGCAAATTATTTATCCAACAGAGGACAAATACGCAGAATGTACAGAAAACAAAAAACAACTCAACAAGAAAAAACTAATCCCATTAAAAAGTGGGTGAAGGACATGACTAGATATTTCTCAAAAGAAAACATACAAATGACCCAACAGGTATATGCTAAAATGCTCAACATCATTAATCATCAGAGAAATATAAATCAAAACCATAATGAAATACTATCTTATCCCAGTCAGAATGACTATTTAAAAAGACAAAAAATAACATGATTGTGTGAATGAGGAGGAAACGGAACTTACATTGTGTTTGTTGGAAGGTAAACTAGTAAAGCCACTATGGAAAACAACGTGGAGATTTCTCAAAAAACTAAAAGTAGAATTACCATTTGATCCAGCAATTCTACTACTGGATATCTACCCAAAGGAAAAGAAATCAGTATATCAAAGGATACTTGCATTCACATGTTTATTACAGCACTATTTATAATAGCAAAGATATGGAATCAACCTACGTGTCCATCAATAGGTTAATGAATAAAGAAAATGTGGTATATATACACAATAGAATGCTACTTCGCCATAAGAAAGAATAAAATCATGCCATTTATAGCAACATGTATGGAACTGGAGGTCATTATTTTAAATGAAATAAGCCAGGCACTAAAAGACAAATATCACATGTTCTCACTTTTATGTGGGAGCTAAGAAAATTCATTAGGTAGAGAGTTGAAAGACAGATAACAGAGACTGTAAAGGGTGAGTGAGAGATATGGAGGACAAGGAAGCAAACTGAGTTAAAGGGTAAAGCTCTCAGTAAGATAGAAAGATTAAATTCAATGTATGATAGCAGAGTAGGGTGACTATACCTAACAAAAATGTATTGTTCTCAGGTGACAGACACTCCAAATACCCTGCCTTGATGACAACACACTGTATGCATGTAACAAAAATTCTCATGTACTTCATAAATTTGTACAAATAAGCAAAAGACAAAAAAATAGAAAAAAAAATTAGAAATGTACTCCTTTTTCATGTTTCTTCTTGAAAAATTGTAACAGAATAAAAAAGTGAATCCAAGAGTTTGGAAACTGCTTAGGTTTTAGAAAAGTAGACTCATGACATAGATTCAAATATCTTTAAATTTTGGCATATGAATGCAGAGAATAATTTATATTAAAACGAGTTTCTATGCTATCCCTAGTATTTTGATGACTCTTTTAACTAATTAGGGTGGATTAATTTTAGCTTACAAGTAACCCTATGCCTTCTTGACTTTAGTACCATGTAAAAATAATTTTAGCATAGTATTTTTATATAAATAGGACTTGGGCTTAATTTCTCATATTTTATACTTAAAAATTATATGTTAGTGGTACAGTAAGTTATAAGTAATTTTAAAAATGATTTAGGATGGCCAACGTACAAGATTGATTAAACGAAATTTCAATAAGTGGTGTCTTCTACTGAGGTTTAATCTTGTGAATTCTTGTACAGCTACAAATCAAAAAAGGCTTACTGTGTTAGCTTAGACTTTTTTTTTAATACTTTAAGTTCTAGGGTACATGTGCCCAACGTACAGGCTTGTTACATATGTACACATGTACCATGTTGGTGTGCTGCACCCATTAACTCGTCATTTACATTTACTTGGACAACTTTAAGGCAATGGACTAATGTTATGGATTAATTAATGATAATCTGTGAATAACTTTTCAATTTCTAAGAAAATATTACAAACAAATACATGCAAAGATATATAGGGATTATATCAAATTTTATAAATAATGGATAATTACAAAAGAAAAAATAAATTCTATAAAAATAAAGTATTGAAATATCAACTCTATGTGCCTAGCTTTAAAATATTTTAAAGTAATAAATTTCAAAGAAAAATACAATGTTCAATGTCCATAGATATACACATAAAAATATATTATGAATTATTTATTTCAGTATATGACATGGCAAATAAAAATAAATAAGAATAAAATAAAATAAAAATAAAATGTGTCTCGCATTTAATAAAATGACCAAGGTATTCTGTATTCAAATACTATTTTCCTTTTTATGAATAAAATATTGTGTGAAATGTAACTTTGGCCTACTCCTACTCATTTTGACAAATTAAATTATTTATAACCACTGTAACCTATTGTATATTTTAAAATTATTACTTGTAACAGTTTCTTGCTTATAAACACCATAGTCTGTGTTTGCATTTCATCTCCTCTGACAACACTAATGACTTCATCTAAACCTAATTACCTTTAAAGGCCCTACCTCCTAATAGCATTACTTTGGGGGTTAGGACAACAACATGTGATTTTGGGTAGGACACAAATATCAGCCCATAACAGATCAAATTATCCTACAATTTGATCATAATTTTATTATGAGTACTGCCCAGGTTCCTATTGCCAGTTTGTTATAAAATGTTCATTTTCTGAGTAATTTGATTGAAGCAATAAGGTTTTCCTTCTGGGTTTTTTTTTTTTAAGACAACAAACATCACAGTATATAAGAACCAGAAATCTAAATCTCTTCACTTCATATCTACAAAAGAAATTTCTGTTTTCTTAGCACACATCTTGGAACTGGTACAGGACATGCTTCTTTGTTCCTATGTCAATTTATGGTGAAAACTAAAAAATAAATAAGTATTTGATCCAGGAAATATTTGCTCCCACAGGATGAGACATCTGTGAACCCACAAAAATAGCTAGCGAGACTAGAACTTGCCCTTCAACACTTGCTTCAAGAGCCTAACCTTGCTGTGCACACTAATCCTACGCTATTATGATATAAACTGTACATAAGCCCCACCATTTTACCACAGTGCAAAGGCTGCTTTAAAATAACCCAGGCCAAGCACTGGAATCATAAATATCTTCTTGTGACTTTTCTCTATAGAGGATACACCAAAGCTTTGTATAGGCAGTATTCTTTCATAGTGGAATAGGTATAATAAAGTCTCCTTGCTTATTATAAAACATATTTTGTTGTCTTATAGGGATTCAACACTGAACACATTTCACCAATAATAGTTACAAATAAATTGCAAATTCAATGAATGTACTCCTCAGAGAAGAAAATCAAATAGAATGAAAACTTGCCCACTTTGTCATTCTGCTGTACATTTTAGTGTTACAAAAATATGTTTCAACTATTTATATTATGCAAAAAATTTAGCAGACATAAAAGTTAGCTAGTTTTTGGTATTGTTTACTCTGTGAGCAATTTCAACTTAAATATGAAACCATATTATATAGTTGAAATTGCAAGTATCTATTATTTTATTTCATGTATATTGTTTCTATATACCTGGCAAAATTTCAAGTACATTTTATAAACACACAAAAAATGAGATACTGTATTTCTATAACTTATACTAGCACTTGCTCTTTGGAAAATGATGATAAAATTTAATACTAACATGAATATTTCTACGAAGGTAATGAACAAAATATCTTGAAATCACGTGGAGTATCAAGGTAAAACATAATTAAGTAGAGTTACAATGGAATACTCTGTTTCTGTTTTAAATTCTCATTTCTAATATTACTGCTTCAAGATCCTATGGGCTCAGAGATGTAGAATTTTGAAAAAAAAATAGATCTTAAAAAGTTAATATTTGAGGTTTGCCTTGTTAAATGTAGTAAACTATAATATAATAGTTTACTATAATACATACAGGAAAATGTCTCTTTGCAAGAAAAATAAAATCATTAATAAATTGCTTTATAACCTAATTAGGTAACCTGGAGATAATAATATACTTCTATCATATAAGACAACAAACTAAATAACAAGTTTTTAAAATCCTGTTCTATGCTATCCAAATGAATTAAACATTTCCAGTGCTCTGGTTTATGTATATACAAATTTTAGGATAAAAGGTACAGAGTGTAAGACTTTTCTACAGGCAATATGTTATTTCGTTAACAACTCAGTCAGCTAGGTGGTCACTTTGCAGGTATGCCCTATCTCCTTATAACCTTGTCAGTTTTCTTTGTGATTAAATAATAACTGATGCATTATAGGGTAACCCAGTAGCTTCAGAATCAAACATGACCAGGAAATATATAGGATAACCTCACACAATTTTCAGAATTTACCAATATGAAAAATCGGAATAATTTAGCCATTTATAGCTAGAACTTTTGACAATGAATTTGTTAGAACATTCCAGCTGCCAGAAATGTCATGAACTTTTAATTAGAATAAATATTTTCCCTTCAGTTACCTGTTTGAAAGCATTATTTTCTTTTCACATACTCTTCTAAAGATCTGTTGTCTTTATTAACAAGTTCATTTTGGTTAGAAAAAATATATATATATGAATAAACACATTTGTTAAAATATTATTCATTGTAAATAACCATTAAATTTGTTACTATAATACACCATAATTTACTTGTTGATGGTTTCATACATTGAACCACATGATCAAAATAGTCATATGTTTAGCAACATTAAAGAACTGTTGAGTGTTTTAATCCTGTGTGCACACTCTTCAAATTGCAGCTTTCCAAGAGTATTATATGATTTTATTGAAATGTTTGTAATAATACATAAATTATGATGCTAAACGTATTTCAAATAATCTTCTGAAAGTATTGCTTCATAAAAATAGGATGCATCATTCAAGTATCTAGATTTTGCAGTGTTTTTGCAATCTCTCAAACAAAAAATAAAATCAATTTTCATGTCTTTTTAAAAAATTGTCTTCTTTCTGTAAAAATTATCTAATGTGTCAAGAAAAATACCCTCTTATTTAGAATCCTTGTCATGATTCCCTGCACTATATTGCCTGTATAGATGCTACTTGACATTGTAAATAACTTTTACAATACTATCATAAGTAAACAAAACAAGATACATGAATTTATTTTTGCTGGATGACCTACTTTCATTACATAAATGACATACACTCTAATTTTATAGTAAAAGTCAGAAAACATTTACATTATAAAAACTTGCATTACAGACAACCTTCTAAAATATCATTTAAGAAATATAAATTATAGCAACACCCTACTATACAGTTCGTGTCTAGAAATAAGAAAAGACCTACATCATAAGCTATTCCTTAAGTAAGAGTAATACTGCATTAACAACAACAACAAAAAAACATAATTTAAAGGCAAGAAAATAGGAGGTGTACCAAGCACAGCAATCTCATCTATACCTTTCATCTGGTCATGGAGTCCACTGCAAAATGGAAGGCAATATTGAATAAATACTTAAAGAAAAATAAGTTTAAACATATTATAGACCAAAGAAAAAGTACTAACTCTTCTAAAACTATATCCTTGGGCTATCATAGTTATGAAAACATTCTCACATTCATGATAAAGTGACAAAATTTCACGTACTTCATCTTATTTCGTAATATCTCAAAATTTTGTTTTCCTACTGGATCTTGTGCTAAAAAATAAACTCACAGAATTTGAATCTATAAAACAAAATTGATTCCTATTAGAAGTGACAGTCCTTAGAGAATAAATGACAGTTTCATATCTTGCCTTTCAAGTTTTGTGCCTGACAAAATGAAAGCCATGAATAATAAAATATTATCTCATAAGCTGCAGAAAAATTTTTATTTCAATGTCTTATAAATATATCTAATACAAATGAAATAATTTCAGGTATTTGCATTAAAGCAGTCTAAGACATTCCACAGGGAAACAATGATCATACTCAGTGCTAAATGAACCCTGAGCCTATTTAAGGTGCTGGTGAAAGGAAAGAGTTCAGTCATCACAGAACTTTCCAGGAACACAATAAATAGTGAGTGATGGCTAGGACTATCAAACTGTACAAGCGAAAACAGAAAGTGCTTCACACCTAGAGAGCTTTGTTTGACCCTTCCCCACCTTTCAGACTTTATTTATGTTCAGAGACATACAGAGAGAAAAATGGACAATTATGCTGAAAACTTGGCAGTATGAGATAGTTTGTTCACCAAAGCTCGTAGCACTTCATTAGTGACTATTTGAGTAGACGTGATTGCCAACAGCCTTAGTTTCCACAAGTGGGACTAACTCTACCATTGTAAATATCAGCCTGCAGCCTGAAAGAGTATACCACCCAGGAGTAGATAGTTCCTCCTCTTACATTTAAAGTCCCTTTTAGCTTCAGTTAAAAATAATTTTGGCAAAGAATTGAATCTTGAAATTTTAAGAGACTGTAGTATTTCCCAATCAATCCTACTGACATAACTACTATTCTGGCCAAATTATTTGAGAATATTATTTGTGTTTAAAAATGAAAGAAAAGTAGATACAACAGAGCATTCAAAATTATCTTCCATGGCTGTCATTTCAAAATGAAAACACATATTAACGACATGCTAAAACTTACATCAGATACATCTGAATGATTCCTCCTCAAGCATTTGAGGAAACAAGAAAAAAATGCATATGAAATAAGTAGCAGGTTCATTAATTTTATTCTGAATACAGAAATAGTTGATTGCCTTAACATGAATAATAATTGGCTAAGCTGACAGTGTAAGTACAGAAGAATAATGACATAATCAAAATAAGCAGAGCTCACAAAATTAACCCAAATGAAAGTTCTTATTAGCAACAAGTAAAATGGGTTTTGTGATGCTAAAATTTTCGATTAACTTTTATTTATTTAACATGGGTTTACTGTTCCATATTTTGAAAGCTCAGAATTTCTAAAAGTCAAATAAGTTAACCTTTCACCCTGTATGAACATAGCCTTCGTCCTTAACTATTTAATCGCATCCGATTTGGGCTCAGCGCTTTTCATTCCTTCATTCCTTCCTTGATTCATTCATCAAATATTTAGTCAGTGCTTATTTTGTCCAAGGTGCTATAATAGGTCTCGAATAACATCATTTTCACTCACCAGTAATCTATTTTACTCAAGTCCAACCTTCTCTCTGTTCCCCTAAAACATCTCAATTCTTTCATGTTTAGGCTATATTTAAGATTATACATTAGTTTGTTATTGTTTGTAAGACATTATTCAACAAATTTAGATGAGTATGCCCCAAATTCTATAATATAACTCTTTTTAATCTATAGTTGCTTTCCCCAATACCCTGAAGCACATTATTCTACATTTTACATGTTAGCTCTTCTGATCTCTTTCTTCTCATTGGAATAGATCATGCTATATTCTTAAGCCAAGCACACTCATGCTCCCTTTCTCTCTCTCTCTATCTTACTGTCCTTAATGCATTTTTCCTCCAGGACTTCTATTAAAATATGACCCGAATCTTCAGAGTCTAGTTGAAGGTCCTATTACTTTCATGAGGATTTACTTCATCACTCAGGTCATGGTCAACATTTAGTTTTATCAGTCATATCAGTTTTGAACAGTTACCATATATGTAGTCACTTAAAGGCTTAAAAATATGCTAAATTATAAACTTGCAGAAAATCAGAAAAAAAATCTGCTATTTATTGTTGGTACCACTAACACAGCTATAGGCCCCATGATTTGCTCAAGAACTATTTAAGTGATTGATTATTTACTATCATTCTTGAATCTATTAATTTATTTTAAATAATTATTCATTACCAAAGTTTGAAAATATATAATTCATAAGCAGAAATATGTTCAATATCACATCTCAAATTCAATGCATACATTCATAATAATTATAAATATTTATGTCTATTAGAAACCTGTTTGCTAAACAACCAACCAAATATCTATATTACTAAATGATTTATTCCAGACCCAGTTGATAGCATGTTTATTTTCAGTCACATTCAATAGCAAAAATCCATTACAGAAATAATTTGGGCTCATGGACATCACTGCAAGATGATTTGACCCTTAACTAGGAAACATTAACCTGAATATTCCACTAACAATTCAATCTCATATATTTAAATCTGAACTTATTTTTCCCATTACTACTCTTCTTCCTGTAATTGACTTTGTCTTCTATTTTTATTGATGATTTAGGGTACTTAGTTACCTGCACTTCATTTTTAAGTTTCAACTATTTAAGCTACTTCAAACTTTTTTTGAGAATATGATATATGAATACATATTTCCAAAATTTGTTTTCCTTCCTGAGATCCCTGGCTCATTGATAATTCCACTTAGCAAAGTTCTTTATCTCTTTGGTCAACATCACATCCAAACAGTCACCAAATACTGTTGATTACTATAATATTGTCTATGACCCTTCCATTTCACTACTCCCAAATACTGTTGATTACTATGAAACTGTCTATGACCCTTCCATTTCACTACTTGCTTTCCATTCCAAAAGCCACTTCCCTAGTTGAAATTCTCATCAACACTTTTGCAAATTTTTGAGAAAGATCAATCATTTAAATTCTTATCTTTGATACCAGCTATCATATACAGATTTCAAACTACTCCCACAGCGTCCTAAAACATACACATTGATCATTCACTGTCCTGATGTCTTGTTTTAATTCCATATACTGCAACTGAAAGTATTTCCTAATGTAACTTAAAGCACCTTGTTTAGGCTCATTTGTCACTGTGCCTCCAGATCAACCTTCTACATTGTCAAGGCTGTTCTATACACTGTCCTTCACAAGAACAATTTTCGCACTTTGTCTTTAACGTGGCTTTCTTCTTCTTTTGAACTATCTGACTGACTCCTAGTTTTACCCTGTGTTTCTAAATAGCATTTGAAGGTTATCTTTATTTTATCTATAAACAAGTCTCCACAGGACAAGGCCTCATCTTCTACATGTTCTGTAATTTCTTCAATTCACAATTTATTACTGTATTGTTTAGACTTAGTAGTCACCAACTGAAAAACATACATATATACTACTTTTTTTTAATGCTTTTATAGGTAGCTGTCTCTTTTTTAAGTACTAACTGTGTTTACTTAAATTTTATGCTTGAAATTGAAAGAGTATATTTTTATAAAATTCTGTTATTTATAATCACATTTTGCAAGAAGATAATTAGAAAAGGATGTATTCAAACACATGCAGATTTATCATGAGAAACTACTACGCTTCCTTTAGTTCTTTTACAAAATTATTTCTGACTAGGCAATACAGACTACAGGAATTTGTAGGTCATCTTTGCAAACTCACTGAGGAGCCTGATGCAGACTCAAAATCAAAAGAATGTAAGTTGCACATTCATGCTTTTTGAGGACAGTATGAGTTTTTTGAAAGAAACACTTACTTGATCTGTATCACTGGATTAATTGGAGACATTTTTGACTTTAGAGTTGCATGAAGTAATAACTTTCAACATGTTAAATATGTATTGAGCTATTAACATAGCATTTGATACATATTTTTGATGCGTCAATACAATTAATCTTAGAAAAAAATATTAATAGATATTGGTATTTCCCTTGCTCCTTCCTTTTCTGGACTCCTCTCTCTTTCTAAATATGTCTAGCATGCTCCTATGTCCCTATTCTCTATTATAGACCTTTCCTGTCCCAGACAAGCTCCCAAGTTATCATTTACACTGTTTCTGGATCATCCTTTCTTGCAGAGCTCATCTATCTGCAACTCACGAAGACTAAGATGATCACTAAGAAAAAAAATCTTAAAAACATTTACCTACTAGTAGTCAGATAGTTTTACTAATTAATAGTTTGTAGAAATAACTGCGTTTCAATACTTAAAATTATTACTTGAAATTGATGAACTGTATTAGCTAAATGGGGTCTTAAATCATAACCTGGATTCAAACCATCTTGTTATGAGTAAAATGCTTGTAAAATAGAAAAATTATTGTAACATGCATCTATTCATATTATCCTGCATCTATTTTAGTTTTTCTTATAAGAAATTGCTCTGAATTAAGAGATAAGAGTAAGCACACACAGCCTCAGACTGACTAGCTAACAAGAAAAATGTACTATTTAATGGTCATCCTTAAGCATAGCTTCCTTGAGAGGGATAAATCTGCAAGGCTCCTTCACACTCCATCCAGAATAGGTAATGGCCTCACGTCTGTAAAAAGCATCTGGAACTGTAAGAAATGTTGAGAATTCGTCCCTTACTTCTCCCATATTTTATTTCAGAAATGTTCACTCGGATGGTAGGATGGTCCCAGAAATACCTTGACACAAATCTTCAGGACAGCAATTGAAGAGACAACATTCAGTTGATTAATTGGAAAAATGAATTTTCTGATTTCAATAAGGATGTGGACCTAGTGCTAAACTTTTGTTTTGTTTTAGCTCGATTTCAATTATCTTTAACTAAAACCTTTTAATTTGACTCACACTAATTATAAGGTATCAGTCAGCATTTCGCTTCCTCATTTCACTAAGAGAAGATGGAGAAAAAATTTTAATCACTTTATATTTGCAGATTTCCAGCTTTCTTCAGATTTACTCTGATCAAAGCCCAACATACCTCTTTTGATCATCATCAGTGAAATAAGTTCCTGTGAAAACATCAAGGTAGATGCATCGTGCAAGTCAATAAGGGATTAAAATAATTCTCCCAAGTAAAGAAAATTCCACTGGGCATATACTTTGTAGAGTTTCTAAAGTTTAGGCATGAAATGAGTTGTTCAAACATCTTTACTGAGAAAAAACTTCAGGAATAAATGAAAATATATTTATTAATCTTGATACCAAAGGCATTAATAGAATTTAGAATGTGTCAAACCCTATGCCAGATACTTTGGAGTGTGCAAAGATAATTTATTGGTTCCTAACTTAAAGTAATTTATAATATAATTGAGCAGATGGTTATTATTTTCTAGTACTTACAGTTAAGCCGCAGTATATTAGGCTGTGCTGAGAAAATTCCTGCTATATCTTCATCTGACAACCTTGTTTTCAGTTGGTTGACTTTTTCAAAACAAGAATTGTTAAACTACTGATATGGTTTGACTGTGTCCCTACCCAAATTTCATCTTGAATTGTAGTTACCCTAATCCCCACATGTCATGTGAGGGACCCAGTGGGAAGTAATTAAATAATGGGGTCGTTCACCCTCATGCTGTTCTCCTGATAGTGAGTTCTAAAGAAATAAGATGGTTTTATAAGGGGCTTTTCCCCCTGTTGCTCGGCACTTCTCCTTCCTGCCACCATATGAAGAAAGATATTGTTGCTTCTCCTTCCACCAAGATTGTAAGTTTCCAGAGGCCTCCCCAGCCATGCTGAACTGTGAGTTGATTAAGTCTCTTTCCTTTATAAATTACCCAGTCTTGGGTATGTCTTTATTAGCAGCATGAGAATGAAGTAATACAACTACTTACACTTCTGTTCTTTACACATGGCCCTCCTGGACTTGCATATCAGTAGAAAGTCATTGCAAGCAGCTACTTTCATCAATTTAATGTGTAGATACATACTGGAAGATAAGTGTTTAAAGTGGTATTCACCAGTGAATGTGGTAATATAGTAAGTTTCTTATCATGAGAACTTGCTGTATTCTTACCATGCCAGATACAATGTAACTCTAGAAAAGCCCCACCTTGTTTTTCCTAGATATAACTGGATAAGGTATGTTGTTTTTGTTTTGTTTCATTTTTGCATCCATATTTCATTTGTAAAATGAAGACATTACATCTTCTTCAAAGTATGTGAGAGTAAATAGAATATGGAGACTTTGCTTAGCGTAAGGCTTAATAATAATCACTCAACCAATATTACTAACCCCCCTTTCCCTTTCACTTCAATGCTGTCTTCTCATAGATTTATAAAACCTATTCCAAATTAAATAAAGGGAAATTACTTCCTATCTCAGGAAAAGATAATCCATCCTGATCCTAGAGGCAAAATTTAACTTTGGAAATCATTTTGATTTTGTAATCCATAAAGTCTTTGACTTCTAACTTGTAACGCTATTAATTTATCAGGTGGTCTTAGTCCATTCTGTTGCTAGAATTGAATACCTGAGACTGGGTAATTATAAAGAAAAGAGGTTTATTTGGCTCATAGTTCTGCAGGCTGTACAAGGAGCATGGCACCAACATCTGCTTATGTTGAGGACTTCAGGCTGTTTCTACCCATTGAGGAAGATGAAGGGGGGCCAGCGTGTGCGGCGATCACACAGCAAGAAAGGAAGAAAGAGAGAGAGCGTAGAGGTGCCAGGCTGTTTTTAACATCCAGCTCTCCCAGGAAAGCATAGAGTGAAAACTAACTTACTACCACCAGGAGAGCACCATGCTACTCATGAGGGACCCTCTTCCGTGACCCAAACACATCCCACTTTGGTTACCATGAAGTTTGGAGAGGCCAAATATCCAAACCACAGCACAGGCACATAAGAAAGGCTAAGGACTTAAGGAGATTTATGATTTTCTTGGCAAACTACAGTAATTAGATAAATAGAAGTTTATATAATATTATTCCTATGCATAATGTTATCAGTTTCTCTGAAATTATAAATGCTGCTTATTAATTAATGCCATTTGCATTTATGAGTTTCTGTTACTAACAGTTTTGCTCCAGTTTCTAGAAAACAATTATAATTGGTTTTTAAATAGTCTTTTGAATACATTAAAGTGATCCATTTTTACCACAAAACACTGTTATATGTGAAGGCCATAACTGCCAGAGGTAGAACGAGAATTCCAGGAAAATTCTTAATTGTAACACCCAGTTTTTCATCTCTCAAGTACCTATTTTTGAAATGGTGCCAACTGGAAATACTGGAAATATATTTTTACAAGAAAAAAATTGTTGGCTATGAATATTTAATGAAAACACTTATTTGTACTAATAAATATATGTATAGGAATATATGTACTACATATAGGAATTACATATATGTAATATTCTATCATATATATGGAAGCATTTATAATTATAGCAGAGAGTATTAGAAAATAATATGCTAAAGTTGAAATCTATACTGAGAACTGAGGAACTGTTCGTCAGTGGAACTAAGTACTAGTCAAGAACCATAAAACAGACTGTCCACTAGTTAGAGTGTAGAGAGACTTTGTGTCAGAGAGTGATGCCAGAACAGCTGCTGGACTAAGTATTTTATCACTAGTACTAATTTTAGATAGATAGATACATAGATAGATAGATAGATAGATAGATAGATAGATAGATACATAGATAGAGAGAGAGATCTATACATGGATGGAGATACAGATAGATAGATAGAGATACAGATACAGATAGAGATAGAGACAGAGATAGAGATATGATATGATATGGTTCGGTTGTGTCCCCACCCAAAATCTCATCTTGAATTCTAATCCCCATATTTTCCACATATCAAGGGAGAGGAAAGAGAGCAGGTGGAAATAATGTAATCTTGGGGGCGGTTTTTCTGCTCATGATAGTGAGTTCTCACGAGATCGGATGATTTTACAAGGGGCTCCCTCTGCTTCACTCAGCAATTTTCCTTCCTGCCGCCTTGTAAAGAAGGTCCCTGCTTCCCCTTTACCTTCCGCCATGATTGTAAGTTTCCTGAGGCCTCCCCAGCCATGCTGAACTGTGAGTCAATTAAACCTCTTTCCTCTATAAATTACGCAGTCTTGGGCAGTTCTTTATAGCAGTGTGAAAACCGACTAATAATATATATAAAAAATATTATATAGTATTATATATGTTATAACATATATAATATACATATTTTATATATATTATATATATAATTATTGCTATTAGTTTCTGTTGGCAGAGAGTTCTTCATGGGCCTGTCATGTCTCTGCCCAGTTTGTGAGCAGAGGCATTCACTGCATTTCTTCTGGACCATCTTTTCAGGAATGTTTGAATACTATGCAACTTTGGAAGCTAGAGATAGTATCTTCTTCTGAAGCAAAGGACAGATTTGTTTATTGTTCAGTTGAAAAATAAATTTAAAAAAAACTTCCTTCATTTCAAAGGGCAGGTATAGTCACTGCCCATTCCAAAATATTCACGTTCTTTAAGCTCAAGTTTCCTTTTTTGTAATGCATCCTGTTACACATGCAGGTGTCACTTGGTCCTCTTCATGTCACAATGTGGGAATTGGCATTTGTGGAACTGAGGAAAATGCTGATTTTCTTGCTACTACTATTGCCATGAATAACACAGTCTTTTTCTCTGATCCAGGAGTCTTCTATTTTCTGCCAGCATCCATTAAACCCTGGCAGGTTGGTTGTTAGCTTGCAAGCAGGGTAAAATCGCAGATCCTTACAATTCTCAACACTACCCTAGGTCTCAGCACTTCTCACATGAGTGGATAACAGTATGTTCTGAATTCCAGACATTCCAAACATTTTGCTCATCTGTCTGCTAAAAACTTTTATCTGCAATCACCTTACTTTGTTATTACACTATACTATAATCTTACATAATAAATACTTAGTGCATATTTCCCTAAACTTCTGTATTTTTTGTCCTTAATCAGTAAATTAAACTACAATGATAATTAATTAATTCTAGGGAAATGCTAGTAGGTATCAAGTTATATTTCTTCTCTTTATCGAATTTGCTGCTTTCATTTCAAGATAAAATTTGGCCCATTTTATTCCTTACAATTTCATAGTAATCATTTTTCCTCCCCAAGATCATGGCTGCTGTCTAAGTCCAGTCACTTCTCTTAGCATTTGATATAATGACCTAACTTGTCTACTGTTCCAACCTTCCTCATACAAATACAGTCATGCTGTTTCCCTGAAGAATACCTTTAATGGCTCCTCCAATGAACAATAGTAAATTCTGAACCCGATAGAACACTGTATAAAACTCTCCGTTTTCTGTCTCCTAATTCTTATAGTGTATTCTCTCATTGTGCTTGCATGACTTCTATGCTGTAGATTTGCCAAACACCTTGTAATAATTTGACTATGACATGTATTTTATGCTGCACTGAATTTGCTCCCTTTACTTAAAAACCCTCCTTCCTGAGTCCCTGACAAACGTTTACTTCTCTTCCAAGACACAACATATGTCACCTCCTTTATGAAGTCTTCCCTGATGCCAGGGCATATTGACTACTCCTCCCTTTGGGCCTCCTATTATCTTCCTACTTGCCTCAGATTTACCTTCAACATGTAGTTGCACGTATTTATTTATGTCTCTGTCTCCCCCTAGTGGACATATTACTTATTATTATACGCCCCATGACTAGCAAAAGGCCTGCCACAGAGTTGACATTAATGTATGGTGATGAATAAATAATACATTTAAAACACATTATTGATAAAATACTCACAAGAATATGTATTTCCCTAGAATGTATCCCTATACTTGATTTAATTTTCCTATTCATTTGTATATGCTCAGTTAGAAAGGAATATTGGGCACTTAGCACAGTATTTTCTGTAAAAGATATATCATAAGTTGCATGCTTGTTCTCTGAAGTATTTCAGGGTTAAATTTAAGGTAAATCATTTAACTAACTATGCAGTAGAAAAATAGTTAATATAATTTTAATATTTGGAAAAGACTTATTGATATCCTTGGCTAGGAAACAGCATCAGAATGAAATGTATTTTGCACATGTACCCTAGAACTTAAAGTATAATATAAAAAATATATATATAAAATGAAATTCATTTTAGTATGAAAAATATACTCAACTGGGTGATTCCTAGTGCCACAGATACATATTTTATACAATGCTCCGAATGAATTACAAGGAAAATAAAGGAAACATGCTATGTATTCTGAATTTGAACAATAACTGGTTTTCAACTGACTACACCAGTTGTTAGATACATCAGCAGAAGCAGATGTAAATAAAGGCAGAGGCCACGCCCTAAGGTCAGTTCTGACAAGTTTGATTTAGACATCAATGGGCACCAGCAGCTACCACAGAGGACACCCAGAGACATTTCAGCCATGTCGTCCAGGACCCAGAGAATAGTATGTGGAAGAAAAACATCTCCATCCACTACTGTTAAGACATACAAGCCTCTTCCTTCAACAGACACCCTCTTAGGGAGGAGAAAGACTGGGGGTTGGGTGAGACTCCTTGAGAGAGGAGAGATAGCCCTAATAAGGACTTTGAACTTCCAGTTTAATGAAAGACATAACTGTTAACCACATGGAGTTCTTTCTAATTCTCCTAAATATTATCTATAAATCGTTCTGCCATTAGTACAAGTGCAAGCTTGAAAACAAGATGATATTCATTATAAAAATTAAATTACTTTTCTCTGTGTAAAAATATGAGTTAAAGTGATTAATTCTAACATCTAGAAGAGTGTATTTAATTAGTTGCTGAAATGAACATTTATCATGTTCCTGCCCATTATTTTAGAGGCATAGTCTTAAAAACATAAACATAGATGCAATTTTTTTCTGAACTACCATAATTCATTAAGAAAAAGACATGTAGCTATAAGAAAATAATGAAAATTTTTCTATTAGTAGAGACGACTGTTGATAAAGACATTCAATGTACTGAAGATAGGTGTTATGTGATAAACACTTTCAGCAGGAGGTCTTGCATAAACTTAAGCAATAATGATAAGTACAAGTTTGCCAAGCATGGAAAAGAGTAAGGCTATTTCAGAAAGAAAGAATATGTCCAGAGGAATGAAAGAAGGAAATCAACTAGAATACAAAGTAATAATACATATTCAAAATAAGGTATTCTATTCTTAAAACATTTCTCTTGTTCTTTCTGTCTATATCTATCTTGATTCACCTATTCATATATGTGTCCATCCAAACTTCCATCTCATACATTAAGTTACATAACCCTAAAGTCCCTCTTACTCTTTTCCTTTTCATTCAACACATCAAAGCATGGTATAAAACTTGCAATTTTACCTTCAAAATATATCCGGAATATATTTAGACTGTAACTGTAGAACAAACTAAGATCACCACTACCTCAACTATTGTAATACCTTCTGACTGGTGTATCTGCTCCCATCCTTCTTTTTAGGGTTGCTTATATTTCATTTCTTCCTCCTCATCCATTTTGCACTATTCTTTTTTTCCTGTTCAGTGCCTTTGGAGACTAAACTTTCTGGAACTGCATCACTTGACTTCCTCACTCATTTGCTTTTGGCTGGGTCTAGCTAATGGGAATTATAAGCAGAAGGTCAATGGGTGAGAGGAGAGGGAAGAATATTTTTTTCTCTACTCCCTGCAATATGTGGCTGGGTTATGAGCTCCAGTAGGGCAGACGCTGTGACAGCTCTGGTCCTTCCCTCTAGGATATGCTAAAAAGATTCCCGCATTTTCACCACAGTTCGAGTTCTCTGAGTCCTCAATATCCCTGTGAATGAATTATTATATTAGGTGGCAATGTGAATGAATTATTGTATAAAAGGGATATGCTCAGTAATTCTATCTAAAAATTATTGACAATTTAGTGCCCTCAGAAACGTTTAGAAACAATACAAACAGAAACCAGTTAGAGTTGCAACAATCAGAATTTTCTTAGCTAAATTTAACCAAGGAGAAGAAAAACATACATTAGTAAATATGACCAATAAAACATTAATATGTCAGTAGAATGCGTTTTACATAGGCAAATCTAGTGTCAACTTCAGGTAAGTTTAAGCTAAATGATCATTATCACATTGTAAGCGTACAAAAGCAAGGACTCACCTCAGGAATAATAGAAGAAATTACAACAGAAAAGCTCAATCTATCATCTGAAGGCCTAAACAACAACTATTTAGTATGGTACCATCCCTGACTTATTCACCCGTTACAAATTCACTCAATTGTTAGGGATTAGAAATAATCTCATCATTAGTTTGAAGCTATTTAGTATGTTTATATGTGTGATATAAATTTTGACTTAATGAAAGGCTCATCTACTAATAGCAGCCACAAATATTACACAAAATATATGTTAAGCGTCTATTAATCTTCAGTACTATACTAGGTACAATTGAAGATATGGAGTCGTAGAATATATACTTTCTATACACAAGACATGAAAAATCTCAATGCTCAAAAAAGCAATTTCAGAACAAACAAGTAGAAAACCAACAAGTATGAGCATGACAAGTATTCTTGTATTAAGCATGTGTAACTGACTCAATTTCTAATGGTGAGATTCTCAGAAAAAAGATAATGTTAGCGGCATAGTAAGATAGTTGCCTCTTTTTTAAAAAATGAACAAATTTGTCTGCATGATCTATGAATAATATAGCATAAAATTTTAGCATGTATTTAAAAATGAATAAGTTGAAAGGAATGTTTATAGATTCATGAATCCACAGTGTTAAATATGAGTCTGACTATAATCCTTTTAAGCTTAATAAACATGAACAAGTTATTCAGTTTCATTAGTTTTAATTCCTTTATGTATAATTTTATTTTATTCCTCAAAACATTATATTAAAATGAGATCAAATATTTAAAAATATTTTGTACATGTTTAAATCATGTATCATTGTTTAAAAATATTGTTCAAAGTTTACAAACTCTACTTAAGAAAGATGAACAATAATAGATAATAAACAATGTGTTTTTATTTTATCAGATTTATTGAACTAATTAATTCCTAATTATAATTAGATATCTTTAGAATTACATATTTAAAAGAAACATACTAACAGAATTCTTACTAATAAAAACATACGAAGGAAATTTGGCTAAGTATAAGCTAACTTTCCATGTAACATATTCATAGGGGTGTTGTTTATAAAAATAATCAATTAATTATACCTCCTGTATGACATTGTCCATATGGTGAGTTATGATCACAATACACAGACAACAGTCAGATTCTAATCATCAGTAAAATATGTTTTTAATAGTATCTCTGAACTGTTTTAGAAATGGCCAAAGTAACGCTAACTGGTAAATATTATTTTATGTGATACTTTCTAATATTTTTAGTCTACCCTGTCAACTGATAAGTGAAATTACTTCATGAACCAATAATACAGCAAATTGCTTTTAGATCTCTAGTATCCAGATTATCTGCTGAAAAAGTCTGTTTATTTTCTTTCCTTAGCCCTTTCCTCTTTAAACTCTCCACCTTTTTGTGGCTTTTGCTTCTAAATTTGTATAGATACTTTATATGTCTATGAACGTTGTGCTAGTATTTCAAATTACCTCAATATGTTTATCAGTTTTTAAAATAGCGTCAGTGATTTCCTACTACACATCTATATGCAATGTTTTACAAACAAGTTCATGATCTCATACTGATGTTTATCAGCTTTTAAAATAACATCAGTGACTTCCTACTACATATATATCCAATGTTTTATGCATATATATGCATATGTATATATACACACACACATATATGCAATGTTTTACAAACAAGTTTATGATTTCATATTTGGTCCACCTAACCTCTTATCCTGTCCTCAAAGACAAGAAAAATAAAAGCAAGGCCTGGCGCAGTGGCTCACACCTGTAATCCCAGCACTTTGGGAGGACAAGGAGGGTGGATCACCTGAGGTCAGGAGTTCGAGATCAGCCTGACCAACATGGAGAAACCCCGTCTCTACTAAAAAAAAAAAAAAAAAATACAAAATTAGCTGGGCATGGTGGTGAATGCCTGTAATCCCAGCTACTCAGGAGTCTGAGGCAGGAGAATTGCCTGAACCCGGGAGGCGGAGGTTGTGGTGAGCCAAGATCGCACCATTGCACTCCAGCCTGGGCAACAAGAGTGAAACTCCGTCTCAAAATAAAATAAAAGCAAATACTTGAAGTTGATTAGCAATGAATATTATTGTTGTTTAGTTTTACAAAGTACAAAATATTTGAATTAGAATAAGGGACTCTAATCTTTTAAAACATGAGTATCACATGATAGCATAATAAAGATTTTGAACAAACTTTGTTAGAGAAGCAAATTACATATAAATTGTAATTAGAAGAAAAATCTTGAGGTGAATAGAGGGAATACAGTTCTCACTCATAATAAATGTATGTAATTATACTGTTTTTACACACACATACACACAGGAGAAGAGAGAGAGAGAGAGAGAGAGAAGCAAATATTAGAGAAAAGCCAGATCCAAGAACAAAATCTTGAACTTAGGATTCTGAGGTTCCATTTTACCAAAGGCACAGGGCAATGTGAAATGGTAAAACATATACTTTAATTCCTACACTTAAGGTATGTGAGAAATACTTTCAAAAGCATGTCTTAAACTTTGGTTTGTTGTCATTAAATGTTCTTTATTACCATTGGATCATCACAACTCATTAAAGTAAGTATAAGGCAAATATAACCTTAATAGAAAGTGCAAGTTTTATACCTGTTGTTATGTACTGAATTGTGTCCTCTCAAAATTCATATGTTGAAGTGTTAACCTCAAGGTGAGTGTTTTTAGAGAAAGGGCCTTTAAGGAGACAATATTAAATGAGGTAATATGGGTGAGGCCCTAATGCAATAAGACTGATGTTTATATAGCAAGAGGAAGAGAGAGATCTCTCTGTTTCTTCAGAGGAAAGGCCATGTGAGGACACAGTGAGAAGGAGGCTGTCTGCAAGCCAGGAAGAAAGCCCTCACCAGCAACTAAATTTGCAGGCACCTTGATCTTGGATTTTAGCTTTCAGAACTGTGACAAAATACATTTCTGATGTTTAAACCACCCAGTCTATAAGATTTTATGTAAGCCGAAGCACACTAATACACTTGATTTACAACAATCTAAGCAAAAAGTATGTTTTTATGTTAAAATTTATCTTTTACTGTATGTGTATTGTTAGCTATCTTTGAAGATTATTCTCCAGCTTTGCAATGTAATTACTAAAATATTTTTATTCCACTCTAGTGAAATGTCTTAAAGACCTTCTATAACGTTCATGGTAATTCTCAGTACTTAGTCTTAAGTAGTTGTATTGGCATTTTGTATATGTTGTAATTATTCACTTTTATTTTTGTTTTTTCTCGTATATTCTAATCAGTACTCGGAGATACTGAAATGATAAGATATTTAGTAGTTACATTTTAACTAGAGAAACTAAAATACTAGGAAATGTTCTAAACCCAAGTCTTGGTCTAGGAAGCAAACAGAACAGAAAACAATAAATACAAAGGATGTCAAGTACAGAGAATTAAAACAAAAGAGGATCCTAGAAGAAGGCTAGGCACCAGTAAAATATTAAGGTCTGAAAACATATGTCATTTGCTTCTCATTTTTTTCTCCTAGGAGAATTTGGTGTTGAATGAATTCTGAATATAGTGTATATGAAAAAAACATAAGAAATAAAAAATTTTGCATTTTTCATGATTGGTAAAACCTGGACTTCAGCTTGCAAAACTTATTTTGTATTTGAATTTATGATTTTTTTTTTTGCTTTCCATGATTCTTAAGAATAAGTAGTCTTAATACTGTGGAAGCACTGGATGAATGAATTCATCTGTATTTCTTTGTTTCAGTTGTCACTTTCTGAATACAAATATTCATGTTCAGTGTCTATTGGATGATGCAAAAAACAGATTCAGTTGTTCTTGCAACAGAAAATGTCTTTCCGTATGGTTTCTCTCTGGACACCTGTATTCCAACATCTTGCATTCATCTCAACTTAAAACTGTCAGTAATAATTCTTTCTCACTAATATTTTAATAATTTATCTAGGCTGATATTCTCTTTTCTTGAGCTATGAACCTTGCCTTGAAATTGTTTTATGTATTGTACATAATAAACAATTAGTTGTTAGTTATTAATATGTTGAAAAGCTCAAATTACATATGAAAACTGTAATAAATAATACAATAATTTATACTTAGATTTGTCTCAAAGAACAGAGTCATGAAACACTCAAGTGTCACCCAATGTTATTCTGAAAAAAAAATTCGTTTTCTGAAAGAATATCATTTTTACAGCATCTATCTCTTACTCTGGAGACTTTTATAGAAGCAAGAAGTAGGATGACCTTGTTTACTGGGTAAAAACTGGCATGGTCAGAAAAAACAGTAAAATGACTTCACTTCTATTCTTCTATGAAGAATAATAGTCTCTGCTATTAAAGCACTCATCTGAAAAAATACATTAAATTAAAATATTATAAGAAAAATCATTAAATATGTATGTTATCTTCAAAGGTAAACATATATGCATAAATGTATCACATTGATATATATGTACATGAATTATGCTATATATACATATAAATATACACACAAAAGAAAAATCAAAACTCTGAAACTTAAATATGCCAAAATGATGCAATTTTAAAAGCCAAATTGTAATAACTTTCAGCACGTATTGCTGTGAATTAAGTTGTGTTTCATGTTCCCTGTTTTTTCAATATTTTGTATAGCACTATATAAAAAATCAAATTCAATTTTTCAAATATAGTTACTGGTTCAAAAAAATTCCATACTCACAAGGTAAAGACTACTAATAAAGTTCAAAGTCATCTGTTTAAAATTTAACTATACATTAATAAGCAATTGTTTTCAAAAATCCGTTACATTACAAGATGCAGCCAGTTATTAAGTGCCCAATGTATGCCAAATATTGGAGATAAAAATCTTAAGGAACTTACAGCATATTAGGGCAAAAAGACACATACCTCTAAATGATCTAAATGAAATATTATCAATTCTAGAAAGGGTGTTAAAACAGAATGCTGTAAGAACCCTGAGGAAGAGCACCAGTAGTAGACAAGGAAGTCTTTCTTAGGAAAGTGAATCTTGAGTTTTTGTTTTGTTTCGTTTTGTTTTCAGATAAAGGACCTTGCTGTGCTGTCCAGGCTGGAGTGCAGTGGTGTGATCACAGATTACTGTAACCTTGAATTCCTGGGCTCAGGCGATCCTCCTGTCTCAGCCTCCTGAGTAGCTGGGGCTACAGGCATGCACCACCACACGCATATATATTGTTTAATATTTTTGTGGAGATGGGTACTTGCTACGTTGCTCAGGCCGATCTCAAACTCCTGGCCTCAAGCAGGAGGCCTTGTCTCAGCCTCTCCAAGTGCAGAGATTGCAGGCCCGAGCCACTGCACTCGGCCCTGACTTGAGCTTTTAATGGTAAACCAGGTGTTAATTAAGTGTATGCATGTCTGAGTATGAGGGCCAGAGTATGGAAGTAGATGCAGGAAGACTTGTCATGTGCTAAACCAGAATTTTCAAAAGGCTATGTTGCTTTCTACAAGTAGTTTAATAACTACATTTAAAAAGGTTATAACTAAGAATAACATATATGATTCTAAGGATATGGAACGTTATTTATGTGTAAATGATGTGTGCATTTCAAAGTCACTGAACATTAGGATTTAATTTGTGTTTTTAAAAAATTTACTCAAGAGGGAAGGCATCGTGAAGAATGAATACAGGTGGGAAAAGATGTCACAGGAGTTTGGCAATTTACATGGAGTCCGTTGCATAAAAATGATAAGGCCTAATTTAAAGGCAATAATATCGTACACAGAAAGTGGAGGTTTAAAACATTTTAAAGGTGCACATTTTTAAAATTTCTTGTTGACACGGGGAGTAAGAAAACAATAGCTGTTGAGAAAACCTTTATTTAAAGAGAAAACACTTTTCTAGGCATTGTTACTGGACATGGAATAAGGACAAAATATCATTCCACTCTCCTAAGAAATTGATCAATCAGACGAAATGGGCATTTACTATTTAAATAGATCTTTATATTTCTGGCATAATTTATTTATCTGCCCAATTTTATATGCATTTTAACATATTCTGAGAGTAAGGAACATTAGCATGAATGTATATTACCATGAGGTGAAATCTAATGGTCAAGATAAAAATTCCATCTTTTATTTTTATAATAGATGAATAGTATAAGTGACTACTCATTGAAACAAGATTTCAGGTTTTATTGTGATTAAATATTCATCACTCCCTAAATTCTTACCTCACATTTGCCATCTTTTATTCTTAGGCTTCTTTTGAAAAGAGTACAGCACTTACGCTGGATTGTGGCAAATTGAGAAGTTGTTTAATGGTTTGGAAAACCCACACAGCAGAGTGAATTGAGAATAACACATTCATTATTATTTATGACTCTATTTCCAGGTCTTTTCAGGTCGGCTTATTGAATTCACTGAATATCTGGTTTTCCAGCTCAGCAAAGCCAATTTTATGATAGATAAACTCATAGAAATTAAAGAAAGCTAATTTTAATAGAAAAAGCTAAAACACCATCAATTTAGGATCATTTACTCTAAATGAAAACCCATTACTTATTAACCTTTACCATTAAGAATCCCAAAGTTAAAACAAAAATCATCTAGGACAGTGATTCCCCTAGTGTTTCTGTGGATCATCCTTTGCATTGGTCTTTAATAGATTTTACTTGAAATAAATGTTTTCCAGAAAAGCCAGTGATTCCACGAGTTAGAGTTAAGTTCATTTTTAATTAAAATACTTGAGAGATGTTATGGAGACAATCTTCACTGTAAAATTTCAAAATGAGGATGTGGTGTAATGGGTTTATGGGTTTATAAACTATTGTTTTGACATGAAATGCCTTTGTAATGAATACCTTCAAATAATATTTGCCCAGGGACAAAGCATTGGGAAATGCTTATCTAGGGCAATTCACTGACCACATTTCAGTCACAAATTTAGAGGTAATAAGAGGGCTTCGTAATTCAAAACACCACATGTTTTGTTGTTGTTTTTGTAATTTATAGTTTTAGCAGAAAAATGTGTCATTATTTTCCGAGGAAAACATTTTCTGACCTAAATTATCACATGTTTAATCATTACACATATATTTAATTTGTGTTTAATCTGTCTAAATATTGGACAATATTAACTCTAGGCTACTTCAAGTGCCAAAAGAACAGCAAGAGATAAACTGTAGAATTATTAGGTTTTGAATTTTGGGAAAACTTTACAATAGGAATGGATAGCCTCAGAAGCATTATTTTATTAAAATCCAGGTGGAAATAAAAGCAAACAATTAAAGGTGTCCTTAACAGAGTCTATCACATAGTTTTCTTATATTATAAAGTATTTTAAGTATTTTGAGAAAACCATATGTACTTTTAAATATAGATTTTCTGGTCCTAAATTCTATATATAATAATATATGACAATTTAAAAAGAGTAATCAAAACATTATCTTCCAATAAACCCTCTCTTCTAATTTTAGTTTTGGCTTATCATTGATGAGCTCTGCCTCACCCACAATCAGTATTTGTTTCAGTTACTGCAGCTCTTTTGTCACACCTGAGAATAAGAAAGCTATATGTAGCCAAGTCCTTTAAACAACACTGGAAAAATAAACTAGTGATAGAATGTCTTTTATATAATGCTTTGTTTAAAAAACAAATTTTCAGTCAGTTGACACTTGATAATTATTTTTTAAATGTTCTTCAGAAAACATATTTTGCCTTATAATTTATAATTAATTTGATTACTTAAAAATGTATTTATTAAATCATCATTTCATTCCAAATAAACACATATTTACTTTAGTAAAAGAGAGGGTTTGTACGTATATTAAAATATTTTAAATTATCACGATAGTACTTTTAGATTATTTTCCTATAATTCATTTATAATAAAGAAAAAAGCATATGTAATATTAACAAAATAATAGGTTTTGATAATCAAATTTAAAGAATTTTGGAAAAAATATTAAATATTCTGAATGTAGTATTCTTTTTAATCTGTTTTCTACAATACTTGATTTTGGGTAATTTAACTAAGCCCCAATTTCTTTATGTGTTAAATAGATATCCAAAATACAGCAGACATATAGTGAAATATTTAGTGAAAAAATATGCAGAAAGCAGCATATTTAACTGCTAAATAAAGACATCACGTATATGGAAAATAATAAATATTGACATATACAACATATATTTAAGAGGTATAATCTGTAGTTTAAAATATAAACATGGTAACATTATCATTAATGGTGCAATAAATTATATTTAAAGACAATATTTGTTAGAGAAAATAAATGACATGGACATATGTTTATTTAGATGATGGTGATAATGAATGTTAAGAGGCTCAGTAAACAACAATTATGTAATTATAAATTTAAATGAAACATTTATTGATTACTAAATTTTACTTAAATATTTTGGAAACAATTTTCTTCCAATTGCAATAAAATCAGTCTTTGTGGTTTAAATAATATAACTTTCCCGTGGTATAACCTGAAAAATTGAGCTGTTCAATATCTGTGTTGTTATTTATTTTGTGGGTATCACGATGATAGCTTATATTTCAACACATGCTAAATATTAGGACATAAATGTCAAAAGATAATTTTTTTTTGTTTGAAAGCTTGTTCTCACATGTGAATAAAATGTTGTTTTAGAGTTTGGATTTTCAAATTTGATTTTACATGTATCAGTGATTAATGAGCTTTACAATGTTACCTAAAATATAGTCTACTTTAATTCTCAGAGCCTCAATTCCTACCGGAAAAAAGTAGTATAGTGCAAGTTTTGAAGATCTTTCCTGCAATCATAATCCATGAAAGTAAGGTGGGTACACAGTTCAGTATGGCATCACGTGATCATTCACTCACTTTTTAATTATGAAAAAATCAGTTCTAAGCAGACCTGAATTGGCCTGAAAAGGAAGATAACAGCAGCTAGAAAATATTGGGGGTAAACTTAACTTCAAATCAACAAATATAAAAATGTTGTATAAATTATTGGTTGTAATATAAAAGAAAAAAAGGGGGAAAGTAATGTATCCATTAATAAATTCTACCTGAGGAAGTTAAGTGACAGAAGCCTAAAAAAAATTTCTGATAATAGCAGATCCTTATTGTTTACAGTAACTTAAAATTTATCATATGGAAAGTAAATAAAATTTCTTCCAATTTATTTGGAGTATTAAATTAGAAATTTTGATTTATATGTAGAAAATATTAATTTAATATGTGCACCATTTTCTTAATGTTTAGAATATAAAATCACTTGAAACTCAGCAGCAAAAAGATTATTTCTAAGATACTATTTCTTAATTTGAAAGACTAATCCAATGAATTTTGAATATTTATGACAACATTCTAAACAAATATTTATCACTTTTAACAATAACAGTGTAGTTTTACTTTTTGAATATTATTAAAGTAAAAACTTTTATTTTGGGTTACCTCTAGGCCTCCTCCATTTAACTCTAATGGAAAAATGTGTATATGTCTGGTTCTCTGAATAGTCACTGTGGAATAGCTCTTCTCTAGGACATTTTTGTTTCAGCTTTCGGAATCATTAAAATAATAAACTATATTTTTCTGATACTCTTAGAAATTAAAATCTTAGTAGTAACTGTTTCAATATATGTGTGAGAAAATTTAACCTACTCGTGGTCCCATCACATGGCTCTCTTTCCTCTAACGAATATTTTAAATTACAGAAGTTATAAACTAATTTTACACAGTTTATTTAATTTTAAATTGTAGCATTTTCTGTCATTCAAAAGTTGTGAGTAATGATTATTACAGAAAATACTACAATGGAAGGAATCTATAGCATACAAGAGATAATTTATTTGTCGAGCAAAAAGAGAGTTCTGCAGGGTGTTTTGTTTATTTGTTCTCCTTTAGTATATTGATAGGTTTTAGATATAAAAATGTATGCTTTTAAGATGGGGAGGTGTCTCAGTCAGTTTGTGTTGCTATCAAAGAATACCCGAGACTGCGTAATTTATAAATAAAATAGTTGTATTTGTCTCACTATTCTGCAGACTTTACAAGAGGCATGGCATGAGCACCTGCTTTAGGTAAGTCTCAAGATGCTGCCACTCATAGTGGAAGTTTAAGGGGAGCCAACTGGTGCAGAGGTCACACCGCAAGAGAGAGAAGCTGGGAGAGGTACCAGGCTCTTTTTAGCAACATCTCTCCAGAGAACTAACGGAGCAATAACTCACTCATTTCCATGAGGACAGCACCCAGACATTCATGAGGGATCTACCCCATGACCCAAACACTTCCCATTAGGCCTCAAGTCCAACATTGGGTAGCAAATTTCAACATGAGTTTTTGGGGGACAGACATCCAAACCATAGCATTTCTCTTCTTGTCCATCAAATCTTGTATCTTTTCACATACCAAATGTCATCATTCCACCCCAATTCTCCCTAAAAGTTTTAAATTGTTCCAGCCTCAACTCAAAAGTCAAGTCTCATTTGAGACTCAAGGCAAGTTACAGCTGTGATCCTACAAAATAAAAAAAATATATATTATTTATTTCAAAGATACAATGGTTATGCAAGCATTGGGTAAACATTGCCATTCCCAAAGAGATAAATTGGCCCAAAGTAAGAGGTAACAGGCCAAATGCAAGTCCAAAATCGAGCAAGAGAGACATTAAATCTTGACACTCCAAAATCATCTCCTGTAACTCTATGTCCGGCACCTGGGGCACACTAATGTGAGAGGTGAGGTGGGCTGTCATGGTCTCATGGTTTTGCTTGGTGCAGCCCATGTGGCTGCTCTCAGGGATTGAAATTGACTGCCTGCAACTCTTCCAGGCTGAAGTGCAAACTGCCAGTGTCTCTATGATTCTAGGGTCTGGAGGGCAGTGGCTCTGCTCTCACAGTTCCACAGGGAAGTGCCCTAGCAGTTATTCTCTGTGGTGCCTCTGCCTAGACTTCCAGGCTTTCTGATACATCTTCTGAAATCTAGATAGAAGCTGCCAAGCTTCTACCACTTTTGCATTGTGGGCACTTGCAGACTTAACAAGATGTGGAAGCTGCAAAGGCTTACCACTTGTGCCCTCTGGAACAATGGCCTAAGCAGTACCCAGGGTCCTTTAAACCACAGCTGGAGCAGCCTGGATATGGGGAGCAGTACTCCGAAGTGGCACAGGGAAGTGGTGCTCTGAGCCTGTCCCCCAAAACCATTCTGTCATTCTAGGCCTCTGGGCCTGTGATGGGAGGGGCTGCCTCCAAACTTTCTGCAATTACTTTTCCCTTGATCTTGACTGTTAGCACCTGGATCCCTTTTAGTCAAGCTAATCTCTCTAGTAAGTGATTGCTCCACAGCATCCTTGGATTCTTCTTCTGAAACTGTTTTTTCCTTCTCTACCACATGACCAGGCTCAAATTTTCCAAAATTTTATGCTCTGTTTCCGTTTTTACTATAAATTCCACCTTTAGTCATTCCTTTGCTGCTGATATGATTATGAGCTGTTAAATACAGCCATGTCACTTCTTGAGCACTTTACTGCTTAGAAATTTCTTCCACAATCTACCCTAGGTCATTGCTCTTAAGTTCAGCCTTCCAGAAAACCCCAGAACATGGACACAATTCGGCCAAGTTTTTTTTTTTTTTTTTTTCTGTAGTGGAACAAGGGTGACCTTTGCTCCAGTTCCCAAAAAGTTCCTCGTTTTCATCTGAGACTTTGTTAGTATGGCTTTTCTTGTCTATATTTCTATCAGCATATTGGTCACAATCACTTGAGCAATCTCTAAGAAGTTCCAAAAATTTCCCTCATCTTGCTTTATTTTTTAAGCCCTCCAAACTTTTCCAACCTTTGCCCATTACCCAGTGCCAAAGCTGCTTCCACATTTTCAGGAATCTTTATAGCAACACTGACTCTCAGTATCAATTTTCTGCCTAAGTCTGTTTTGTGTTGCTATAAAGGAATACCAGAGGCTAGATAATTTATAGAGAAAAAAAGTTCATTTGTCTTACAGCTCTGAAGTCTGTACAAAAAGCATGGCACCTACACCTGCCTCTGGTGAGAGCCTCTGTCTGCTTCCACTCATGGCAGAAGGTGAAGGTAAGCCAGCATGTGCATAGATCACATGGTAAGAGAGGAAGCAAGACAGAGGGAGGATGTAAGTACATAGGGGGGACTCCAGGGATTACAGTAATTTAATAAAAATGAGCAATCAGCCTGTTTTACAGCCTCCTGCCCTGTAGCTTGTTTCTTTCTAAAGCTTATACGACATAAAGTTACCTAGTTGGTTAAAACTAGTTTCTGACAGATCCCAGCAACTTATAGGTGCACTGGAGTAAACTTTCCTCATTACCATGCCAAAGTCTCCACCCTGAGAGGAGTTATAGCTTCATTACCATAATACACGATCCATGTGCTAGCGTGATGACTCACTGTGTCTGTGCAACTAGGACCCCTTCTCTACACGCAATGATGCACACTCTCCCCTCTCTATCACCCCATAAAACCCTCCTGTCACTTTCTCTTGGGGAGACACTCCTTTTGAGAATACTCCCAGTGGCCTCCTTACTTGTGCCAAGAATGTATCTCCTATTGATCAAAATCTGCATTCTCATGGAGAATCATTTGTTATTTGTCAGGAGAATAAAACGGGGATTTTTTGGTAACAGTGGGAGGGGCCAGGCTCTTTTTAACAACCAGCTCTTGTGTAAATAATAGAGTGAGAACTCATTCATTACCATAGGGACAGCACCAGCCATTCATGAGGGATCCGCCCCATGACACAAACATCTTTCGTTAGGCCCCACCTCCAACACTGGGGATTAAATTTCAACATGAGGTTTGAGGGATTAATGTCCAAACTACAGTAGGAGGCATACAAATCTTATTTCCTTATAAAATTATCTATGCAGTTTAACTTTGAATAGACATCAATTCTTAGGAAATTATAACTTATTTTTACTCATATAGTGTTATTGTCAAAATAATTCCTTAAAATTATAGGTCCAAATTCCTCCTTGCCGGAATGTGGACACTGAGGTCCAATGAAACTTAATATACTTTCCATGATCAAATAGTGAACTAATGTTAGTCAAAAGTAGAATCCAAATAAACAGACATATCGTCAGGTCTCCTGTCCTACTAACATCTGCAAACACATATTTATGCCTTTAGTGGACATAAATAATTTTCCAATTATCTTTTCTAAATTCAATCCATACACTTGCACACAAAATACCACACACTGTAACATATTCAAAAAATATTTCAACAATTCTATTCTCTCTTACATCATCAATACATTTTCCCTGTCTTCTGGATCATACCTATGAGCATACAAACACGCCTGACCTCCCTTTCCATGTTTGCCATTTATTAATTTATCGACCTTAGGCTAAAAAGTTCTTTTTTAACTGATATGTAAAAATGGATGTCAGTCCTTTA
The DNA here is from genome assembly GCF_028885625.2 of Pongo pygmaeus. NCBI lineage: Eukaryota > Metazoa > Chordata > Mammalia > Primates > Hominidae > Pongo > Pongo pygmaeus. Next base: position 79,137,645 of record NC_072387.2, read on the forward strand.
AACATTTTTTCTTTGCCAGCTGATGTTACAGTATGCTTTGTCAGATAGAGGATGCTGGAGAAACATTGTAGGAGGAAAGATTTTGCTTCCTGGTTTAGGGGTACCCACTCACCAGGTTCCTGTAGTGAATGCAGCATCTCCAGTGCCTGTCTTCTGCAGTGCACTGTGGCGAGTAGCCTCTATCTAATTTCCCTCTTAGAGGATTTTGTAGTAGAGTGTCCCCACTAGTGGAATCGAGGGTATGCTGTTCAAATTCATAAAAACAGGGTGGTTAAAAGAAGGGTCTTGGGAATGAAGTTTGTGGTAAAGAGTTCTGGTGAATATATAGTGTGTAGTGCTCCTAGGAAAATAGTAGTAGTTAGAGCATTTATTATAATAACATTCATATATCCTGCTATAAAGAAGAGGGCAAATGAGCCTGCGGCATATTCAGTGTTAAAGCCTGAGACTAACTCTAACTCTCCTTCTGTCAGATCAAAGGGTGCTCAGTTAGTTTCTGCTAGTGTGGAGATAAATCATATCATGGCTACAGCCCATGATGGTAGGAGCAGTCAGAGGACTTCTTGCATTGTGATGAGTGCATATAGGTTAAATGAGCTGCATATCAGTAGAACTGATAGCATGATAATGGCTAGGGTGACTTCATATGAAATTGTCTGGGCTACAGCTCGTAATGCACTGATTATTGCATATTTTGAATTAGATGCTCATCCTGATCATAGAATAGAGTAGACGGCTAGGCTTGATGTGGCTAGTATAAATGGGAGGCCTATATTAAAATTAATTAGGGGATCTGGTACAGGGAAGGGAGTTCATAGGAGGAGAGCAATAGAAAGGGCCAGGGTTGAAGCAATAATATAAAGGGTACTAGAAGATGTTGAGGGCAGTAAGGGTTCTTTGGTGAAAAGTTTTATTGCATCAGCTAACGGTTGAAGTAGCCCATAGGGACCTACAATATTAGGTCCTTTGCGTAGCTGTGTGTAGCCTAAGATTTTTCATTCAATGAGTGTAAGGAATGCTATAGTGATTAGAGTGGGAATAATCAGTAGTAGAAGGTTAATTCTAGGCATATTGTTAAGAAGAGGAGTCGAACCTCTGATTATAAAGTTTTAAGTTTTATGCAGTTGCTGGGCTCTGCCATCTTAACAAACCTTGCTCTTGGATAGGGTGTGTGATGATGTGTTAGATTGAGATAGCATCATCTATGGGTGAGGGCGCTTTGTGAAGTGGGCCCTATTTTTCTTGTCCTTTCGTACTAAGAGAAATGTTAAATAGATAGAAACCAACCTGGATTACTCCAGTCTGAACTCAGATCACACAGGACTTTAATTGTTGAACAAACAAACCCTTACTAGCGGCTACACCATTAGGATGTCCTGATCCAACATCGAGGTTGTAAACCCTATTGTCGATATGAACTCTAGAATAGGATTGCACTGTTATCCCTAGCGTAACTTATTCTATTGATCAAATTATTGGGTATGTATGTATGTATGTATCTATCTATCTATCTATCGCCTATCTATCTATATTTGCTTGGACTAGTGCGGTCTTAGTTTAGGTTGTTTGGAAGTTGAACTATGCTCCGAGGTCACCCCAACCAAAATTTTTTAATGCAGGGATAGTAGGCTAGGGCCTGTAGGCTTGTTTGAGGTTTTATTTGCACTTAATAAATTAAAGCTCCATAGGGTCTCCTTGTCTTATTTATTTATATCGGCCTCTTCACGGATAGGCCAATTTCACTGATTAAAAGTAAGAGACAGCTGAACCCTCGTGTGGTCATTCATATAAGTCCCTATTTAGGGAACAAGTGATTATGCTACTGGAAAGAAATGTAAGTTCCAGATGGATTTTAAGCAATTTCTGCTACTGCAGCATGCCAGTGACTTTGCTGCTGGTAAACAACAACTGTTCCCTCTTAAAGCCCTGGGAGCTGGTACTGGTAGCAGGGCGCTTCCTTGGGTGCGCTAACTCAGCGCTATAGGTAGTAGCTGCTTCTCATGTCTTTTATCTCTGTGTTATTTAGAGCTCTGTTGACTTGCAGCTTTCCAATTCTTTCTTATTCCAAATACAAATCTTTGCTATAGTTAATTGTTCTTTATATAAACATTCTGTGTTGAAATTTCAATGTGTTTGTGTTTCTCTTTATTGAACTTAAATAGCTAAATGCAGTTACCTATAGCATAATTTTTCTGTCAATTTTTACAATTTTAAAGACTATGTATTCACTCTGTTAAATTCCAATATTCCCATTTTTGCTTAGCTCTATTGCACAGAACAGACATCTCTCAGCAGCATTTTATTTAGCAGATCACTCAATCCTCTGTGATGGTTTCTTTCCTGAAATCCCAGGATATCAAGGTATTTTATTTTTATTTTATTTGAGTAGTTACTCCATTTTAGTTCATGTTCTTTCTTCTTTTTCTTTCTAACTTTGTAATGTTTGAAAATCCAGAAATTCATCTTTAGTCCTCTTCCCTCACCTCTCTATACTCACTATTTTGGTGATATCATCTTACAGTAAGTCTTTAAATTATGTGTGTATGCTAACAGCCTCCTAATTAATATCTTCTGGCCATCCTTCTACAACTCCTGAATGATACATTCAACTGTCTACTCAATATTTCCTCTTAAAATATTGGCCAGACACGGTGGTTTATGCCTGTTATCCCAGCACTTTGGAAGGCTGAGGTGGGCGGATCACCTAAGGTCAGGAATTCAAGACCAGCCCGGCCAACATGGCAAAACCTTGTCTCTACTAAAAAACACGAAAATTAGCCGGGCATGGTGGCTGGTACCTGTAATCTCGGCTACTTGGGAGGCTGAGGCAGGGAGAATTGCTTGAACCGGGGAGGCGGAGGTTGCAGTGAGCAGAGATCACGCCGCTGCACTCTAGTCTGGGGGACAGAGCAAGACTCTGTCCCCCCTCCAAAAAAAGTAGCTTAATTAATTAATTCAGTTACCTAAAATCTTAAATTAAAATCACTGGAAAAGGTCTAATAATTTAAATGGCTTTTGCTTTATTGCAGTTATTTCACAATATTTCTTTTTCTTACAAATTATTATATCCTGTATTAATCTCATCATTTTTATATAAAATAGACATGAATAAAAAATGAAATTTCCTTCCATGTTTAATTGAGAAAAAATAATTGCTCTTGCACTTTGTGGCCTTTTGGTAAATGCAATGTATAATAATCTGTATATGTAAAATTGCTTATGGACCATTTTAATTTTTAAGTTTAGTTTTTTTTTTTATGGAGTGAACTTTGTTTTTCTGCTATACTACACTACCAATGAAAATGTAACAGTATTTTTATGTAGCCAATCTGTTGTTTTAATACACTATCAAATTACGTATTAGAGGAACTTTGATATATTTATATTTTATAAATTTATCTGAGTGACAAGATGAGATATTATATTTTATTTAAGTTTGCCTTCTCCTTATCCATTCAATAAGGGATTTTTAGTCAAGTCTGAATCAATATGCTCTAATAACTCTTTACAGCAGGGTTCTTAGCACCCACTGTTAGCTCCACTGTTACATACAAGTATAAAGATTTCTCTCACATTCCAGACAAATAACATATCAACAGATAGGAGAAATACCTAATGTAGATGATGGGTTTATGGGTGCAGCAAACCACCATGGCACATGTATACCTATGTAACAAACCTGCACGTTCTGCACATGTACCCCAGAACTTAAAGTATATATATTTAAAAAAGTAAATGAAGCTAAACTTGCTAAGACCAAGAATAAACTTGTATTTGTTTATTCAGTAAAAATTTGAGTATTGTCTGTGCCAGGAACTTTTGAAAAGAACTTTACATCTGTATTTCTCAAAAATATAGTTGTAAGAAGGGAAATAAACCAATAAACTAAGCAAGAATATAGTAGGTGAAAGTTCTAAGAACAGTAAACATTTAAGCTGAAACGTGATTGATAAAAAGACTTATTCGTGATGAGTGACCACCTTCTAGGCGATCTCGATTGAGGGGTGGAGTGGGGCATTTCATCCTAACAGGTAGGAGGATGTTATCAGTAATTGTTTAGAATTGGCAAGATATAGTATTCATATGAATAACAAAAATAATTTTTAAAAATTATCTGTAGACTATGCACCTCCCTTTAGTGTTTTCCCTCTCACAGTGTGTGCCTGCCACTAGGATCCTCTCCCCTTTAAATGCCATTGCTTCTAGTCTCCAGAATCAGTTGGTACTAATGGACTATATAGTCCTCTTCCCTTATCTCTCTATACTCACTATTTTGGTGATATCATGTTATGTTATGTATTTAAATTATGTCTATATGCTATCAGTCTCCTATTTAATACCTTCTGGCTATCTTTCTACAACTCCTGAATGATGCATTCGACTATCTACTCAGTATCTCCACTTAGAATATTAAAGCAGTTTAATTAATTCAGTTTTCCAAAATCTTAAAATCACTGGAAAAGGTCTAATGATATATATGGCCTTTGCTTTATTGCAGATGTTTCACAATATTTCTTTTTCTTACAAATTATTATACCCTATATTAATGTCATCATTTTAATATAAAATATAGATGAATAAAAAATGGAACTTCCTTTAATGTTTAATTGAGAAAAATAACTGTTCTTGCACTTTGTGTCCTCTTGGCAAATGCTATGTATAATATTCTGTAGTATTTAAAAATGCTTAGAAACCAATTTAATTTGGATAACCCTGACTTCCTCAAGAAATAGAAAGAAGTTCAGTGTGGCTGAAGAATACTGACAGCTGGCAGGATATGAGTTCAGAGAAGTAGCTTTGGCATAATTGATGTAGGGCTTTGCAGGATAGGGATATTAAGATTTTATCCTAAGAGCATAAATCTTGTCAAGTAGTTAATTGGGCCCTTGAATCTGTTTTTCAGAAGAAATTTACGACTACAGGTAAACTTGTTTGTAATTTGTTTCTACATAGAATTTAAAAGTATAAAATTAAATGATATTTTCTCCACCAAAAATATAGTGTCCTGGGGCACTGTAACATCAGAGAGTAGAACAAATTAGCAACGACAGTTGAGCAAGAGTGACCAAATCAACTGTGTCAAATACAATTGAGATTGGGGGAAAAATTACACCATTGAGGTGTTTGGTGATTTTCATTAGGACAACTGATTGATTAAAGTGGGTCGAAGAGAGAATGATGGTTATTGTATAAGTACATTTAATAATTATAAAAAATAACTACATATTATGTTGGAAAGGCAACAGAGAGCTGGAAGAGTTAGTGAAGATGAATATGACTAGTTTTGTATGTTTGAAACAACAGAACTTCATAAATTGATTGGAATTATCCAAAATAGACTAAAAATTGATACAATTGATAATGTAAGAAGTGCTCATTGCAGTAGAGGAACCTCTTTGGCAAGAAAGATGGGATGCAAAATAGATCCAGTGGAATCAACCCTTGATTCAAGCAGAAACATTTAACATATTGTAAAAAAAATAAAGACTTTCAGATTATATTCCAAATTCTTCTCTATTTTTTGCTATACCAAAGAGAGTAACATGTATATGTATGAGTTTGTGCATGTGAATGTCCTTGCATATCTTTTATTATATTAATACCTCTGCTGACTTAAAGCTTGCTAACAGAACACTTTGTCTTTTCTTAAATTTTGTAACTTGAATGGTGAATGTCACAGGAGGGCTAAATGATCATGAATCTAAGTATCATTTAGGATAAATTTATTGATCTTAGAAGCATTATATATTATCTATGTATTTCTGTTTTAAAGGCATTGTTTTTAAGATCTCTTTTGGAGAAAAGCAATCCTATTCCTTTTTTTTCTTACTCCTGCAATCTAGCTTTGTAGAGAAGACTATCCCAATAATGATGGCCTGGTATAATCATTAACTAATCATACAGCCAGCACATCAAAGGGGGAAGAATACATTGAAAAAGTAACAATGACTGTTAATGGATTGTGTTAGTGGGCTTGATTAATTATTTTGGCCTTACTCATTTGTAAGAAAATAAGAGTTTTAATTTTTTCCTTTGTAAAGTTAACATACAGAATACATTTAACAGTGAGGATTTTTGCAGCTAGCCTTGGAGACACTTATCAAGGAGTAGTTTGGGGAGGTAAAATCAAACAAAACATATAAATTTCTTGAGTGTAATCTGCTCTGTATATTTTCCACTGTGATTTCAAAAGGCTCTTTTTATATTGATTTACTCTTTGTAACTGTTTTTATAAATCAGATGTTTTAGTTGTAGCTATAATTTTTATGGTCGTGAAGAGTCCGTATGTCACTGGTATCTAATCAATAGTCACTTTTCCAATGAAAAAGGTTGGAGACCTCACACTTCCTTCTTGTATTGCTATTACTACTACAAGTAATCTTTTGGAATAATTTATTCAGCTTTACACAGAAAGACTTAATTCATGTAAAATAGAGGCAGCATCTGTCTTCTAAAGTTAAATACTTGAATGTCCTTGTTATTTTATTGTGCTTGTTATTAGATTAAACCATATTCCTCTAAATCTAGGCAATATTCTATTATTTCATTGCAAGCTTTTTTTCTTCTACCTTTTGCTACAGAAAATAAAAATGTACATGCACATAAACACTCACAAACACACACACATTGCTATATATTTCCCTTAAGAATCAGTAGGTTTGATTGTTAGGAAGTTTGAAAAATGTTTCCTTTTGTCTTAAAAGAGATAAAAAATACCGGCCTGGAGCAGTGGCTCATGCCTGTAATCCCAGCACTTTGGGAGGCTGAAGTGGGTGGATCACCTGAGGTCAGGAGTTCGACTAGCCTGACCAACATGGCAAAACCCTGTCTCTATTAAAAATACAAAATTAGCCGTGCGTGGTGGTGCATGCATGTAATCCCAGCTACTCAAGAGGCCGAGGCAGGAGAATCGCTTGAACCTGCAAGGCAGAGGTTGTAGTGAGCCAAGACTGTGCCACTGCACTCCAGCCTGGGCAACAGGAGCATAACTCTGTCTAAAAAAAAAAAAAAAAAAGAGATAAACACTACCAATTCTGAGCTAGGAAGCAAAGTTTATCTGTATTATCTCCAACCTTCTAAATAATCTCTGACCATGATAAAACTGAATTCCCCTGAGCACCTTTTGACTTGATAATATGTAGAATTATATTCTCTTGATTTTTCAACAACATACTTTTACATTTAAACCCATTCATTAGAAAATAATATAGCAAAAATCTGATACTTATGAGTATTTTTAAAATTCATATATAGTAAATATTTAAGTGCATACTACAAAGAAATATCTTATGAATTCAATTAAAATTAGTGGAAATAATTGTTATAAAATGTTCAAACATGTTATTTATTTTATAGCAACATGGTACTTTGTTGAATCCCAGAAAGAAAAATAGCAGAATAATGAGTAAATCAAATCAGGTGGCCTCTAAGTAAACTACATATGTTATATATATATATATATATATTTTTTTCAGTCATTCTCTAAAAGGACAGAAATTTCTATGTTTTCCAATACTGCTGAAATTGTGAAGCCTCAGGCTATTCAGGAAAAATATGAAAACTATTACATAAAATTCCATTCATAACTTATTTTTTTAAATAGTGTAATTCATTCTTGGATTATAACTCAGTTATCTATCACTATCATTTTCCCTTTTTCTCTGGTTCTGTCTATAGCAAAGTAAAATAACTGAATTTATTTCTGGATTAGTTATTATATTTCAATAGAGGACAGAGAGCAACAGTGTTGCTTCTGAGTCTTTTTCATACCTTGTCTTCCTTTCCTGAGCTCCTTTTGTCTACACTGCTCTAATCTGAAATCCATATCCTCTGTTATATTTTCTACACCAAATTACCATAACTTAATGTGCTAATTTATAATTAATAAAGAATATCCGATTTTCTCTGTGTACTTAAGAAATAACAAAGCCCAGATACACATAATGGGCCTACTAATAAAACACATGGGAGCGCAGAAATGATAGAACTGAAATATGTCCAAGTCAAGTTGGTCAGTTGCCTCATGAACACAAGAGAAGGCTATTAAAGCTAAATTAATTTTTGGCACTAATCATTCTTTTAACATGTTCTCTTTGTTGATGAAGTCTCTTTCATTGTTTTTATTTTTACTCTTTATTCTAGAAATGTTTTCATTCATTTACTAAATACAATCATAGCTACTCCTTGCTATAAAAGTACTTACAGATTATATGGTTTAACACTATGCTGGAAACATCTGTTTTTTGAATTTATTTAATTTTGCTTTAAGTATCTTTTAAAATTTTCTTTAATTGTTATACTCTTGTCTTGGTCGGCGTTTTGTTATGTTTTGGTGAGGAATTTTATAAGCAGCTCACATTGAGTCTTTCAAATATTGTTCTCTCACTCACCTGAAATTGGCCATTACATCTGCAGGAATTACCTTACAAACACACACACAAATCTATCAAGTCTCCTTAAAAAATTAGGCCAAGTACTGTTTCCTTTTGAAAGTCATCCCTTACCTCACTGAGAAAATACAGACTCTATCCTCCTTTAAATATTGCTAGTATTTTAAAATATAATATTGTGTTTTGCTATATATCAAATAAACAATGTATAATTATATGTTACACTATATGTAACATATTATGTGTGTGTATATATGTATATATATATAGAGAGAGAGCGAGAGAGAGAGAGAAAGATTGAATACCCAAAGGAATATAAATCATGCTGCTATAAAGACACATGCACACATATGTTTATTGTGGCACTACTCACAATAGCAAAGACTTGGAACCAACCCAAATGTCCACCAATGATAGACTGGATTAAGAAAATGTGGCACATATACACCATGGAATACTATGCAGCCACAAAAAATGATGAGTTCATATTCTTTGTAGGGACATGGATGAAGCTGGAAACCATCATTCTCAGCAAACTATCAGAAGGACAAAAAATCAAACACCGCATATTCTCACTCATAGGTGGGAATTGAACAATGAGAACACATGGACACAGGAAGGGGAACATCACACTTCGGGGACTGTTGTGGGGTGGGGCGGGGAGGGATAGCATTAGGAGATATACCTAATGTATATCTCCTAAAGTATACATATGTAACAAACCTGCACGTTGTGCACATGTACCCTAGAACTGAAAGTATAATAAAAAAATATATATAAAAGAAATTATGTGATTACTTCAGTAGTATATAATACTTTGATTCACGGTACTTTTAACATTTCCACTCTCATTTATGCTATAATATTGCTGTGACATATTCTCAAAATAACTTCCCCTACCACTACAACACTTTTCTATTTTTTTCCTATTTTTCTCTCATTCATCTAACATATTGTGTTTGAAATTCCACATATTCTATCTTCTCTTAGTGGCAACACGCACAAACATCTCATGTGCATGTATAAATACTCACAATATATGCAAACAAATCACTTAAAGGTTATAAGTGACCTATATATTAATCACTGGGGGAAAAGCATAGACAAACCGTATGTTAATGAACCCAAGATCCGCAAAAAAAAGTTTCCTGACCATTTTAATAGCTTTTCATAAGGACCCAAAGGCGTTTAGCAGCTTTGAAAGTCTGTGTGCAAGTCTGTAAAATCCTTTATTCAATTAAACTTTTTTTTTCACTCTGGTTGGACATTGAGGCAAATATGAAACCAACCCTAAATAAAAATTGTACTCTTTTCCCCTTAGTGAAAGAAGATCCACATTTCTGTCGGATCCAATTGGAGTAAAATCTGATCTTTAAAACCAAAGAAGATAGTAATCATGCTGATTCTCAAAGTACTCATTTGTCAAATGGGAATAACAGTATCAACTACATGGGGATTTTGTAGAAATTAAATGAGATAAAATCGTTTGGTAGCTAAAGAAATAAATTAATGCTTTAAGTTCCTATCATACTGCTGTTCTTCCATCCTCAGTGTCTTTAAAAGAACTTTCAAAACTGATTAATTCAGGATATTTTTATGATCTTCCAGGCTAGAGAGCAAACAGGGAAATGGCACTCATTATTGTAGAAATATCTCTGCGTATGTTCTTATCTGGCCAACCTATGTTTGTGGAAAACCTGATTTTCCACTAGCTCTATGAACTTTGAAAATCACTTAACCTCTTTGAGCCTAATATTCCTCTGTGTAATAGAATTAATAATCTTTACTTTGCATCTGCTTTTAATATTAGAAATATATGTAATGTGCTTATAATGACACATAATTCATTAACGTTAGTTATAGAAGTGATAGCCCTTCTTTTATATGAAGGCATTTTATAAACAGAAAATGTTTTCATTCATTCCTCCTGCACATCTGTTGTGAAAGTACATATAAAGTTATAATGTGTGATAGCCCCAGTTTGAAAGATGAGGAATGGAGAAGAGACATATGCTACATTTATATCTATCGCACACTGTTTAAAATTTTGTTAATAGTGACATCAAAAGAATATTTTATACCTTAATTTTAATAAATATTACTTCACTAAGCAAGATAAAGCAGCTGAACCAATAAGAAATAAAATTCCACATACAATGTATAGCCTTAGGAACAAAAAAGCCAACAGGACATCTCTGATCTGATGTAACCATTTAATGACATGCACAGGTGGCAGCACCTCCCTATATCTGATGACAGAAGAGTTGGAAACGAGGGCATAAAAGAACGACATACCCTGAGAAGAGGAATCTGGTCACATTCTTGACCTACTCTAATACGTGTCCTACTATTTCTGATTTTGTGCACAATATAATTCCAGACTCCCCACATTGCAACCAACAGTAGAAATGGGTAGAGAGTAATGACTATGCCAGAGTCAAAGGTACCTAGTGTCACAGCATCCTTCATTAACTGATAACTATCATTGGCTTTCTGGCTAATAGTGATCATTGGCTATTTCTTCACCAAAAGATTACCCTCCCAGACTCTAATAGATACTACCTGGCATTAGAACCCAAGCTGGGAGATTTGCAAAAATTCAGTACTTAGCAGCAAAATTTCTTCTTTGTCTAGGTATATAAATGCATGTTTCTGCTTCTTTGTAACAGCCTGTTATTATGATATGCTCACATAATTTGAGTTCCATAAATTATTTTCCTGTTTTTTTCTCCTGTATTAATCTCAGCAGCCAAAGGATATATAATTATCACTTATTTACAAAGCTTCCCTTTTTTTCAATTATGGTAATGTGTTTCTAACTTCCCATTCTTAATATACGACCATAAATCCCACTTCTACACTTACTGTTAACACTTCATACTTGCCTACTGTTCTTTTACTAAATGTCGTAATTCTCTGTTTTATATTTTTTAGTAACATATGGATTAGTAAAAATGTTGATTGTGATTTGGATTCAAATGAGGAATCTGATGAATGAGGTAAGCCTCCCATTTCCCTCACACAAATTATATATACAAGCAAGTTTACCTATCAACTTAGAAGTTAGGGTCACCTTCAAGCCTATTTTTGGATAACTTTACCAGCCAGAAACCCTGAATTAACAATGCTGTACATAGATAATTTTGTAGCAAATTAGTTTAAAGGTACAAGACTCAGAACCAGAGAGAACTAGCCACTCTTCCTCTAAGTTGAGTGAACTTCATGTTCTTATTAACTTTTCTATACCCTACTTAACTAATCAATAAAGTTAAGTTGGCCCACTTGGTGTCTAGAGGCTTCTTAGCTCCAATTATTATATATTCCATAATTCTAATTGCTAAGTACTGTTAAATCATAACTCTCTACTATTCAGGTATGTTTTATTCCTCTGCAGAGGTTGAAATACCACACTGAAGCTTTGAAAATCACACTAAATATGCATTTACATCAATGGATGATCACATTATTGCATCTGATACCAAATAATTGATAGGAGACACTGTATTATGATTAGGCATTTTACATATATTATCCAATTCATCTTCACAAAACTTCTGTATGGCAGTATGATCACATTTTAGAGATAAAGAGATTGAATATCAGAGAAATTAAGTGATATTATCATAATCATACAAGTGGCCGTGAGTCAATAAGCTGCAGAGATAGGATTTAGATCCACGATCCATCATCATACATCATTTTCCACCATCAAATTTAACTTAAAAATAGTATTTGATAAAAGTACTTAAAAGTGTGAATACATAATTAAAAATGTGTTTTGATGTTTACTTTTAATATAGGGTTTTTCAGTACGTTGAATCTATTTAAACAGCATCACACATCATTACCTGTGGTGGAAGCAGTGGCAATCTTATAAAGGCAAGAAGCATGCTCAGGTCATTGCATCTACTCTGCATGTCATACTTGACCCACATCATCAATGCATGGAAGATGGTTTCTTCATCGGGAACATTGACATCATCACTGGCCAGTAGTTTATGGAGCTCCTCAGCTGGAAGGAGTAAGAACTCTTGATTTCTGATAACTTCCATTATGTTCTCCTGCAGGGAGAAAATATCTTGGCATAAATTCTGTTTCACTTTTATTTAGCTAGTAAAGCATTTCAGAAAGAAATAAGAAAAGTAGTCAATATCCTTTGTTCTCATTATAACATAATCCTTGAGACTCAATCCTTCAGAAACTAGAAGCTGTTAAGATGAAAGCATTGTGATTGTAATTGAAGTGTAAATGTATCCCAGACAGCACAGATCTTGTAATAAGTGGAGGATTATAATGCTGAGCTTTGTTATGCAGGCAGAATGTACTAAGTGATTAAATGTTCAAGTTTCAAGTGTATTGCTGTATAAGATTTGGTGAATAGGAAAAAATAACATTTCGCGTTTTTAAAAGCTTGACTATATATGTAGACATATATATGAGAATCAGAAAATGGCACTAAAATTGCATAGATAAAAGTAGTACTATAAGATGCACCATTGTTTATTCAAAAGAGAAAGAATAGGACAGATAGGCCACTGAAGTCACAAAATCCAGCAAGTTCCACCCTGCTATTATCTCTTATCCCTCCCTCCTCTCATGACAATTTCTTTGGCTTAATTCCCATTTATTTTCTTCCTGATTGCTCCCATAACCTCCTAATTACACTGCCTAACTCTATTCTTAGCTTCTCAGTTTCATCCTCTGTCATGATGCCAGAATAATATTTCCAAAACATAAATGTGCTCATGGTTTTATTCTGAAGTTTTTGTTTTGTTTTGTTTTATTATTTCTCCTTATCTTTTGGTTCAAATTTCTTGTTTAAGCAAGCTGGTGTTCATAATCTGACCTTTTCTGGTTCTCTTTGTTTTTCAGTTTGCCATCTTGTTTGACATGTCCTCCCTTATTTACTACATTGCTTAAAATGACTTTTATCAACCCTGCTTTTCTAAATTTCTGTCACATTTGAAGATTCAGTTCAAGAGCTACCTATTATATACGGCTCCTCAAGTTTCTATTGAGTCTCATTTGACTTGGCCACACCTTCACTATCCCCTTACGATGTGTAGTGGGTGTATCCCTGCCACAGCAGATACCACACTGCTGCCTAATTTTTGGTAAACTTAGAAATCTTTTCACAAATTTTAAGCTGTAAGACCCTGATTTATATAACCTTGTGTATCTAGATCCTGGCACGAAGCCTGGAAAACAGCAGAGGAGCAGTACATATTTGCTGAATACATGAATTGATAATCTCTGTAGAGAAAAATAAAATTGTAGAAACAGCACAGGATAGTACAGTGTTTTAACAACATATTTTAAAAACTACTTGTCAAAAACTTTCTTACATTTTAAGCAAAAAGTCTTCTGTGGACGATACACGTTTAGAGAAGACAGAGATTCCGCTGTTTGGCCTTCTCGGCTCCACCTCTCCCCGTGTCTCCTGGGACAGCTCCAAGATAGAGCAAAGGCTTCTCCGGTTCTGGTTTTAAAGCTACAGTGATGGTAGCAGTATCCACAGGACACGTATTTTAGTATAAAAACTGCAGTAGAGTTTTTATACTAGTATATAGAGTTTTATACTAAGACTAAGTTTTAAAACTAAGACTCTTCCAAAGAAGCATTGTGACTATGCTAAACAGAGTAGAGAATTCAGCAAGTGACCATTAATCTGTATGTTAGAGCAGTTTCAAATTTATTTTTTGAGGAGAAACCTGGTCTGTGTTACAGTATATCCTTGGAGCTGAAGTAACTTCAGCTTTCACAAAAGGGCACTAACTTACTTTCTTTCAGGGCATCTGTCATACATTTACATTAATTGAATAATAATAATACAATTTGTAAATAATGTCTTTATTTATACTAACTGACTTCCCAGAGTAACTGAAAGTAGTTATTTTGGTTCCAGAAAATTGTTTTGTTCCTTGTGTTTCCTTTGGGCACCATGTAAATTATAGATGCCCAATAACTGTTCAGGTAATTAACAAATTAAGTGTTCTGAGATGTTTTGCCATCAGATTTAAAAAAAAAAAAAACTGTGTTAAGCTAAAGATGTTCTGAGGAATCTTTGAATCTTCTGTGCATTAAATTTGAAAGGTTTGTCCACCTGTTTTTCCAGTTACTAAAAAATCTATGCCTCCATTAAACCACACACAGAACTCTATAGTTAGGCCATCAGAATATAGCGAGGGATGTCATAAAAAACAGCTCTATGAAACTCCTAGTGGTGTCTGTCATAAAGATACTGCTCAAGGCATATTTCATTATATTTTATAGTGTCCTCTTTATGATGACCCTTGGGAGAAGTTTCTTTCAGGTTTTAGTAGCAAGAATAATTGCACTTCTCCTGGGTAAATTGGTTTGCTTTTATCATGGATGTTGTAAATTATGAAATTGATCAGATTTCTCTTTTTATTTGGCCTCCAGAAAACTTAGAGTCAAATTGAAATTTATCTGGTAGGAAGGCTATAGACTTTTATAGTTTGATTTCTTTTTCAGACAGCTCTGATAATAGTTTTGTTTAATACCACTACAGCACTTTTTCTTTTCTTTTTATCTCTGCATCTAACTTAAATAATATTCCAATAATTTTGTATTTTTATAAGTTACACTAAATCTTTTGGTAACCAGCAGCGTTGTTTGTACAAACTGCTATAAGGAAATGGGACCTTAGGAGCTGGTATCAGATCTTTCACACTTACCTACATATTATTACGTAGGTGTTATTTTTTTTTTTTCCTTTACACTTCATTGAATTTCTCAAGTTCTCCTTGCTGTTTTATTTTTCCATCAAGCCTCATTTTAATGATACTTTGTTTATGGTACCTACAATGTAGGTTCTGGAAATTAATTGTTTTAACATCATTATGTGTTATTGCTAAAAGAGAAAATATCAATTCACATTGAGTTTCTTACATTGCTCGCATATGTTAGCAAACTCCTTATTGTCTATGAAGATCATATAACAAGAGGCCTGTTTGCCTTTTGTACAATCTCTTTCTTAGGTTTATTCAATCATCCATTCAGCGTAGGTTTATTGAAACCCTGATATATGGCCCTGATAATCATCGTGAGGACAAAATGGATTTGAATAAAAAAGCTTGCCATATAGGAGATACGTAGAAAAAGTGCAGTATCTGGAAAATGATAGTAATCAACTCTGTAGAATCCAGCTTTTCAAGTGGACCTAAAATATTAGAAAGGAGTTTAAACCCGAAAATGGGAAATGGAGACATATAGTATTCTGGCCAGTGAAAACCATATAAAGACATAATCAGGGAGTATAGTATGTGATGCCATAGTTGTCAATTTGATTGACAACAAGCACAGAAAATTTGTGGGAAATAACATTGAAAGGGAAGTTTAGGTGAGATAATAATGGAGTAGAGGTAGTCTAAAACTTTGATGGTCTTATATGTATGATATTATCAATTGAATATATTGAATCTCATATGAACACACATACATACATACATACATTTTCTACATATGGGTTAAAAATGCTTATTATAAAGAAAGATTTTGGCAACAAATGTAAGTTGCCATTTCATAAGACAGGATAGCTACAAAAATAAAGACTAAACTACTATTTACTATGGCTACTTCATAATATTTTAAAATAATTTTTCTAGCTAAAAAAATGTAGTTTTGTTTTATCCTGAATAGACAGAAGTTTTGTACCAGTTTTTTTTTGTTTAATTATTTCCTGGACTTAATATGAACATATTTTCTAATATTCATTTCTTCTGTGCATTAATTAAATTATGGTTTTCCCCATTAATTATTGTTAATAATATATATAACTCTTTTGAAATTTTATTAGAAATATAAATTTTTATATGAAAATTAGCTGAAAACTAATGGTAATATTGTATCAAACAATATTAGTAAATCCCTTCAACTATCATCTCTTTTTTATTAAGTTTAAAATATGGATATTAAACTATAGCAACATATTTTATTATTGTTTAAGTAACTTTAATTTTGTTTACTTCATGAGCAGCTAATATCAAACCAACACATTATATACTATATGGTTAACTCAAGAAATCTCTCTCTCATGGATGTCTACTGAGTTAAGACTTATGTCTTACCATCTTACACTCTGTGACCATTAGTCAATTACAGTAAACTCCTAGTCACAGTTCTAAGCATTATGGTAGGAAGATAAATCCTTTGTCAGACTACTACATAATCTCTGGCTAGGTTTCAATGCACCAGAGGATATAGAATTTATTTAATTATCCATCTAAACAGTTATTGGTTAGAAAGATGAGTTCTTAGGAGGCTCATAATGTCAAGTACCTGAAAAAAAAATGGGGATCCTGGAATTTGGCTACATCCTCTGGTTGAGGTTGATTAGGTAAGTATGAAAAACATAATCTTTGGGTCTAATGTTTTGGATCTAAGATTTTAAAATTTCTAATTCCTTAAGCATCCTTTGCAAGCAAAGTTTTGAGAGTTTCATGATATATGCATGGTTCTACTATTGTAAGGATTGATATAGAGAAATTCGTCTTTTGACTTCTGAGACAATGTTTTTCCTGTTATGTTATGTACTAGATTGAAATGAAATTTTCAGTCTTCTATTTCATTGGATATAAAGGCACAATGTAGGCCACAGTGGCTGTTTCCCCAGAGGGCACAGGTAAACCTTGACCACAGCTTTGATGTTCTCTATCAAGCAGCTTTTTCATTTTTTACAACAGGGGCAGGCTGATAATTTTCAAATCTTTAAGATCTGCTTCCCTTTTGATTTTAAATTCTGTCTTTGATTCATTTCCATTTTCTTGAATTTACTATAAGCAATTGATGGAAGCAACGTGGCTCCTTCGATACTTGGCTTAGAGATTTCTTCTGCCAAGTGTTTTGCCACTCACAAGTTCTTCTTTCCACAAAACGCTGGGATGCAAACACAATTCAGCTAAGTTCTTTGCCACTTTATAACAAGGGTCACTTTTCCTTCAATTACCAAAAACCTATTCCACATTTCAATCTGAGACCTCATCAGGATGGCCTTTACTGTCATAGTTCTACCAACATTCTGATCACAATGACTTAGGTAATCTGAGACTTTCTCTACTGCTCTCTTCTGAGGTCTCACATAAGTTGCCCTTTACAGTTTGTTCAAGGCAATATCAGTTTATTCTAGTATGCATTTCAAAATTTCTCCAGCCATTATTCATTATGTAGTTCCAAAGCCTCTTCCACATTTTTAGGGATTTGTTATAGCAACTCCATACCCCTCGGTATCAATTTCTGTCTTACTTATTTTCTGAGCTGCTATAAAACCATCTTAGACTGGATAATTTATAAACTACAGAAAATTATTGCTCACAGTTCTAGAGACTAGAAAGTCCAACATCAAGGCACCAGCAGATTTGTTGTCTGGCAAGGGCTCCTTCCTTGCAGACAGCATTTTCTTGCTGTATTCTCATATGGCTGAAGGAGCAAACAAGCTTCTTCTGGCCTCTTACAAGGCACTAATCCCACTTATCAAGGCAGAGCCCTTATGACCCAAATACCTCACAATGTCCTCCAGCTTTTAATATAACCACAATGGGGATTAGGTTTTGACATATGGAATTTGGGGGGACACAAATCATAGCAGCATGCCTTCCAAGGGTTATATTTAATATTAACCTAAGAATATGACCTTAGATGGAAATAGAGTCATTGCAGATATAGTTGATTAAGTTAAGAAAAAGTCATACTGGATTGGGGTGGACCATAATCTAATGACTGTGGTCTTTCTAAGAGAAATTTTGAGATACACAGATACACAGTGAGTAGAACTCAGTGTGAAGAAATGAGAAACACAAAGGGAAGAAGGCTATCTGAGATAGAGACAGAGATTATGTGTAGTTATGCTACCACAAACTGAGGAATAACAAGGATTGTCAGTAACAGAAGCTGGAAGAAGCAAGAAAGGATTCTTCCCCAGACACTTTAGGAAAAAACATGACCCCGCGGATAATATGACTTTGAATTTCCAGTCATTAGAACTGCAAAAAAGTAAATGTAATGTCTTTTAAGTCACCCATTTTGTGGAACTTTGTACAGCAGATCTAGGAAACTAACACACATCATTGGAGAGATCTATAAAAATTATAATTTAAAAAAATTACTTTAAAAATCTCAAATAAACTTAAGAAAGCATCACAACTATTTCCAATCTTTAAAATAAGAATTTCTAAGTTATTTCTTTTATAGAGTAATTCCCTTAAGAAATACTAGTTTTCCTATGTCCCTTATGGAGGATAGCAAATATTAAGAGTTGTAAATAAAATCCAGGTGAGCACCTTAAGAGTAAGGCTGCATATATGTTGCATAGGTCATATATATATATATATATATATATATATATATATAAAAATATAAAATACATGTATGTATATGTATATGTATGTGTATATATATATATATAATTTTCTATTGCTTTTTAGAATTTAAACTTTCTAAAAATGCAGAGTTGAGAAAGGCAGCTCCCTTCAAGTATCAAGAGTTTTTAGTAATAATTACCTTAATGTTGCTGCACTGACATATTGCTGTCAAGATTCTAACTTTTTCAGGGTTTAAAACGAATTTTACTGGGCTTTTCATTATTTGCCTTGCCTGAATTTTTAATCCCTGTGTCAAAGTTGCTGACTGAACTGTTGAACACTACCTTAGAATTTCAAAGGGAATGGAAACTCATTATGAGACTGTCACAACTTGTTATTTTACTGGGGAGAATGCTGAAGCTAAGAGGAGCTCACATATAGTCATACTCATGGTCAAGATAAGGCTGGGATTAGAAACTCAGCTTTTTGTCCTTGAGCTTATGATACTTTCCATTATACAACCTGGCCTATCTATTATTTGATTAATTTTTTTCTGGTTCTCCTCACCCATCTATTTTGAGTTTAATGTCTTACTTTGACGTATGTAACATATATGCATCCTTACTCTTAAGGTGCTCACCTGGATTTTATTTACAACTCTTGATATTTCTGGGTCGCACAACATGGCATGGTGACTATGGGTGATTTAATTTGGGGAGTTGGACAGGATTTAGATGTCAACTCTGCTACTTACTAGCTGTGGAACATTAAGGAGTTGGGTTTCTTGTATGTAAATGAGGATGAAAATAGCATCCATGATAATGAATTCTTATCAGAATTAGGTATGAAGACTAAATTAAATTTACTATCCTTAGAGGAGTGCCTGTCTCATAGAAAGGAATACATAAGTGTTAGCCATTACTATTCTGCATCTGACCCTACCCTTCCCTTCAGCCTCCTCTTGCTAGCTCTAGAGGCTACATTAACATTACTTTATTTTCTCTATTTTTCTGATTATTCAGTCATTCAAGCAATAATGTTTTATGGGATTCTCTCTCTATGCCTAGTATATGCTTAATACTAGGAATATATATATTAAAAAAAAGAAAGGCTCTGGCCTTAAGAATTTTACTTTCTGGTGAGGGGGATAGTATAGTATTATAAATAATTACATTCATTTTATAATAAGAAGAAAAATTTAGTAATTTGAAGAGGGTGACAATGGAAGTGAAATAAAAGAGACCAGACTACATTTTTGTCCTTTCTGCAATAACAATTTCCAAAAAAAGAAAATGTTTGTAATAGATCATGGATTCAGAAAGCACTAAGAAAATATTGGTGTCATCTGGTCCAATTCTCATTATCTAGACAGAATATCAAATAGGAATTACCACTATCTAACATATTCTTAAATTGGAAACATTCTTTGAAATCACTTAATTTAATTTACATTCCATGCACTTTTACTGTGCACTGATTACCCGGTAATTATTTTCAGTGATGGGAAACCCACGACCCTGTGAGGAAGCCCCTATCACTGCTGAATAGCTCTATTAGAAAATTGTCCTATTTTTGAAGCAACATCTGCCTTCTTGTAATTTTCTTTCATCCAAGGGCAAATCAATTACTATTCTGTTTGTCACCTTTATAAATCTTTGCATATTAATATTTTTCTTCCACACACACACACACACACACACACACACATATATATGTATCTCCTTGTAAAGGCTAAGAACTACCATTCTTTAATCTGTATAAAAGGTCCTAATTTTCAAAACCAGGAAAGGAGGCTAGAACTAAAGATATAGTTTTAGTTGAAACTATATATGTCTCTGAATATACCTGCATTTTTCTTATTGCTTTAGAAAAGATAAAACAACAATCAGCAGATATTTTTTGACTCTATATTGCTTCTTTGCATACATTTTAATCTTAAATATACAAACATATACTTGTTTAATTAATATTATTCAAATTATACAACGAAGAAAAGTATTCAAAGAGCTGTTAATGTGTACAGGTTTAACGGTGTTTTCCTGTTTTCTCTATATTTTGTTATCAGCTCTTAGGAAATAAACACGGAATATAATTTCTTTAAGTATTCAAATTATATGTTAGTTTCTTCCTTAATAATGGCAATATGCAGAAAAGTTACTAACTGCCATACATGTTTTGTTATCATATACATAAACCCTCTGCCGAGTTTTCCTTACCTAGAGCAAAATTACCTAGATACAACTCTGCCGGACTGAAGTGAATGGCTGCCAGTTTTCTTTATCAATTCTATAGCACCCACTAAGTGGTAGCTCCCTAATTCATAGTAACTATATTTTTACAAAATATGAGAGTATTAATTTTTTAAAAAAGAAGCATTTTATGATTATCTCAAAACTGTTTCTAGTATCAGAAATAATTTCTGGTGAACATCTTTCAAGATTATCATACACGAGAAAATAAAATTTTGTTATTTTAAGTCCCTTAAATATATATGATTCTATGACTGGAAGTGGTCCCAGACAAAATGCTATTGAATAGATAAGAGGAGTTAGAAATTATAGTGGAAATAGCATTGACTTTTTAATAAAAAAGGAATGATATTCTAATTCTGATCCTTTCTAGTCATGATTTCCCAGGGAAATGCATTTAATAATTCTAAGACATCATCTCCTCACCTTGAAGATAGATTTTATAACCACATTGAGTTAATAAACATTTTGCTGGTTTGTTTAGAATATCAATTGATGTTAGAAAAAAATAATATTTAAACTTTGGAATGTTATGCAAAACATTTGCAACTATTTTGGGAAGATTCTTTAACTCTTGTAATCATTTGGTCTGCTTCTCATACTGGATATATATTGCTCAAAAGTTTAATATGTGATACCTATTGTCTGCTAATGTAGGAGAAAGGAGCCTATAGAAATAATTTATAAATTTTATTTAAAAAAAAATACTCCAGTCAGCTAAACAATACTACTTCTATTTTTTTGATTTAACAAAACTAACAAATTTCTCAATTTGTTAATTACTTTGCAAAGTTTAAATATGCATGTATAAATTATTAGAGTAGTAGTATTTATTTTTATAATTAGTAATATTAGGTACATTAACTTCCTGGTAGAGCCTAAACTTATCTCTTCTGCCTCTTTGATAAATTGCTGAACATCGGTATTTGCCAATATTCTTTAGGTATCTAGCAGTCATTGAGAATGGTGTGAGCTAGAAGGTTTAGGAGAAAAGATAAATCTCTGTACAATCTTTATAAAAGCCATATGTTTTTGACAGCTTAGAAGAAAATAGTATCATTGAAAATTAAATCATGAGACAATAACATACCTATGTGTTGAGGTCTGTTTCTTTTCATTGCAGTAAACTGTCCAGGGCACCTGATCATATAATTTTTCTGAAATGATTTCCAGTGCTTGATGAAAGAACAAAAATAATGCTCCTCTACGACCTTACTAGAAAAAGAAACTTGTAATCCAAGATAGTATCTCTGCTTTTCCTGCTCTAGGACATCTTTCAGAAAAGTGGCTGGAAGAATCTACTTTGATCTGTAAGAAGGTATGTATATTGTGTCAGGTGGTGCTCATTCTGTACTTATAGAAAATTGAAAAAAAGTTTATACCCTAACTTCTCAGAAAAAAAAAAAAAACAACTTTCCAGGAACTAAAGAATTTTATTGTCAACCTAAGATTTATTTAGTCTTTTGTCCTTATGCTTATAAGCATAAATGATACTTCAGGAAAGCCTGTTATATGCATAATCAGAAATAGTTAGACAGTTGGGATAAAAAGTAGGTGCAGAAAGAAAGAAGTCAGTACAGAAGTTACTTACATAACCACATTGACTATTTTGTAGTAAAAGACAGCGTTAGCATTATTCAATGAGGAATACATTACAATTTTGCAATTTGAGGTCTAAATGGTCTCCACAGAAGCATGTAAAATTTTAATTATGATTTTGCATTCATTTATCGCTTAATAAAAGAATTTAGATTATTTCCCTTCTGGGCTGAATAATTTACTAGTTGCTTGTAACCAACATTTAAAAATCACAACACTATATATTCTTACATTAACCTATTTTTGAAGCTTTTCTGAACAAGAGAAATAATTATAATAATTGTCAAAGAAATTCAGGAGGAAATGAAAAGCAAACTATAAAAATTAACACCAACAAAACCCTAAAATGGAAACTAATGAAATAATATAATCTACTTTATAAAAAAAATGGAATAAAGTGATAATCCGCTTGGTAGCTACATAAATTTTTAAGAAATATTTCTCGAGTTTGTCAAATAATAATTTAGTACCTGCCATTAATGTATCTCTTAGCAAACAAAAGAACCACTAGCTACATTACAACATATATTGTTATGTATGATGCACTAAATATGAAAGTTGGTACAAAAAAAACATAAATGAATGGAGCATTAATATATTTTGTACCTAAGATGCAGGAAAAATAAACAAGGACTGAAATTCATACCTCACATTTTCATCCTGGATGGTCTCAATTCTGGAAATGGCTATTTATTATTTCTTCAAGCATTATAAATGTGCAATTATTTACTTATGTATTTATAGGTATTTATTGTGCATGAAAGAGCACCTTTTTTTGGGAAACATAGTGTTGGAGCATAGGGACCAACAGACAAAGGGTGCCCAGTTGCCATCTTACACATCACGCTCCAAAAGACACATAGGATGTTTGCTAATAAAAATCAACTGGAAAATGGATTTCACTGGGCAACTCCACCAGCCTCACCTGGGGGTTAGGAAATCTCCCAACCATTTTCCTGATGGCAACTGTGGTATATGAGATAGAGACCCTAAGGGGTGCCTTCTTGTTTTTTATAAAGAACATTTATTTAGATTTTTTTGAAGTCATTGTGTTACTTTTATTCTATATTCTCTTATGGCCACCAGACCAACTTCTATTCACGTTGCCTTGAGGTCTGCACAAGAGAGGTCATCTTTAGCCATGATGGAGTTG
The DNA here is from genome assembly GCF_028885625.2 of Pongo pygmaeus. Lineage (NCBI taxonomy): Eukaryota > Metazoa > Chordata > Mammalia > Primates > Hominidae > Pongo > Pongo pygmaeus. The sequence goes on from NC_072387.2 coordinate 79,161,355, forward strand.
TCCAGGATTATATCATTGGCCAGCGTAATCCTGCTTGTGCAAATCTGAAAGATGTGCTTCTTAGTCTTTCCATCAGGTAGGGGGAAATCAAATTTCTAGTCAATACGATCTGGTCTAATAAGTGCGAGCTCCAAAATTTCTATTTGTCTTGTGGCCATAATATCTTTTACATCTCCCCTTGAACCAAATCCATCCAATTGGTTCAACAGTTCCAACATTATTGGCTGAATTTATCTCTCACCACCAAAATTTGAGTCATATCTTTTTGTCCTAATGGCATCAATTTCATCTATAAACACAATGGAAGGTGCATATTTTCAGCAACTTGAAACAATTCCTATATGAAATTGGGCCCGTCACCTCAGTAATTCTAAAAAAGTTCAAAGCCAATCAATCCCAACAAAATGGCTGAGGTTTGGTTTGCAACTAATTTGGTCGACAAGGTTTTAGCTGTGTCAGGTGGACCGTAGAGAATGATCTCCTTAGAGGACTTGATATTCATATTTTCATGACATTCAGGATGTGTGAGAGGAAGCTCCACAAATTCCTTAATTTCCGGGATTTGGTTGGCCAATCCTCCAAATTGGCATAGGTCTCCTTGGGGACCTTTTCCACCTTCTTCACCCTAACTAGCACCTCTATCATGGCATGCACCTTGCGGTTGAGCAGAACCAAGCAGCTTGGTTCCAGCAGATCCTTGTCTACAAATGACAGAATGCTGATGTAGTGTTCTGAGCTCACAAATGTAGACACGGTGGTATGACTGTCATTAATGATCTCTTCCAAGGTTCTTACTGATGTCAGAGTCTCCCTCAGATCAGCCACTTCTGATCTTGCTTTCCTCTTCTTGCTTTTCTTCTAATGGTTTCATTTTTTCCTTATATCTAATGAATTCTTCCTCCATGAGAAGGTAGTCTTTAATTCTAATTTCAATAATTTAAATAGACACTGAATGTGAGGTGTTACCAGTTGCAGTTTGTTGGCAGCATCTGGTCCCTTTGTTTTCCTATTTTTCCCCACTCTAGTTGGTACAAGAGGTTCACACTTCTTTTCTTGTCTGTGTTAGGACTCTTGCCTCCTCCAGTATCATGACCACCACTCTGACTTTGACCCATCTTGCCTTGGCCACTCAAGCTGCCACTGTCACGGTGCATCTCTCACAGAAGCCCATCCTATTGGCACATTTAACAGAGCCATTAAATCACTTTGATATTTTTCTGATTTTGTAATATAAACGGGTTGATTTGTATATTAGTTTCCTATTGCTGCTGTAACAAATCACCATCAATTGTGTGGCTTTAAAAAATACCTATTGATTAAACTGCAGTTCCGGAGGTCAGAAGTGCAGGCAGAGTGTAGCTCAGGTAGTTTTCTGCTTCAGGTTTCACCCAGTGAAAACCAAGATTTTGGCAAGATTCCTTAATTTTTGGAATATTTGGGAATAATCTGTTTCTTTTTTCTTTCTTTTTTTTTTTTTTCAAGGTCTTGCTCTGTCGCTCAAGTTGAAGTTTGCAGTGGTGTGGTCTCGGCTCACTGCAACTACCATCTCCCAGGTTCAAGTGATTCTCCTGACTCAGCCTCCATAGTAGCTGAGACTACATGTGTGCACCACCATGCCTGGCTAAGTGTTGTGTTTTTTAGTAGAGACAGGGTTTCGCCAGGTGAATCAGGCTGCTCTTGAACTTGTGACTTCAGGTGATCCACTCACCTCTGCCTCCCAAAGTGCTGGGATTACAGGCGTGAGCCACCGTGCCCAGCCAGGAAAAATCTGTTTTAAAGCTCATTCACATTGTTGGTAGAATTTGCTTCTATGTGATTATAGTACTGAGGTCCCCTTTTTCTTTGTGGCTGTTGGCTGGAGGTCACTCAGCTTTAAGACACTTCTCACATTGGTTGATTTGCCCCACTTCCTCCATCTTTACACACAGCAATGGCAGGTTGAATCCTTCTCATGCTTGGAATCTCTCTTGCAGCCCCTTCAGCCTCTTCTCTCCTTTCTTATTCTCCCATATCTCTGATTGGCACTTCTGGCTTCCTCTTCTGCTTTTGCAGACTCATGCCACTACACTTGACTAATCCTGGATATTCACTCTATCTCAACGTTGGTTAATTAGTCATTCTAATTTCTTCTGCAAAGTACCTACACAGTAATAGCTAGATAAGTATTTGAATAATCAGGACACCTTGGCAGACAGGAGAATCTTTAGAATTTTTCATACCACAGTGTGCCTGCTTTTCAAATTCATCAATTTTTCATGCTTGTTATTAAAAAAAATAGTGCATGAAGCTGATGGATGACCCTCAGCCATTCAATAAAATGTTTTAGTCATTCAATACAAATGTATCATATATGCTAAGTACTCTACTACAGAACATAAATACAAAGATGAAAAAGGGATGGCTTTACCATCAAAGTATTAAATTATTTTATTTATTTATTTTTTTTTGAGACAGAGTCTCACTCTGTTGCCCAGGCTGGAGTGCAGTGGTGCAATCTCGGCTCACTGCAGCCTCTGCTTCCTGGGTCCAAGCAATTCTCCTGCCTCAGCCTCCTGAGTAGCTGGGAATACAGGCACGCACCACCACACCTGGCTAATTTTTGTATTTTTTAATAGAAACGGGGTTTCACCATATTGGCCAGGCTGGTCTCGACTCCTGACCTCGTGATCCGCCCGCCTCAGCCTCCCAATGTGCTGGGATTACAGGTGTGAGCCACCGCGCCCGGCCTGTTTAAATACTTTTTAAGGCTTTTTATAAATTGAAGATATGGAGAAGACAAACTTTGTCATTTGATCAATAGAATAGTATTGATAATATTAGTGGTATTATCTAGTCAACTGAACCCCTTGAAAGGATACCTGATAATTTATTTAAAAATCAAACAATTAGACATTATTTAAGAAACATTATTTACAGAAAACTTTTGATTTTCAGGGGAACCTTCGTCCTTCTCTTTAGTAAGTGCCTCTGACCCCCTGGCCAAACTTAATCTCTGAGTCAAATTAGAAATCTGACAAAAGAGGCTCTAAAAAAGCTGTGGAAGCAGTTACCTGGCTATTACTCATGGTCCCCTGGCAATGTGTCTTAAAAATTTTGGACACCCCAAGCACTGAATTGGATCAAATGATGCTTTCAGTTAGCTCTAGGCCAGTCCTTGACATCAACAGACGTTCTACAATGCAACAGCTAATTGAGACTTGTGACTTTATTGAAAAACTATATAGAACACTTAGAGATTGATCTGTCCAGTAGCCCAAAGATATCCTTGAAACGTAGTTAAATTTGCCTTCACAATAAATGAGAAAATATTGTTAAACCTAGCAAGGGACATTGGTTCCTTGCTGGGTGTGTCCCTAAATGCCCCTTTCCTCCAGAGTGCATTGACTACCTAAGGAGGAGGGGAAAGGCAGGCTGTCAGAGGACATGAACACCTGATACCCTTACCATCCTCAGTTGATGACTATTTGAGTCCCAACAGGTTTGACCCACCCATGGTGAGTCCACTGCTGCCACTGAATAACATGTCTCGTAGTGGACATAAAAGCCCTGCAAGCCACCTTGTTGTTCTTTGGGTCCACAAAGAAAGTATGAGAATAGCAGATGATGAGATTACTAACCAGATTTAGATTTATTGGTTTATCCGTACCATTCCCTGTGGTTACTGAGTCCAGTTAAACCTCAGGAACCCAGGTCAATAGAACTTCAACATAACCCAAGTTTTAACTGACAAATTCCTCACCGTGGAAAAAGTAGTCATGGTCAAATCAGCAAAGATTGACCAGTAGAAAGTGCAGCATAAAAGTGGTCACTGGGTGCTCTCTCCTGATCAGCCTAGGCAAGGGTCTTCCCCAAGAGATCTCAGAGTGTGGTTAATAATGAGATCTCCAAGGAGGAGATTAATGTGCTCTCCACCAAATAATTCCTGCCTAGATGGCCCCCTAGGGCCTGCTCCAGGATAGCCTCCGTTTCTGACACAAATGCCATTCCTTCCTGCCCTCCCAGTAAGCCTAAGGATGAATTGTAGAGCCCTGCAAACTTTTACATGGACCTCAGGACTGGGTTTTAAAACCAAGACAAGGAGTTTGCCTGAGTTCCTGTGCACCCCAGAGATCAGAGGTCTTATGCCAAGATCAGAGTTTAACGGAGAGGTGGAAAGAAGTGCACTTCTTGGACCTTTTGGCTATGTGGTGCACAGGTCATAATGACGCTCGCAACACTTGGCACTAGGACGCAAGGAAACAAATAATACTCTTTGTTTTTGGATCTGAGGTCACCACCAATGAGACCCTTGTCAGGCCCAGATATGAGTGAGTTCTTTTGAACCTCTATAAACTTCAATGTTATGGCCCCACTATTGAATATGTTATTAGTATATATGCATTGTTTATATGTACTTCTGCTCTTCTTTACCCCCAAGCCCCAAAAGGACTTGCTGACATTAAGGATATTTTAGTGGGCCATGTGGAAAACTGTGAACCTATCCAACTAATAATGCCTAGTGCCACTGCCTCTTTAAAACAATATCAGCGGTCTGACGAATTAAAAAAAAAAACTATCCTTGAGACAATTTTTTTCTATTCAATGCCACATGTGGCTTGTGCACAAGGCCTGGAGACTCACCATTGATTATGAGTGGTCCAATGCTGTATTCAGTCTTTGGTGACAGAGACATCTGACATGTCTGTCATAAGGATTATTACTCAAGCTAAAGGAATTTGGTCAGCTGCAACTGATATCACAAATGCAATAAAAATTACACATTTTTTTTTTGTGTGTGATTCCTCTACAAAGGGTGTCTAGAGTTAGCCAGAAGAAAGAAACACAAGCCAAACTCAGGAAGATTGGAAGGAGGAAGAATGTATCCCCTCAGGCATGGAGCAACCCTCAGGTGATAATCCCAGGAATGAGAAGAGCCTCATAGTTGCCCAGGGCTTTGGTATAAGACTGTTGATTGGACAAATGCTTTCTTCTCAATGTTCATTATCATAAAATTATCAGGGAAGCACAAAACCAGGTTGTTTTAATATACAAAGATGACAGTAGACTTTCACAGAGCTCTTTCACTTTCTCAGAGCTGTTGTTCTTTTACATAATACAGTCTACAAAACCTTGATTGGCCTGACATTCTACAAAACATCACAGGCATCCACTCTATTGATAATGTCACCATGGTAATTGGATTCACTCAGTAGAAGCTAGCAATTATTCTATGTAACCTAGTTATACACATGTATGCCAGAAGTTGAGAGATGAATTTTATGATTTTCAAGGATCTTCTGCATCTGTATACTTTTCATTGATTATCTAGTCTGGAGCATAGCAGTAGAGATCCTCTAGGTAAAGAGCAATGTCCAACCAGAAAAAAAATGAGGCATAAAGTTTATTGGATATCTTTGAATTATGAAAGCACCTAGAAATGTGATTCAACTCAATTTGTTGCATGGCTCTTCAGACTATCCATTTCTAACGGGGCGTGGGCAAGCAAATCCAGGTGGTTGTACAAGCTTCCCTGAAGTTTGCACAATATGATGTGCAAATCAGTTAGTTCTGGAAGTATACATGGGGGTAAGAATGTTGGGAAAAGAAACAAGCTACTCTCATTGATAAAATCCTGGTTCGCTCATCTAAAGTTGTGTGGCAAGGTCATCCTCTGCATAAGAAGTACATGCCTATTCTTCACCTCAATCTTACGGTCTTAAGTAGGGCCCCTTACAACAAATTTGTGAAAAAGGAGAGAACTCAGTCCTAGGTGAGAAGCGCATTAGCACAATATATTGATGCTAGTCATAACAGTTATACAAGGAAATCCATCTTGTAGGCAAAGCTGTGAACAGCACACTTGGATGCCTACTCTGAAGAAAAAGTGAGATGGCCTTAGTTAGGAACATACACGGCTTTCTAGGCACTGGCAAATAGCTTTGCTAGCTGTTGAGATGCCGGAAAGGAACAATAGAGAAAGATCAGTGGGAAAGAGGTCTGGGATAACCAAATGACAATACCGGAGTGATCGCAAAGAATCTTTCTTGAGTGCTTAGCAGACAGTATCCATCAGACAGGAGGCTCTCCACAATCTGGTAGACAGAATAATTTGTACTATGAACAACAGCTATTTTCACTCTTTAGCCATTTCAAAGTTGCTACAATAGGCCCACAAGCAGAGGACCATGAGAGCAAAATGGAAGTTATGAATGGACTTAAAATATGAGCTTTCCCTCACAAAGGCTGAACTTACTATAACATTGTTAATTCTTAATATGGCACACTTCTTTAAGAGAGATAAGCCAGCTGTTGGAAGTAAACTACATAGGTCTCCTTCAACCTTGGAGCAGGGCAGACATTTATATTTTCTGGAATAGATAAATACTCTGGATATGGGTTTGCCTCTACGCCCTTCAATAACATCGAATTGCCTATAAAATTTCTGATTCATTGGTATCATATACTTAAAAATATTCCTTGGAAAAATGAACCTATTTTATGACAAATACAGTACAACAATGGGCTTATGAACATAATATTCATTGGTCTCACCATATACCTCATGAAACTTCATGTTAAATACCAGCTTTGCATATAGCTCAATGCATGCTGCAGCATGGTTCTCCAAGATACAGCATATGAATTGAACCAACAGCTGACATTTGTTATGTATCCCCAGTTATTAGAATTTACGGGTAGGGGAAACAAAATGTGGATTTAGGATTAGCCTTTTTCACCATTGTTCCCAGTAATCCACTTACGAATATGTGTTTTGTTTACCCACACCTTTAGGATTTGTTGAGCAAGAGATGCCGGGTTTTAGTGGAAAGGGCACTTTTGCTGGTAGACACAGTAAGAGTTTTACTGCACTAGGATCCAGAATATAAACCAGCCAAACAGAGTTGGTTAACATAATTTGGAAGAGACAGACATAATGACAGAGGGAAACACTTTGATCTTTGAGAAAAAGAAGACAAGATTATTTGGCAGATAATTCCTTTCCTTTTATCCCATTGATTGACAGCTCTACATCACAGTAGTTCCACATGGCCTGTTTAGAAGGCATCTGTCCTTATTAAACTACCAGCTCCATTTTCTTGTTAATTTGTGAACAGCTGAGAGATACATCACCTTGCATTTGGTTTCTCTACTTCCTGTCCTCCTTTCCTGTTCCCCCTCAAATTTGTAGTCTTGAGACTGCATATCCCAAAAAACCTTGGTCGATTAGCTTTGTCTTTGGTTCTGTTCTAGGGAAAATGCACATCTTTCCTTCCGTGAAAGAATCAATTATTTATCTAATTATTACCATAAACAGAAACAAGAAACTCATGTCATATTTACATTTGTAAGACACTGTACATGCAAATAGATAGAATAGAATGGAAATATTTACAGAGCATTGGTTAAACGCAAAGACTTATTTGGTTAATTTATATTATGTTATTTTGGTTAACATATTTTAATTCTTAATTGTGAAAACAGAAAAAAAATGAAAAAGAACACACATCACAAGAAAATGTCCTACCATTATCAAGAATATAAATGTAACTAATATTTATTTTACTGTACAGGCACTTTAACCTAAGTCACTTTACATTTAACTTTGTTTCTTAGGATAGTACTAAGGACTAGAGTAGGCAAATTAATTTCCAAGAATGAGTTGAGGGATAAATTAAATGTAACAGTGAAGGAAGAGTTGCAGACAATTTGAAAGAAGTATCTGTGATATGCTTGGGTGACAATGGTGACTCTGGTCAGGGGTATACAGATGACATATTTTTGGCAAAAGAAAACAAAAAATACAGCAGAATGGGTTTAGGGGCAAGAGTATTTTCAGTCAAGTGATGTGTTTACGATCTTATTGTAACATTTTAAAGGGTAAATAGCGATCAATGTTTTGAATGCTGACCTAAATTTTGAAACAAATTTGCAATGTGGTTGCAAAATAAATTGATGATATCTGCTGCAGTAATGGAAAAGTTCAGGAGATAGTTAACATATTGTGGAGCACAATGAGTTTTTCATTTTCTTTCTTTTTTTTTTTTTTTTTTTTTTTGAGATCGAGTCTCACTCTTGTTGCCCAGGCTGGAGTGAGTGCAATGGTGCGATCTCGGCTCAATGCAACCTCTACCTCATGGGTTCAAGCGATTCTCCTGCCTCAGCCTTCTGAGCAGCTGGGGTTACAAGCATGTACCACCTTGCCCGGCTAATTTTTTTGTATTTTAGTAGAGACAGGGTTTCTCCATCTTGGTCAGGCTGGTCTTGAACTCCCAACCTCAGGTGATCTACCCACCTCAGCCTCCCAGAGTGCTAGGATTACAGGCGTGAGCCACTGTGCCCAGCCCACAATGAGTTTTTTTTATAAGACTTGTCGCTTTTGAAATGTTAAGGCACAGTATATTGGAAATATTTAACAGGAAGCCAGAAATGTAAGTTCGTGAAAGGTAAGTATTGAACAGGTATGATCTGGAGATTTTTTAATTGATGAAGTTTTAAATTTCTTTCGTGTTTGTCCAACATGGGCTGGCCCTAGAACAGGAAGAAAAGGAGAGTCTCATGAGATAGAGAAGGCAATGACAGGAACATTTTAAGGAGAGGTTAATTAACAAAATATAGAAAGCTCATGCACAATGAGAACTGAGAAAAAGGACATAGATTTATCACGGTATACTTGAAGAGTATTTTCAGTCAAGTGATGTGTTTACAATCTTATTGTAACATTTTACAGGGTAAATAGTGAAGAATTAAAATAATTTTGGAGAACTACAGTACTGAAAGAGAGAATTCAATACCATAGCTTTTCCATTATATATATAATGAAAAAGTATGTATGATTGCTTGTTAATTATTTCCGATATAGTGTGCCTTATCATTTTAAAAGCAACAAGTCTTATTAAAGGATCTATTATGGAGAATCTATTCAAATAGATGGATCCTCAGTGGACTCCCTGTGGCTAACTGAGGTGAGTTGAAGCAGAAGCAAGCAGCCACGGCTGGGTGAGGGATTGGTCATGTACTCTAAGTTCTCAGAAAGATGTGGTAAAAGTATCACAGGACCTCTCTGTAATGAAGCCAAACCAGTTCCTGTTGCTGGTGCCAAGATAAACTGCAGCCAGAACCCACCATACCCCCACTTGCCTTTTGAAAGAAATATCTCACAGAGATTTCAGGTTTGAGGCTTGGAAACCAACCAATTCCAGCTCATTTGAACCAACCCACCTGAGCGCATCTGCCCCAGCCAATCAGAACTCAGCTGTGGTGGCCAGTCAGCACTTAGCAAGTTTGAATTATTCAATTGCATAAACAAGCCTGATTGAAATCTGAGTGAGAACTTTTGCTATAAAACCCAAACCCTTTCTTCATTCTCTAGAAAGCACCTTCCTTTTATACCAGATGGGCTGTGTCTCGTTTGCAAACTGCTCACTGGAATAACAACTTTTTTGCAGATTCCTTTGCAGAAAACCCTTGTTCACATTCCTTTTTTTTTTTTTTTTTTTTTTTTTTGAGATGGAGTCTTGCTCTGTCGCCAGGCTGGAATGCAGTAGTGCAATCTCGGCTCACTGCAACCTCCGCCTCCCAGGTTCAAGCGATTCTCCTGTCTCAGCCTCCAGAGTAGCTGGGATTACAGGCGAGTGCCACCACGCCCAGCTAATTTTTGTATTTTTAGTAGAGACGGGGTTTCACCATGTTGGCCAGGATGGTCTCGATCTCTTGACCTCGTGATCCACTCGCCTCAGCCTCCCAAAGTGCTGGGATTACAGACGTGAGCCACCGCACCTGGCCTCACATTCTTGATATATTTATTTTTATGTTCATTGAAGAAATGTTTACTATATGCCCTATGTATTTAAAGAGACACACTTGAAATGATCAGTAAAACAAATTTAACCTATATATTATTATATTAATATGCAGACCAGAGAGATTTTCATTTTTTAATTTGAACACTAAAATGATCTTAAAGAAGATTCATGAAAATAATTTAATATTTATCATTTAATAATAAAAAAATGCATTAAGTTTGGAAGTTTAAACTTTGCTGAAGTCAAGAAATATGAAAGTAGAATTCCTGACAGTATTACCGTGTTTAAATTTTATGAGTCTCAACCAGGGTATTATTTGGTACAGCTGAAGTTATCATTATAAAGATTCTCACCTTGAGAATAATAGAATATGAATATAAAAAAGTATATGTATTTCAGCGAGATTTCTATTGTGCAAATCCCTCTTCAATATCCTTATAAATCTCCAACGTTCTCATTTCTGTCAAAGCAAACTTTCTACCAACTGAAAGAGCTGAAGTTGACTAGTAATACAGTCTTTATACAAAATTGAAATTATTCTTTATGCATCTTATTCCCATTAGCCCTGGTATTATATAAAGATACAACTTTACACAATAATTAGTAACTCATTTTTTATACATGCTATTCTCACAATTGCTCTTAAAGTCAAAGTCTATGTGGCCGTTCATGATTGCCACTTGTGAAAACTCAAACGCAGACAATTTAAGTAAGTAATCCAACTTTACACAGTGTATGAATGAGAAGGACTTCAAAGCCAGACAGTCTGGCTCCAGAATTTATGCTTAATCATTAAGTTATGTTGTCTTTCAGCATGGCTTAAATAAAATGCTGCTGAACTATACTGAGTTTTTAAATCACTGCTCATAATATGATTCCTTTAATTGTATTGGAATCTTCATTACCAATGGTTTGTAGTTAATCTGTTATCTCTGTTGACTTCCATAACTGTATTTTCTACAATAATAATATGTCTTAATAAAATAACTAGAGAATGGAAAACTGCAAAACTAACTATATCATGGCTACCCTGAAAGAGAAAATTAAGAGAGCATTGAAAACTGCTTTTCTTACAGTTTTCTTTCTGTTTTCTGTAAATTCAATTTGCTTCCTACCTCCAAACCACATAGAGAACATAGAAGTGATTATCTGGGTTGGTTCAATTCCAAGGTTAGGATAGATTATGTTTGTCATAAATCTTCAAGCAATGGTTTTGCCTAGTCCAACAGAATGTGATGGAATCTACATGTTGGTTTTTAAAATGTGGTGTGAAGACCACTTGCTTATATGTAGTAACAATTCTGATAATATAGAAGTGCTCTTTGAATTTTATAAAGTTAAAATCATGCCTGTAATTTTGAACTAATTTTTAAAAATTGTATGTCAATAAGAGCACCATGCACTGAACTTGGGGTGTTCTTTCTTCTGTTTATAGTCTAAGTTGACCAAATGCTGGCATTAGTTACATATCCCTTATAATTACTAATACTGAAAAGTAATATGACAATTTCCCCTTTCCATGAATTAAATAAATTATTGATCAACTCCATGATAGAAATTGATATTAAATTCTGGATATTAAAAATTAAGACCAAATTCAATTGATCTAACTTATTGAGAAAGCCTTGAATTCCTGCCAACTGCATAAGATTTGATATGGTTGCAACAGTAATAAACTTGTGATTTCATGCTTTAAGTTTTTAAGCTATTAAATATATTATTTAATTCTAATAATTCAGTGAACAATAATATCATTATTTCCTTTTTTAGATGAGGACAGTGAGGTACAATGAGGTTTGCTGCTTTGAATAGCTTTTCTAAGTGGGCATATTAAAATTCAGGGAATCTACAAAAGCTTATGCTCAGGATCACACTACACGCTCTACTTGTCTAAAATAATCACAATAAATGGCTTGGAATAGAGCTCTGGATGAAATAAGTCAAAGTTTTGAAAATGTACACGTGAGACATTCTTTGTAAATTATCACAGCAACCCAGGAGATCATTTAACATGATGACCATGCTAATCAATTGATGTCCCCAAATTAACCCAGCGTTTCAAAATCTCTCAAGGAAATAAAGTAACTGTAAAGAATGTTGATTAGCTAAGTGGCTTCACATTGGGAATTTTTAGTAGGTAAATACACTATACACTTTCTTTCCTTCTTAATACCCCATGAGAACTATTCACTTATTAAGCAATTACTGGGGTTCCAGAGGATTCACCTAATAAGTATTGGATAAGACTGGACATTTTAATTACAGAAGTGAAGCTATTTCTGTGACTCAGTTTTCCTGGAGGAATTTTTATTACCTAAAACTCATTAGAAAAATAATGGTCTTTGTCTTTGATTTTATTCAATGGGCAAGGAAAGGCATAAGTTCACAGGGACAGTTATAAGAAGAATCTCTGTGTGTTTTTTTTTTTTTTTTTTTTGCACCCTTCAAGACCCACTTGATTAAGGTATCAGCTGTATTTGCAAACCGGGAAAACAGAGCTAGAATGTACAAATTAATATTAAAATTGTTATTCTTTAGTGTTGATATATTGAGTGTTTTCTTTAATTCTGCTTGTTTGGTTTGAATTTTCTAAATTTTATAGAATACTTATTAATTATGAGAGAAAATACAATCTTAGGATTACATTTTTATTGCTCTCATTTTATCTTGAATAAAAATTTCTTTTAAATATGGTTTATTTAAAGCTTCATTCTTTCAGGCCTAGAATAGCATGCTAACAAAAGAGACAAAAATTTATATTCTGACTTTTCTACATGATCCTTTCTTCACTTCTAATAAAAATTCATTTGACTGAATTTATTACACATACTTTTGACATCTTGCTCCATCTTATCAAATCTACTGAAGACAGTATAACTCTCACTGGAATAGAAAAAATATAGTTTGAATTTTAGGTTACATTAGCAAGCTTTCTCAGTTTTTAGGAATATTACTAAATTACCATATTTTGAAATCATCTATGCTATTCTGCAAAGAAGATGAATTTTCACTTTTCTGATTAAAATACTTATTTTCACATTAATAATATTGTCTATGATTTTCAAACTTTCCTTTAAATCTTAGAAGTATAAAATACTTTTGCAATCTATGTCACTTATTTCTTAAAGTTTTTCCTTAA